>NW_020628818.1:18448821-19098844 GCF_003573695.1 Papaver somniferum
CTAACGAAATAAATGATTCTTAGTTCTTGAATCTTTCGATACTAGAAATCCTTCATTCTATTATTATTTCATTTTTTTTAATTTGTAACTTGAATTTCGGTTTCTTGATAAGGAAATCCTTCATTCTATTATTATTTCATTTTTTTTTAATTTGTAACTTGAATTTCAGTTTTTTGATAAGTTTTGTTTCTGATAGATTTGTGAGTATATTTGTTGGCAGGCTTTCCTTATTGCTGGTTTATTTTGATCGAATCATTAATCCACAATTAGATGAATTTTTAGAGATTTATATTAGGATTTTACGACAAAATATGGGGAAGAAGATACTACAGTACCAAGGATTCTTGTCGTATCAATTTTTCCCCTTAGATGTGAGGATTCTTTTTATTTTTCGTTCTTTTTATTTAGCCTTTATGGGCCTCTGACATGCAGTTCTTTAGTTCTTATATTTTTTTTCTTGGGCTTTAAACATGTTGTCTATTCAACTCAACTCATTTTTGTTTTTGTTTCTTGGTGGTTTTTGAGTTTTGTATTATACTAGAAATAACCCGTGCTGTAACGGCACGACATGAGACGGAATAATTTTTGGTCAGAATGATTTAAATAAATATTACAAACTATGATAATATTTATTTTTACCCATGAGAATTTGTAGCTCTGAAAATCTTAGATGTTTGTCATCCAAATAATTATAAATTCAGTTACACTTGCAATTGATTAAAATAATAATTTATGATAAAAATCCTAGGTAAATTATTTTATGTTTCCCTGAAATAATAAATTTTTAGCCGATCCTCAAAGATTGGCGATCTTTGATACTGATTTATATTGTATTTAGATATTTATGTTGAATCTTTATTGGATGAGAAATACATGTAATTACATCCTCTCAAAAATTCTTCCTCGATCACTGACACTATCGTCATGTGTTCGTTATCCATATGTTCTGGTGATTCTGTTCATGTATTATCCCAGGTCATCTCCATTGCATGGTTTCGGCGAATCCAAAAATCCATTCTCTCATTCTCTTCACGGATCATCAATATTTTCGTGCATAGATGATGCATGAAGTATGGTTTTCCTTCATTTTCCTTCTCAAGGGAACATCGATATTGTCTCGTCGATATCATTGTCTCGATTCCTCACGATATTTTTCAGCAGTCTCGATAAGTTTCGTTATCTTTTTGTCAGTTTTAGATTTAGACGTCTCCAAAGGGTGTCCTGGTCTAAATTTTGGCAGGAGAACCATACCTCATTGTTCATTGCAAAGTCTTGGTCGTATAGTTATCGCACCGCGGTTTCTTATTTTATCTCTCCTGACTTCTTTCCCTCATCCTGGACATTTTATTTTTCTGAGTTTCAATTTCCATTACGCTCCTTTGGTTTTTCTAAAAATATGTTAAGCATAAAAGCAGTCGTTTCTTATGCATGCATACTTTATACTACGTATGTTATTTCTCAATTGTTAAGTATTTCAGTGAAATGAATTGTGATGGTAAATTAGTGATTATAGGTAGATAATACGTGTATGCGGTGAAGATGATTAAGGGTATGAGGAGTATAATCAAGTGAAGAAAACCAGTAATGGAGAGGAAGATCAGAGGAGTTAGATCGTGTTCAAGGCATTGCTTTTAGCATTAAGTCTACTCTTCCCTTATTTTGTCCATAAATAGTTGTCTTCGATTTACTTAAAATAAGAAAAAAGTGAGTTATATGAACCCTAATTATGTAATGCACGTTCTAAATTTTATCCTCAATTATGATGGCCCTGTTTGTAACGTTTATTGGTGGAGTAAGTTCTGAAAAGGCTGGCAGCAAAAGCGACCGACATACCAAATGACTGATTTTGAGAAAATAAAACAGTGAAATGCAGAGAATCGGTTTTTGTTTTGTTCAATAATACCGAGAATGATGAAGGTATTGCTTGTAGCCTTAAATATACTGAATCTCTTAATCTTCTCTGTAACTACTCGTTTTCCCGTAGTCTACGTAATGTATACAACTCAGAGGATCTGATGCTAAGTAGTATCGATACCTCTGTGGAACTGATGATGCTAAGTAATAAAATATATTCAAGATCACAATAATAACAAAGAACATAAATATAATGTAAAAGCTTTTAAGTTATCATGAGACATAAGAGATTACGTGGTTCGACATTTTTCTACGTCCACGGGGTAATGAGTGATTGTTTTGGATTAAGTTGTGATGGTTACAAGAGATATTAATTGCTTCCCAAAGTAATAGAGAGAACTCAAGTTGAAGTAAATACTTAATTTCTAAACATTAAAGAGGTATAAGCTTAAGACTATATCTTCTCTCCTAGATCTTGAATGCCCTTAGTTTGTTGGTGAGGCTTGGTATTTATAGCCCATTCTGCTCCAGGTATCTCTTTGCTGCCTCTGGGTCCATCATCTGCTGATATATCTTTCGTACCAATGGTACCTTTGTCCACCGCGTACCTTCTCCAGTCGTATTCCGCCACCTCAGATGGCTCACGTTCCTTCGGGAACTACCCAACCTTAGTACAGGTTGTACCTTCGCTCACCGCCAGCTTCTGCCAATAGGGTTCTGCCACGCCTTCTCTCTCCACGTGCCTTGGTTCATGCGTGTAGATAATAGATTTGTGCATTTAATGATTAGATGCGTCATCTACCTCTGTCCCTTCGCCAGCTTCCTTTTTGTAGACTATGCTTTTACTCTTCTCATCTTAACCGTTTAGGCCTTCTTTCTTGGGATGAAATAAAGTAGATCTGCGGAGGTATCCTTTGCTACTCAGGCTTATCTGTCTAGCGAAGGCTGCACAGTTAAATTTGTATGCGGCCACTAAGATCGTGACACGTGCTCCACAGAATATTGGTATTCACAGTTTGCCCTTTTTCTTTCATATTCTACCGTTTGGTAGATGTGGGAGAAAAACTTCCGTTACGCCGCCATTTTTGAACGTACCGATTGGGTGGTCCCTACATGTCCTTTCATGCAATAACTTCCCCTTGAATTTCGGGACATCCAAATTTTTGGATTCTCCAGCCGCCTATAAGAGGGGAACAAAGAGAAGTAATTTTTATTAATTCTCTTTCTTCTTCTTCTTCTTCAAATTTTCGCTCTCTATCTATTTCATTGATATTCTTCTCATGCTGCTAACTGCTCCTTATTCCTTTTGATTCTTCGAGTGCTTTGGCTCCACAGTTGATCGTACAAGTAAGTGATACTCGTCTTTTAGTTTTGATTTTCTTTATGCTTGGCCCTGTGTCTCTTTCTTTGACCAGGGGATCACTGATGTTGATGTTATAATTGCATGTGAGAATTATCTTTCTTTTTTACTTGCTCACGTTGTATGGGAACTTGGGCTTTGTTCCATTTTGATTTTTGATGATGATTTTGCCATGATCATTCCTTTCCTGCAATCTTGATTTTCATGATGTGTGATACTCATTTTCGTTTTATGATGTGTTCAAACCATTTCCTTTGGTTGGTTTAGTAAAACCCATGCCCAAAGTATGTCGGTTTTTCCCCTTTTCTGATTTTGGAATGAACTGTGATTTTCTTCTGCCATTGCTGATGAAGATGTTATTCCTGTTGATGTTAGGCATTATGAGGCTCCCAAAGAAGCCTACGCATAAAGGTCCGAAGATATCCTCGTCGACAGATCCTCCTCCGCGAATGGATCATCCTGATGCTACGCCATCCCCTCCTCCTGAGGACTCAGAGGTGCCTTCTGGCACTGAGGTGTCTACGGTCCCTGAGGATGTTGTGGACCCTGATGTTGGAGGATTTGTTATCGAGGATCTTCCACATCCTCCTCCTCATTATGAACTGCAAAGGCTGACACTTCGTGACAAGGATAACTATTCCCATCTGACTTTGGATGAGATTGCTAAGTCTTTTCGTCTTCACAAATTTGAGATTTCCTTTGTCAACGGCCCTGATGTTCTCACCGAGTCTCTTATTCGAGATTTTTTTACGATGAGAATAATATTCTGATTAGCGTTGGCCAATTGGCCGCAGGTATGCTATTCCCTTTGTTTAGTAGAAAGGATCCTTTCTACTACGACGTCTTGTCTACCAGGGATGACCCGGCAAATAAGACTCAGGTCCGAGGAGTCATGTAGTATACTGGTAATTACTGGAGTGCCCTTCGTGAGAGTTGGTATCGTAGCAAAGGAAAGACTACTTTGAAGTCCTATGACCCCTTTGCTGAAGGGAGATCTAAGCAGGAAGATTATATCCCCGCCAACTTCAATGCTACATATGCCGATGCCATTCAGAAAAGTAACCTTCTTCCTTGGAGTGTTGTCCCTCGTCGTATTCATGTTAATTCTAGGCATATTAGGGAGGGTAACAGCCTTCGCTTGCTGGAGAAGATTGATAATACTGGTTTGACTACCATCCCTTATTCTGCTAGGCTGCCTTTGCCGAAGTTTGACCGCATCCGTCTTGATCATGATGATCGTTGGGCTCGTACTCCTCTTCGTGTAGTTGGTCCTTGGGCCTATAGTTTCACCACCGCAGATCTCTCTGTCCCTCGTTGAGCTCGTTCTTTGCCCGAGAAGTATGATGTTTATCGGCCTTGGATTTTTAATCCTGTTGCTTCT
Organism: Papaver somniferum; assembly: GCF_003573695.1. NCBI lineage: Eukaryota > Viridiplantae > Streptophyta > Magnoliopsida > Ranunculales > Papaveraceae > Papaver > Papaver somniferum. Next base: position 18,453,417 of record NW_020628818.1, read on the forward strand.
CATAAGGTACCTTTTCTTTTAATATCTTCGTATGCTTTGATATCTTTGCCTGCTTAGGTGTCTTTGGCTTCTTAGGCATCTTTGGCAGTTTTTTGATGGTTTTCTTTCGCAGTATGCCCCTGCTTCTTGTGCTGGGACTACTCCAGGATCTGCTGGTAACTCTGTGGCTAAAAGGACTAGGAAAATAAAGGCTTTGGTTGAAACACCTGCGGAGGTAAGGATCATTGTCATACCTTTGCGCTTGTAAGTTCCTTAGTGCCTTTCCCCTGATTCTTAGCTGACGCATGTGTTTCTTTATAGTCTTCCCAGAGAAAGGGTAAATTGAAGACCGTTATTGATCTTGATGCTTTGGATGAGGATCCTAAGGCAGCTTTCGAAGTACCAGGTGACGAGGACATGGAGAATATCTAGGATACTGGGCTCATCCCTCATTTGGATGATATTGAGGAGGATTTTTCCAAAAATAACCCTAGTCCCGTCCGAGATGCCTCAGTTGAGGGTGAGAACCTTATTGTTGGTAGTGGCGCTCAGTTGGTCGAGCCTGTTAGTGTTCAAGCCCCTGCTCCTACATTGTCTTTGAATATGACTTCGTTTTCTGCTCCTAGCAAAGTTTTTCTCGATGTTTCCGCCACTGTTGGAGCTGTTGTTGTGGCTTCTAAGAGTCTCTCTTCGTTTCCTGCTACCTCCCTTCAATCAAATGGTTTGTTTGCTAAGGTTATTACCCCCACGGTAAGGGCTGGTAGCTCAGATTCGCAGCAGAAGAAGAAGGTTGTGATTTCACTAGATAGCTTCTCCTTCAATGCTGCTCCTGCTTCACTAGGGAGTGCTCAGTCTGTTTCTACTGCCCCTGTTAGCAAAGCTATTGGACCCCCACCTTCGTCACCAGACTGGACCGTACTGGGTAATCTTCCTTCTGCTGGTGACATGGATTTATGCGGTTCTCAAACTCTTCCTTATGTTCCTAGCTCATCCACCGTGCCGTCTTTTCGTCATGGTGAGGGTTCAGCAGTGGTGCCCCATGTTCGTGCTCAAACGAACAATGGAGTTGTTGCTGAATCTAGCCAAGGTAAGCTGCCGGAGAGCTTGAGCTTAGGTAGTTCTGATGATGCTATTCTTGAAGCTATCCTGCGGGACTCCATGGGTCCCTTTTCTGTTGGAGTTTATCATCATCATCTTGGTAGTTCTTTCGAGATAGCTTCACAGCTGGATGTGTTATCTGCCGAGTATCGTGCAGCTAAAGACTTGTTTTTCGACCCTGATTGTCTTCGTTCTAGTCAGAGCTTTGGTGAGATCCGCAGGGGTAGCATCCAAGAGATGGAGGCTTTCATGGATACCTACGCCAATTTTCTCCCTCGTCTTTCAGCATTCTCAGTAAGTGATTCTCACCTTATTGTTTTTCTTCTTAATTCGATCCTCCGTCTGCTCATACACTCCTTCGTTTTGCAGCTTTGCAAGAAAATCGATGTTGTCTATACCTTATTCAAGGTTTATAGAGCTAAGTGTACTCATTTGAGTGCCTTGTTGGAACGTGCTCTTCAAGAATATGTGCTTGCTACCGCACAACAGCCTTCGTCGAGTGATGATGCTTCTGTTGCTAAGATATCTTCGTTGGAAGATGATCTGAGGAAGACTCAGAGATCTCTGGAAGCTTGTTTATTGGCTCTTGAGAGGGCCAATGATGCTGCCAAGGTTGTTGAGGATAGTGGCAAGGATGCTGATTCTTCCTTAGTTGCTGAGTGCTCTAAAGCCATACGTTTGTTTCTTCTTCTCCTTAGCTTTTTCTTCATTTTTGGTTGCATAGTCCTAAGAAAACCTTCGTCTGATATCTGGTAGCCCTAGTGAACTTAGATATCTCCAAGATCAAGTGGCCAAGTTAACCTCCAACGTTTGGTATTATCAAAAGAAATCTGATAGGCCCATGAATGTAACCGTCCATAATGAGGCCCACATTTCCCTAGAGTCTGCCCATAATGTTGACTTAGTGAAGCAGATGACTTTTCTTCGTAAGGAGTGTGACGAAGCCCTTAACTGGAAGGAGAGTATCATTTTAAAGCAAACGGAGGATATTTCCTTAGTCGAGAAACGTCTCTCAGCTCAAGAAATTATTCGCAAGAAGTATCATGCCGATTTTGAAGATGCTTGTGCTTCCTTAGCTAAGGTTACTGCGGAGCGTAATGTATTAACTTCTGAGGTCTGTTCTTATAAGAACAAACTTGTCGATGCCAGCTCCGTGCCTTCTTCCATGTCTCATGCATCCTTAGTAAAAAGGTTTGAAGAGTTAGAGAGTGTGTACCAAGATTTATCCTCTGAGAATGCTTCGCTCCAGATAGATGTTGATGATCTCCAGACGGAAAGGGATACCTTTGTGGAAGATCTCGATGCTGCTGAGGTGGATCTTGCTGAAGATCAACATAGTTTAGAAGAATTCCTTAGCCATGCCAGAGGTATCTTAGGATAATTATTTTTCCGTAGCATCCTTTGTGTATTCAACTTCTTTTTCTTGTTACTGATACCCTTCGTATGCGCAGGTCTCCAGGAGCAGTTGGTGGGTGAAAATGCTATGATTAACCGCCTTGAGGGTCATATATCTGCGTTGGAAATATCTCGCCAGTTTGATGCTGCTGCTAAGTTTAAAGATGAGGCACTTCAGCAAGCTAATGATCATCTTAGTGCTCAGATCACGGAGCTCCGTCAGAAGTCGGCTTCGGATCTAGAGGCTCAAGCTTCTCAGATAAAGGTGAAACTCGAGCGTTCTGTCATTGACTACATTAACGATGCTTTTAAGGAGTCTGAGCTTCAAGCTGAGGGTGTTGTCTTCCCTCGTCTTCCTTATCGATGATCATGTTATGCTGACTTTGTTCCAACTGAACTTCTTTGTTGTATTATGCCCCCAGCTGAGGGGCCTTTGTTGTCTTCTTTCCTTGAAACAACTCTTTGTTATGTTCTGAACCTTTGTTATCTGCAACTTTTGAGACGTGTTAGTCGTATTTTGGTAGCAATATTATGGTACTTTTATTATTATATGTAGACGTGTTGTGTCTAATTATCTGCACATTCGAGTCATCACAAGGTGCTAAGGTGCTAAGGTATATTTAACCTTTGGTGGAACACTCATCATCCTACCCAAGTATCCTTTGGACAGAAGGTACCATGGTGGGAGGGCTCCTACATGGGTAATGATTTTCCTGTAACCCTACGTGTTCAGCGCGATGACTACTTTACTTCGACAAGGTATCTCTTTTTGTGGGATATATTGCTTATTATTTGCCTTTTAGTGGGATTCATTTGCCCTTAGGATCCGAGATTGACATATGCGCAGTTATGTCGTGCCTTGCCTCATCGTCAATTATGACGAAGGATGTCTATTCTAACCCTGTTTGTATTTAATCAACGTGCACTTTTTCTTAGCAAAAAGTTTCTTTCATTGATTAGTTATGTTTATAATACCTTCGATCAGGGATAGAACATGGTGGACCATTGCACCTTCCCTTCTTCTCCTGAGTATTAACCATTCACTTACGGGTAGTACTTCTTGAGGTACATTGCATTCCAAGGGTGTTGCAATACTTCTCCTTTGAGGTTCCTTAGGTAGTATGAACCCTTCCCGGCAATATCGTGTATGATTTAGGGTCCGTCCCATGTCGGAGCTAATTTTCCCCACTCTTTCTTCCTTTGATATGGTGGTATTTGACGCAGTACGTACTCTTCAGCCACAAAGTTTCTAGGAATTATCCGTTTGTTATATTCACGAGCCATCCTTTGTTGGTAGTTCGCCATCCTTTGGAAAGCCACTTCCCGCCTTTCTTCAAGGTCATCAAGATTTTCTAGCATAAGATCCGTTGTCAAGTTCTTTTCCCATGCCTCTGTTTTCGTTATTGGCAGTATTATCTCCGTTAGGATGACTGTTTCGGCTCCGTTGGTTAACAAGAACAGAGTTTCTCCCGTGGACGTCCTTCTCGTAGTACGGTAGTCCCATATGACATTGTGCAGCTGCTCGCACCATCTTTTCTTGTATGCCCCCAGCTTCTTCTTTAAGTTCATTATTATTTTCTTGTTAGTGGCCTCCGCTTGTCCACCGCTCTTAGGATATATTTGAGTAGACTTGTTTTTCTGAATGTTGAAAGCGTTAAATAACATGTCTATGTTTTTTCCTTCCCACTGTTTTCCATTGTCAGAGACTATGGAGGCTGGTATCCCGAACCTGCAGATGATTTGCTCAAATATGAATTTAAAGACATCTGTGTCCCTAATTCTTGCCAAAGCCCTTGCTTCCACTTGGTGAAATAATCCGTAGCTACTATAAGGTATCTTATTTTCGATGTCCCTTATATCAAGAGTCCAACAATGTCAACTCCCCATTTGGCGAATGGTCATGGGCTGATGATCGAGTTAAGCTCCGTTGCTGGTGCTTTAATCTTCCTGGAAAACCGTTGGCATCTTCAACGCCTTGCTACGTTCTTTGCATCTTTTTCCATGCTTAGCCAATAGTATCCTTGCATTTTGGCTTTGATCGCCAAAGACCTTCTTCCGCTATGATTGTCAGCTTCTCCGCTGTGTATATCATGTAATATTTTTCTTCCTTCGGTTTGTGAGAGGAACCATCATAGGTCCAAGAAATGACCTTCTATACAATATTCCATCTCGTAGGCTGTACATTGCTGCCTTTGACTCGATTTTTCGAGCTTCTTTGATATCCGCGGGTAGGGTACCTTTGTCAAGATACTGGTGAATTAGGATTCTCCAATCGTCTTCCCCTTCGTCTTCGTTGCTTCCATCTGACATGGATTGATCTTTGTCAGACCCATCTGCTTCGTTATCTGGTTCTTCCATTCCTTCATCTTCTTTCTATTTCTCTACTTCTCTCATGGCCCTGGTCTGGACGGCCAGGTTTTCCTCAACTGTTGAGGTTAGTCCTTCTATCGAAGGTTCATAAATTCTCCCAATTTGGACTGAGGTGGTATTCCTGTCTCTCAGCATTGATGATATGAATGCTAAGGGATCTGCGTGTCTGTTGTCTTTTCGACAGACATGTATGAATGTGACCTTGTTGATCTTTGATGCATGATCCTGTGTTAACTTTAAGTACGAAGACAGTATTGGATCCAGAGTTTGATATTTGAGCTCGATTTGTCTAATGACCAATTGTGAGTCACTAGTTAAACGAACATCCGATAAGCCCAGCTCATGTGATAAGGGTAGACCATGTATGACCGCCTCATACTCCGTGATGTTGTTAGTGTATCGAATTCTAATCTGAACGCATAGATGAGTCGGTCTCCGGTAAGGGTTGTTATCACAATCCCTATGCCTGCTCCTTCTCCATTTGAGGAGCCATCTACGAAGATTTCCCACCTTCGTGAATTTTGCGGTTCGAGGAGATCTTCTGATTCTGTCTTATCTTCCTCCATTCCTGGGATGTCATTTATCTCCGCTTCGTCGTTCAGAGGTAGGTCCGCTAGGAAGTCTGCTAATATTTGTGATTTCTCAGCTTTCCTTGTTTCGAAGATTATGTGAAATTGTTTGATCATGGCGTTCCATTTTGCCACTCTTCCAATTTTCTCCGTGCCGTCGAGGATTTGACTTATTTGAGATTTTGTGAAAACTCGAATAGTGTGCGCATCGAAAAATATCCTTAGTTTCTGTGTTGCCACTACTAAGGCATATATAAGTTGCTCCACCTTGGTGTAATTACGCTCTGCTGAACTAAGTGTCTTGCTGATGTAGTATACGGGATTTTATCCCTGCCCTTGGTCTCGTACCAACACTGTGCTCACAGCGTAGCTTGTTGCTGCTAGGTATAGGGTGAGTATCTCACCTGTCTCCGGCTTCTACAGAATGGGTACTAATGCTAAGTACTCTTTGATTTTGTGAAAGGATTGCTCGCACTCTGCGGTCCACATGAACCTGTTTCTTTTCCTTAGCGTGTCGAAAAATGCTTTGCATTTATCTGACGATCTTGCTATGAATCTTCCCATGGAAGTTAAAATTCCATTTAGCTTTTGTACTCCTTTTAGGGTTTGTGGAGATGGCATCTCCATTATTGCTCTGACCCTTTCGGGGTCTACTTCAAGCCCTCTCTTAGTCACCAGATATCCCATGAATTTTCCTGAGGTAACTCCGAACGTGCATTTCTCCGGGTTCACCTTCATGTGAAAGTTCCTCATGGCTTCGAATATCTCCCTTAGGTATGAGAGATGGTTTTTTGCTTCTTTGATTTTGACAAGCATGTCGTCTACGTAGACCTCCAGTATTTTGCCTATCCATGGTTTAAAGATTTTGTCTACTAATCGTTGGTATGTTTCCCCAACGTTCTTTAGTCCAAAAGGCATCCTTGTATAGCAGTATAGGCCTCGTGGGGTAAAGAACGCAGTATGCTCCTGATCTTCTTCCACAAGGGCTATTTGGTTGTAGCCTGAGTATCCATCCATGAAGGATAGTCTTTGGTGGCCTTCGGTTGCGTTGACCAGTTGGTCAATGTTTGGCAGTGGATAGCTGTCTTTGGGGCACGCTTTGTTGAGATTGCTAAAGTAGATGCAAATGTGTACGCCTCCATTCTTCTTAGGACCAATGACCATGTTGGATATCCACGTGGGATATTTGACTTCTCGTATGAATCCAGTTGTAAGTAGATTTTGCAACTCTATTTCTACCCCTTCGTGGTAGATGTCCGCCACTTTACGTATGCGTTGCTTGAACGGTGGTATTTCCGATCTGAGCCGAAGGTGGTGTGAGACCAAATTTGGATCAATTCCAGGCATGTCCTCCATTGAACATGCAAAGACGTCCGCGTACTCTTTTAGTAACCTTTGTAGTTGCTCCTCCTTTTCCTCTTCAAGTAAAGTTCTTATGTTGAGCATCTTTGGTTTTTCCTCCGTCCCGATGTTGATTTTCTTCGTTGGTCCAACAGTGAGCAGATTTGTTGTTGAGGTCGTTGAGGAGTACTTTCTTGTAATTGTCATTTGGCGAAGACATCTACGCCTGGAGTGGCGGAGGTACTTGTCTCCGGTGCTGATACGGCTTTGGGTACTAAGGAGGCTCCGTCCCGTACTTCCTTGGTGTTTGCCTTGCGTCTTTTTCTTTCATGCTGTTGAGCAGCAGTTCTTTCTTCGTTGAGTCTGATTTCCGCTAGATTGCATAACCTTGCATCTTTTTGGTCACGTTTGATTTCCATTTCACCCATAGGTGTGGGAAAGCGTAGGTATTGGTGATATGTCAAAGCTGTTCCTCGCAATCTACGGACCCATAGCCTGCCCATGATGACATTGTAAGCCGAAGGTGCTTCCACTATGCAGAACCGTGTATTGATTACTAAAGGTCATGCATGTACCTGTAAGACAATTTCTCCTTTTGGTCTAGATACTGCTCCATTGAAACCGTATATTGTGCAAGTGGAAGAATCCATTTGCTCCGCTGTCAAACCCATGCGTAGGTAGGGTTTGTAAAATAACACATTTAACGAACTGCCCCATCAAAGAGGACTTTCGTAACATTCCATCCGTGTATTGGAAGAGTGATTACTAATGGATCATTGTGCATTTCAACCTCCTAGTTGACGTCCTTTGTTGAGAAAGTTAATGGCGTGGCCATCCATTCCTACCAAGTGCTAGTAGGTGGTCCACTTAGCTTGAACACCTCATGGGATTTTATCTTCTTTCTATTTAGAGCTAACTCGAGGATATCTTCGAGCATTTCTTCTTGGCTTCCGTTGGAGAAACTGGTCATGTTGATGTATTTTCCGTCCTGAGGTAGTTCTACCCTTTTCTTTGGGGTCTCCTCAGTTTCCGCTGGTTGTAGTTGTACGTACTCCATGAATTTTCCTTCGTCGATGAATCTTTGGATCACATTACGTAAGTGGTAGCACGTATCAGTTCTATGCCCATAGTATTGGTGGTATGCACAATACTCTTTGGCCTCCTTCATTTTTTCTGGTTGCTTTACCCTAGTATTAGGGTAAGGAAAGCCTGGATTTTCTCCCTCCTTGCTTAGGATGTGAGAGAAAATTGTATTTAGCTTCGTGTAGATTTTATCCATAAATTCTTCTCTTCCTTTGCCTCTTTTTCCGTCTCCGTATTTGGATCGTTTGTCTCGAGAGATAGTTCTGCCCTCATCTTCATTTTGTCGCTTAGGTATCTCCGGGATTGGTTCCAGAGAGTTGGTTCGCTACGGAGCTGTTGTCGTATTTGCTTGTGCCCTGGGTTTTCCTTCTGGATTTCTTCGAGTCTGATGTAGCGGCCTTGGAAAACCCTGAGCTCGCCTTCGGAATCGAGGGCTCTGTTGTGAAGCTCCACGAAGATGGCTGAGGTTCTATCAAGTCCATACTTATAGCAGTTAATGCTAATTTCTGGATTAACTTTGCCCATTGCTTGGCACGTATTTTGCCACCTGTCTGTGTACTGCATCAATGTCTCCCGGGGTCCGATAGCTAAAGAAAATAGCCTATCTAACCTTTCCTTTGTTGATTTGTTGTACATGTATGTCTCCAAAAACACCGTAGAAAATTGCTCGAAGGAGTCAATTGAGTTTGCTGGTAAGTTGTCATACCAGGTTAGTGCTGATCTCATCAAGCTTGCAGGGAAGTACCTACAGAGTACTACCTCATATCTTTCCCAATGGGAAAGGACACGAGTGTAATACTGTTGGTGGGCTGCAGGATCTGAGGTACCGTTGTATGCTTGGAACGTAGGTACCGGGCATTCGGAGGGATGGGTTCCTTTAAAATGCGAAAAGATAGTGGGAACGTGGTTGTTTCTTGGAGCACTTCTTCTAGTCTTGCTCCTGCGTGGCCAGTTTTAAGGCCTTGTATTTCCTTCCGCGTTTCTCCATTTGCTCCATAACCATGTTCACATTGTGAGCATCTTTGGAAAATGCTTCGTCGTAGTAGGATTAAGAGGGCTTGTATGTCGAGTCCATATCGTCTGGATCATGGTGCGCTCTCCTGGTTCCCTTAGGTTGATTGAACTTTGGTGGGTTGAGATCCACCATTCGTCTTCCTGAGATAGCTCCATTATCACGCCTCTTTGGTGGAGGGTGAGTTTGGGAACCTTCGATCTGTATGTCTAGCATAACTTTGAGGTTCTAGTTCTCTTGGGACATTTCGTGTATTGCATCCTCATTCTCCTTGTTACAGAGTAACAAAGCTGCTATTTGTGTCGTCATTTGATCTTCATTGTGGGCTTTACCTCCTTGAGGGGTACTGTCGGCTTGATCTTCAGAGTTTCCACTCCTCCATCTACGATTGGTGCGTCTGGATCTATCTGAATTGGGGTTAAGTTTCCTAACCCTCGTCGCGTAGGAGCTAAGGTGCTGGGTAACCCTGTGTTGGCCGCATGTGGATTTGTAGTGGTAGGATGCTCCGGTAACGGCATGACGTAAAGTGGTTGATCTCCCGATGTTTTCCCCATCCCTTCAGTCGAAATAGGTGATTTGTTAGCAATTGTTCTTCTTGCTATTTCGCTTTGTCCGTCCTCTGCTTCATTCCTTTGATTTGCTTGAGACGACTTTTGGGATCTCCTCTGGTAATTTCTGGTCGTGAGCTTGTTGGTACGTCATTTGGTTTCTACATGCCTTCGGCTTTTGTTATCCCGCGGTCACAGAAAAAGCGAAGAAGTCTGCTACTTGGGTACCTTCGTTAAAAGTGACAATTAATGCTCTGACACAGAAGACGGCTAAGCAGATTTTTCAGAGAAAGGACTGAAATAATGTCTTTGAAAGACATGTATTAAATGTTTATGACACCCTTGGAAAAGACAATCTTAGACGTTGAAAACCAATAAAAAAGGGTGTCAAATCTCGTGAAAAACAAGGTTATTAAATGCTTTAGAAGATCTTTCTTCCTTAAAATCTCACTGAGATTCCTCTGTCAGTCAAAGGTTCTCAGATATGAAATATGCTTTGTTAAAAAAGGGTTGTTTTAGTATAAAACAAAGATTTTGGCGTTTTGTGAGCACGTTTTTTTGTGAAATATTTTTATATATGTAACAAGATACGTTTTTAGAGGCTATGAACTCAAAAAAACATACAAACATACACACATAACGGATGAACAAATAGCAAGAGAGTGAGATTCATCGTTAAAAAGAACAGATCCCTTCGTTATAGAAGATACGTAAGTTAAAGGTAAAACTATGTCTAAACTCAAGCTCGTGAGACAAACACGGTGGGCGCAAAACTGTGACTACTCGTTTTCCCGTAGTCTACATAATGTATACAACTCAGAGGATCTAATGCTAAGTAGTATCGATACCTCTGTTGAACTAAAAATGCTAAGTAATAAAAGATATTCAAGATCACAATAATAACGAAGAACACGAATATAATGTAAAAGCTTCTAAGTTATCATGAGACAAAAGAGATTACGTGGTTCGACATTTGTCTACGTCCACGGGGTAATGAGTGATTGTTTTGTATTAAGTTGTGGTGGTTACAAGAGATTTTAATTGCTTCCCAAAGTAATAGAGATAACTCAAGTTGAAATAAATACTTAAGTTCTAAACATTAAAGAGGTATAAGCTTAAGACTAGATCTTCTCTCCTAGATCTTGAATTCCCTTAGTTTGTTGGTGAGGCTTGGTATTTATAGCCCCTTCTGCTCCAGGTATCTCTTTGTTACCTCTGGGTCTATCGCTGTTGATATACCTTTCATACCAATGGTACGTTCGTCCACCGCGTACCTTCTCCAGTCGTATTGCGCCACCTCAGATGGCCCACATTCCTTCGGAAACTACCCAACCTTAGTACAGGTTGTACCTTCGCTCACCGTCAGCTTCTGCCAATTGGGTTCTGTCATTCCTTCTCTCTCCACGTGCCTTGGTTCATGCGTGTAGATAAGAGATTTGTGCATTTAATGCTGATTATATGCGTCATCTACCTCTGTCCCTTCGCCAGCCGCCTCTTTGTAGACTAGGATTATACTCTTCTCATATTAACCGTTTAGGTTTTATTTCTTGGGATGGGATAAAGTATATTTGCGGAGGTATCCTTTGCTACTCAGGCTTCTCTGTCTAGCGAAGGCTGCACAGTTGAATTTGTATGCGGCCACTAAGATCGTGACACGAGCTCGACAGAATATTGGTATTCACATTCTCCATAACAATAAAATCAGGGGTTGAAAAGCTGAAGGTGAATCATGAGAATAAAAAAAGATTTGGTGATAGTGATGGGTCAATAATTGAAGATTTAGACGACAACGCTCAATCATGTTGCTATGGAGGAAAAGACAATCATGATAAAGAAGATAAAAAAAATTAATTTTGCAGATTCATAAGAAAGAGGTAATCACCCAAAAAGTCAAGAAGGTTTATGAAAAGACTGAGGGTTAGTGTAATTGTAGATTTGAAAAGGAATGCGACTCCAAGCTAGATTGTTATCTCATTTGCAAGGATGCAAAGAATGCAAGCTTGCGAGTCTTCATGGCTTTAAAATAGTATTTATTTTTTCACTAAAATTAAATTAGGCCTATTGTTGAAGTGAAAAGTTTGGCGATTCATTGTTTGGATAGTTCTCAATTGTATGTATTTATTTTTATTTTTCGATTATTTCAAACCAAAAAAAAATGAATAAAATAAAAATGAATTTTCTGTATTCTTAACATAATGTTCATTGTCCTTTGCAGGTTAATGAAGGGCACTTAATTTATTTCAAGGCCGAAATAAGGGGTTTACATGTTGTAACCGCAAATGTTCTAATGTTATTTGTTGTAGGTTGATGAAGGTGGGCTAAATCGATTTAAAAAACATATGAGTCATTTAGAAAAAAAAAGAGTTTTACATAGTTGTAGCATTTAAATGGTAAGGAGTTTTTTGTTGGCATACAATTTTTTTTAACTGGTGAGGAATTAATTATGAGGATTATCAATGCATATATCAATAACTGAAGGAGGTTACGAATCTTACATCTGTCGGATGTTTTTGGCCGGGGTGAGACTGAGATGGTCGGATCAAACGTTTGTCTATCAAAATATTATCCAACCATCAAAGCCTCAAAAACCCTTTCTATTTTGTAAATTTTTTTTGACTCGTATCTTTTTGCATTCGACTGTATTTGAATCAACATACGTGTATATTATTATTCAAAATCATATTCAACTGTATATGAAATAAATAAAAAAATTATTTTATTTTTTAAGTTAGCAAAAGTTCTAACGATGTTCTTTATTTCCGGGTTGATAAATGATGATAATCTTTTAACAAATAAATTTTGTGTATGCTTTTTATAGGATAATTGTTTTTTAATTGTTTTTTATCAATTAAAGGTAAGGATTTTTGATGGCATATTAATTTTTTTAATTGGTTAGGAGTTCATTATGAGGGTTATCAATGTATATATATCCATAATTGAAGGAGGTTAAAAATTTTACATCCGTCGGATGTCTTTGAATGGGATGAATTCTTTCCCTCTGCTACCGGGATCAATTATTCTGAAACCCAAGATTAAGCTGAATTAGGTTTTTTGTCCAAAATAATGTCCATACCTATACCGTAAAATTAGCCATATAAATCATCCAAAAACAAACACTTGATCATTTAAGTAATAGTATGTACGTATATTTATAAATATATTCTCACTTTCCATCAAGTAAACATTGCCACCACCAAATAAAATCAATGCATAAATGGTATTATGATTTCATTTAATATTTCTTTAAATATCTGGAGTTAAGTGGTTATCCACTAATTAAAGTTTAATAAATTTGAATGTATAATGAAATAGATTACAAAAACGACAACAATCTGATGTCTTTAGCTGGGATCAGATTAGGATGGTCGGATGCAACGTTTGTCTCTTAAAATGTTATCCGACTGTCCAAGGCTCAAAAACACATTCTTTTTTGTATTATATATAATTTTATTTTATTTTAATGAAGTTCTGTTATTTGTTTTTATTTTATTTTTAAAAGTAGATAGTCGAGTATCACCATACAAAGTTTAAGATTTTTTTTCACTTTTTATGCATAACTTAATTGCCAAAGAGGGGTTATATTACTCATTTTAAAATATCGGGGCATGTTAACAATATGATATTTGAAATTGGAACACTATAAAAAAAACCTAAATTTCATTAAATTTATCATAATTAAACGGGTGAAAAATTTTGCCGAAAGATCTTGGGTGGGCCATACTGGTTGATGGGAATTTTTGGAACCAAAAATTATCCTTTGTTTCCTCAATTGCGGCAACTACAGCTCAAACTTGGACGGTAAGCTTCTTAAAAGATTTTCAACAATTTTCTTCTCTTCTATTCTATATCATACCCTTAAATTTGATTTATAATTCCAGAAGTTGTAGAAAAAAAAAAAAATACTTCGAACGGATTCAGTTTCCTTCATCAACAAGGTATCAAATTATTTTCACAAAGATTGAATCAAAGTCATTTCTTCTTCCCTATCTTGTTTCACCAGTTTCTCCTCAGGGTTTTAACTTTTCTTTCTCATTTTGAAAGGTGGGATTTAGTTTAACAACATCCATTAATAGAGAAAAACCGGAATCCAAGATATGTGGTAAGACCTCAAAACTCTCTATCAAGGTCTTATTAGGATTTTGCTTTAGAGTTTATCCTTATTTCTATTTTTTCCTAGTTGATAATAATTGGTTTATATTTGATATAGGTGTTTGAAAACATGGGTTTGTTTTTAATGTCTTGCCTTGAGAGAGCTCGTTATGATCGCATCCGATACCAGAATATTAGTACCAGAGGGTATTAAATTAAATGGCGGAAGATGAAAGTAAGTTTCTAACCACAATATTTTGCATTAAAGTGTTCATAACTATATAGATCTAGCTGAAGTCCTAGAGTTTCTCCCTTTTAATTTTCATATTTTTATAAAGACGAAGTAATTACTAACATAACTCTAACCTCATAAGTTAATTATGTTGAATATTAGTTTTCATTTTTTTTCTTGTCCCAACACTAATTCCAATTATAACCATTTTAATATTTATAAAAGGATTGTGATAATTTTAGAAGTTTAAGAAGATGATGTTGTAAGATACTGTTTTTTTATATGAGGGGGAAAGTAAAAAAAATAATCTAACGAAATAAAGGATTCTTAGTTCTTGAATCTTTCGATAATGGAAATCCTTCATTCTATTATTATTTCATCAAATTTTTTTTTCAATTTGTAACTTGAATTTCGGTTCTTGATAAGGAAATCCTTCATTCTATTATTATTTCCTCTTTTTTTTTTTTAATTTGTAACTTGAATTTCAGTTTCTTAATAAGTTTTGTTTCTGATAGATTTGTGAGTATATTTGTTGGTAGGCTTTCCTTATTGCTGTTTTATTTTGATCGAGTTATTAATCCAGAATTAGATGAATTTCTAGAGATTTATATTAGGATTTTAAATACGATTTTACGACAACATATGGGGAAGAAGATACTACAGTACCAAGGATTCTTGTCGTATCAATTTTTCTCCTTAGATGCGAGGATTCATTTTTATTTTCGTTCTCTTTATTTAGCCTTTATGGGCCTCTGACATGTAGTTCTTTAGTTCTTATATTTTTGTTTCTTGGGATTTAGACAGACATGTTGTCTATTCAACTCAACTCATTATTGTTTTTGTTTCTTGGTGGTTTTTGAGTTTTGTAATATATGATTTTATTTTCTTCTAATGAAGTTGTGTTGTTAGATTTTATTTTATTTCTAAAAGTAGATAGTCGAGTATCACCAGACAAAGTTTAAGATTTTTTTTTCACTTTTTACGCAAGACTTAACTACCAAAGAGGGGTTATATTAGTCATTTTAAAATATCGGGACATGTTAACAATATGAAATTTGAAATTGGAGCACTATAAAAAACCCCTAATTTTCATTAAATTTTATATGATAAATTTAATTAAAAAAACATAATTAAACGGGTGAAAAAATTCGCCGAAAGATCTTGGATGGGCCATACTGGTTGATAGTCATTTGTGGAACCAAAAATTATCCTTTATTTCCTCAATTGCGGCAATTACAACTCAAACTTGGACGATAAGCTTCTTAAAAGATTTTCAACAATTTTCTTCTCTTCAGTTCTATATCCATACCCTTAAATTTGATTTATAATTCCAGAAGTTATATAAAAAAAAAATACTTCGAACGGATTCAGTTTCGTTCATCAACAAGGTATCAAATTCTTTTCACAAAGATTGAATCAAAGTCATTTCTTCTTCCCTACCTTGTTTCACCAGTTTCTCCTCAGGGTTTGACTTTTCTTTCTCATTTTGAAAGTTGGGATTTAGTTCACCAACATCCATTAATAGAGAAAAATCGAAGTCCAATATATGTGGTAATACCTCAAAACTCTCTATCAAGTTCTTATTAGGTTTTTGCCTTAGAGTTTATCCTTATTTCTATTTTTTTCCTAGTTGATAATAATTAGTTTATATTTGATATAGGTGTTTGAAAAACATGGGTTTGTTTTTAGTTTTCTTACCTTGAGAGAGCTCGTTATGACCGCATCCGATATCAGAATATTAGTACCAGATCGATATTAAATTAAATGGCGGAAGATGGAAGCAAGTTTCTAACCCTAATAGTTTGCATTAAATTGTTCAGAACTAAATAGATCTAGTTGAAGTCCTAGAGTTTCTCCCTTTCAATTTTCATATTTTTATAAAGATGAAGTAATTACTAACATAACTCTAGCCTCATAAGTTAATTATGTTGAATATTAGTTTTCATTTTTTTTATCCCAACACTAATTCCAATTATAACCATTTTAATATTTATAAAAGGATTGTGATAATTTTAGAAGTTTAAGAAGATGATGTTGTAAGATACTGATTTTTTATACGAGGGGGAATGTAAAAACAAATAATCTAACGAAATAAAGGATTCTTAGTTCTTGAATTTTTCGATACTGGAAATCTTTTATTTTATTATTATTTCATCTTTCTTTTTTTTGATTTGTAATTTGAATTTCGATTTCTTAATAAGTTTTGTGGTAGCTTTGTGAGTATTTTGATTGGTAGGCTTTCCTTATTGCTGGTTTGTTTTGATCGAGTCATTAATCGAGAACTAGATAAACTTTTAGAGCATCAAATTTAGGATTTCGATTAGAGTTTTACGACAACATATAGGGACAAAGATAATACAGTAGCAAGGGTTCATGTTGTATCAATTTTGGCCCTTAAATGCAAGGTTTATTTTTTTTTCATTCTTCTTGTTTAGCCTTTTATTGGGCTCGAATATGTAGTCATTTAGTTTTTATCTTTTTATTTCTTGGGCTCTAGGCATGTAGTCTACTCAGCTCATTATTGTTTTTGTCTCTTGGTCTTTTTTGAGTCTTGTATTATGAGATTTTATTTTCTCTTAATAAATTGTGTTGTTTTTTTTTTTTTAAAAGTCAGACGACTGAGTATCACTAGGTAGAGTTAAAGATTTATTTTTCCAATTTTTACGAGTGACTTAACTGACAGAGAGGGGTTATATTAGTCAACTTAAAAATGCTGGGATATGTTAGTAATATGATATTTAAAATTGGAGCACTATAAAATTTTTGGCATTTTTAGTGGCAATCCAAAAGGAATTAGACTAATAAAACAAAATAAGATCAGTATGAAGTAAAATGAGCCTTCCCCTTATCTCACATTTTTCATAATAGCTAATTCTCCCTTAATTAATTAGTGATAATCAGTAGTTAATTAGTGATAATCGGCAGTTGATGTTTATATAGCTAGTATTAGGAAAATTATTTGAATGATTGAGTTTTAAGGTTTTAGAGTAGAAGAAGAAGTGGGAGAAAACCATTTTTTATTAAATCAATAACAAACATGGATGGGTATGAAGAAGAGGTGATAAAATCATGGGGTACATAATGTTGAAGGTTCAATACCGTTAGATATGACGATTTGGGGTATTTGTTGTATGATCCAAAATTTTGAGGAGGGGAAGAACCCCTAGACGAAAATTTCATGGAAGAAAATGAAGAATCATACCAGATCGAAGTTAATAATGGGATCAAACAAACATGTATTGTGTTAACAAACTCAAATACCCACTTTGTATGCGTTTGTAAAAAAAAATGATTTTTGTATGCATTGAATGCCATGAACTATTTAGAATTGGTAGATAATGAGGTACTATATCTACCTATTTTAAAGTACCGAGTCAAAAAAATATTGACACTCTGTGGTCTCGTGAACATATATTGCTACCAAATATGAAAAAAAACCCAAATTGAAAAAACTTCAAATTTCAATTTTCATAATTAGTAGTTGTATTAAATAAATTATCAACCGATTATAAAAGTAGTCCCAAAAATGAATTTCTCCAAACTTATAAAACTTGGTTTGTTTCAACTTTTACAATCGGTAGTGTAATAAAATGATATACCCACCGATTGTATTAGTCACCCCAAAAATGAATTTCTCCAAATTTATGAATTTTTTTTCTTCATAAGTTTGAATTTCTCCGAATGATGCAACTATTGCTTTAGAGGCTAATGGAAATGATATAAGGGAGGCCATATTGGTGAGTACAAAATCTAATTTAGAAACAGAAGAACAATTATTCGAGGGAACAACTAATTAACAAATTATTGAGTGTTAATACATGAAAATAATTGACCTTAAAAGAGGTGACCCCTTAGCCTACTAAGGGTTCCGCTAAGGAGAAATGAACTTGGGGACTAGGCCTAACCCATTAGGATGGGATAGGCCTAGTCCATCCAAGACTATATTGGGTTGGATGGGCTTTAGCCCAAAAGGAAAGCCTCTTAGGGTTTAGTATTAACTTAAGGAAAGGGAAATGGTAGTTTAGTAATATACTATTCTTATAAGCACTTATTCATAAGATAATCATTATAAAAGGGGAAAGAGGGCACACTTATGGAGATATCATTAATCCACCATTATCTCTTCTAAACCTCTATGCATCTTGGGAGTACTTTATGTGATTAGGGCTAGTTCCTCCTTCCCACATTTTATCCTATCAACATTGCGACGAAAGTGGGAGGTTCTTAGCCTCTTTTCCAGCATGATACTCCCAAGTGCGAGCCAGGAAATAGCATTGGGCGGAGTACCCCCGAACCCGGATCATGTTTCTGTAGAAGACGTGCATGAAGAAAATGATGAGGATATACGCTTCTGAGCAGTAGTTTCTATGCCCATTATTCAAGGAGAAGGAACATCCCAGGGAACGTCTCATAAGAAGTGGAAATTCTTAAAGAAAAGACCGCAGCATATACAAGCGAGCGAGAAATGTTTGAAATGCAGGAGGAGTTAGACTCATCTATTAAAAGGCAGCAGGAATTACGCGGGCTCCTAAAGCGGGCGAGAGATTAAAACATAACAACCCCTAGAATGGTCAGTGCTAAGAATACTATCCCGGGTATGACGGAGGACGCGATTGCAAAATATCTAGAGACTAATTATCGTGTGATAAAGCATGACGCCTATGACTCTCTAGAATCACCATATTCCACGGAAGTCCCCGATTACTTCTATCCGGAGGATTACACATCACTTAAGTTTAAAACATACGGAGGAAAAGAGAACGCGCGGGAGCATATGAGTCGTTTCCTGTCAGCTATGAATGCCTATGCTCAAGATAAAAGCCTTTGCATGCAGGAATTCCCAAATTCGTTGACAGAAAATGCCTTTACCTGGTACGATAACCTAAAACCCGGAAGCATCATCTCATGGTCCGGCATGGTGCAACTTTTCTTGAACAAATTTTACTCCGCTCTCAGAAGGGTCACGACAATAGATTTGGGAAGGTGCGCCCAGCGGGTAGGAGAAGAGATTGACAAGTACATCACTCGATTCAGAGACTTTACAGAATGCCACGAGGATATCCCAGAGGAGCGCTTAGTGGAAATTTGCATCAGGGGGAATGGATACTGTTTTCCGTCTAAATCTGACGAACTTCAAATTTCAAACCTTTGTGGAGGCTGAAGAAGTTGCGGACCGGATATCAGATTGTACGGACGGTCACACCTGGCAACAACATTCTGTCAACACCGCGTCTGCACCAGCTTTCAATGATCAAGGAATCGAAAGACGAAAAATAGGAGCTGCTTTTGGCTCTTATCGTGGAGGACAGTCCGACAGAAGGGGAGGAAGAGCGGATGGAGTAAGATATAACCCACCACCGTCATTACCATGCAGTAAAGAAAAGATAATAGGACTTTTGGAACAGTGGGTGACGAACAAGGAAGAAACCCTGCCATCCGTGTCAGCAGAACCTACCGCGGAAGATAAGACACACGAGCGGTATTGCCACTACCATAGAAGAGTTCACCATCTGACCATAGAATGTTATTCCCTCCGGTACATTGTGCAAAGAAAGCGATCCAGGGGTGAGATGGAGATAGGAGAGCAAAGCATCAAAAATGATCCGCTTCCTCAACACCAAGTTATGATGATTTCACACGAACCCACTGAGGGAGAAGCCTGGAGGCCTTGGGAGGATACAGAGGAAGAAGAAGTCTATGAAATATCTGAAGCAACAATCTTCCCGGATACAAATGGAATTGCCAGTAAATTTTCTCAGATTGTTTTGGCTCAATAGTTCTTCGATTCTCTGGGTTTTAGCAAAGACCAAGTCCGAGAAGCATCTAAAGCTATCACTGCGATTGCATCCGGAAAGGGATACAACCCTATACCTAAAGAGGCTATCACCTTTACGGATGAAGATATATGTTATCCAGGAGAGCATCTTCGCCCCTTATACCGGACATATTTCATTAACAAACAACCCCTCAAGCGAGTTTTCATAGATGGCAGAGCCTCCCTCAACCTGATTTCACTACATATACTAGAATCCTTAGGCGTGTCGAGAACAACAATTAAGATGTGTGCAACAACTGTGAGAGGATTAGGAGGACAGACTCAAACATCGATGGGGATATTGCATTTGATGATGAAGATCGAACCCATCCGAGCCCTCACTCCCTTCTATGTGCTGGAGGATGATACCACGTTCCATGTGTTACTCGGGCGAGGATGGATCCCGAATCACAAGGTAGTAGCATCGACATATCATCAGTGTGTCAAAACTAATATTGGAGGAAAGCAGTTCCGGATACCGTCCACGAGCAATCCATTCAGACCGGAAGAAGCTTATATGGCTGATGCAGTTTTCTATACGCAACTTGTCTTAGACCAAGGAGATAACTCGGATCATTTAACACCATTCCAAAAATGGGAAGACTTCCAGCCGGAAGATCAAGTAAAGGAGAAATCTAAGTCAGTAGTCAGTCCATCGCGGATTGGACCTTCCAAAGGAAGTAAGAGAGCAACGACAGAAACAAAGAATATCCAGTTCACACGTTACTCACGTCTGTAAGGCGGACATGTCTACCGCTTTTAGAAATTAGCCGGGGAAGTCTCCCGTCGTCAACACGACTGTGCTATGTCATCATCAAATGAAGAAATGGCGGAGACGACCCCAGTGATTGAAGATGTAAAGGAAGAGGAAAATGTTCTTATCCCAGAGGAAGAAATAATAGACAGTTTACCTGAGGAAAAGATAAAGGATGACCCAACCCTTGATGGGCTAGAAGAGATAAACCTTGGCTCGGAAGACAAACCTCGTTGAGTATGCATCAGTAAACATTTGGAAGCAAAAGAAAGATTGCGGATGATCAAGCTTCTCCGTGAATACCAGGACGTGTTTTCATTTACATACGATGAAATTCCCGGTTTGGATAGCAGTCTAATCGCGCATAACCTCAATGTCTCGCCTGATTACAAGCCAGTCAAACAACGAAGTCGCAATTTTCCAGAAAAGATCGATTTGGCTATCAAGGAAGAAATGGAAAAGCTGTTAATATCTAAGTTCATTAATCCGATCCAACACCGCGTATGGTTGGCTAATATCGTGCCAGTGGCAAAGAAGAACGGAAAAGTCCGATCTTGGGTCGATTACCGAGATCCGAATAGAGCATCCTCTAAAGATGATTTCCCAGTACCAAATATAGACGTAATGGTAAATAACACATGCGAATACCGTATATTTTATTTTATGTATGGGTTTAGCGGATACAATCAAGTAAGGATACACTAGTGGAAAATGGATTTTTAACCACTTCCTGGGTCTTAAAAAAACAACTTCCTTGGGCTTGTGGTAATTATACATGCTGTCAAACGCAGTCGTAACATAAAAATTAAACTTGTTTCAGCCACAGTCGTTATATTAAGGGGTATTTTTGTAAATAACTAGTACTCCCTAATGGAGTATAAGAACTACTGTTGGAGCAACTAGTTTCTGTAGACCCGGTTTCAGGCTATAATCTACCGTTCTCTCTTCAGTTCTTATCTTGTTCACAGACCAAGATCCCCTTCTTCTTCCACAGATAATATCTCTTTCATCGTTTTTCATCATCACAATCCCTAAATCATAAAGCCTTTTGTTTTATCAACAGTTCAATATTGACAAAGTCTATTATTATTTTTTTCTCATCCTCAAATTCAACAAAGCCTCGAAGAACCCTAGAATAGAAATCCAGTTTTTCTCAATAATTAAGTTCAAAATCTAAGTCAGAAATTGAAGACTAACCTTCATTAAATCTATTCCAGAAGTTCACTGTCACAAATCATAACTTCATTAAAACCCCTATCTCAAATCAGGACGCATGTATTAACAGAAATCAAACATTGTAACCCTGGATCTAGTCTTTTCTCTCCTGAAATCATCAGAGTAATACGAATCTTGTTCTTGTTTGGTAAATTTGATATACTTTTTGTATTATTAACGATTTAATTTCACTTTATTTTCTCTCGTTTTTGTTTTTTGCAGTAAGGTGTTTCCTTTTCTATTTTCACCTATAGCTTCTCTGAATGAAGATAAGGGTCTTTATGGATTCAAAGTCTTAAAATCTGAATGGTTTTCATTGCTTCGTTGATGAAGCTATCGAAAGGTATGCCTTCTATTGGACATAAAAGATGCAATATATTATTTTTGTCATGTAAATTTATCTGAATTTGAATATTTGGTCAGGAGAATTTTTCTTATGTATCAGATTCTAATGTCGATATTATTCGAGCCATGGATGAGATTGGGGGTACGGTAAGGGATTGCTCATGTAATTGATTGATTTTTGGACTTAAATTGTTCTGGTATTATTGATTGAGTACTCAAATTCAGGTACGTATTAGGTATGCTCTGTAGACTGTAGTGGATTCAGCAGAACTTTGTTGGAATACTCATCCCGATAGGTACACTGATTCTTTGAGAAACTGATGTTTTGGTGTTTATCTGTTGTGGGTTTATTGAAAGTTCTTCTCTTTTTCTTTCTTGGTAGAGAATATGTGGAGGAGGCTAATAAGGCGACTATTAGAATTCATGAATATCTACATGTGAGGTGACCGTTGTCTATTCAGTTATGCTGTTTTGAGTTTTTGTTTGTTCTGCATTCAATTCATTGTTGTTCACGGGTCTATTTAGGTAAGTATACAATTTGCATGTGTATTATCAATTATGGAGGAGGATCCTATAAGTAAACAATGACAGACTCTTTTCTTCTTTTTCTACGTGTTCGTTCAAAGTAAATATATATAGTTAGGCGTTGATGATGTATGATGTGCAAGGACAATAACAATCAAGCTTTTTATGCTGGATTTTCCTTACAGTTTCTGAATAAAAATCACTGCCTTTACAATGCAGTATTAAAGGCCAAGGGTTTAGTGAGATGTGTATTATCAAGCGTTTAGTGAGATGATTTCAAAGTTGAGAAGGAATGGAAGATTCATAGGACTCTTAAAACTAGCCAAGAAAATGGTGTTGTTGTTGTTGATTCATTGGGTTGAATAGTTATGGTTTATAGATGTCCAAAATTGTTGGGTTTGTATCCAAACTCGGATTTGCATGTGGAGAAGCTGTGAGAGGAGCTCAAACCAATCAGGGAAAACTGCATAGCTACTGTTCGTCGAAATTCCTGAAAGAAGAGGACATTTCTTAGTATGAATTTCATGTTCATTTCTTTGAGCATTCTGTTGTAGTTTGAGATTTGGCTAATTATAATTTGTGACCATTCAACCAATTTGGAACCGACACAAGGTGGGATATCATTTCTACTTAAAAATGATATGACTTAGGTGTTGATTGTGCTAATCAAATAGAAAATTACTAATTAGCGCTCATCTTTAGCCGTAACCCAATAGTATATGTCACCTTTAAGAATGGTTGGTTACAAGATTTGTATGACCTGATCTTGGATTGTTCTATGCTAATTAAATGCACTTGTTTTTCATTAATTATGGACCTGATGCTTCCATTTTAGAAAGTGTTATCTTATGTGTAGCTAGCTTGTACAAACAATTGAATATGGTTGCCTTTTGAATTTATGTATGTGTAGTGTACACTGTGTTATTGCTGTTAGTGGAGGAAAATGTTCGCTACCTGTATCCGAGAGACACATGCTAGCTAATTTTTATTTTCATTTTAAATGAGGTCATGCAGGTAGCCCCGGTGCATATATTTGTGTTTCACTTTGTCATTTTAGATTGGGAACTGGAACTCTTATTCTTTCCATCTTCATAAAAGGGTCTAGGCTACAATAAATAGATGGACCTCATATAGACCTATAGTATGGGTCAGATAAAGAGTACGTAGAAAGTTTTGCATACAGCAGTCAAACATGCAGACTTGAACTTGTATGGAAAGGATATTTTTCTTCTTTTGGTCTGTTTGACCCTGTCTAGTGCATTTCGATGTTTTAATTGCCACTGCTCTCTTCACTATGAGCTCTATTAAACTAATATGGTGATGTTTTCTAAAGGAGCCTAATTTTTTGGTATTGTCCCTGGTTCCAAAAGAGGAATAATGGCTTGATGCTTACTTTGTGTTTCAATGGAACACATTGCTTTAATGACTTTATTTAGTATTGTTGTCTCTTGTTACATGAACTTGGTAACACTTGCATTTATTTGTTTAATTAAAATAAAGAATGTCTTTACATTGTCAAAAAAGACCAAGACATGTTGATAGTATGAAGTGAGTCACGACCACCATATTCATTTTTATTTATTTTGTATCTGTATATGTCACTTGCCAAGGGTTATGTATGCTATATTTTTTTCATATCAAGTCGTGGAAATATATACAATGAGTTGCTGTGAAAATGTTATGAGCTGTATCTTATTTTAGCAAAAGGGAAATGTAAATCCATGGTCCTGGTGCTAACTGTTGAAGGTCCGGTAAGTAATACTGCCACATTTCCTTTGAGAGAAAATAAAGATAATTTGATATGTCGCAGGATCAGACTGGCATGCGCTGCCAAAGTTGTTATGAACTTTAGCGTCTTAGTGCTATTTGTTTCATTTTTTTCTCCTCCATTATAGTCATTCACATGCCGTCGTGCTAATTTCCTTATTGTTTGGGAATTTGGCTATCGCATATCTAGTGTGCAGGAATGGCTTATGTATCTGTTTGGTTTCATGGGTTATACAAATGAAGACCATCCCTTTATTAATAATTAGGTAGAATCTGCTTTACGTAAAAAACATTTTGATGAGTTCTGATGATAAATCTACTGTAATATACGAAATGTAATTGAAGTTAGTTTGTAGGTATATCTCTATGTACGTCTTATCTATCCTACTACCGTTATATTACTAGTTAGTATTAGTAGGAAATATCTTGAGTAATCCTCTCCAATTCAATACTCCTCTTCAATTCAGTTTTCTCTGGAAGTCGAACTATGGGATTGCTGGTGTACTCACATGTAACTTTGACTGGTTAATTAGATTATATAGTTAATATTAACGCCTTTATGACTTGCAGGTCACACAAGATAAAGAATGTACAAGGATAGTGTTGCTGGCCAATGTTAGAGATAGTTAACCGAAGATCAAGGAAGATCAAGGAGCAAGTGTCAAAATTACATTCCCTGGTTAAGAGATCAACTTCTAGGCACTCCCATGACAGTTTTTCATAGGCTCGTACTTGGAGAGCTGAGCACATGGTCGCCTCTCCATGTTATCAGGAAATAAGCAACGATTTCAGAAATGTCGTCGAGGTATATATCTTCTTTACAAATTATCGAACACCAATGTTAGCAGATTAAAACTGCATTCTTCTTTGATTGTTGCTTGCAGCACCTACTTGAATTATATAATAACAAGTCAGATTTCCACTTCGTTCCCCCCTCCCCCTATGAACAATTCAGAGTTTCAGTAGAAGTTTGTTTGCTTTGTCATTTATACTCTGTATGCACAATTTATACTTTTATGGAAGTATATAAGGGTTGGTTGCTGTTTTATTCATTCAATATGTTCTGTCTTTATTATCAGTAGGTGTAACTGGTCTTATTCTCCTCCGACAACTATTTACCTTACGAACTTGCAGATATATGTAATGCTTGTGGTCTTAAAGCAAAATATATATGGTCGATAATTACTTGACATTAGTATTTGTGTTGCTAACTGCAGGAGAGATATTCCTGTAGACTTAGCAGAAGGAGCGCTCCATGCAATTTTGCTTGCAAGCATTCGGCAAGGTACTAAATTGCGCATCAAAGTTAATTTGTTTTCATCTGCATATCTGTGTTTCTTTGTATTTTTATGTGAATTTTTGTGCTTGCAGTAAGCTCATCAATCCACCTTGTGTTTTACATAATGCGTTAGTTGTTAATGGGTGTAGTGCTTGTTGCGAATTTTTAGTTCCTTCAATGAAGTGGTCAAGATTTTTTTAGGACATACTATGCTGTTAAGACTTTGTTATTAAATCTCTAACGCCAAACTTGTTTTTTTTCTGCAGTATAATATTCCGATCAGTTGGGGAGCTCAGTTCATCTTTTTGTTGGTTTTAGTTTTGTTTTTTTAATTCTGTAGGTTGGGTTCCAGTGATTGTAAGAAAATTAGTTTTTAAGAATGCTCAAGTATAATTATAACTTAGAATGGTGTTAGTTCAGGACTTGTGTAAATTATTTTGTGGTTTTTGACCTAACTGTTAGCTCGATTAATGTAAATCGAGTTACTAGTGTAATCATATTTCGAATTTGAATTGAATGGTGAACGTTTTGATATCAAATGAGCATTTATTAAAATTTCAGTTTAGTGAATTTCAGATTTTATGAGTCAGAAATAAGTTGGATGAATCAGATTTTCTAAATTTAATGAATTTCAGGCCAGTCAGATGAAAAACTAGTCAGACTGGGATTCAAACGAATCAGATTTTAAAAAAGTTTTCGTCCAGATATACTACTTCTGAAAACTAGCGATTAAAACTTTATAAACTACTGTGAATGTCAGTGTCATCGATTGACTGTCAGTAAAAGTCGTATTTTTAAAGATTTCAACTTCTGTGAGACACAGTCCTTTTGGAAAAAACCACTTCTAGATTCCAACTGTTGAACACAGTTGTTTTTAGAGATATTACCTCTTGTCATGGCAGTGGTTTAACTTTCATTTTCCACTAGTGATAGCCGCGGAGGACGCTCATAAGACAGCTTTCCAGATACCGTACAGAAATTTCTACTATGTTGTGATGCCTTTCGGATTGAAGAATGCAGGTGCGACTTATCGGCGGGCGATGGTAGCTATCTTCCATGATATGATGCATCAGATAATAAAAGTATACATAGATGATGTCGTGGTAAAATCAAGAGCGCGAGAAGATCATCTAGACAACAGATGTAGAAAGTACCACTTGAAGATGAATCCCCTCAAATGCGCTTTCGGAGTGACTTCCAGAAAATTCTTAGGATATGTTGTAACAGACAAAGGGATAAAGATAGATTAATTAAGTCTGACACATGTTTGTAGTTTGCTGCCTCTTCTAATGACACTGCTGAGATAGGTGGTGGTGTGCTCTTGCCCGGTAACCAAATATCCTCCCATATACAAATTTTGCTTCCATCTCCAATACACCAAAAGCTGAATTGTTTAATGAAATCCATGAAATTGTAAATACTCTACCAGGCTCAAGAAAAATTACGTCTTTTCTTTGCATGCATTGAATTAGTGTTTCGAAAATAACACTTTTTCGTTGCAGTTGACCAAAGTTGGTTACGTTCATTGCATAATCTCAAGGTTGTTCTGGCCAGAAGAGCTTTGTTGAAGGTTTACAAGTATTGGAATCCCATACCACCTTGTGATTTGTCTTTACAGCTGGCCAAGATATGAGATACAACCCTTTATCATCCTCTTTTCCCCACCAAAAAGTGCACTTGTTTTAACCGTTTCTTTGATTGTAGCTTCCGGCACTTTAAAAACACCCATATGATGAGATGGCATTGTGCTGAGAATACTCTTAACTATTACAGATTCTTACTTGGTTCATAAATTTACCACTCCATTTAGAGAGTCTCACTCTCACCTTATCTACCAGCCCCGAGAAGGAATTAGTTTTCTTTCTATTTAAGAATAGTGGAATTCCCAAATACTTTTCTTCTAGAGACATTTTCTTCATCTTTAATCTTTTCAACAATTTTCTGCAGTGCCGTGGGTGAATGTGCTTGGAAAATAAAACTGCAGACTTCTGAAAGTTCACTTGTTACCCAGACACTTCACTGAACTTATATATAACATCCAGCAAGGTGTTAACATTTTGGATGTCAGCTTTTGCGAATAGCAAGTAATGGTCAGTAAATGGAAGATGTGTTATCTATGGTGCGTTTCTTGAAATTTTAATATCTGTGTTAAAGTCCGCGGGCATCCAACTCAAAACCAATTGGCAATGAGTGGAGCGGCCCTTCCATATTATATTTTAAGTTCATTATGCGGAAACTAGTGATGTGGGACAATTGTCCTTTCACACCCTCCCTCACGTGTAAGGCCAATCATTCGGCCTAACACGTGGACCTACGCACGTGTGCGTCATGGGTGTGCAGGTGACATTCGGTCACGGTCCACCCCACGTACAGGTCATACGAGTGACCTGTCATTCGGTCACGAGTGCACACATGTGACCACCATTCGGTCACGGTGATCACTAATTCGGCCTACATCCCGCGTACGGGCCTAGCTCTGATACCATGTTAAAGTCCGCGGACATCTAACTCAAAACCAATTGGCTATGAGTGAAGAGGCCCTTCCATATTATATTTTGAGTTTATTCAATGGATATTAACAATGTGGGACTACTATCCTTCACACCTTGTAATTTTTTTGAATTTTCAGCTTGAGCCAACGATCTAGCAAGGCCTTCCATTGGGAGAAGAAATTTAAAATTATCCCGTGATTTGTATCTGCGAGACGTTCGTTTTCTAGGTAAGATAACCGACACTCTACACCATGATGGCTACTCCTAGTTTCAACTCTGGGATTTCGTGGCATACGTTGCATCGATTCCAAATGAAATCATATTCGACATAGTCAGGAAAAGGCCTCATTTAATTTACATAATAATAATAAGACAGACAGATACACGACGGATCTGGGAAGGGAAGTAAAGAGAACCAAATATTTAGGATAACGATAATCAAGTAACATTTCAATCTCTAAGAACATAAGTTGCTCAAATAGTCAAATTGATATTGTAATTTTGTCAAGTCCTTGACTTGAAGCACAAACTTTGATCATATATCAAAGTTTGACCCATTCTTTGTCAAACCCAAATCTCCAACTTAACTGCAAGCATGTGTACTTAGTCAGCACACTATTGTTTCCTAGCAAGTACGAGATTGGAGTAATAAAAGGGTTGAGATGTGACATGGTTACATAAAGTCTGTCCACCTAAATCCGAGAATCGACTAGAAAAAGAAAAACAATGAAACTCAACGTGCTTCAAGAAAGATTTTTTACAATTTAAGTAGTTGACTAACTTGCTTTCACTAGTAGGTGAATACGTACGTACTACTAATAAACGGAGTGATTTTATTGACCATAAAACATAGAGAAGAACATACAAAACATGCAAAGAAAATCAAGCATATAACCACGAAATTTCTCTAAGAGTTGATCCCATTTTCATTTAAGGACCAATTCAAAACATAATCGTTAAGCTTCAAGGCTACAAGTTTGGTAGTCAATAGTCAAAATCTACAAAATCTAAAGCACTTCAGATTGTTCAAAGTTATTCATCTATAAATGCACAGCCATCTCAACATTTTTCTAACATAATCGATCAGTTTCATTCAAACTAGTTCAATGGCATCCTCTCGTTTCATTGTTTTGGCAATTCTTGCTCTGTTTGTTTTTTCATGTAATTACGAGCCATGTATGGGTGGCAGAATATTGGGTAGAGGAGAGAGCTGGATTAAGATGACGAAGAGAAACGGCGGGAACAAACTTTTTTTAGAATCTCTCCCAAGAGGTCCTCCTCCTCCTACCGGACCATCTGGATGTACTAGCTTTCCTGGAAGCGGGGGGCCTCCTTGCCCCGAATGAGCTTTGCCAGTAATGTTTTTGGATCATGCATGTTAAACACTTGCTTAGACGTACGTGTGGTTTGGCGTTGCTGCTTCCAATAATATAATTGAATATGAAATTCTACCACAACTGGGCTGCTGATATTTAAACAATATTGATGTCCAATTAATTTAATTTAATCATTTTTTATTATTCAAAAAAAATAAAATAAATCCTGGTGATGATATTGTTATTATCAATATCATAGTTCCAAAACTGCTTCAAAAAAAAAAAAAACTTCCAAATTCTGTAAGTAACTTGTACATAAGTTAATGTCCTATAAAAAGGCCATTTGAATTCATTTTCGATTTGATACACAATTAAACTAAATTCATTGGAAGCTTTTGAGTTCACCTCGTATTTTGTTTAATTTTATATCTCAAACATTCTATATTTTTATCTCATTATGCAATAAAACTAAATTAATTAGAAGCTCTTGAGTGCACCTTATATTTTGATTAATTTTGCAATATATCTTCTATGCTTTTATCTTATGTCTATACGTGAATTTCGTTTAAGTACAACTTTGTACATAATCACTCTAAATAGACTGCAGAAGCAGAAGAAAATTTCCCTAAACACTAAACCTTTAATAGGAAACTCTCAATCCGTAATCTTAAAGATGACCATTTTGTAAGTACAAAAAATAAGTTTATGTTTGGTTATTACAATTTTATATATATACTAAATTGAAAAAAAAACTCTTATAAATGTGAATTTCATGATTACCTCACTTTCGAGACTCAAAGATGACCCAAATGTTGTTTTAAACTTGTTGCATTTATTGGACGACGACCGAAAAGAGGATTCCTTTGGAGACGAGAACTTTCGTGTTTTTCTGTCATATTTTTTGTGCAAAAAAGAACAAAAAAAAATCGATTTTTGAAATTTCAAAAAAATATATTAGAGAGTTAACGAAGTTAATTATGCATTTCAATCAAAAACTACCAAATGAAAAAATAAAATAATAATTACATGTTCAAAGTACATCAAAAACTCAGTGATTCGATTGGAATTAGTCAATTTTATGATCACGTTCATTCAAAATACAAAATTAATAGAACTGTCTATTCTGAAATCCAGTTAGTTTCAGTTAGTTGATGCAATTATACTTCAGTTAAATCATAACCGAAATTATAAGTAAAGGAATCACTGATTTTAACCATGAAACACGATCAAATTGAAGAAATTTAGTAAAAACGGTGCATCATCAAGCAACCAAAAAAACAAAGATGTTCTTCAATGTTGGGTACAAAAGACTCATTTACGGGTCAGGTTATTCTATATCTTCTATGCTAACGGTTCAGGGTACGTGTCTTCGACGTTCTCCTTATACAACAGTATTGGAAATGCTCACGAGCCCGTATCTTATTTCCTCGGATTGGGTAACACCAGTTAAATCATGTTGTACGTGTTAAGGAGTTTTCAAATTCATTGACTGGAAAAACATACACATGGTGTAACAACCTATAGCCTAACAACATAATAGATTGTAGTCATTGGTCGATGCGTTTTACAAAAAATATCTTCTCGTCTCGGAATAAATCACATTTTCAGATCTTGGAAAGGTGTTTCAAAGAAACAACGAACACCCCAACGACTTCGTGTTGCGGTTTTAGGATCCGAGCCCTAATTTTCATGCCCAAAATGCGGCCAAGTCACACCTAGTGGAGATATACGTCGATCATTTCTATACTCCATGTCTACAGAACCTTACTTGAGAATCTCTGTCTTCGAAACTTTATAAAACATCATGAAGGTGTGAATCAATTTTCCATCAATTTTGAAGTGCGAAACTTCCCATACCGGGGCTACAACAGAAGAGAGGATTAGATAAGGAAAGACTTTGCCTTGGGAATAACATCCAGTAGATATAATATTTCATGTTTTCTATAGTTGTCAGATTTTAGTAGTTTTGGTAGGTTTAATTTAGGATGAATGTAATTTTTCTTCAGAGAATTATATAAATGCCTCATTGCATTCAAATATCTAACAAGAATTTTAATTCAAATTAAAAACCTATTGAGACAAAGAAATTTATTACTACTATTTTCTATGCTTTCTGAAAAGGAGAATGTACCAAGTACACCACCAACTTTTTCGTTCGGAAACCTGTATGGACAATACCTAACGCAAACATAAGTAGACCAACTGAATGTTCCTTGACAATATGTACGTAGAGTTTGTATCTCTACCTCTTCTCAATCAGAATTTATAGACTATGGATTCTGAACACTTGATTGTTAAGAAGAGTACTTGGACAATATCAAAAATCAATATCCAAGATCAATCTAGTCGTTTCCAAATAATCAAACCGGAATTCTGCCAAGTAATAAACTTGTTATCTATCTTTCAAGATATGAATTCTACAAAAAACAATATCGTAAACGATTACAATTATATGTATGTATTTACTAAGATTGAATACTTAATACTTGTGTAAATCCAGTTATAAAGATAAACAATATAATGCGAAAAAGGAAAAACACAAGACACCAGAAGTTTTGTTAACGAGGAAACCACAATAGAAGAAAAATCGCGAGACCTCGTCCAGATTAGAACACCAAACTATGTTAAGCCGCTACATGCACTAGCCTACTATTAGACTTCAGAATGTAGATGAAACCGATTCCATCCTCCAAGCGATTCACAGTCGCGCTCCTTACGTCTCTTGAACCTCGTAAGGCTCTGTGCAATTGATTCCTTTAGATGACATCATTTACAATCCTAAGAGTTGCTTCAACCTAAGTGAATAATTTCTATACCAATCAGCCTCTAAAAGTTAAGCCTATTTGATTTCCATATAGATCAAAGATCAAGGTTTTGAAATATTTTTGCAATAGACAAAGCTAGCAAAGCTCACACATCTGGAATACTTACGGTCACTTAGATGAGAAGCCTGGATATTTTTCTACCTCTCAAGAACAATCTTCAACTTATCGATTAAGAATAGTTTTCAAATATCCATCTTAAGGAATCACAAAGTCTGAGACGAAGAGAACTTTGAGATCACTATTTATCTTTCCTAAAAGAGATTACGAGAACCTCTATAACAAAAAAGAAAGATCAAAATACACGAACTATCAAGATAAATATGACCCGGTTTCACGAATCCCCAAAGAGAAGTCTTTTAGTCGTTGATATAATTACGTTTCATAGAAGAAACCTAGATCAGTAGAGGACAAATATATCTATCAACTAGGACACAAAGTGTTAGAAATTAAATTCCCAGTTGAAAGAGCATCTGTATTTATAGTTTTATAAGACTGGAGGCTGCATAGAATTCAAGCTAAAATAACTTGAGAACCAAGAAAACACTTTCTGTGTTTAGATGAAACTCTAATTAGGGTTTCAAACAAGCATGTTAGAATTTATCTTGAATTTAGATTAAAAGAATATACATTATGGTTCGGCTACGGAACCGTGTATAATGACCGTTCTTTAGCAATATACCTTATGAGCTATAAATAATTTGATGTAATTTGAATACTTACGAATTTAATCACGATAATCATACATAAGTGTTTTAGTGATCAATGATGTCTTAGAGGTTTTTATGAGAGTCATAACAATGCTAAATATATTTAAAAATTAAGTTTTTGAGCATCTGCTAAAATCTACTGGGAGCATTGGTGAAACAATTCGTGGACTGTAAAGCAAATTCACGAGTCAAGGTGCTAAAGTTCGTAAACCGGGTTTGTCAACCCTACTCGAATCGAGAACTCAAATGGACATTGTTTGCGAACCGGGTTCGCCAACTGTAATTATTTTACACCAACATGAAAAATTCGGTTCACCATGGTTCGTAAACTGTCCCCAACTGAACTTGCAGTTTGCGAACAGGTTAGTCAACCTTTCTGTATTTCAGAAACCCAGATATTTATGGTTTGCGAAGTGATTCGTCAACCAACCCTGATCTGAAATAACAGAAGTTCTACATTTTTGTCTTTTCATGTTTGAAACATTCCTAAATGATAAAATCATTTGCTTGGACAATTTTCAATTGATCCACAAATCAATTCTTGAACAATAATCTGTTTCGAACTAATATTGTTAAGGACCTTTGAACATCCAATTATTTGAACCATATTTTGAGATGTTTAACAAGACAAACTTGACTCAAAAATACTTATTTGCGATATATCTACTATAAGTCATACGACATAGTCTCAAAAGATACAATGGTAATATATTGATTAAAATAGAATGGTTCAGTATTCACATACTTGATTAATGAAGTTCTCCAAATGTTCATCGATCTCCAGTCTTCGAGGGTGATGTCTGATACTCAACTATCAAATTCTAA
Organism: Papaver somniferum; assembly: GCF_003573695.1. Lineage (NCBI taxonomy): Eukaryota > Viridiplantae > Streptophyta > Magnoliopsida > Ranunculales > Papaveraceae > Papaver > Papaver somniferum. The sequence continues at coordinate 18,486,998 of NW_020628818.1, forward strand.
TCCAGTCCGAGACTAGACTTAGTAGACCAGAAATCAAGATATAGTTTTGTTCAACTAACATCGACAACAAGCTTAAAATAACAAAACTTGTGGGTTCAACTGAACATTTATCTAACACTGTCTTTGACTCACTTAACTTGTAAGCCATCGTCATCTTGTATTGTTTATGCTCAAATGAGAACCGGGGCTCATATCTACATCATCCTCTCTCCGGGTAGAGACCATTCATATGGTGTAGAACTACAAGAATATGACAAATCAAGCAAGCTTAAAAAGCCAAATGAAGGAAGTTTCAATCATTAAAGGAGGTTAATAACATAGGGCTAAAACAATCTTCTCATGGACGAGCTTATGGACCAAGTAGTGTTTACCTCGTTGGAGCATGGGTATATACTCTCGCAAACAGTTCTTTATCTATTCACAAGAGTAATCTTATGTAGAAACTCAAGCTCAAACCTAATCCTAAGATGAAATTCGATCTTAAGTTTAAGACGAGGCTTAAGTTAAAGCCTCACAAGTAGGAGGTGACTCATCTCAAGGATTTCGTAGTCACCAAGGGACATATCAACGTCGTTCAAGCTCCTATGTGACAGGCACAAGCACTAACTAGGGTTTCTTTCTTTATACGAGCATCAAAATGTGAAGATTTGTGTAGACTCATTAAAGGATTTCTCATTCAACAACAAGCAAAGACATGGCTTAGATGGTATCAATATATGCTAATGGGACCCCCATAAATCAGATCAACTTGCATATATGCAAAGCTAGGGTTTGATTTAAGTTTAAGCAAGTTCAGAATTTTCTCCCCTCTACGGGGGTGTTGTGGACTGTAGTCCACAAGTACAAAAATTGGAAGTAATAGGTGAATAATTCGATGATACGCTCCATATAAAGGTTGTTCGTATAAGTCTCTAGTACGGTTTATGAAAAATGGTGAATAATCCTGACACACGAGCTAGAATATATGGTTTTCGCTTTGAAGTCTACAAAATCTGAAAATTTTTCTTATTAAATATCTAAGGTGTGTCTCATAGCTTAGAAACCATTGAAATCAGACATCATATAAAGATTCGACAATATTTATGGTGGAATGAATATGTAACAATTATAAAAAGGTAATACTCCCTCTGTCCCTTTATATCTGTTTTAATTTCTACTTTGGTTTGTCCCTTTTTATCTGTCCGTTCTGTTTATAGACATACTTTTCCCTTAAACTATCAAATATACTCTATACTATTAATAATCATAAAATCATTTTTAGTATCAAAATCTTAAATAATATATAAGGAAAAAAACTTACTCAATATCTTTGTATTAATTGTCATTCCTTTTTTAAATAAAAACATTTATGGATAGTTTGTAAAAATATTTCTTAAATTATGGATTCCATAATAAAATCAATATAAATTTTCTTTTATTTTCTTAAAATATTCCCTAAAATAATAATACTATCAAATTTAAGCTAATAATTTAGTTTTGGTAATAATATAACATTAAATAGGCTAGTCAAGGGCTAGTCATGATATTTTATAGGATTTTCTTAATATCTTGACAAAGTCAAAGCGGACTCTTAATATATTACAGAGGGTGTAGTATTTTATGTATTTTGATTTGGCATATAAAAGTGTGATTATAAATAAACTAGATTAATTATGTTCGGGATAAAATAATTATAACCACAAACTCATAATATAGTTAAACAAAATAATTTATAAATTTTTCCTCCCATAGAAGCTTTCTTTCCTCCCTATAGCCGTAGACCAAGGAGTGTACTTTGTCAGCATACCGTTGTTTCCACAACAACGGAATGACAAAAGGGGTTGAAATGTGATTTCTTAGACCTAAACCGAAGATTGACTGGAGAAAGAATGACACTTAGAAGTTAGAATTCATGGGCTATAAGAACGATTTTCTGTCCAAGTTAAGTAGTTGACTTACTTGCTTTCACTAGTAGGTGAGTGCATACTACTAATAAGCGGCCTAAGTGATTGTATTGACCATAGATTATAGGAGTATCATATGGAGAACGTATGAAGCACTGTAAACGCAAAGAAAATAATCAAAAACCTAAAAAACAATCAAACTCATAACCACGAAATTTCGTTTTAGAGTAATTCCATTCTCATTTAAAGACCGATTCAAATCATAATCGTTAAGCTTCAAAAGCTACAAAATTTCGTAGTCAACAGTCAAAATCCACATGATCTAAAACCCGTCAAAGAGTTCAATGTTGATCATCTATAAATGCACAATCATCTCAACATTTTTCTAACATAATCAATCAGTTTCATTCAAACTAATTAAATGGGTTCATCTCGTTTCATTGTTTTAGCGGTTCTTGCTTTAGTTATTTTTTCAAGTAATAAGCCATGTATGGGAAGTAGAATATTGGCTGGAGAAGAAGAAAGCTGGATTAAGATGACGAAGAGCAATGGTGGGAACAAACTTGTTTTACAAATACTTCCAAGAGGTCCTCCTCCTCCAACCGGACCATCTGGATGTACTAACATTCCCGGAAGTAAGGGTCCTTCTTGTCCCAAATGAGTGTTGCCGGTAATGTTGGGGTGACGCATGGGGTAAACGAAAGGTTTGGTTTTGCTGCTGCCAAAAATTAACTATATACTACATCTCTTATATCATCGATGTACAACTATTACTATTTTTTTTTTCATCATTATTGTTTAGTTACCAAATAATTTGTACGTAGATTGATTACCGATTCTTTATTTCTTATATTCATTTTCGATTTATTTTCCGATATTCGAAATTTAAAATTTTTGCGTTCAAAGCCAATGTTTTTCTTTTGAAGCATGAATTTTATTAACGGAAACTTAGGTTACAATTTGAGGTGGGTACGTAGTATCCATGAAATCATGGTAGACAATTTGATTAATAAAAACCGGAATTGTATGGTCCCAAATTTTGGTTGATAAGTTTCCTATTTGACTTCCATCTGCTCCATGGTTGGCCAATGTTGTTTATTTTTTTCTTTTGAGTATTCACAAAATTTCCCAAACATTCATAAGCATACGCATTTGTTGGTTACAGTTTGTTTGGTTACAGCTGACTCGTCTGACTCGTCTGGATCTAACAAAAATCACATGACTGAGTCAGAGCTTATTCAATATGTTTGTTTTGTGAGTCATATCTGACTCAACTGACTCAAAAATATATGAATCAGTAGCTTGGTTCAATGAATCAGGGGTATTTTGTTAACTGATTCAAACGGGTCTGAATAAGAGATTAGGTCTGAGTCAGAAATTGAGTCAGTTTTGACTCAAAATTAAAAAAAAAACAGTCTAACATCTGACTCACGGTGAGTCAGAGATTGAGTCAGATCCAGACCACGAGTCAGATTCAAACAAACACAACGTTATACTTGTTACAGAATGGACTATCTCAAAATATTATACCCTAGATAGGAAATTGTTTGATTCTCGATCTGTATTTGTTTTATATATGCTTTTTACCATATAGATAATAATTCATTCCCACGATAGCTGGCCCCTGCACATTGTTTTTTAATACTAAGAATTAGTTTCGGGATTTTTATCCATCAATATTGCGGTTATAATAAAACGTGGTGGACTTGAAGCCCAAACTCGTGAGGTTTCGCATACTCTAGCATGTCTAGCTATTTTATCGGCTCGCCTATTAGAGCAACTGCAGTGGTGCGATCAAAACCAAAGATCAAAGATCAAAAAAAAGACCAAATTTTGGGTTTAGTTCATGTTGTGACGCAACGATACATGATTAAAATTTCGTCAGGCGGACTGTTATGGCTGCGCCCCATTTTACACTTTCATCAGGCGGACCTTAAAAATCCGCCCCATTTATATTTTTTGTAACTTTCATCAGGCGGACTTTAAAAGTCCGCCTCATTCTTTTTCTTTTTTATTTAATTTGAATTTTCATCGGGCGTAATTTAAATCTCCGCCCGTTAACAAGCGTACTTTAAATTTACGCCCAGCAACAAGCGTACTTTAAATTTACGCCCGACTATATTAGAATTTGGGATTTGGTCGCGACCATATTTGGTCTGGAATTTGATCTTTGGTTGGGATTTGATCTTTACTCCGTCCCACTGTGTTACGATCTCATCCCAAATTTTTGGTTATACTCGCCCACTGTGGATGCTCTTACCGTCTCTACTTATTTTGTATATCATGACATCGTAGAATCTTAGGTCCTGTTTGGTATAGTTTTCAAAAACAGTTTTCTGTTTTTAAAAACAGAGAAAACAGAAAACAGGAGAAAACGCGTTTGGTAAGGACATTTTCAGAAAATGTTTTCTATCTGTTTTCTGTTTTTTAAAAAAAATAAATGAAAACAACAAATTATTGTTTTCTGTGTTTTCTCTTTTTTTCTTTTCTTTATTCTTTTCTTTATTTTCAGAACAAAGTAAGAGATGGGGAATGACTGCAAGTGAGTCATGACTAATATCACTATCTCTTAGACGAATCTTTACATTTGATCCGATTTAGTTGGTTTTCCTTGTTTTCAAAAACAGTTTACCAAACAATTTTTAGAAAATGAAAACAAGGAAAAAAGGGTATGTTTTTAAAACAGTGGAAAACTATTTTTGAAAACTGTTTTTCAAAACTGTACCAAACAGGCCCTAAGATTCTAGGATGTCCATGATTTTAACTTGGTCCCATAATCTGAATTTGCCCCAAAAATTAATCAGGTGCTCCACGAGCCTAACTAAAATTCTACGAGGTTCATGATTTTAACTTGGTCCATAATCTAAATTTAACCCCAAAAATTAATCAGGTCCTCCACGAGGTTTTCCTTTAAATGAATACACTCTTCCTATAACAAAATTACTTTCATTTTTTCATTTTAGCATACTCCCTCCGTCCTTATTGTATAAGCGGATTTAGCAAAATCTCTTAGATTAAAAAATTATCTTGATTTCTTAAATATGCATCTACTTTCCTGTTTTAACCTTTGTCTCGTTCCTAATACAATTATCAATGCACAATAAATAAGGGCATATATAAGAAAAACTCATCTAGGAATTGTTATTCCACCTATCTAGCGAAACCACAAAAATTAAAAACTCCGCCTATATTTTGGGGACGGAGGGAGTAAATAAAATAGCAAAAGTAATTCTTTTTTAGAAACCGAAGAAGTATTACGTGTATATATATAATGCCGTGCCACTATACATGTAAGGTATGGCCCCCCTAAGGCCGAAAGACCGCCTGCGATGTGTATGTGATTCAAAGGTGTATTGGGCTTCGATTATTGGATAACCCATTTCTCATTTCTGAACATAAGGTAAAAAGCCTGATAAGAATCCATAGGGCCTATTAGACGTTAGACTCTACTGGCCATAGCTCTGATTTGGTCAGTACTTCTGATCGGTGGAAAATGAAGAATTGAAAAAAAAGATGATCAGTTGATGAATTTCTTGAAATCTTGTTCTTTTTTGTCTTTCATTGTCTGTTCTTTTCGTACTATCATCACCTAGGCTGAAACGTACTAAGTCCGAACCAGTGCAAGGTTTGGATTACTGGCAATGCTCCAAACGTTTAGGTGCCTTTATCAGAGAGTCGGAGACTCGAGAGATATAAAAGCACAAAACATCAATATACTCGAGCAACAAGTTTTCTATGAAAATCAATCTAATTTAGCTATAATTTGATCGATATAAAAGCAGTACTACTACTACATTCAATAACCAGTTTCAGCAGTATCCCACTCAGCTACATTTAGGTCCATGACCACTGGTTGACCAGCGGTGACAAATATAGACCCTCGGCTAAACTAACGTTTTGACAACAAGTCTAACAATCCTTACCAAAAAGAAGTCAAGCACCTGACGTTTTCCTAACAAATCCGCCATCATCTCTAATGATCATAAGTAACTACTTGATACCTGTTTACAAATGCATGCATCTACTTGATTGTGATAAGTTATTTTACTGGTATATTCCAGCGTGCTTAATTAGACTTATCTGCCGAATTGTGTCCATAAACAGAAATGTTTCATGAACCAGCCGTCAGCAGCTCATGTCACGCATTAATTTCTTTTTGAGAAAACTAAACATAAAATTGAGCAGCCAGTGCCAGTCCATAAAGTTACACGAGGCCAAAGGAATAAACTAATGTAAGAAAATCCGACAAGCATCATATTTTTCCATATTCTTGCATGGGTGATGGCTTCTTTCTAGTCCTCATTTAGCTCAGCCTCGATGCCTCACTTCTGACTATATATATGTACAGTTCAGTTATTCTCTGCAATCACACAATTGGTTGATTTGATTCATAAAACAGAAATGGATATTGCAGAAGAAAGGTTGAAAGGGCAAGCTGAAATATGGGAGCAAATGTTTGCATTTGTAGATTCAATGGCATTGAAATGCGCTGTTGAACTTGGTATACCCGATATCATAAACTCTCATGGCCGTCCGGTAACTATGTCGGAGATCATCAACAGCTTGAAAACAACCACATCATCATCATCATCATCTCCGAACGTTGAATATCTTACGCGTGTAATGAGATTATTGGTTCATAACCGTGTATTCTCTTCCCAATTTCACCAAGAAAGCAATGAAACCTTGTATGGTTTAACTCGCTCATCAAAATGGTTATTGAAAGATTCTGAATTTAATGTGTCGACATTGGTTTTATTCGAAACTGATCCGATATTATTAAAACCATGGCAATATTTGGGTGAATGTGTTCAAAAAGGTGGTTTTCCTTTTGAAAAAGCTTATGGGTGCAAGATTTGGGAGTTTGCTTTAGCTAACCCTCAATTTAATGAGTTTTTGAATAGTGCACTGCGATGTACAACTTCAACAATAATCAACGAGATGCTAGTCGAATATAAAGATGGATTCAACAGCATAAAATCGCTTGTTGATGTCGGTGGTGGTACTGGGACCATGATGGCTCAAATAGTTGAGGCTAATCCACATATAGAAGGTATCAATTTTGATTTACCACATGTGGTGGCTACAGCACCTGATTACCCAGGGGTTAAGCATGTTGGTGGTGATATGTTTGTTGATATACCTGAAGCCGATGCTATCATGATGAAGGTATGACCATTCAGAAATGCTCCGTATTATTTCGTAACATGCGTATAGTTTTGGAAAATTGCAGATATACCTTGCATAATTTTTGTCAGTCGCGCGCATTATTGTATAATGAGTGATGTATTTATGCTTGCAGTCGGTATTGCACGACTGGAACGATGAATACTGCGCAATGATTTTGAAGAGTTGTTATAAAGCATTAGCAAAGAAGAAAAATGGGAAAGTCGTACTTGTTGAAGGTGTATTGCAACCAAATAGTAACGATACATTTGATAAAACAGGATTGTTGTTTGATATGGTGATGATAGCACATACTTCAGCCGGAAAAGAAAGAACTGAAGAAGAATGGAAGATACTATTGAATAATGCTGGTTTCCCTCGGTATAATATCATCAAAACTTCTGCATTTCATTGTATTATCGAGGCTTTTCCAGAATAATCAAGGAGTAACCTGCTGGTACTCTGAAGCTAAAATACAAATGACCTCTGAGGTGTAGTCTACTAGTGTGCTTAATAAGATTCTTATCCCACAGACGTTTGGGATAGAGACACATTAGTATTCTATGTTGTGAGAATGTGAGCTTGAGTGTTTGAATTTTCCTTCTTTGCTTTAATTTGAAGTTCCAGGAGAATAATAAATTTTCTTTGACATTTTGCAGTAAATAAACTGTATAGGCTTACTCAAGGTGATAATTGGATAATTAATAAAAATGATAAAACGGAAACTACCTTGATTTTGTATTCACGGAAAAGTCTAGTCAACAAACTATTGATGTTACCTAATTTTGTAACACCGACCAACGACATGTATTTTCCCACACATCATCATAAATCGATTTGAATTCAAAAATTAATTATCGGTTTTGGTCACCAGATGCTAACAACTTTGCACTAAACAATCGAAATTATTGGTACACCGTACACTGAAAAAAAAAACTTATCTAAACAGCATTGCTAAAAGGGGTACCAATTTGTTTGGAGGTCTAACATTCCAATGGTGAGGTGATTGTTTGTTTCATATGAATTTTGGTACCCCTCAAGGAAAATGGTGCCCCATTAGCATCCATGTGTCTATCTGGGATCACGAAAAGGATCTCATATTCTATGAAAATTATACTGTGTACATCGAGCAGAAACATTCAAACATTAATAAAGAATGATCTTTGTTTAAGGTTTTAAATTTGCAAGGTTTTTAGATCATGACGATGGTTAATTTTGTTGTATCAAGAAGAGGGCTAATAGTCTTTCAAGCTGTTAAGGAGTCATTCAAACTTTTTAGTCAAAAAAGAAAAAAGATAAATATAAGGAGCCAATTCCACTGGTTGATACTTGATAGAAGTATATTATACCCCTTGCTTCTTTGTATAAATGCATCCACTTCTCTTTAATTCTTCCATCAAACAGAGCACAATTTACTGATCAAGTGATGGATGCTGAAGAAGAAATAGCGAAAGGGCAAGCCGAAATATGGGAGCATGTGTTTGCATTTGCAGATTCAATGGCATTGAAATGTGCAGTTGAACTTGGTATACCAGATATTATCAACTCGCATGGTCATCCGGTCACAGTGTTGGAGATCATCAACAGTTTAAAAACAACTACATCATCATCATCTCCCAACATCGATTATCTTACTCGTGTGATGAGATTGTTGGTCCGTAAACGTATTTTTACATCTCATTTTCATCAAGAAACCAATCAAATCTTGTATGGTTTAACTCCTTCATCCAAATGGTTATTAAGAGATTCTAAATTTAATCTATCCCCAATGATTTCATTTTTTTCTTCATCCTTCAATATTGAAACCATGGCAATATCTAGCAAATTGTACCAAAGAAAATGGTCTTGCTTTTGAGAAAGCTCATGGGTGTAAAATTTGGGATATGGCGGTAGCTGATCCTCATTTCAATCAGGTTTTCAATGATGGAATGGGATGCACGGCTAAGATGATAGTTAACATGATGTTGACCGAATATAAAGATGGATTTAACGATATAGGATCGCTTGTTGATGTTGGCGGTGGGAAAGGGGCGATGATAGCAGCAATCGTTGAGGCTAATCCACACGTAAAAGGTATCAATTTTGATCTACCTCATGTACTGGCTACTGCACAAGAACATCCAGGGGTCACCCATGTTACAGGTGATATGTTTGTTGAGATTCCGGAAGCCGATGCCGTTATAATGAAGGTTAGATCAATGTTCTCTTTGGAGCTAATTATACACACTAATACAATATTTACTAAACGGAGTCGTATAGATCTTACTTATCAAACCTGGATTTAACTTATACCATGCGTGTTTGCATTTAACTCAAAACACAGACATATTAAAGTAGACCCAGATAAGTCAGGCAAGATAAGTCAAATCCACACAACTTAGATTAAAAATAAAATAAACTGGTATTATTCTTTCTCTGATGCTAAGTTCTTGAACAAAGGACCATAGAAAATTATGAATCCAATGAGATAGTCAAACACGACAAAGTCACAAATATAATCCGACTCAAATATTGAAAAAGTGATAAATAGTTGGGCATTTAACTCGGACGAGTCAGCTGTCGCGTCGGGTTCCAAGTCAGGAAAAACAAGCACGCCTTGATTAGAGGCATCAAAAAACCAATGGTGATTTCAGTAAAAATCGTATTTCACTTAATATCGCAAGATAACATGTGTTATTTAGTACTCAAAATTGGTTGAATAATCGTTGTCCTGAGTCAAATAGATAAGCAAAAAAGATTACCCAGTTTAAATATCCAAGGATTTAAAAGATACTATCCAAATCTAGGTATTCTGCCCAACCTTTATTTCTATATAACTGATTTTAGAGATAACCGCCTAAAATACCATTTTTTCTTTATCAGGGTCCATAATCAACTATTACAGATAGGATTACACTCACATGAAAACTCAATGTGTCTAACATGGTTAAGCGACACAACAAAAAATTGAAACAAGTGTCTATAATTATCAAAAAATTGATTAAAAAGACTAAAATCAACAATTTCTGAGTAAAAAAGACATGTAAAATTTGATACTGTTTAAATGGACAAAATTTTAAAAATAGACAGGATGTAAACAGTTTCATCCTACCCATTTTCAAGTATATTTTTTCTTGTTTTAAATTTACATCAGGATGCAACCAGTTTCATCCTCGCTCTTTTCTAAGTTTAAGACAGGATGAAACCAGTTTCATTCTTGCTATTCTTTTTGTGTACATTTGACCCATACTAATTTCTACTCGTCCATTTGAACTGTGTTTTAAAAATATTTGGACAAATAACCCATTTTCCGTATAATTATTTGTGCTATGAAATCATATACAACCAAAACACAGGTAAAACGATTAAATGGTTTGTACAATGAGACCAAATAAATTAATTAAAAATTAAAAGAATACCATTGACAGTGAGTATTGTTGGAAAAAATACAGTTTTATGTGAATAAAAATTACTAATAAAAAGGTTTTTCCAAAAATAAAAACACCTTCCAAATTTATCTCTTAGTTTTTTATGGGATAAGTTTACCATATATTTTTTGGATTTGGGTTAGGGTTTTATATAAGAAGAACCTCTTTTTGATGCCGATATATATAGAAAAACCTCTCTCATATCCCCCTGGGGTTGAGTACTTCTTATTCGTTTTTTGAGAACACACAAAAAATCAGATAAGTGCCTCTTATATTATTTAGTTGATTGATTAATTTTTAATTGTTATTATCCAACAATCTTAAGACAAGATACTGAGACCTCTTTTTTTTAATAACAATTTTTTCCTGCCAAATCTTCAACATCTAAGATTTGTTAGTGGTTATAAAATATATAACAATGGAATACCGAAATATATGCATTAATATCCAGCAAATTTTATATGTGCGTTTGCAAACAAACTAGCCAAAAGGCCTTGAACACGTTAAGCATTCCTATGACAGACAGCCCCCCACATTTAGATGATTTAAAATTAGTTAAGGCTTACCTCTTGCTTTGAGCTAGTGCATAGCAGCAATGGGTACAACAACTAATCATCACAAAATGATCCTCATCTCTTTTCGTTGAAATTCTCAGCACAAAACATCACTTTAAAGGTGTACAAACTTAAGTAACTTCTTAAAGATAGTCACATGATTGTTAAGCCTAACGTGATTTCCATAGCACCTTTGCATGAGGAGATGCATTGTAAATTAACTTACTCGTTCTGCCAGGTATGTTGTTGCATGATGGAGGACTCACTTTCATTGACAAAATCTAGTGTTCCAGTTCCCGCATCCATCGCCTCATCTTTGCACGCAATTTATTTACCTGACTAACAAGATCTTATGTGGTTTCCTGTGTGGCACCTAGCATAGCTTATACAAGCACAAGTCAGGGATTCAACACAGAGATTAATTGTTAATTAAGCTGAAAAATCATCAAACAATTCATAAGGATAATTGTTGTTTCCAGCTTCAACAGTCCCAGGATACCGGTAGCCCGCACTACTACTGGGAACTGGATGCTCACCGTAACCTGCTTGAGTAGTCCCATATGGAACCTGACCACCTTGAGCATATCCAGGTGCTTCATGAGCAGTAGGTTGACTATAACCAGACAGGGCGCCTTGCTGAGCGTAAACATGAGGTGGTTGCTGCGTGTACTCATCATCAAAAACAGCTGGTGCTGCACTGTCTGGAGAATATGTTTGCTGTGATGGGTGAAGATACATTCTCCACCTTCCTACCCCTTCCAAATTGAGAATACTATTTCCGATGTATTGGAGCAACATTTCACTTATTTGCGTGAGAGACTAGAATCAGCAATACTATAATTTTCCTTTGAAGTAAATTCGCAAGGTATTCAATTATGAGAAACTGAAACAGAATTGTACCCCTTAAGTACATTCAACCTCACAAAATTTTTCGTCCTCAACTCGTATTGCATTTCCACTAAAAGGCAGTATATCACTCTCATACAAGTCGGTGTTTAAGGTTGCATCTAGGACAGTCCATGACCATCAAATGATTCTGTAAGCCGAGGACGCTTCAACACAGACAATAAACACATGCTCCAACAACTTTACTGCTCTGATGCAATATTTCTTGAGATCATGAATATTTATAACAAGGGAAATGTAGCATCAGTTGTGTTAGTGGAATGTACGGGTATTAGTGCTAGCGTACTTGTTGTGTCGCAGGGAGTTCCGACATTGTTCTCTGACCTATGCCATTTTTACGAGCACCCTAGCAAGGGAGATATCGTCGAGTAATTGATTCTAGAGTTGGAAAGTTTCATACACACAACTGGAGGATATCCAAGGAGGGAAGACAACGAGCCCCCTTCAACACTTACGTGGACGTTGTTTTTGTTAGCTCAGTATTATGACAGACATGCAAATATGAGACATCTCTTGCCAGAATAGACGAGGCTGTTAAGCGGGCTCCAACTGTTAAGGAATTTCACCTAGCCAAGGGAAATATATTGAAGCACGCAGGTGACCTGGTAGCAGCAGCTGCTTTGGCAAATAAAGCTAGGTGCGTGGATCTAGCGGACCCCTTCGTAAAGAGGGAGTGTCTGAAGCGCATGCTTCTGGTTGTACAGGAGAGGATTTTGTGCAGGGAAATTTGGTTGAGCAGGCGGCTGCTTGTATAGGAGAGGATTTTGTGCAGAGGAATTTGGCTGAGCAGGCGGCTGGTTGTACAGGAGAGGATTTAGATCGACACAATAATTTGCACTACTTAAGGCAGTCGATGTGGTTTGAGCTTACTTCTGGAGAGAGTTATTACCGCCTACAAAAATTCGAGACTTCTAGTAGAAGGTTCTTTGCTGTGGAGAAGCTCTACGCAATGACTGAAGACCTATTCGACGTCCGTTCCTATCCTTCTCAAAAATTGACTCTCCAGGCCTATATTGAATTGTTGAGGGTTCCGGACCTGCTGGTTGTACAAAAATATTATTGTAAAGCGATTGCCGGAGCCATCAGGTACTATATAGCATTGGCAGATAGGGTGAGAGAGGCGCAAGTCCGTTCCAAAAAAGAAAGTGAAACCAAACACGAGGAGGAAACAACTGCTAGCGTAACAGCCAAGCCTGTTGGCATGGAAAACAGCAGTGCAAAGTTGTTGCAGGGTGAAAAATCAATGTTGGTAGAAGCTCGAAGAGTTGATCTACAGGTATCAAAATCCAAAGTGGAGAAAGACACGCGGCCCATGTGGCTCTAAAACTCTCGACAATTCCAGAACTAAAATTAAGAGCCTGAAACAAACCAATGAGAAGAGCCCCTCTCTTCATAGTAGCTTGGTCGAATCTTCAATAAAATCTCGTCATGACTGCTTTTGATAGAAAAGACGCAAAGTAAATCTTTTAGGCAAAGCTTTTATAGACGGGAAAAACTTCTTGATGAAAGTAAGTCTTCATCCGTATTGGCAACGGAAGCTCGAATGAGGCGATTACTAAGCAGAAATTCCGAGAACAAGTATAAGAAATTGGAAGAGTTTTTGACTTTCAGTTTGAAGGATGTCACGAAGGAGAGTACTTTTGATTTCTTTTTACCTAAGCTTATAGTTAGTCAGGTAAGAAACTTCCCTGAAAAATGAGGCGATGAATGCGGGAACAGGAGCACTAGGTTGTTCCAACAAAAGTGCATTCTCCATTGACAAAAGCATCCGTGAAGGTACCGGTAAGTATTGTGCAGAAATTCATCTCCTTCAATATCATGTAACAGTACAATGGATTTCACGTCAGATTTGACAGGAAACTATTATGCGGTTGAAGTGGTCTAAAGGATCAGTAGGTAACCAAAATAAATTTTGAGGATATAGTTTCTGTCTAACGCATTTAGTATGTGCTGTAAAACAGATTTGCATCCGCGTTTAACCTGGGAAATCACAGGGATGCTCTGACTAAAGGATCAGAGATTAGAATGCATGAGGTACATATGTAATTTCACATATGTGATGTATATTGAACTAACATTAATCTTGAGGAAGATGTAAAGAATGTACTACTGAATAGTACATGTATTTTTTATATGCTTTACAACCACCTATGAAATATGTGATATTTACGACTTGACTGAAAGACCAATTGGTTGATTTGATCTAAAGGATCGAAGGAAACCAGAATATATTCTGAAGGAAATGGTCTTTGTCAAACTCGATGAATTTAATGTGTGTTGTAAATGTGCAGTATATCAGGTGTATACAAATACTCTTGTATCTCAAGAGAATTACTGAGATGATCTGATTAGAGATTTGAGATACTTGAGGTACATCTTAAATTGTGTATGTAATATATATTGTACTGACCTTAAGAGATGTTGTTGTTTCAGGCTATGGATAAATCTTAGCCTATGTGTGTATCCTCTTAAGGAGTGTCTGTCTAAGGAAGTCCTTAAAACAGACAAGATGAACTTGTATATTGAAGAAATCAAAGTTCGTGTGCTTTAATTCAAGCATAAGAGGAAGACGAATGATTACTAAGATGCTTCTTAGAAGATATTCCTCTGTGACCGAAGCCTGTGGCCATCATTGCAGAAACTCAATTGACTATGTGAGTCTAAAGTAAATGAGCAATGACAATGTCTAGACATACTCGGGGAAGGCTAATTCGGTAAGATAATTATACTCTTTAATAAAGTAATTTTAGTTGATTCGTGAAGTCAAAAAGAGGTCTCAGTAGACATGTAAAGTCAAAAGAGAACCTCACAGACTTAGGGAAGTCAACAGAAAAATTAGTGGTCCTTTGACGAAAGGATTTTCTAAAGAGATAGTTCGTAATTATACATCGAGGGGGAAGTGGGACTTAAGCTCATATAAAATAAACTTGCCATGAAGGATACTCAACCTTGCTGTCTGGAGATCCCAAGATCAAGGTTTCAAATGAGACAACTAATTTATGACGGGTAAAGGTAAACACTATCAGAGAATGATATTCTCTGTCCCTTCCCTATGGTGTAGATGTGATAGTGTGACTGCATGTGAAGGATGACTTTTAATAAGTCTTAATGAGTTCCATAGTTTCAATTTAAGATTGAAGTGGGGTGTAGCAGTGAACACTCTTAATGGAACTCACCTATCTGAATGAGGAAGTGGGTCGCTTTCTATGAGAATATGAGCTGATTCTCTAGAGCATTCTGAGAAACAAGACGTCCAGGGCCAAAATGGACACAACGGCGGAGCTTGGCAGCAACCTTGGAGATATCATGTGTGGTTGTTATCGCGAGTTACACCAAATGTTAGACAGTTCAAGACCTAATGGACACTGGCTAATAAGTAGTTCAGGTAACCTCTCACTAAGAAAAGGTTCAAGACCTTATGGACACCTATGCCTATTCGTGATATTTCTTGTTTTCCGTGTTTTATCGTATTTTTATTCATGTGGGGGATTGTTGGAAAAAATACATTTTTATGTGAATAAAAATTACTAATAAAAAGGTTTTTCCAAAAATAAAAACACCTTCCAAATTTATCTCTTAGTTTTTTACGGGATAAGTTTACCATATATTTTTTGGATTTGGGTTAGGGTTTTATATAAGAAGAACCTCTTTTTGATGCCGATATATATAGAAAAACCTCTCTCATATCCCCCTGGGGTTGAGTACTTCTTATTCGTTTTTTGATGTTTGATACGAGGGTTTTAAGTGCTAACGATTCGTGAGTTTTCCGCTGCCAAGTTCTAGAAGGACAAGTTTGAATGTGCTATTCAAGCTTGTTAAGATTGTTGTATCTTGGAGGCAGATGTACCCGTAGGGCTATAGCATCATCTTTTTTCAGAGTGTAGCCGGGCATTCTTGTCTTAAGGACAGTATGTTGAACATGCGCCTCAATCTACCATTATCGTTTTCTTGTTTCCATGGTGTTTATCAGGATGTTCAAGACATTAACAGTTGACTAAGGAGAACACACAAAAAATCAGATAAGTGCCTCTTATATTATTTAGTTGATTGATTAATTTTTAATTGTTATTATCCAACAAGTATAACATAATTATGAGCTTCCATTTCAGCAGCTACGCACAGCTTCTATCCTTAATTACCACAACTTCAGTTCGCTATCGAGTACAAATGATGACATAAGTAATCCACCTATTTCCACGATCACTATTACTTCCAAGTCTAGCAACAACACGAACTTCTACTCAGACTCGAGCTACATACGCAAATATTTCATAACTTTACAACACCACCATCCATCTGAACACTCCATACCACCAGTAATTGCTATGGTTTCCTCCATTCCATTCAAATCATTACCAATGGACAAATGAATTTCAGTCGTCCATTTTACCCAATTCAATATTTTACTCGTCCACCACGACCAGGTTTGTTGATTGTCCATGCATTTGACCAATTTTCTCAAAATAATATACATCATGCTATTACAAGGTTAATCTCAACACTAAACGTATTCTTTTGGCGAGAATACCTTTGAAATCAATAGGTTATGATTCTAACTATACATTTTACCTTTGAACTGGACGAGGAATGGATGGAGTGCTTCTTTCTTTATGATTTTTCATTTTAGAATGATGTACAAGTTATAAAAGGCATGTGCATAGAAATCGAGACAACACATTTGAAATGGTGTCTATATGAATTTTATAGTCGATAATGCACGACTGGAGTGATGAAAATTGCGTCAAGATCTTGAAAAATTGTTATAAGGCAATATCAAAGACGAAGAATGGAAAGGTTATTATTGTTGATTGT
The DNA here is from genome assembly GCF_003573695.1 of Papaver somniferum. NCBI lineage: Eukaryota > Viridiplantae > Streptophyta > Magnoliopsida > Ranunculales > Papaveraceae > Papaver > Papaver somniferum. The sequence continues at coordinate 18,503,726 of NW_020628818.1, forward strand.
GTACTGCAACCAGATGGAAATGGCTTATTTGATGAAGCAGGAGTGGCGTTTGATCTACTGATGATGGTAATCCCAGGAGGAAAAGAAAGAACTGAAGTCGAATGGAACAACTTGCTGAAATGTGCAGGCTTCCCTCGTTATAATCTTATACAAATTCCCACAACCCATTCTATCATTGAGGCCTTCCCCGAATGACGGCCAAAGATTAATGCTCTTAAGACTAAGCATTTCATATCCCTGTATTCCATTATATGCCAATTTACATGTATGATTTATTTGTTTTAAGCTGACCAACAAATCTAATAAACACAGAGGTCTAATCTGGACTACGAGTACTGGAGATTAAAGTGCTCAATGTATGATAGTCACCTATCAACTCTTGTGTGAAATTTTTTAAAGTAATTTGTTGTTTTTCTAGAAGATATTATTATCGTCTCTCTGTACATGTTTGTTGTGATTCATTTCTTTTACTACACTATTACTCATGGATGATGAAGTTATTACATTAGATGGAAATGCGAGAATATGTGGATTTTATTTGCTTTCGTGTTTTATTTCAATTAGTATTTCTGCTCCATGCATAAACACATTGCTGAAATTATTGGCAAGTTACAATAATATGATTACATTTCTCAATAAAAGAAAATCTTTATTTGGAAGGGCAAATACAAATTTTAAATTGGTTGGCGTAGTCGCGTAGAACTTGTTCATATGGTAGAAACAAGATCATTTCTTTTTTTACGGAAAATGGGTCATTCATCCAAATATTTTTAAAACATGATTCAAATGGACGAGTAAAAATTATTATGGGTGAAATGGACACAAAAAAATAGCAAGGATGAAACTGAATTCATCCTGACTTAAACTTAAAAAATAGCAAGGATGAAACTTGATGCATCCTGATGTAAATTAAAAATAAGAAAAAGTATTTAAAAATGGGCAGGATGAAACTGTTTACATCCTGGCTATTTTTACATTTTTGTCCATTTAAACAGTATCAAAATCTAAATGTCCTTTTCACCCAGGAATTGTTGATTTTAGTCTTTTTAACCAATTTTGTGTTTTTTTTTAATTGTGAATTTCATTTAGGGTACGTTTGACACCATTAGAATTTATTTTCTAGGTAGTTCAAACAACCCAGAAATCCAATTACCCGATATTTGTTGTTTGGCATCAAGGTTGAATGGGGAATTAGGTTAAGGTTAAAATGTGTAGTTGACAATGAAAGCAAAGTTTCATCAGAAGAGATCTGGATCCCATTAGTGGTAATCTGATCTGAATTTGTTTCTATGAAAATAAATCAAAAAACCATGGAACTAAATCACGAATTTGGTTTTCTATGAAATTAAATTTATGTTCGATTAATACATATGAAAATCAAGAGATTAGGGGAAAAAGAAGAAGATTAAGTTCATTATTGAACTGAAAAAAAAAGGAAAAAAATATCATTTTGATAATTAAACTTCTCTTCCTCTAAATTAGCTTTAAGAATCGTTACGAATCTGACTTATTTGGTTCCGAAAAATCTAGGGTTTTGTATAAATCCATCAAAAGATGATTTGATACAAGAATATCATAGGAAGAACAATAATCAATCATGTAATCATTAGAAAATACTAAGATTTACCCAGATTGGGAACTTCTTCTCACGACTGAAATCTTCAGAGAAAAGAAAAAATTGGGAAGGAAAGAGAGAAGATGGAAAATTTGGGTTATATATGGGAGAAAAGAATGAAGAAATTGGAACTTCCGAGTGCAATTTTATGCACACTCCTATAATAAGTGTGCACGTAACAAAACGATTCCATTGGTAATTCTAAACGGATCGCTATCTTAATAAAGAAAATAATTTTTTACTTTATTTTAATTTGATTTAAATTTTAAAAAGGTAAGAGGATATATAAAATTTGGGTCTGTATCTTCTGTGCCAAAAGGAAGGTGAGACACATGTGCCCGGCTAATAGCATGGCGACACGTGGTCTCTTTTATTTGTAACACAAAACCGTTTGTAGTTTCCTTTTTCCACTCCTCTCGGTTAGGGAAACAAAATCACAATTAATTCGGTGAAAGAATTTATGAGATAGAAGATAAATAAATTTAATATCTAATTATCATAATATATATGTAAAGATATGAAAAATATTTGAGATATTGTTTTTTTGATGCAAAAGAAAGCCTCATTCATAGAGTAATTTTACATAACTTCTGACTAACAGTCCTACCATCCCTTATAAGTTGATCATATTTATCAGAGATGTTACATTAAAATTTAAAAGAGGACCTGTCGGTTCTAACATTGTCCGCTATAACATGAGCAACATTATTAACTGTTCTCTTAACATATCTTACATCAAAAAAATTCAAGGTTGTAGCTGAATGCCTTATTTTCTGTACAAGTCCTTGATTCATCCAGTGAACAAATGTATTGGTATTTTGGAGAGAGTTAACTACATTCTGACAGTCTGTTTCAAAGATATCATTATCAAGCTTTTTCTCTTTGTCCCACATTATAGCTTCTTGCATGGACAAACATTATGTTTGCTATGGATCTACATCTCCATTGAAGCATCTGCCCCAGCCTGTGCCATGCATCTGTTTTCCCAAATTTTCCAGGCGGTGCACATAAGGGTTAGAATCCAATTGGATTTTTCCTATGTATCATAATATTATGGGAAATCAAACCAACTGGTTATCCCAGTTTACTAAATCTAAATTCTGAGATTGAATGTTTGACACATTAATATTCATTGCTAGCCAAACTGATATAACGTAATCACATTAAATAAGCAAATGCTGCAAAGATTCCTCCCTAGACAAATAATAAGGGCAGGTAACCTCAATATTTGCTTCATAGTGACTCAACTTTTTCCTTGTAGGGACAATTCCTTTAAGACACTTTCAAATAAAAAGCTTCACTTTATGTGGCCAGAATCATGTCTTCGATTGTGCATTCCGGCACATTTATCAAAATGCTATGAAGCATCTTAGCCATGTGTTTCATAAATTTAAAATTTTCGCAATTGATTTCACAAGTCGTGTTTATGATTACGAGAATGAAGAAGAATTTACGAATGTGTGGTTTAAGATGCTCGACAAATACAATCTCAACGGAAATGATTTGCTAAAAATATTATATGATCTAAAGGAAAAATGGGCGCTAGTTTATGGGCGAGACACCTTTTGTGATGAAATAACCACCACCGAACGCAGTTAAAGCTTAAATAGTCTTGTAAAAAGATATGTCAGTTACAAGTTTGATCTATTGCGATTTCTTGAAAATTTTGAAAGACTAGTGAAAAATTAGAGATTGCAATAAGACTAAGTCCTATGGTCTAGATTGAGCTGCTAGATTAGCAGTTAAGTGTTGCAATTCAAAAAAAAGTGTGGCCTAAAGTTAACACTAGTTCTCTCTCCTAGCATGTGCTCGCAGGTGAAGTAGCAGCGAGATTGAAGCGCTGAATGGTTCAGCGCCACAATAATCACCTTTACGATGAATGGTTCAGCGCTCACAAAAATCACACGGATCACAAAAATCACAAAATTTGATCTGACGGCTGAAATTGGTTGCGCTGAACCAAACAACGTTGGGCGGTGGTCCCAACTGACGTGGGCTGCTAATCTAGCTGCTATATTAGCACTCCCATAGGACTTAGGAAGTAGTCTTGGATGACATGGACTGCTAATCTAGCTGCTAGATTAGCACCGATAGGACTAAGTCTAAGATAAATCAAATTGTTGAATGAAACTGAAAGATTGGAACACGTACCAAACGCACCCTAATATTAACAAAGAAAATAAATTAATCCGATAAACATAATCATAAATAAAAAAAATAGAATTTGATGAACATAGATTTATTTATCTTATATCTCCCAAATTCTTTCACCGAATTAATTGTGATTCTATTTTCCTAACTGAAAACGGTTTGGGAGTTATAAATAAAAGAGACCACGTGTCGCCACGTTATTGGCCGGGCACAAGTGGCTCACCTCCTTTTGGCACAGAAGATACGGACCCATAAAATTTACTCATGACCTAAAATTAAGACTTTTCAACGGTAATTAGTTATTAACTTTAATAGCAATAATTACCAAATTAGGGTAAAGTTGTTATTAGTTTGGATTGGTCATCCATCCTTCGCGTTGATAATCAGGCCATGCAAGAAAATCAGTATATCATTGATCTCAAGATTAATACGCCCTGTTAGTTTCAAATGATCGGTTCTTATACTTTCTAGGCGTTACCGGTTACCACCTCCTCTCATTTACTCATCCGTTTCTATTTCTTACGAGACCAGAGTACGTTTCACTTGGACATGTATAAATAGGTATTACCTATTACCATCGAACAACAGGTTTTGTTCAGGAGCACACAACACTCACAAATCACCTGTTAGCTTTCCCATATGTTAGCTTACGCTTTCTGATACAAGTCAAAAAAACTACTCTTCCAGAATCAACTATTCTGGTCTCAACACTCTCTTCGCTTCCCTCCCCAAAACCAACCCTTCTCCTTCACTTTGTGACCGAAGCAAGTCTGGAACGGCCATTTCTTGGTTTAGGCCGGATTTGTACAGATTGATCTCTCGAATCTAAAGTATTCCCTTGCAGTACATTGTTTAGGATTTAGACTCGTTTCTCACCAACAACACACGAAATTACCAAAACCAGCAGAAAATATTTTCACCCTCAAACAATTGGCGACCACAGTGGAAGATGAATCTCTCGGTTACAATATCGATTTCCAACTCCCAATCTCATACTTCAACCCGGACATCAAGGTGGTAGAAGCAAACGATCCGCTCAGGGATAGGCGATTCAGTTACCAGTCATGACACGACAAGAGGTGGCTGGGGACTTCCAAGATGGTAGAAGCAAACAATCCACCCAGGGCACGACGACTCGGTTATCAGATGACTCAGGGACGACTGGGGACTTTCCACAATCACGGCGGTGCTTCCCACAAAACTCGGACTTACACCCGAAAGATTCATTTTTCGTCAAGAGATCCGAAAAAACCGAGTAAGTATTGCCTAGACAAAATTCATGGTTTACTACTTCAAGTTTTCACGTGAATGATAAAACCGATATCCATGTTATGTTTCATCCCATGCTCTCTACCGACACGTAACGCTCGCGGTTCCATGGTTTTCCTGGGATATTTGCGTCACTTGCAATAGTAACCAAGACAACATTATTCTAAAACAATTCATTCAAAAAGAATAATCCAAAACCCTCATAGATAAAAATTATCTTTCAATTCAAACCAAAACCATAAACTAGGCGTTTCATTTGCCTTTCAAAAAAAAAACCCTAAATAAAGAAGTTTAGAAGACAGAATCGCATTCAAGGAAAATTTTTTCAACAATGGATTGCTCTTCTTAGAGAAAGCCTTATCCTTGCTTTGGAGAGCCGCCCGTTTCAGCTTAAACTTTCTGGACAATTTTTTGACTTCTGCTTCGTGCTGTTTGACCACATCCGCAGAAGGACATTCGACTGTCTCGACCAGCAACTTTTCAACCTCGGAGAAGCCTTCAACGAACCAAGAAGAATTGAACTTGAAGAATACACACATGTCACAATAGAACTTCCATCTCGATATTACATCCTCAGAAACAGTATGACCAGTCACGTTGCACATGTCGTCAATTGAAGACAAAGCTTCTTCCACACGCTTAACCACACGCTTAACCAACACGTGATCTGGATAAGGAACCAGGTACGGAGGAGTGAAGGTAGCGCCCGTGACTGAATCAACGACCGGCAAAGAATTCCTAACTACAATTGCGTCAGCGGTCAGTGGAGTACTCTCCATTGTCTGAGTCGCAACAACACCTTCATCTCGAGCAACCTCTGTTCCAAGATCACCAGGTGCGGCTGCCACGGTTGGAGACAAAGCTGTGTCTCCACAAGTATCCATCTTAGGTCCATTTTGAGAATCGGCTTCCCCTTATGATACCACGGATTAGATGTTTTCCAAAAATAAGAGAGAGAAGGAAGAAGAAAAACGTGTAGGAGACTCACTGATTTTCTTTCAGACCGACTAGAAGAAGATTCAACACTGTTGTTGGAAGAACTATTCTCGTTGTCACTAGAATCCGAACTTTCTTCCTTCTCGGGTTCCTCTTCACCACAGATAGGTTCAGCATCTCCACCCTATGTCTCATGAAATGTTGTCTTCTGACTACTTGCAAGTTTGATAAAGACGTTCACGCTACTAAGACCCTGGAAAGGCACAAAGACAGACGCTCAGAAAAGAGACGAGGATATACACAATCCAACTAACGGCATGGATGTACGAGTCCACTTTCATGTAACCATTTGAAGCGCACATGTCCGTGCCCAAATGATCCAAATGTGTATACAGAGAACCAATAAACAAGCTTCCAATGGGGAGAACGACACCTTTTGCTAATTTTATGGCGAACTTGATAAGTTCCTGTCTTATATCCTACTTACCAGAGCCATCATCTAAAATATCTCTGGATAACCAAAGAGCAAGAACGCCGCAACATGAAGTGTATTATTCATATGATTCGGCTCCAACTCATCAGGAAACCATTGAGACACCCACCAGCTATAGAAGCACCTTGTCTCGTTTTCTTTCCGAACGAACCCTTTTGACTTCACAACCATAGCGGCGCGCATTTCTTCTTCATCTCCAGACAACTTGATATCAAGGGTTCTTATTACAGGAAGGTGCAAGACGGCCATGCTCTCTAAGGAGATAGTCATTTCACCCCACCTACATATGTCCGTATGAGTGTCTGGACACCATGTGGAAATGAAAGCAACCAAGCCTAGAATATCTTTCATAATTTGAAGTACTACAGAAGTCGCAACAACATCAATGATCTGCCTTGGTCAAGTTGACTCTTACACAGTCCTGGCTTATCATGAATCGCATCCATTTGTCAAAGGAACGCAATGGACTCATATTGATTTTAAAGATAATAGGAAAAGCAGAATACTCTTTCCTCTAAAGCCAAAACCGTATTACACCCCCTGCCCGGACCGACCGGGCTACTCCTTCATTCTCTGAACCGGTCAGAAGAATCAGCACGTACTTGGGATGATTTCTCCTAGCTTTGGGGACGTTGTAAAGAATTCATCATCTACGTTTGGCTTGGAATTTCCAACGTCTTTCGGTACGTCAAGACTTTTCTCTAGCGACATCCTAACGAAAATTTCCTTACGCAGCTTTCACCTTCAAAGTAACTACAATAGAACAATACGAAGAGAAATTACTACGAAAGTGCATGAAAGCTATTTTATCAACCAACAGGGGATCCATTCTGGACACGAGCCAATTTGTTGCAAGTCATAACGCGCATAGGCAAAGAAATGGGGATTGGCAGCCCCTGCGTCACCGTGGAAAACACGCCTCATGCCAAGGCCGTAACCTGCAGCGAGAAGTACGCACCCGTCCAAGAAAGTGCGCCCCTCCACGGAAACCATGCACACGGCCAAACCAAGGAAAGGGAGGAAACCCTAGAAACTAGGTTTTCGTGGGAAGGAACGGGCAGTTACCTGCCCATGCATGCCTACTTTGCGTAACAATTGAAGTGGCCAACGTCATTACCGTATGCACGCCAAAATATTTCTATAAATTCATGGAAAGTATATCTACGGCTGGGGTTCATACAAATATAGAAGAAAAAAATATTTCTACAAGTTCATGAAAGGTACACTTAAGGCTAGCGTTTGCACCAACACAAGAAAACAAGAAAAACAAATTGAAGAGGAAACGTCGGAAGACATACCTGAGATACGCTTGCTCACTTTATTGCTACCGCGTGGCCAGGACGTAAGAACAAAGGTGTGAAATAAAAGGGAGAGGCCGAGCCCTTTTATAGGCGTGACACTTTGGAGTTTGAATAAGGAAAGGACTTCCTATTTGAGTTAAGTAAGAAAAAGAGGCAATCGGGCCCGCGAAGACAAGCCACCACCGTGCCAAACAATCCCGCCATGCCTTGCCTCACCGTGAAAACCTCGCCATGCCTTGCCTCGCCAAACCGCGCCATGCCTTGCCACACCGAGCCGTCGCCCAATCCCAAGCCAACACCAACGCTAAGTCTATTCTAACGGCCGCATTCCAAGCCAATACTACACTGGCGGCTCCATTCCAAGCCGCACAATACCTACGGCTCCCATTCCAAGCCGAGCAACACCAACAACTCGCTAATCCAGCACCTCTGCGTTCCCTAGCCCATCCAAGACGACGTGTGACCAAGCCAAGACGACAGTCTACGTCTCACCACTTCACGGTCTAGCTAGCAACACCACGAGTAGAATTTATGCAAGGCCGCCAACACGAGAATCACAAACTCTCCTTATCTCTTGAAAAAGGTTAGCCGGGTCTTCCTGACCATGTTTCATGACTTGTTATTTCGATTTTGTCCTTGCCTGTCACCATCTTATGCTTACCTCGCAACAATGCTCCTGTTCCGAGCTAAGCATGGGACTTAATGTTGATGGTGGTTTTTAGATTAGGGTTAAAATCGTAAAACCGTACATCTGACATGACGTCACTACGACCACTAGCGCATTTATTGAATCAATCAGCATGCCTACGTAAGAATTACCGAGGTACCTTTTTTTTATATACATACATGTGTCATGTTCCACGGAAAAACCCTTAGTGTTGACCGACATCATCTTCGTATATACCAAATCTTAATTCTCATACTACCGTGCCAATGGCAAACCATGCCAACCACGTCTCAGCGCCAAGGCATGCCGACCATGACAGCCGCACCACCGTGCCAATGGCAAACCATGCCAGCCACGTCTCTGCGCCAAGGCATGCCGACCATGCCAGCCGCGCCACATGTGCCAATGGAAAACCATGCCAGCCACGTCTCCGCGCCAAGGCATGTCGACCATGCCATCCACATCTCCGCGCCAAGGCATGCCAACCATGATAGCCGCACCACCGTGCCAATGGCAAACCATGCCAGCCACGTCTCCGCGCCAAGGCATGCCAGCCGCACCACATCTGCCAATGGCATGCCGTGCCAGCCACATCTCCGCGCCAAGGCATGCCAACCATGCCATCCGCACCATCGTGCCGATGGCAAACCATGCCATCCACATCTCCGCGCCAAGGCATGCCAACCATGCCATCCGCACCACATGTGCCAATGACATGCCGTTCCAGCCACATCTCCGCGCCAAGGCATTCCAACCATGTTATCCGCACAACCGTGCCAATGGCAAACCATGCCAGCCGCACCACATGTGCCAATGGCTTTCCGTGCCAACCACATCTCCGCGCTGAGGCATGCCAACCATGCCACCCGCACCACATGTGCCAATGGCATGCCGTGCCAGCCGCATCTCCTAGCCGAGGCATGCCGACCATGCCAGCCATCCCAACTTTCCATGCACAAAGCAGGCTGCCAAAACGAAGGGTTGCAACAATCAAAGACCACCCTTCCACCTGAGATGAAGATCTTAGCTGTCCAAGGTCGCCATCTAACGCGTGGTAACCTTTGGCCCAACGCCAAGCCCTAATTTTGGCCGCACCCAAACTGTGCCAAAACCCTAGTTTTGGTCGCGCCTAAACTGTGCCAAAACCCTAGCTTGGCCACGCCTAAACCATACCGGCCTTTCCTTCACGGTTGCCAAAACAAAGGTTTGCAACAATCGACGGCCACGCTTCCATCTGAGATGCAGATCTTAGTCGTCCAAGGTCGTCTGCTAACGCGTGGTAACCTTTGGCCCAACACCAAGTCCTAATTTTGGCCGCGCCCAAACTATGCCAAAACCATAGTTTTGGCCACGCCTAAACTATGCCAAAATCCTAGCTTGGCCACGCCTAAAACATGCCGGCATTTCCTTCACGGCTACCAAAACGAATGGTTGCAACAATCAACGACCACCCTTCCATCTGAGATGCAGATCTCAACCGTCCAAGATCGCCGCGCCAAGACATGTCAACCATGCCAGCCGCGCCACATGTGCCAATGGCATGCCGTACAACATTTCCGCGCCAAGGCATTCCAACCACGCCACATGTGCCAATGGCATGCTGTGCCAGCCGAATCTCCACGCCCAGACATGCTAACCATGCCACATGTGTGAATGGCATACCATGCAACTTTTCCGCGCCAAGGCCTGCCAACCATGTCGCATGTGCCAATGGCATGCCGAGCCACATCTTCGCTCCCAAATCATACCAACCATGCTAGCGCTCCAAATGTTCCAATGGCATGCCATCCACATCTCCGCGCCAAGGCATGCGAGCCGCACCATCGTGCCAAAACCATGCCAGCGTTTCTTCCACGCCGTTGGCTGCCAAAACGAAGGGTTGCGACAATCAACAACCACCCTTCCATCTAAGATACACATCTTAGCCTTCCAAGGTCACCAGCTAATGCGCGGCAACTTTTGGCCCAACGCCAAGCCCTAATTTTGGCCGCACCCAAACTATGCCAAAACCCTAGTTCTTGGCCGCGCCTAAACTATTCCAAAATCCGAGCCTGGCCACGCCTAACCATGTCAAAGACATGCCGGCCATGCTTTCATGACGATCTATACCAAACTAAGGGTTGCAATAATTAACGGCTGCCTTTCCTCTTAAGATGCAAATCTCGACCGTCGAGGGTCACCACCGAGCCGGCAAGTCTCCCAAGCTCAACTTGCAAAACATAAACAACATGCTACACGTTTTCTACGAAAACACTCGAGACATCAACACATGTCACAAACTGGGGGATGCTCGTTAGGGTATTGGTTTGGCGGTTTACAGCGTGCGACGTACACTACGCTCATTACAAGACAGTGTCATAAGAATGAGGCGGTTAGTAAATACAAGGAGTAATGGTGAAACGCTTTCCTTCATTATGGAACATCAATTCCAGGCGTTACCGGTTACCACCTTCTCCCATTTACTCATCCGTTTCTATTTCTTACGAGACCAGAGTACGTTTCACTTGGACTTGTATAAATAGGTCTTACCTATTATCACCGAACAACAAGTTTTGGTCAGGAGCATACAACACTCAGAAATCACCTGTTAGCTTTCACATATGTTAGCTTACGCTTTCTGATACAAGTCAAAACAATTACTCTTCCAGAATCAACTATTTTGTTCTCAACACTCTCTTCGCTTCCCTCCCCAAAACCAACCCTTCTCCTTCACTTTGTGACCGAAGCAAGTCTGAAACGAAAATTTCTTGGTTTAGGCTGGATTTATACAGATTGATCTCTCGAATATAAAGTACTCCCTTGCAGTACATTTTTTAGGTTTTAGACTCGTTTCTCACCCACAACACACAAAATTACCAAAACCAGCAGAAACTATTTTCACCCTCAAACAATTGCCGACCACAGTGGGAGATTAATCTCTCGGTTATAATATCAATTTCCAACTCCTAATCTCATACTTCAACCCGGACATCAAGGTGGTAGAAGCAAACGATCCGCTAAGGATAGGCGACTCAATTACCAGTCATGACATGAAAAGAGGTGACTTGGGACTTCCAAGATGGTGGAAGAAAACGATCAGCCCAGGGTTCGACGACTCGGTTATCAGGTGACTCAGGGACGATTGGGGACTTTCCACAATCACGGAGGTGCTTCCCACAAAACTCGGACTTACACCCGGAAGATTCATTTTTCGTCAAGAGATCCGAAAAAACCGAGTAAGTATTGCCTAGACAAAATTCATAGTTTACTACTTCAAGTTTTACGTGAATGATAAAACCAATATCCATGTTATGTTTCATCCCATGCTCTCTACCGACACGCAACGCTCGCGGTTCCATGGTTTTCCTGGGATGTTTGCGTCACTTACAATAGTAACCAAGACAACACTATTCTAAAACAATTCATTCAAAAAGAATAATCCAAAACCCTCATAGATAAAAATTATCTTTCAATTCAAACCAAAACCATAAACTAGGCGTTTCATTTGCCTTTAAAAAAAAAACCTAAGTAAAGAAGTTCAGAAGACAAAAACGCATTCAAGGAAAGTTTTTCAACAATGGCTTGCTCTTCTTAGAGAAAGCCTCCTTCTTTCTTTAAAGAGACGCCCGTTTCAGCTTAAACTTTATTGAAAACTTTTCGACTTTCGCTTCCTGATGTTTGACCACATCCGCAGAAGGACCTTCGACTGTCTCGACCAGCAACTTTTCAACCTCGGAGAAGTCTTCAACGAACCAAGGAGCATTGAACTCGAAGTCTACGCACATGTCACAATGGAACTTCCAGCTCGATATTACATCCTTAGAAACAGTATGACTAGTCACGTTGCACATGTCGTCAAAATTGAAGACAAAGCTTCCTCCACACGCTTAACCAACGCGAGTCGGCTAGTAATTCTCTTGGTCGTGGCGGTATGTCCGTAGCTTTCTCATATCTTAGTGTATAGTGCCGCATACTTTGCTGGCACACTAAAGCCCCCGATCAACACGTGATCCGGATAAGGAACCAGGTATGGAGGAGTGAAGGTGGCGCCCACGACTGAATCAGCGACCGACAAAAAATTCCTAACTACAATTGCGCCAGCGGTCACTGGAGTACTCTCCATTGTCTGAGTCGCAACAACATCTTCATCTCGAGCAACCTATGTTCCAAGGTCACCAGGTGCGGATGCCACGGTTGGATACAAAGCTGTGTCTCCACAAGTCTCCGTCTCAGGTCCATTTTCATAATCGGCTTCCCCCTATGATATCACGGATTAGATGTTTACCAAAAATAAGAGAGATAAGGAAGAAGAAAAACGTGCAGGAGATCACAGATTTGCTTTCAGAACGAATAGAAGAAGGTTCAGCACTGCTGTTGGAAGAACTATTATCGCCGTCACTAGACTCCGAACTTTCTTCCTTCTCGGGTTCCTCTTCACCACGGATAGGTTCAGCATCGCCACCCTCCGTCTCAAGAAATGTTGTCTTCTGACTACTTGCAAGTTTGGTAAAGGCGTTCACGCTGCTGAGACCCTGGGCAAGGCACAAAGACAGACGCTCAGAAAAGAGACGAGGATATACGCAATCCAACTAAAATCAGGGAGAAGTTCATACGTACTCGCATATTAGAAGAACTGAAAGTCGGAAGAGCTGTCGAATCCGACTGGAAACCATCTGCACGGTTATTAGACCTTCACTCCTTCGCTCAAGGACTGTCCGCGTCCGGGATGACGGATTTTCGCTTAGTCGAAGAGAGGTCCCTCAACAGTGGATGCTCAGCTAAAACCGCAGGGTAAGGCTTACCACGAAGATTCTCTGCCACATCATTCACGAATCCATGAATAGCGAGAAACTCATCCTGCTAGAACGTGTTATATTTGGAGGTCGTTGATAGATTTCGTTCCGGGAGCAGAAAAGGGAGACTTTTACCCGGTGTAAGAACACTAGCATCGAGAACGGATGGCAATGGGTCTTCTGGAACAACCGGCTGGTCAAATCCCATATGCTGAGCCGCCTTATCGATATTATAAGAGACTGCCTTACAAGATCCTCGAAAGAAAAACGACACATGACCAGGCATGCAGCTTCGCATGAACACCACCTCTCCAACGCTCATATCCTTTTCACTGGAAGACAAAGACATGTTCGGGGTAGGAGCAAAAGTGTTGACCTGAACTATGGATGTACGCACCGGAGCCCATGGACGAAAATTAACCGCGTACGAGTTGTCAAGGAATCCAACCAGGTTTGAACCAGTCCTTGGGAGCCTATTCACCCAGCGTAGTATCCTGGAGCCACCCCAAGACTCGGGAAGTAAGGCTAACGGTTTTGGAGCGTATCTCTGAAAGTGCTCCCACAACCACTCTTGGAGAAAAACAGCATGGATGTACGAGTCCACTTTCATGTAACCATTTGAAGCGCACATGTCCTCGACCAAATGATCCAAATATGTGTACAGAGAACCGAGAAACAAGTTACCAATGGGGAGAACGACACCTTTTGCTAATTTTATGGCGAACTTGATAAGTTCATGTCTTATTTCTTTCTTACAAGAGCCATCATCGAAAATATATCTGGATAACCAAAGAGCCAAGAACCCCGCAACATGAAGTGTACTATTCTTCGTATTCGGCTCCAACTCATCAGGAAACCATTGAGACACCCAACATCTATAGAAGCACCTCGTCTTGCTTTCTTTCCGAACAAACCCTTTTGACTTCGCAACCAGATCGGCGCGCATTTCTTCTTCATCTACAGACAACTTGATATCAAGTTTTCCTATTACGGGAAGGTTCAGCAAGACGGCCACGCTCTCTAAGGAGATAGTCATTTCACCCCACCTACATATGGCCGTATGAGTGTCTGGACACCATCTGGAAATGAAAGCAACCAAGCCTAGAATATATTTCCTAATTTGAAGTGCTACAGAAGTCGCGACATCATCAATGATCTACGCCTTGGTCAAGTTGACTCTTACACAATCCTGGCTTATCATGAATCGCATCCATTTGTCAAAGGAACGCAATGGACTCACACTGATTTTAAAGTCAATAGTAGAAGCAGAATACTCTTTCCTCTAAAGACAAAATCGTATTACACCCCCTGGCCGGACCGACCGGGCTACTCCTTCATTCTCTGAATCGGTCATAATAATCGGCACGTACTTGGGATGATTTCTCGTAGCTGTGGGGACGTTGTAAATAATTCATCATCTACGTTTGGCTGGGAATTGTGAACATATTTCGGTACGGAAAGACTTTTCTCTAGCGACATCGTAACGAAAATTTCCTTACATATCTTTCACCTTCAAAGTAACTGCAATAGAACAATACAAAGAGAAATTACTACGAAAGTGTATGGAAGCTATTTTATCAACCAACAGGGGGTCCATTCTGGACACGAGCCAATTTGCTGCAAACTCATAACACGCATAGGAAAAGAAATGGGGATTGGAAGCCCCTGCGTCGCCGTGGAAAACACGCCTCATGCCAAGGTCGTACCCTGCAGCAAGAAGTACGCACCCGGCTAAGAAAGCGCGCCCCTCCACGGAAACCATGCACACGGTCAAACCAAGGAAAGGGAGGAAACCCTAGAAACTAGGTTTTCGTCGGAAGGAAAGGGTGTCAGTTACCTTCCCATGCATGCCTATAACAATTGAGGTTGCCAACATCATTACAGTATGCATGCCAAAATATTTCTACAAATTCATGGAAAGTATATCTACGACTGGGGTTCATACCAATACATAAGAACAAATATTTCTACAAGTTCATGAAAGGTACACCGGTGGCTAGCATTTGCACCAACACAAGAAAACAAGAAAAACAAATTGAAGAGGAAACATTGGAAGACAAACCTGAGATACGCTTGCTCACTTTATTGCTACCGCGTGGCCAAGACGTAAGAACAAAGGTGTGAAATAAAAGGGAGAGGCCGAGCCCTTTTATAGGCGAGACACTTTGGAGTTTGAATAAGGAAAGGACTTCTTATTTGACTTAAGTAATGAAAAGAGGCAATCGGGCCCGCGAAGAAAAGCCACCACCGTGCCAAACAGTCCGCGTCATGCCTTGCCTCGCCAAACCGCGCCTTGCCTCGCCACACTGATCCGTCGCCCAATCCCAATCCAACGCCAACGCTAAGTCTATTCTAACGGCCCCATTCCAAGCCAATACTACACTGGCGGCTCCATTCCAAGACGCACAATACCTACGACTCCCATTTCGAGCCGAGCAACGCCAACAACTCGCTAAGCCAGCACCTCCGCGTTCCCTAGCCCAGCCAAGACGACGTGTGACCAAGCCAAGACGACAGTCTACGTCTCACCACTTCATGGTCTAGCCAGCAACACCACGAGTAGAATTTATGCAAGGCCTCCAACACGAGAATCACGAACTCTCCTTATCTCTTGAAAAAGGTTACCGGGTCTTCCTGACCATTTTTCATGATTTGTCATTTCGATTTTGTCCTTGCCTATCACCATTTTATGCTTACCTCGCAAAAATTCTCCTGTTCTGAGCTAAGCAGGGGAATTAATGTTGATGGTGGTTTTTAGCTTAGGGTTAAAATCGTAAAACCGTACATCTGACATGACGTCACTACGACCGCTAGCGCATTTATTGAATCAATCGGCATGCCTACGTAAGAATTCAAGAGTACCTTCTTCTTTTTTATATACATGTGTCATGTTCAACGGCAGAATCCTTAGTATTTACCGACATCATCTTCGTATATACCAAACCCTAATTCTCATACTACCGTGCCAATGGCAAACCATGCTAGCCACGTCTCCGCGCCAACGAATGCCGACCATGCCAGCCGCGCCACATGTGCCAATGGCAAACCATGCCAGCCACGTCTCCGCGCCAAGGAATGCCGACCATGCCAGTCGCGCCACATGTGCCAATGGCATGCCATGCCAGCACATCTCCGCGCCAAGGCATGCCAACCATGCCAGCCGTAGCACCATGCCAGCCACGTCTCCGCGCCAATGCATGCCAGCCGCATCACCGTGCCGATGGTAAACCATGCCAGCCACGTCTCCGCGCCAAGGAATGCCTACCATGCCAGCCGCACCACATGTGCCAATGGCATGTCGTGCCAGCCACATCTCCGCACCAAGTCATTCCAACCATGCCATCTGCCCCACCGTGCCAATGGCAAACCATGTCAGCCACGTCTCCGCGCCAAGACATGCTAACCATGCTAGCCGCACCACATGTTCCAATGGCATGCCGTGCCAGCCACATCTCCGTGCCGAGGCATGCCAACCATGCCACCCTCGCCACATGTGCCAATGGCATGCTTTGCCATCCGCATCTCCTCGCCGAGGCATGCCGACCATGCCAGCCGTTCCAACTTGCCATGCACAACGCAGGCTTCCAAAACGAAGGGTTGCAACAATCAACGGCCACCCTTCCACCTGAGATGAAGATCTTAACCGTCCAAGGTCGCCAGCTAACGCGTGGTAACCTTTGGCCCAACGCAAATCCCTAATTTTGGCTGCGCCCAAACTATGCCAAAACCCTAGTTTTGGCCGCGCCTAAACTATGCCAAAATCCTATCTTGGCCACGCCTAAACCATGCCGTCCTTTCCTTCACGGTTGCCAAAACAAAGGGTTTCAATAATCGACGAGCACCCTTCCATCTGAGATGCAGATCTTAGCCGTCCAAGATCGCCAGCTAACGCGTGGTAACCTTTGTCCCAACGCCAAGTCCTAATTTTGGCCGCGCCCAAAATATGCCAAGACCCTGGTTTTGGCCTCTCTTAAACTATACCAAAATCCTAGCTTGGACACGCCTAAACCATGCCGACCTTTCCTTCATGGCTTCCAAGATGAAGGATTGCAACAATAAACGACCATCCTTCCATCTGAGATGCAGATCTCAACCGTCCAAGATCGTCGCGCCAAGACATGTCAAACCATGCCAGCCGCGCCACATGTTCCAATGGCATGCCATACAACCTTTCCGCGCCAAAGCATGCCAACCACGCCACATGTGTCAATGGCATGCCGTACCAGCCGAATCTCCACGCCAAGACATGCCAACCATACCATATGTGCGAATGGCATACCATGCAACCTTTCCGCGCCAAGGCATGCCAACCATCTCTACGCCCAAAGCATACCAACCATGCCAGCGCTCCACATGTTCCAATGGCATGCCATCCACATCTCCGCGCCAAGGCATGCCAACCATGCGAGCCGCACCGCCGTGCCAAAACCATGCCGGCCATTCTTCCACGCCGTTGGCTGCCAAAACGAAAGGTTGCGACAATCAACGGCCACCCTTCCATCTAAGATACAGATCTTAGCCGTCCAACTTCACCATCTAATGCGTGGCAACCTTTGTCCCAACGCCAAGCCCTAATTTTGGCCTCACCCAAACTATGCCAAAACCCTAGTTCTTGGACGCGCCTAAATTATGCCAAGATCCGAGCCTGGCCACGCCTAACCATGTCAAAGCCATGCCGGTCATGCTTTCATGACGCTGTCTACCAAACGAAGGGTTGCAATGATCAACGGCCGCCCTCCCTCTTAAGATGCAAATCTCGACCGTCGAGGGTCACCACCGAGCCGGCAAGTCTCCCAATCTCAACTTGCCAAATATCAGCAACATGATACACGTTTTCTACGAAAACACTCGAGACATCAACACATGTCACAAACTGGGGGATGCTCATTAGGGTATTGGTTTGGCGGTTTACAGCGTGCGGCGTACACTACGCCCGTTACAAAACAGTGTCATTAGAATGAGGCGGTTAGTAAATACATGGAGTAATGGTGAAACGCTTTCCTTCATTATGGAACATCAATTCTAGGCGTTACCGATTACCACCTCCTCCCATTTACTCATCCTTTTCTATTTCTTACGAGACCAGAGTACGTTTCACTTGGACTTGTATAAATAGGTCTTACCTATTACCACCGAACAACAAGTTTCAGTCAAGAGCATACAACACTCAGAAATCACTTGTTAGCTTTCCCATCTGTTAGATTACGCTTTATGATGCAACTCAAAACAACCACTCTTCCAGAATCAACTATTCTTGTTTCAACACTCTCTTCCTTTCCCTCCCTAAAACCAACCCTTCTCCTTCACTTTGTGATCGAAGCAAGTCTAGAACGTTCACTTCTTGTTTTAGGTAGGATTTGTACAAATTGATCTCTCGAATCTAAAGTACTCCATTGCAGTACATTGTTTAGGGTTTAGACATGTTTCTCACCCACAACACACGAAATTACCGAAACCAGCAGAAACTGTTTTCACCCTCAAATAGTTAGGTAACTAGTAGATATGAATCATACAATGTATATTCTCTTTACTTGTTTAAAATTAAAATCAATTTTTATTTTATTTTATTAAATAGATAACTCCTAAATTTAAGCCGACCGATGAGGTCTTTTTGTTACGTGCACACTCTTTAAAGGAGTGTGCACAAAATTGTACTCGGAACTTCCATGGGTTGGGTGTCGACTTCTTTTCCACACATGGAAAGAAAATAATTTGACAAGAAAATCAACTCCTTCCTAAAAAATTATGCCAAACAAGGGTAATTTGATCTTCCTCCCCTAACTCCACTCCACCCTAAAACCCACCGGTGCCAAACGCATTCTTAGATGCTTTAAAATAAGTCACAACTCCCTCTTCTTTAATTGTCTCCTTCGACTTTGTCAAGGTGGGCTTGAAGGCCCAGCTTCAAATCACAAACCATATTCAGTCTAAAGGTGAATGATTTAGAAGAGAGGCTCTGCGAATCTACGATAAAGACGGAGTTAACTTAGTCCCAAAATTCCATCTCCATGAATGATTCTTAATCATTTCTATGCAAAATATTCAATCATCAATCACAAATTTCATTCCTAACTCTCATGTTCTCTAATTCTATACCCAATTTAAAAAAAATTCGTTTCCCTTTTTATTTCTTTGGTTTTCTCTGTTAAATCGGTTTTCTTTCGTTACTCTTCTTTTTTAACCTAATTTCCTCTTTCCCAATTTCTTTCGCTATTTCTTTCAGTCTGTCTTGTTCTTTCATCATTATTTCTGTTTTCTTAAATTATCTTTAACCCTTTATTTTATTTCGAAATCATTATGTTCAAATCAATTTTCATAATTGTTAACTTCTATTGTCTTCTTTTTCTGTGTTTCAGGGAAAGTTTGGTAAGAGCTGATGCTTGGTTCAGGCCTTGTCAGGTCAGTTGCTCGGAATTGAGAGAAGAGAAGAAGCTACAGTGCAATTGAACAACTTTTTCATATGGCGGTAGTGTTTCCTCATATACAAGTAAGGAAATTAATAATTTATTTAGATACAAACACTTGGAGACATTCTCTATACATAAAGAAAAGAACCTAATCATTACAGAGAGTATACAATTTTTTCAAGGAAAGTTTGTGTATAGAACCATAAAAAAGCATCACAGATACTGTTCTAATGTCAGGAAATTTCCATCTTGCAACTATGGAAATATCGTTTATGCTATACAAGTGGCAACAAATCTCAGAGATACTGTATCGCTATTTACATGCAACAATCGGTCTTATAAAAACCTGATAGAGTTTCAATTCTATGTTAACACTCTTTTAAGGAAAAAACACATGGTTCTCTCAATCTTTTAAAAAAATGTCTGATATTCCTACAGACAACTATATTGCTCATCTCACTAGCTTTCTAGAAGATCAAGATAATCCTTTGCCTGAATCTTTCCGATATTATATAGAGTTTCTTCGTTTTGTTACTTTACAAATTGAGCATAAAAAATTTCCTAGAATTGTGGTTAAACTTTTCAAAGAAATAAATAAAAAGGATGATCTGAGAGGCTTGAGAGTTGGAGAGTTAGCTTATGCTCTTAACATGGCGTGGTCACCAACTGGCAGGCTCATAATCAAAAAGATTGCATATCCTAAAGTGTTTGTAATAAGATTCTATAATGCTGGTGATTTTGCTGCTGTAATTTATTCGATTTCAAATAGGGTGCATGGTGTAAGGATTCGCAAGCTCGTCAACGCTATTAGACCAGTCAAGAGACAGTTTAGCCGATAATGACGTAATTAATTAAATATAAATAATAAATTTAATAGAAACTATTCAAACAATTTGGAGAAACAACTAGTACCATTAGATAGATACCGAAAAATTGTGCGAACGGACTACTAGAACATGTAAATTGGATACCGGACGAAGAAGATATGGGACTCGGAAGATGGAGTCAAAAATAGTCAAACCGCGGTTGACTCAATCGTTGACCATTTGACCTTACCCATTGACTTGACTAGACCTTACTTTGACTAACAATGAATGTTTTAATGTTGACCTTATTAAGATAAATTATGTACTTAAACTAATTTAAGTAGGATTAGAAATAATTAATTAAAAATAAGTGTAACTGTGGTGTAGTTATTAATTGGGTGTATTACAGAATGGTCACACTTTCTTAATTTGTTTTACAAAATGATCATACTTTAAATTAGTGATTACAAAAAGATATTTCTCCATCCGACTTGACTGTTTTTGAAAAAACAGTCTGAATATTGT
This sequence comes from Papaver somniferum, assembly GCF_003573695.1. Taxonomy (NCBI): domain Eukaryota; kingdom Viridiplantae; phylum Streptophyta; class Magnoliopsida; order Ranunculales; family Papaveraceae; genus Papaver; species Papaver somniferum. Next base: position 18,524,668 of record NW_020628818.1, read on the forward strand.
CTAAAATACCCCTCCTCAGTTGTTGAGGTGATGGTGATGAAGTGGTGATACCGGTGGTGATGGCGGTGGCTATACCTCAAGAGAAGAAGCCGTGAACCCTTGTATGAATGTGGTGTCACAGATCCTGAACTGGGCTAAATTTCCGGTGCCATTCAAACATCAGCGGCCATTGCACCTGTACCACAACCATTACATAACCAATTTCCTGTGTTACCAGACCACCAAACACCACTGCACAACAACCATTTCCATCTGAATTGTTGCACCCTCTTGAACCACCGGTTCATAACCATTTCAGTTCAAACCATCTACAATAACTCATATCCTGTCCTAAACATTCATCTATAAATAACAAAAGCAACCAAAGCCTCCAGTTCTTCATCATTTCAAATCACCACTGCAATCAACAACTACCACAACACCACTGTCTTCAATTCCATTCTCTCAGCAAACCATTGCAATCTCACATACAACACCAATTTCATTACCAGTCTATGATCTGCAATTTCTGTAGTAAAAGCATCATCATCAGCGTCAGTGCTTCAACCAACTACATCATCAGTTCAAGAATCCACAACAGCTCCTTCCAACCCATAGAATCCCTACCATCTTTTCCATTACTTCAGCCATCTATTATTCTAAATACCCACCCTCACCACTGGCAAACATCACCAGCAAGCAACACCAACACCACCAGCAAGCAGCAGCACCACCACCAACAACAAAGCAGCACCACCAAATCATTCTTAACCACAACAAAAACTCCATCAAAATCATTCTTTACCACAAAATCCGTTCATAATCCCATTCTTCTTCACTGATAAATCAAATTACAAAATCAAATTAAATTAGGGTTTACTGAAAAAATCCATACATATCAAAATTCAAACAGAACCCTAACTCTTTTTAACTGATGCAACACCATTTAATTATCGATTCAAAATCACAAAAATAAAATTAGGGTTTCTCAGATCTTACCTCTTTCCACCTCCGATCTTCAATTGATGTCTTCAAAGAATTAATCACACAATTCCAATCACATCAACAACACACCAAACTGTTAATGGAAACTATCCATAATGTGTTCATCTCCTTCTATCAATGCTTTTTCTTTTTTCATTTTTTTTTGTGTAGATGGAGTTGCAGAGCAAGAGAAAGAGAGACAGAGAGAACAACGGGCGCAAATAGGAGAGAACGAATTAGGTTTTTGCTTTTTCTTTCAATTTGAGGGATAAGAAAGTAATTCCAACACCTGAGTTAACTCTGACGCGTGACATAACGCTGCAGTTAGGTGTCCAGTGATCAGTCTGCAAATACTTTGTAACTGTGTGATTCACTTGTGAACCGGTATTAGGAAGTGGGACTGTTTTTGTAAATGTGTATGTCAAGCAGGAGATGTAGAATAGGTAAGGAGTGTAGACAGTAATAAATAGAGTGTATGTATGTGCTGCTAGTAGACAGTAATAAATAGAGTTTTTCTTTTCTTTCGTTCTTATTTCACGAGAAGTGAAGCTAGAGGTGGTGTTTTGTCAAAGCAGGAGATGTCGAATAGGTAAGGAGTGTAGGACACTCATGGTTTTAGATATAGTTTATATATAAAAGAAACGAGTTCTGGGAAATGTAAGAAAAGGTCGTACTATTAAAAATACTATTAACAAATTGATCCTACTGCTACAAACCTACTGCTACAAAATGGTCATACTTCCGTTTATAGGGCCGGTGGGCCCTCCAAAGTCAGAGTTAAATCAGGTGCTCAATTTACCTATTTGTCCTTATGTTACCATAGACTGGGTATAGTTACATCTCGAGGAGAGTTTCGGATCATCTCCTTCTTCTTCATTATGCGGCTTTTTCTTTCCTATTTCTCTTCTCTAACCTTCTGCAACAGTGTTCGATTGAGTGAGGAAGAAACAATTTCGAGTGAGATTGATCATCAACAGTGAGGTTTTTGCTCAGATAGTTCGTGTTTATGGTTTTGTTTCACTCTCATGGTGTTTGATGACTGATACGGGTTGAAAACAGGTAACTGGTTGTTCAAAACCCTAGTTTTCTTTCAAGAGACCGTCAACATATTTACAAACATAATGAGGTTGGTAATCTTGAACCCATATTGTGCATTTCAAATTATTTTCAGAAAGCTTAATTTTTCGAATTTGGGGATTGTTTTTAAACCCTAATTTTTGTAAATTAGGGATTTATACTAAATGTTATCTGTTATAATTGTTTGTTGTGTTAGTAATTGATTGTGTAAATTGTATTTTCTGAAATCCTAGTTTTAGGCTGTGCTGATTTGGTGATGTATGATAATTTAATTTGTGTTTGTGTGTTTGAGTAAGTTTGAGAGAATGGCTTTGTCTCTGATTCGAAATTGCAGGTTAAAAAGAACTCATGCGACAGGAAAATGGTTCTTTCTGAGTTACCAGTTTCTTTTTGATCCCTAAAAACTTGGATTTTCATATGTATCTGTCATTGATATCAATTTGTTTTTGATTTAGTAAACAAAAGGAAATGGATTGTGGTTTTCCTTCTATTTTCAAGGAAATGATACTTGAACTAAATTATGTTTGCCTCTTATGTATGGCGATGCATCTTTCTGATTTGCTCCATTTTTTGTAACAGAAACCAATTGGCGCAAATTGCAATGTAATCCTTTTTGAAGTCTAAAGCCGCATGGCAACTTCAGTTCTCTTAAATCCTGTGGTGTGTTTGAGTAACTTGGGGACAGGGAGTTTGTGTTCGAGATTCCAAGACTTTGGGGGGCTGAAAAATTAGTTGGAGAGAACATTGCTTGTCGTTGTTCTGCTATATAGTTGGTTTACTGTATGGAGAGATTAAGCTCTATTACCCATAACCTGCATAGCTTCATCACCTGCCAATTCACATCTACAACAGTATCACCAGTATTGTTAAGTGTTTGGTGTTTGCATATTTTCTCCACCATTTTGGCAGGTAACTTAATTTCATTTTTTTCTTTAGCTTTCCCACTAGATGGTTTCAATCGTGCACCTAGTAACCATGTGAACCCGCGCTATTGTTTGACTAAATGGTTTCTTTAAAATTTCAGTGTATGTTTGAAGACCTTGCTCATATAGTATGGTCTATCTTCTGCCGAGTATTTGTATGTTCTTTCAGCTATTTTGTGATGCTGACATTCTTAGTTTCAAAATAATCCAGAGGTATGCATAAAAAATTTCTAAAATTTCTTCGTGCCCACTTCTCAGGTTAGTGGTTTAATGCTTGCAATCCATATTGTTTCAAAAGAATCCCAAGTACAGGACATTTGTTCAGCAAATGTTTCAGCCAATATGAGAAGTTGAGAAAGAAGCAAGTCTTTCTTGAATTATGCAATTCCTATGTTTGCGGTACGCCAAATATTCTTAAGTCTAGTTGTTATTTCATTTTGAAACCATGAATTCCTCTGTTCACTCTTCGGAAATTGTCTTTGTGTATGTCATATTACAGTATGATACGGAGTAGTCATATTTTTATTAGTCAAATCCCGTAATCAATCACTTAAATAGGTTCAGAAACGGATCAGTAACATTTCTACAATCAAGAGAAAACTGATGAATACATTGTGTACAGGAACCGTCAGTGCTATGGCGGGAGAAGGCAGTGCTACGGGGAGAAGGCAAAATCATGTTCATCTGCTGCTGGTGCAACATCATCTTCACCTACAAAGTCTTCAGCTTCAGCATCACAGGAAACACCATCAACTACAAGTTCATCTATGAGGTTCAAGATGTAGAGGTTGGAGGAAAGTGTATAAGACAATGTCACAGGCCATTGCAGGTGTATGAAAGAACAGGAAGATGATTGTCTTCAGGATGATTGCATAAAAGTTTCCAGGCCGGGCGTCAGGGTTGCCAGGTCTGGTGGTTTAATTGCAGTTAAATGTTTGAGTTAAAAGAGAGGGTATTTTGGGGATAAGTAACACCATTTTTTTCTCCAGCAGTTATGTCGGACAGAACATGACCATTTTGTAAGCCAATTACAAAAGTATGACCCTTGTGTAACCGAATCATAAAAAGTAGGACCATTTTGTAATTGGCCCATGAGTTTTCTTTTTAGAAAAGAGAAAGAAGAGATAGTTAGGAAAAGTGAGGAAATTCTATGAGAGTGAGAGTTAGAGAACAAAGAGTAGAGAAGTAAAGGAATGATAAGGAAGAGTAATAATATAGTAGTAGAGGAAGTAAGAGATGGAACTTGCTGATGGTGATGTAAAACATGATCACTCATGGTGCCAAGTTTGAAGGTCCCTAATTTACCCTTCATAACATGATCAAGAAGATGAGTGAGTCAGCCACCTGACTCAGCTAACCCGTCTGACTCGGTATGAGTCAGACCTGGTCGGTTCATGGACCGGGCGGGTCGGTTTAGTGGGCCGTTCCAGGCCTGTGGGCTTATGTTAGGGCCAAAGCTTATTTAGAGTTTTTGGACCACTTCGGTCCGATTTAGCTTTCGGTTACTTATGCAAAGTTCTAGAGTTTTTCGAGAGCTTTCTGTCGACACCGAATTTGACCATATTTGGATAAGTAAATTTTGATTTATGCCAAGAAGACTAACTATGAAGTTGAATAACCATAAATTAAATTAGAACCATTAGTTATTTGACTTGGTCCATAACTAGAAACTTGTATGATATTGTGCCATGAATATTCTGTGAGCCTTTAGCTAAATCCTTAGAGTGTTTGTGTAATTAACAGTTAGTCTATATTAACAACAATCGATTCAAGGATGAAGTAGTGGGTTGTGGATTTGAAGGTAGGCGTGGCTTGTCATCTTATCAGGTGGGAACTCTTGTAACCTTCTTGTAATCATTAAGCTTTCTTCCTATTTGCGAGCATGATGAGTTCTTATCAATTGTAAGCATATCTGTGTGATGAATGTGTGTTGTGTGACATGCATTGTATGATTTTCCCTGCTAGGAGTGTCTGTGGTTTCCCGGTCCATAGCTTCTGGCTAAGTCAAGTAGGCCATCATCCCCCTGGTTGCATATTATTTTAGTAGGATGGCATCCCCCAGTTGTATATTAGTTAGTAGGTCGGCATCCCCCGGTTGATTATTATTATTTTATATTAAATTTATTCAGTAGGCCGGCATTCCCCCGGTTGGATATTATTACCTTATTTAGTAGGCTCGCATCCCCCCAGTTGTATATTATTTAGTATGACGGCATCCCCTCGTTTTGTTATTATTCATTATATTAAATTGGGAAAATCACTCGTATGCATATAATACATGTTTGTCTAACTTTTTGATCTTGATAGTGATATTCTGAATCATGGTTTGTATGGGCACTATGTCTGGACGATGTTATTATTATTGATTAGGGTTGCTCTCGCGTCGTCTTCTCCAATGAGTTTGGAGAGATTAGAGTGACACTTGCTTCATGATGCTTATATTGTTGAATGATTGGTTTATTGTTGTTTCTTTCGATTTATATTCTATTAGAACTGTGAAGCATGTTAGTGATTACTTGAGAGTTATATGTTTTCATTGAGCACCCTTTTGGGACGATGTGCTCACTCGTTCCCACTTCAGTTTCAGTTACCAGAAGAAATGGTGAACGTGAAGATATTCGTATTCGTAGTTTAAAGCGTTACTGAACTGTGTTACATTTATGTATCTTTTGTATATGTGTATTCTGTATTTATTGTAAAACAACATATTAGTATATTAATATCATTTGAGAGTTCTTCTTTTATAAATATCAGAGTGTTGGGTTTAAGTTTAGTTCACTTATGTAATTATGATTCTTAAAATCGTAAATCTGAAAATTAATTCTTTAATTAGGTTGTAATCCTATTAGCAAAGCAGGTTTAAGATTTAGGGCGTCACACATGGTAAACTTTTAACCATGAGGCAATGGAGCAGTGATATTAATTGAAATTGAAGATGTAGATTTCAATGCTCAAGATTACTGGATCAAGTTTAATCTCAGGGGTGATTTGGTTGAAAAGGGATTTGTAGCAGAAATGGTGGCTGAAAAAGTTGGGAGGATTCTCAATCTTGTTGGACCTAATAAATCAGAAGGGGAATACAAAGCTCATGTTTAGGTCGACATAACAAAAGCTCTGGTGATCAAGTCAAGATAATCATAGTAGAAGGTACTGATAGGGAAACAATCAAAATGAAGATATTCTTCTTGGAGATTCCACATGGAACATGCAGAGACTTCTGGTATATAGATGGTGATCACTTAGAAGAGAAGCGTAGAGAAAGATACATAGGATACCAGAAAAATTTCCCAAAAATATTCATCTATGAAGAAGGAGAAAACAAGATTGTAAACTCTGGGGTTGGATCTCAGCAAGGAAATGAGAAAGTAGAACTTATTACTAATGTTGTAGTAAGCCTAAGAATTTATGATAGTGAAATAGATAGAGTATCTAAACAACGGAAGTAAAATAAGAAGAATGGATGTAGAAGAAGTTACTGAGGAATACAGGGGTAAGGAAAAAAGTGTATGCATAGAAGTTGGTCGCAAGCATAACACAAATAGAAGTGGAATCATTGGAGATAAAAGACAAAATATGACCTTAAGGTAAAATATAAAGAGGAAAAGCAGAAAAAAAAAACAGTCAGACTGGTTTAGATTGTTGAGTCAGTACTTGGGAAGAAGAAATAACATAATTATAAATGACGGGGAAGATGGGAAAAACAAGGAAGATGTCAATGATAATTGGTTTGAAGTTGAAGATGAGGAAAGCAATATCCCAAGAGTAGTAGCTGAAGAAGTTTTACAGGACAAGTTAGATAAAGAAGAGAAAACTCTGGGTGAGATCTTAATCAGAATGTCTTAAGCTTCTGATACGAATGGAAAAGAAATATATGACTTTGTTCGTGGGGAAAAGGAGAATGAAATTAACTGGGTTGTCTGTTAGAGCACTTCTCGGTCGAAATCGCAACCGTTGCTATCTCAAGCTTGTTTGTCAATGTTAGCGATCAAAATTACAAGTCTTGATTTATAGTCTACTTATAGTAATGTCTCATACTAGGATAGATTGTGTAGTTGAGCATTAGACTTCACGGCGTTCATCAAATGAAGACGAAGAACTACTAAGGAGAGCTATTGGAACTTCATTAACAAAAGGTATGTGGAGACTGAAACTCATCTATCACTTGGAAGGTTTATTTCTACTCTATCTCTTATATTGAGACAAAAGTCGTATTACTATATAGTATTCGATTATGCACATTTGAGATTTCGAGCTGAGTTTAACTCGCTTACATATTTCTCGAAATATGTGTAGGTAAGCTTTCGCTTCAACCAAGTTCATCTTATATTCTTGACGAAAGTCAAAATATGATCATATGGAAATCGCCGAGTAACATCTTACATGGTTTGTGTGATACAATCATTTGGTGTAAACTTGGAATGTTTCGTTATGATTATATCAATAACTTGAAAATTGCTTTGATGCTAATAATGTGTGAAAACGGCTATTATCATCCTCTAAAAAAGTTTCAATGATTGAAATAGAGTTTAGAACTAATGGGTTATGAACATAGTATGCATTCTTGCATGTATGTGATTCATGACCGGATCTATAGTATGTATACCCCTATGCGTAATTGTAGTTGTGGAATTCCGGGTACCAAGTACACATACCGGTATGCATACTTGTGTAAGGTACAGGTCCGAAAATTTATGTTGGGTTTTGGAAGTGTACTTAGGTATGTGTACCCGTTCGCATACTGGCGAACCCAAACTCAGGCCGGCTACTTAGGTATGCGTACCCGTATGCATACTTGAGTATTTAAAGTTCAAAATCGGGTTGTTCATAAACTAATACATTTTATATATTAAGGAATGCAGTCTTTGCAAACCGTGGCTATAATGTTCATGAATTGATTCGATCGAATCATACCGATTTTGCTTCAATTGTATTCTTGTATACTTCTATGAGAATATAGCATTTGAACAACTCTTTAACTAGTTTCATTTGATTCATTTGAACCAGTTGTGGTTAAGATGAATAAGGTTGATATAAGAGTGTTCATATAGCTAACCTCGGTTAACTATTGTTGAGCCAACATGGTGTACACTTTTAGGTACGGTTACTCAAACCTAAATGAAGGTACATTTCATTTGTGTATAACAAGCTAAGTTCGATCTAACGGTTGAAAGATATTAGCTTGAGTATAATCAGGTTTTCATATAACGGTGAATTTGAATGCTTTGTTACCAAGGTAACTTAGATTGCAAACCCTGCTTTGAAAACTATATAAGGGAGAACTCTAGCAACTGGGAATCCTAATCCCCACACCTCCTGTGTGATACTAGTTGCATAAGCTAGAGTCGATTCTCCTTTAACCTTAGGTTTTTCATGGAACCCTGTAGGTTAACGAATTAAAGACTTCATTGGGATTGTGAAGCCAGATCCAACTATTTTCTCTATATTTGCGTGTTCTGATCTTGCCCTGTTCTATCTGTTGAGTACTATCTTCTCTAAAATTTACTCGAGATTGATCTCCGATAGGCAAGATAAAAAGTAGTCACAAACATCTTCGTCTCATCGTTTGTGATTCCACAATATCTTGTTTCGCTACCGTACGATTAAGATTATTGTGAGGTTATTGATAATACTAGGTTATTCTTCGGGAATATAAGTCCATTTTATCAATTGGTTCATGCGCATCTTGATTTATCAAAATACGGAACAAAACTTGTAGGTATTTCTGTGGGAGACAGATTTAAAAGTACATCAACTAGTTTATATCTCTCTCTCTTGATTTGATTTCCTCAAACAGAAACTGCGAGTACTAATCAAATACAAGGAATAACTTGGATGGTACCAAAGACCAATATCCAAGGATCAATCAATGACAATCAACAACCAAAGGTTGGATTACTCTAATTGATGATCTAACACACAACCTGTATTATTTCAATTATAAAGATAAAACAATATAATTCAGAAACTGAAATAACACAGACACCAGAAATTTTGTTAACGAGGGAACCGCAAATGCAGAAAAACCCCGGGACCTAATCCAGATTGAACACACATTGTATTAAGCCGCTACAGACACTATCCAACTACAAACTAACTTCGTTCTGGATTGTAGTTGAACCCCAATCAATTTCACACTGATCCAAAATACAGTTGCGCTCCTTACGTATCTGATCCCATCAAGATACTACGCACTTGATTCCTGTAGCTGAGCTCACTCACAACTAAGAGTTGCTACGACCCAAAGTCGAAGACTATAATAAAAAAATCTGTATCACACAGAAAAGTATACATGAATAGATAAATATGTCTCCCACAAAATACCTACGAGTTTTGTTCTGTATTTTGATAAACCAAGGTGAACAGGAACCAATCAATAACCCGTACTTATATTCCCGAAGAACAACCTAGAATTATCAATCACCTCCCAATAATCTTAATCGACTAGCGAAACAAGATATTGTGGAATCACAAACGATGATACGAATAGTTTGTGACTACTTTTCTATATTTCCTATCGGAGAAATTAATCTCAAGCCAATCCTTACGATTGTACTCAAATACGATATAAACAACAAGATCAGATCATGCAACTACAGAGAAAATAGTTGGGTCTGGCTTCAAAATCCCAATGAAGTCTTTAAGTCGTTAACCTACAGGATGTCGATAGAAACCTAAGGTTAAAGTAGAATCGACTCTAGATTACAACTAGTTTCACACAGGAGGTGTGGGGATTAGGTTTCCTAGTTTCTAGAGTTTTCCTTTATATAGTCTTCAAATCAGGGTTTGCAATCATTACTACCTTGGTAACAAGGCATTCAATATTCACCATTAGATGAAAACCTGAATAGATTCAACCTAATATCTTTCAACCGTTATATCGAACTTAGCTTTTTATACACACATGAAATATAAATTCATTTAGGTTTGAGTAACCGTACCTAAATGTGTACAAGTCGCTGGTTCAACGGCAGTTAACCATAGGTTAGCCATATGACCACTTTCATATCAACCTTATACTTCTTTACCACAACTAGTTCAAATGACTCAAATGAACTATTTATAGAGTTGTTAAATTTCTTAGATATCATAGAAGTATACAAGACACAAGTGAAACAAAAACAGTTTTGATTCACTCGAATCGATTCATGAACATTATAGCCACGGTTTGCAAAGATTGCATTCCTTAAAATATAAATGTCTTAGTTCACGAATTAAATTTTTTTTAGAAAATAACCTACTTAAGTACGCATATTGGTACGCGGACTTAAGTACTCGGATTAAGTTTGTTTTCAGTTCACAAAATCCAACAGAAATTCACGGGATGTGAACTTCCAGCAGTACGCGTACTGGTACGCGGACTTTAGTTCCGGTTATCCTGAGCAGCAAAGTACGCATACTTTGGTTCAAGGATATTGGACTTACACACATATGAGTTATCTCACAATGTTTATATCCAACCATGGTTATATATTCTAAACTCTCATTTCAATCATTGAAACATTCTTAGAGGACGTTATATAGTTGTTGTTCACAAACTATTTTTTGCCAAAGCGATTTTCAAGTAATTGAAACTAATATGACTTTCGTCACTAGTAAAGATGAACTTGTCCAAAGAGAAAGCTTACCAACACATATTTCGAGAAATAGATAAGCGGAATAAACTCGGCTCCAAATAGTACATGTGTATAATCATAGTCTATATAACAATACGATTTTTGTCTCAAGATAGGAGATAAAGTAGACTTTTGAGTGATAGATAAGTTCAAGTCTCCACATACCTTTTTGTAGATGAAGTTCCACCAGTTACTTGTGTAGTTCTTCGTCTTTGCATGATGAACACCGTGGAGTCTAGAGCTCAACTACACTTTCTATCCTAGTCCGAGACTTAGCTATTAGTAGAATAGAAATCAAGACTTAGAGTTTTGGAAACTAAACTTGACAAACAAGCTTGAGATAGCAACGCTTGAGATTTCGACCGAGCAGTGTTATAACACAAGCGTTGCACTTATTTGTGAAAATATTGATTTTGATAATTGTAGCAATACATACATCAATCTTGATATTCTTTCAGAAGAAATCTCAACCGGCCTGGAAGAAAAAATGTATCTACCTGTTTCTATTGGAAACTCTTTTTCTGATTTTTCAGGTTCCACTATGTGTGTAGATGCGTACACATCTCGGGCGTCTGAATCATCTTCCATGTTGACATGCTCTTATTATTCTCTCAAAGGTCATGAACTTTCAAAGTGTTTCAAGTACAAACACAAAATGAGAAATGTGAACAAACTTCAACGAAGAGAAAATCGATTAGCGAACAAGCTCAAACTTGTTTAAAAATCTTCAGAGGTATGTAAACTCATCTCTTCTTCGAAGAAGTTAGTTTCCGAAGAAAAGACTATATCATTAGAGAAAAAAGTATTGTCAAAAAACTCTGAGAAACATGGCTTTATGAATTTCTTTCGAAAGGGTTATGGTGGACATATAATTGTTCACCCTAGCACAACTTAATTGTGTTGGTTGATGCATCTTGTCTGATGTGCCTGATCAAAAGAGACAAGATTGTGCACACCTCAGGCTTTAGGTAAAAACAGAAGTGTTTTAGTTTGTTTTTCTCTTGTTAGTTTTTGCGTTCCAAGTCTGGAATTCATTTATCTTTTCATATCTAATTGATATTAGAAAGGGACTTCTCTGTTTAATCAATAAAAGAGGGTTATTCTCAACAACTTTACCCTCTTTAGGGTTGAGAGTTGTGCGTGCGTGAACTTGTGTGTTTAAAGGTTCTGTAACCCTATATTATTTTTTCCTTCACTTGAAACTCTTTTTTATCATAAGACTGCTTATTGAGACTATCTTGTGATTTCCTCTCACAATTACGTTCGTATGGATACTCCAAGCATTATGTCTTCTAATGGAAAAGATGTTAATTTGATTGTTAAGCCATCAATCATGAAGGAAAAAGATAAATCTCCGCTACCTCCAACTTTGAAAATAAAAAGAAGGAATGTGAGGAAGCCAAGAGTTGTTCCTTCAAATTCTCAGAAGTTTTCTGGTGTTCTTGAAGAGTTGAAGGAAACAAGGAAGGAGATTCAGGAAATAAAGGTTATTGCTTTGAGAACTCTTCAAATTTAGAAGGCCCTGGTTCGGCATCAGTTCAAATTTTTTTTTGAAATTAACTTCTTTCTTCATCGGTAGTAGGCTATTGTATGTAGCGACTTAATACAGTATGGTGTTCAAAGCTGGACTAGGTCCCGGGGTTTTTTTGTATTTGCGATTTTCCTAGTTAACAAAATTCTGGTGTCTGTGTTATTTCTTTTTCACATTATATTTTGTTATATAATAGAACTATCCCAGGTTGTGTGTTGAATCGATCAATTGGTAAATCCAACCTTTGATTGTTGATTGAAATTGATTGATCCTTGAATATTAGTCTTTGGTACCGTTCAAGTTATTTCTCTTATATTCAATCGGGCTCGCAAATTCCTATTTACTGATTGCAGATTGAATTGAGGGATAGAGATATAAATCCCTTTGATATACTTTTCTATAGATTGAGTCTGACTATCTAGTGGATTCTCTTGAAAGTGTATTGGAGTATGTCTATTCAGATTGCTGAACGAAATATTGGGTGTGGTTGTTAGACCGCCGCTTTTTCACTGTCTTCCTTCCTGGGAGTAAAGGACAAAAAGTTGACTATGACATGGCAAAAACTGAGAACATCTCTAACCTGCTTTCTCCAAATGAAACTACTGAGGTACTTTTTATTCCCTTTAATGCTTTTTCTTATAGTAAAAATTATTTTTTCACATGTTTTATAAAATGTTACTGCATATACATGGTTTATACTTTAAACTTTTTAGAATAAAAACCTATAAGAATGAACTTAAAAGTTTCAAGAATATAAAATAAAGCATGGATAACTTAGCCTAGATAAAGAGCGGTCCTAATGCATTTTGGGGAAAGCTAAATCCATGGTTGTGGTTTGCTCTAATTAAAATAATCATTATGACTGTTTTGTTAAGTAGTGTCTCATTAATCTCTCATAATGAATAATTTATTAAATTTCAACATTACATTTCCTCTTAATTAATCTAATAAATATGTATTTTTATATTGATAAATAATTTTAATAAAAATTATATCAACATAAATTAGTGGTTAGTAGTGGAAGAAGTAGTGGCTGGTAGAAGCGGTAGTGGTGAAGGCTATAATATCAGTGGTGGTGGAAAAAATAATGCCGATAGGTGATTTTACGGTGGTGATGTTGGTGAATAGTCGTGGACATTATTAATTCTGTATATTTACAACACGGGCAACATTGTATCATGAAATATGTAGTTGGTCATCACGATTGAAAAAAAAACATATCATATTTTGAGGATGAGACCATACCATTTAGAAAAAAAAAATGATCATAGCCACCGGTTCACATAAACGGTACCCTGCTACCTTTAGTACCCGGTTGTATAAATCATGCTTCTAAAAATAAAATTAATTGCAATACAACAGATATATAATAATAGAAATTATAATGGAATAAATCAATTAACGACATAAGTTTGTTCAACCAAAACTTTACTCATGATGTTTTTGATTCAAATTAGAAGTACGACAAATGGCCAACTGGAGGTAGATGGTTGTTGTAGTGGAGAAATAAATGGTGTTAGATGGCTTTGTAGTGGTGGGGACGGTTGGTGAGTAGCAACATGCTATGTTAATTTTGTGTCGCTACAAAATGGGTAACATTATAATTTAAAAGTTGTGGTTGGTCGTCTTATTAGTAACACAAACTCGGTTAAAATACATGAAGGATCAAAAAGTAAAATAAACCACAAAATGTCATATTATATAATTACTAGGGCTTAACCCGTGTCGTAACGGCACGGGATGCCTTTTTCTCTAATTCGACATTTTTTGCGTTCGGCTTATTTTATTTTTTCCATGGGAAATAGATTTGATATTCAAAAAGGTTTCGGCCAGGAAAATGATTAGTTACCTTTTTGTTTTTCTTAAGCATGTTACTTCTATTTAGTATTCATCCAGAGTAACAATGTCGTCCCAACATGAAAATTAAAAATAAACTAAAATAGATATTATCTTGTTTACTATCTCATCCAACGGTAATTTTAAATTTCAAGAAAAATATTTTCTCTAACAATAAATATGCCTAACCCGCCAACCTTATTCCATGACATTTATGAACTCATAGGTTCCAAAATCACAGATAGCTAAGGCTCTACGGCGTGAAGCAAAGACCCATAATATTTTCCCTACTATAGACTATTCTTTTTGTGCAAATGTGAGAGTTTTATAAAATTGGAGAACTCTTGGATATTGGAAGACTGAGATATACATGTGTGAGATGAAAAATAAACTTTTAAAAGTAAATCAGAACATGTGCAAGATCATTCCTCAATCATATTGATAACATAAAATGATAGCACAAAATTGAACAAATTCATGAATAATTTTTTTTTGCATCAACTATGCTAAGTAGTGCATGAGTGGCGTTCTCACATCTAGTGTTACTCAAGTAACTTGGAACAATAAAGAACGTACACAGTCATATTGATGTACGTGTCGATATACATTCAACTAACCTTTTGAAGAAATATCATTCGTTTCGGAGAAAAATCTGACACAAACTTCTATCACCTTCAATTTGTATAAAATACATAAGGTTTAACCAGCTTTGAGATTAAACAAATACCCCAACATTAGTCAAATAATGTCTACAAATCTGGGATCATTATAGAGTGTCAATGGGTAAAAAGAAGAGAATAACACCGGTGTTACAAAGAGAATACCTTATATATATATCAAATTATGTTACCTAAACATATATTCAAAATTAAAAAATCATCAACTCAATACAAAAACATGGAAGAACCCAAGTTGAACCAATACTTGAATAAAATAACACATATAAGAGAATTTCGTAATATGAAAAAACCTTCAAAAATCGCCATTAGAATTTTAATAGCATGCCTTATCAAGAATTACGATAGGACGAAATCACAAAATTAGTATGTGGAATGTTCATTGGATATGTAGCAGTTCAGAGAAGTTTACAGTGGTAGTGATGGCGCTCCATCTAATTGTTGTTCGATTGATTATTTTATTTTTTTGAGAAGGTTTCGGTTTTCCTTGGAGAAACCGAGAGGGAGCGTTTCATTGTATTCATCATCATTCAGAAAGCCAAGCGCCAACTTGAGCACTACTTATGGGATCTCGATACAACCACAGATTTATCTATTGAAACGCGAAATCTTGATACTAAATATGTAATTTAGAGTAATTATTATATAACGTGACATACCAGTGTTTTTTATTTAAATTGTCATGTATTTTAATCGAGTTTATTTTAGCGTTAAGACGATCAACTGCATCTTATACTTTATAGTGTTAACGTTTTGTAGCGGCACAAAATTAACATAGTATATTACTACTCACGAATGCCCATCAGAACCACAAAACCACCGCATCCCTCGAAGGATGTTGGGCGATTAATCTCAAATGTCATGTATTAAGTTAAACAAACTTAGGTCGTCAATTAATTTACTCTCTAATGTTTTTGTTTTGCTATATTCTCTTTTGTATTGCAATTAATTTTATTTTAATACTAAAAACAATGATTCACATGATCGGTTACCAAAGATAGCAGGGGCACCATTTAATCCAATGTTCATAATTATTTTTTTATATATGGTTTGGTATCATTTAGTAACTACCTTTATTAATCGTGTCAAAAACAACCAACTACATCTTTCAAAATGCACTGTTACCCGTCATTTTTTCTTTTTTTGCTTCAGAAAAAATAAATAAAAATAAACACCCACCACTACTAAAACCATCCGTCTCCACAATTCCTTACACCACCACCATTGTTACCACCTCCACCACTCACGAACACCCTCCATAGCTTTCACCACCCATTACTACTACCACCACTATTATATATTGAAGTAATTTTTACCAACGGGCAATTGGTCTAGTGGTATGATTCTCGCTTAGGGTGCGAGAGGTCCCGAGTTCAATTATCGGATTTCCCCACAAGTGTTTGTCTTTGTACAAACCATAATTTTCTTTGTTTTAGAAATAATTAACAATTTTTACTTTAATTTATTGATGGAAATATGTTATGATAGGTTAATTAAGGAAATATTTATGATGAAATGAAAAATTAATAAATTATTTATTATGAGGAATTAATTGTAACACTTATAATGTTTAATTTAAATAAACCATGACCATAGATTTATCTTCTTTCTAGACAAATCTTGGCCACTCTTTATCATGCCTAACTTGTCCAAACCTTGTTTTGTATTCTAGACTACAAATAAACAGGCACAATTTAAAATTAATGCACAAAAATTACTTATTATCGAGATGTATTGCTATGGTAAGGGTTGTACCCTAGCGATGTATATTTTTTTTTCGCCTATTTCTTTGTATTGTACTATAAAATGAAGCTTCGCTAAGTTAGCAAAGATAAAGACCAGTCCTGATTTTCCCTCCCAATTGGTAAATTCACAGTTTCGGTCGATCCCATGAATACACTCTTTAATTGAGAAAAGTTCATTACATATTCTCCTATTCCCATCTCAAAAGTCTAAATCAAATTGGAAAAGTTTGATCAAGTGGAAATAACAAACCTACCTTCACATAAAACCGAACAATGGAGCAAACGAAAATCAGAAATAAAGTTGGGAAATGAGATAGATTGCGAAGAGGAAAAAACTCAAATCCAGGAGTATAGTTCCGCTCAATCTTCTTTCAATTTTCTTTCAATCATCATCCACCAAAACGTACATATGTGACCACTTAAACTACTCTGAGCTAACAACATTTGAGAAAATCCTTTCTTTTTTATATTGTTTCATATTTTTGGGGTTTCCATAATTTTCTTAAATATCATTTGTTGTATATTTAACTGAAGTATACATTTTAAAAATTAGCCTTATTGATTACAATAACCTCATGGTTTGAATTTAGGGGTGCCTATATTTTGTGTTTAGCTAGATTATAAAAATTTAGATATCACAAGTCGTCGGAGTTTCAACCTATTCACAACTTTTTGGTCTAGAAAGGTGATATTTTCTCAAGAAACTATTATTCATTTATATTTGTTTAAACTTAGTGGAAATATAATTTTGATTTTATCTTAATAGATAAATTTAGAGAGAAAATCATAAGATTAATCTGATTGATAGACAACTTACGCAAGACAAAGGAAACTCTGGTTTCATTCTTGGAAAAGCTAAATCTACGGTTGTAAAATGATTAGCTTAATTCTTTCAATAAAATAATAAATGATCTATTGATATATTTCATAATAAAATGTTTCTTTAATTAATAAAATAAATATGTTGTCATTAATACAGTACATAATAAATTCATTTTATATTAAATCAGTAGGCATTAATGGTGGTTGTGATGGTGCGCGGAGGTGGTGGATCGGCGGTGGGAATAATGGTGGGGGTGTTGGTGAGAATGGTTGAGTGATGACGATGATAGTGGTGGTGCTGAAATAAGTAGTGGAAGTGGGATGAGAGGGTGTCCTAAGGTAGATAAATTATTTAACTACCCTTGGTTAATTTTTTTTATTTGATATTAATTTTTATTTTATTTTTATTTATTTCTTTAATTTTTTAAAAGAAAAATAAATATTAAAGGCCAGATTATTCTGGGGAGAAGATAAATCAACAGATGTGGTTTTAATATATATTTGTCGGTTCGGGGCAGGAAATAAGAAGATGAAACCTAATAAATAATTGACCCTATACAAGGCTACACGCGAATCAATTGTAGTTGATTTAGTTTCTCATACCAATTTTATCGTGATTTCTGTTTCTAACATTTTTCCTCGACATCATGTGATTATGCATGCTTGAGAAATAGTTCATGGTAATAGGTATGGAGAGAATATAAGTGGATAAGAAACGAAATAGATCAAGAATTACAAATTATTAAACTTTAGGAAAATGAATAAACACAAATCTATGTAACTTTGGAATAACTTATATCATCAATGGGAGAAAACTAATTCCTAAAGCTAACAAATTTTGTAAGATTAATCAGATTGATTTTGAAGTAATTTTGCGTTTTCATTTTTGTTACAAATTTGGTGAACGACCTTTGATGATCTATTTTTTTTCGAAGTAAGGACACTACTTTGTTTTGAAGAAGTGAATGAAGTAGTGTTCGATTACCATAGGCGCCCATAGGAATTTGAGGAGTTGGTTAATGATTAACTATGTTTGTCCTAAAGGATTGTATGACTTGCAGACACAATATTAAAAGATGTGAAACTAAGGACATGTTTATATTAACCAACACCTTAAAAACATTTAGACTTGGATCGACTGAATCGATTTTTCGCCAAAAGTTATGATACGTATGAATCGATACATATATTGGAAATACATAACCTTTCCCGTGCCGTTACGGCACGGGTTAAACCCTAGTATTTAACAAAATAGGCAATATGAGTTTTCAAATTTCAAATATTATGTCACTTTTTTTACAATCTTTCCCTCTTGAATTGTATGTGATGATGGTTTACTGGGTGCATGAGTTTAACACGAGGTTTTTATCCTGGTATTCTCAGACTACAATAAGTTGTAGGAAGAAAAATGGATTACATATAAAAAAAAAAGGCAATCTTCAAAATTTTCATGTTGCCTTATCTCTTGCTTTAGATATTTAATCATGTTCATAAATACTCCCTCCGTTTCAAAAAGACAATCCGCTTTGACTTTGTCAAAATATTAAGGAGACTGTAGTATTTTACTTGATTACTCTTAGTTACTTATCTATTTTATTTTAAATAAAATGGTTGGAAATAAGAACTGCCTAAAATTGTTAGGAGGATTATAAACACGAAATATAAATGGAGAATTAAAAGGTATCAATTTTATGGAGTATAAACTTTATATGGAATTTAATTGCTAGAGCCAAATATATATTCTCTTACAAGGAATGAAAGATACATTTGTTTCCTTAATTATATAGATTTCTTTAAAATCTAAAATCGGTTCCGCTAAAAATAAATTTATGCATGTAAAAATTTTAAGGGTATATTAGAAAGCTCATTGGAAAAATATGACTTTAAACAGAAGTTGGACACAATTTTGAAACAGACCAAAATGGAATAGAGGACAATCTTTTTGAAACAGAGGAAATAGCATATTTCATGCAAATTTTCCCTTACAAAGAAAACTTCTATTTAGGTATATCACCACTGGAAATGACACAAAAGGTTATGAATTTAAGGTTCTATCCTGGAACTTACAGGGAATCAGGTCACAACTTAAACAAGACCATTTAAACCATCTAAATAAACCCAATAACCCGAATGTTATTTTCTTATCAGAAACTAAAGTAGGGATTTCTAAAATTGATAAAGTTTTCAAGAAAATGAAATTAAAAGATTGGTTCACTACCATCTATAGGTAGATCAGAAGGTTTTGCTGTTGCTTGGAATCATGGAGTATCTGCTAGAACTTTGTCTTTTAAGAATAATGTGTTTCACTTTCATTTCCTTAAAGATAACTTTAATATGCTTATTACTTTCATTTATGGATCTCTAGATAACAATGTTATAAGTGAACAGTGGGATTTCATACATAGTATTAGTGAGCTTGATGCTCCTTGGGCTATTATTGGTGACATGAATTTCCTAATGCATAAATATGAAAAAGAAGGTGGTAATAATCCTTCAACCAGTACTTTTGCTTATATTTTCCATTGTATACGAACTTTAGATTTAGTGGACCTGAATTTCACAGGACTTCCCTTCACCTGGAAAAATAGAAGAATATGAGACCAAAATATACAAGAAAGAATAGATAGAGTTTTTGTAAATCACAAATGGATTGAACTTTTTCCAAATTCGAAAAATAATCATCTTGATAGATTGGTCTCAGACCATGCTCCAATACTTTTAGAAACCATTCCCCCTAGAAAAAAATGTCGTAAACCATATAGATATATGAGGTGTTAGACTGAACATAAAAGTTATGATAATGTCATTAATAAAGTAATAAAGAATAGTAAGGAAAAAAATAGCAATCTAATAAGAACTCTTAAGAATATAGAATATGATCTTAGAACTTGGAATAAGACTGACTTGGCAACATTTTTAAAAATATATATATTATATTAACCAGTATTGAAGAAAATAATAAGAAACCTTTCACTTTAGAAATAAAGCATAGGATAGAGCAACTACAAAATGAGCTTAACTCTTGGTATGAAATAGAAAAAATATACCGGAGTCAGCATGTTAAGGAAAATGATAATAATACACATTTTTTTCACGAGAATGCTTCTGACAGGAAAAGAGTTAATAGCATCTATGCCCCTAGGGATAGCACAATATTGTGGATTAAAGGTCAAGATAAGTTAAGATCCTTGATAAAAAACCATTTTAAACATGTTGCTCAGGCTAGTAATAAGGATATTGATCCCATTTTTAAATAAATACTAAAACCAACTATAAGTGAAGAAGATAATTCTAGACTTTGTGAAACTCCTAGTAATGATGAAATTAAGGAAGCTCTTTTTATGATGAATGCTTGGGGAGCACCTGGACCTGATGGTTTTCCACCAGGATTTTATCAACAACACTGGGATCTCTTAAAAGATGACATGGTATCATGGGTTAAAAAAGTTTTCAAAGATAAATGTTTAAATCAGACCATAAATCAAACATTTATTTCCTTAATCCCAAAAAACAAAAGTCCGAAAAACCCTAGTGATTTTAGACCCATTATTTTAAGTAATGCCCTATATAAGATCATTTCTAAGATTATAGCGAATAGATTGAAACCACTTCTTGAAAATTTAATTTCCCAAAACCAATCTGCTTTCATTCCAGGAAGGCAAATCACTGATAACATAGTAGTAGCGCATGAGATTTTACATACAATGAAAACTAGGAAAAGAAAAAAATGGCCATATGGCTCTAAAACTTGATCTCTATAAGGCGTTTGATAGACTAGAATGAGAATTTATTTTACTAGTCTTTATATAATTTGGATTTTCGGAGGACTTTTGTATCCTTATAATGCACTATATTTACTTAGTTTCGTATTCAATACTGGTAAATGGTTCTCCAGGAGAATCATTTTTTCCCACTAGGCGAATAAGGCAAGGGGATCATATGTCCCCCTACATCTTTATAATCTGTATGGAGGCCTTGTCCAAGCTTCTACATCATGCTGAAATAATGGTAAGGTTACTGGGATTAAAATTACCAGAGACTGTCCTTCGATAACCCATTTATTTTTTGGTGATGACTCCTTTCTCTTTACCACTGCCAATATAATCCAAGCTAGAAACTTACTAGAAGTTTTAAAAAAAAATTAGTGACTCTTCAGGACAAGTTATTAACTACCAAAGGTCTGGTCTTTATTTCAGTAAGAAAGTTGAAAATAAGCATTGCAAACTTTTAGCTAGAATTCTTAGAGATGGAAGAATAACAAAAAATGATAATTACTTAGGAACGCATTTTTCAACAGATCAAAGTGTTTTAACTATCAAAATCTACTAGATAAAATGTATAACAGAGTCCAAGGTTGGAAAGAAATTTTTTTATCACAAGCAGGAAGAACTACACTAATATGTTCTGTCACTAGTGCCATGCCTATGTACCAAATGATGTGTTTTTTATTACCTAAAAAAACTTTAGATCAAATTAATGCTTTGAACAGATATTTCTGGTGGCAAAAAAATAAATGTAACAGAGGTATATAGCTAAAATCTTGGGATTCTATGTGTATTAGTAAAGAAAATGGAGGTCTAGGAATTAAGAATCCACAATATAGCTCTCTTAACTAGGTTAGCTTAGCGTCTTTTAAAAAATCCAGACAAATTGTTGTGTATTATTCTAAACAACAAGTATTTTCCAAAAGGTGATCATCTTTTTTACAAGAAGAAAAAAGTTAAATCTTGGGTTTGGAATAGTATCTGTAAAGGTTTACACATAATTAGAGAAAATCATTGTTGGTAGTTAGGTAATGGTAAGAATATCAAGATTTGTTCAGACAGATGGCTTCTAAATGGAAAATTCGTAAAACCCAGAGGCAATAATATAGTTAACAATGAAAGCAAAGTTTATGATATTATTGATAACAGAGGCAATTTGAATTACAACTTAATCAATAGTATCTTTGAAAAGCATGATATGGAGGAAATCAAAATGTTAGAACCAAGTATTAATAATGAAAAAAAGGATGTCAAGAGATGGATTGGTACTAAAGATGGGGCTGTTTCAGTTAAATCTTCATATAATTTTTTATGCAATAGGAAACATGTTCACTTTAAGGTAGAATGGGTAGGCATTTGGAAACTCAATATAATGCCTAGAGTTAAAATCTTTTTATGGAAATCTTTAAGTGGTTGTCTCCCCGTTAGAGAGAGTCTTGGTAGACACACTCCCATTGATATCATATGTTCTTTATGTGAATGCAATGTTAATGAAACAGTGGATCACCTGCTCACTAATTGTATATTTTCAGAAGCTATCTAGAAAGGTCTTTCTTTATCTGGAATTTTCTATGTTGCTGCTAATTTAACCTTTAAAGATAAGTGTTTAATGTGGTTGAAAGATATCAGTAACATAGATTTCATTTCCTATGTTATCTGGTATATTTGGAAATTTTGTTGCAGGGTGGTTTTTGATAATGTTAAAGCTTCCCTGAAGATCTGATAGAATTCATCAAAAATGATCTGCCCAATTATACCAGAAATAAAAATTATACTATTGTAAAGAAAAGTGGTCTTAGTACTTGTTATGAGCCTCATCCAAACTGCACTTTTTCTAAAAATTGTACTTCACAGGTGTAAGGACCCTTAAGCTCGTCAACGCTATTAGACTAGTAAAGAGACGTATTAGCCGATAATAACCCGATTAGTTTAACACGAAGGTTAATTAATAGGAATTAATCTAACAACGATCTAGATATGAAAGTAATACCGCTGGACAGATCTCGGAAGTTATGCGAAATAGACTACTCGAACGTGCCAATCGGATACCGGACGAAGAAGTTATCGTTGGATAAGTATGAGGGGCAAAATAGTAACTTCATAGCTTAACCCTGTGGCTGCACTTATCTTCAACGATTGTCGTGTAATTTTTGTGTGGTCGTGTCAATACCTAACCGAGAAGATAAACTCGTGTTTTCTTTTCTTCTTCTTTCATTTTCTTTCTTCTTAGTTCTATGTTCTTTCTTCTTTCTATGTTCTCTGTCGATCTCAGTCACATAGATTTGGTTTCTGTTGCGTGGGAATTATATAGAAACCTTGTTATCCTGATGATTCGAGAAAGGAGGTGATGATGATGTTTCTGTAGTTGTTTGAGCTCGGGAGGAGAAGAAGTGTTGCAGCTGCAAATTAAAGTTAGGGTTTTCTGAAGTTGATTGATGTTCATCAGAAATATATAAGATGATTGGGTTGCTGATGAATATAGAACTAAAGGGTTGATGATGAAGTATTGAGACGAAGTCATTCTTAAGATGAATCAAAAGAAAGGTAAATTAGCTGCAATCAGTGATGATGCTGTTGTGGCTGGAATGATGAATATAAGTTGCAGGAAATGGGATTGCAGTGGATTTCAGAAGAAGAAGTTGTAGTTGGTGCTGAGATTGGTTACAATGGTCGTGACTGGAAGAAGATTAGTTAATTGTGGTTGCAGCTATGAAGGTTGTGGTTAATATGGATAACCGAGGTGTTGAATGTTGTCTGTGTCGTAATAGGAATTGTAAATGATGTTATTGTTGAGATTCAAGTTGTGTGTGCGTGTGCAGGGTTGATTTGGTGTTGGTTGTTTTGTTTGTGTATCACCGGTGATGCTAAGGGAAAGGTTGTGGTGGATATGGAGTTGGTGGTATTGAAATGAACTGAATTGCAACAATTCATATGGAGACTTTTGAGGTTTGAGTATAAATTGAAGTTATGAATTGTGCAGTGGTGTTGAACTCATTGTGTTGTGATAAGATGTGTTGGTACTCAACTGAAATGGATTAAAGCAGTCCATTTTTTGGCTGCAGTTGATAGAATATGAATGTGCAGGTGTACTGTAAAGGAATTGGGGTTATAGTGGTGGTGAGTTGAGATGAGGTACAATGTTACTTGAGATGAATGTATGTGTGTCTGAATTGAGAGAATAAGGTGAACTGAGAGTGAGTTGGTAGGTTAAAGAACGGTTAGATTGCTGTGAAATCTTGGAACTGCAATTGCAGGTAGGCTTAAATTACAGTTGTATTGAATTATTGATTTCTATTTGAATGGATGAATGTTTATTGATTGTATAGAATTATGTTCTTGAGTTTTAGGCCTGTTAATCATCCCTGTCAGTCTATTTGACTTACCAGACTCAGGTTGTCTGATTGAGTTGAGTTAACTCAGTTTACCTTAATTCAACTCATTGAGTTGACTCGTTTGACCTTGAATCCTTTGATTTTGACCTGAATTTGGACGTTGACTGTTAGGTGATTCTGTTGACCGTTAGTGACTGTTAATTGACTCAGGAGGACTAGGCCTTAGATTAATGGCCCAGGGTAGAGTACTTGGGCTTATGACTAGTTTAATTAATTAGAGGTTTTGGACCATCTATGTTCTGAATTAACCTTTGACTTCTGCTACAAAGTTGTAGATATTTATAAGACTTAGCTAATGGACTATTAAACAACCCTAATTCAATTAGTAAACTTTAACTATACTAAAGTTAGAGAATGAAAAGTGTAAAGTCATAAATGGGCTTAAAACCATTAGATAAACTTGTATGATTCTTGTGTGAGCCATTTTGGGCTATATTCTTAGAGTTCTTGAATGATTAACAGTTAATCTATCAACAACGATCGATTCAAAGGATGATCCAGTGGATCGTGGATCTCGAGGTAGGCTTGGATTGTCATCAAAAGAGGTGGGAATACTTTTAACTCTTTTGAAACCATTGTTGTTTCTTTTACAAAAGTTTATGTTTCACAAACTCATGCATTGTCTGTTTGTATATTTCATACATTGTTTAGTTTGTATTATGATTGTTCTGTTGATTCTTTGAATCTTTTCATGAAACGGAAAGGACTTGTAATGTTTGTCGTCATTATGAATTGTTATGGGAAATGAGAATTTCCACGTGTGGTATATAGGATACGCTCCTTCATTTATATCTCCATGAATTCAGCTTTTATGCTTATTAGGTATGGAAAAACCCGGTATCGATATAGCTATGTAGGTGTAGAAAAACCCGGCATCACTAATATAAATTGTTTGAACAAGGAGTTTGTCCGTATACATTGTTTGTGCATTTCCAGTGACTTAGTCACTTTGATGTTTGGGAAAACATGTGTTGTTTTCCAAATCTTGCTCATGATTTCTTTAAAGTTTAATGTTATTCCTGCTAGGCACCCATTTTAGGGATGATGTGCTCACCCATTCCCACTTTCAGTTTCAGAGAAAGATCAGAGTTGTGCAGCGAAATCTTTGAGGAGTTGACTCCGTTAATTAGTTAACTTCTGCTATGTTTATTATGTTGTTTATTCTATTTGGAAAAAAAAATGACTATTGTGTATGTATCATTTGATAGAAGTTCATGTATATATATTTTGAGGGGGGTAGTTTTGGGTTAAGTTTTATAGCAGATTACTTAATTGAATGTTTAAGTAAATGATTTAGATTCTTAGTGCCTCTTTATTTAGTTAATTTCTTGGATTAGTCAACTGCTAGCTTTGGGGGCGCTACAGTGTTGGTATCAGAGCTCGCTATTAGATCTTATATGGGAAATGATAGGAATAGCCAGTGTCAGTTAGTGAACTAGATTAGTTTAGTACTGGGTTGGGTTTGTGAGATAAATCTTAATCACTAAAAACTATCAATAATTAAAAGATTTTGATTGATTGATTTGTTTGTTTGGTTGTTTGTATATGTAATGAAGGAGAAATTTTAAGATAAATCAATTACAATAGAATTGAGAGTTTAATTATTCATAATAAGTTAGTATGTAATTAATCCAGCACTGGGGAATAGTGAAGGTTGTGTTTTCTCTGTTCGTATGAAGGCATTGTTGGGATTGGCCAACCTTGACAGGGAAACTGAATTCAGAGATGACAGATCATAGAAATTTAGTGTAATTCTTTAGGAAACCGATAATTATAAACTCACTTAGAAATATTCTTAGGAATCTCCCTTGTAATTAGAAACAGATATTTTTTATAAAATAAGAATTAGTGAAAGAAACTTAGACTTACCTAATTGATAGAACTTAAATCAACATAGTTGAACTTAGAGCCATAAATTTTAGTTGTAGAAAGCCATATAAGTTTGTGCTTTCTTTCTTGTTGTTAGCGCTTAGACAAGAGATAACATTATTCTATAAGGTGGGGAGTTGTTGAAGACCGGAAGGATGGTTTGATTTTCGAGGATGAAAATGATATAATGTGGGGGGAATGTAAGGACCCTCAAGCTCGTCAACTCTATTAGACTATAATAACTCGATTAGTTTAACACGAAGGTTAATTAATAGGAATACAACGATCTAGATATGAATGTAGTACCGCTGGATAGATCTCGGAAAAGAAATAGACTACTCGAACGTGCCAATCGGATACCGGACGAAGAAGTTATCCTTGGATAAGTATGAGGGGCAAAATAGTAACTTCATAGTTTAACCCTGTGGCTACACTTATCTTCAACGGATGTCGTATAATTTTGGTGTGGTTATGTCAATACCTAATCGAGAAGATAAAATCGTGTTTTCTTTTCTTCTTCTTTCATTTTCTTTCCTCTTATCTTTCTCTTTCTTTCTTCTTAGTTCTATGTTCTTTCTTCTTTCCCTGTTCTCTGTCGATCTCAGTCACATATATTTGGTTTCTGTGCATGGGAGTTCTATAGAAACCTTGTTATCCTGATGATTCGAGAAAGGAGGTGATGATGATGTTTCTGTAGTTGTTTGAGCTCGGGGGGAGAAGAAGTGTTGCAGCTGCAAATTAAAGTTAGGGTTTTCTGAAGTTGATTGATGTTCATCAGAAATAGATAAGATGATTGGGTTGCTGATGAATATAGAACTAAAGGGTTGATGATGAAGTACTGAGACGAAGTCATTCTGAAGATGAATCAAAAGAAATGTAAAGTAGGGTTTTGTAATTGATTCATTCTTCTTTGTGAAATTGTTATATCTCCATTGATTAGAGATGGGTTTTAGTTAAATATTAGGCTTATATGTTCTGTGAAGCTTAATTTTGATTTATAGGAAGTTAAGGTTCCTCATGTTATTCCCTAATTTGGAATGGGTTATTTTGTTTTTGGTACTCAAGTTTTGACCAACTTTGCTGTTTGGTCTAACATTTGTCCAGCTTGGTGTTTGGTACTTGGAAATGACGTTGACCCGCGTGGACTCGGTCTGACCTTGACGTGTCCACTTCTCTGTTAATTAATTAGAAAATTACTAAAAGAAAATTAACTTTAGTAACAATGACCTGCTAAGTCCTAACGTTACACGTGTACGCTCAAAATTTCATATATCTCAACAGTGGAGAATTCTCCTAAATTTAACACTTATAACCCTAAAATCTATCGACTCAGTCAGTTTATTCTCGCCTCAGACACAAAGTGTTTAGGGTTTATAGAGACTTGTCCTTGAAATCATTGTAGATCGAAAAAAAGTTGCAAATCGAAGTGTTATTGTTGGTGTCTTGTGGATTTGGAAGTCGATCTGTAAGATTTTGGGGAGATTGAAGTGTATTTTAACCATTCTTCATCTTTTTCAGTGGTAAGTGTATAAAATTTACATAATTTTGTTATATTTCTTCCTTAATCCATCTATTATTAGGTGGTAAGTGGTAAGATTTCAATATTTATGTTGTTTACTTTTATCTTTTTTTTTGATTGAATAATTTAGGGTTTTAAAAATATTGGGGTTTTTTTGAATAATTTAAGATTTCAATATTTATGTTGTTTTATACGTTGACCGTTAGTGACTGTTAATTGACTCAGGAGGAATAGGCCTTAGATTAATGGGCCAGGGTAGAGGACTTGGGCTTAGGACTAGTTTAATTAATTAGAGGTTTTGGACCATTTATGGTCTGAATTAACCTTTGACTTCTGCTACAAAGTTGTAGATATTTATAAGACTTAGCTAATGGACTATTAAACAACCCTAATTCAATTAGTAAACCTTAACTATACTAAAGTTAGAGAATGAAAAGGTGTAAAGTCATAAATGGACTTAGAACCATTAGATAAACTTGTATGATTCTTGTGTGAGCCATTCTGGGCTAGATTCTTAGAGTTCTTGTATGATTAACAATTAATCTATTAACAACGACCGATTCAAAGGATGAACCAGTGGATCTCGAGGTAGGCTTGGCTTGTCATCAAAAGTGGTGAGAATACTTTTAACTCTTTTGAAACCATTGTTGTTTATTTTACAAAAGTTTATGCTTCACAAACTCATGCATTGTCTGTTTGTATATTTCATACATTGTTTAGTTTGTATTATGATTTTTTTGTTGATTCTTTGAATCTTTCCATGAAATGGAAAGGACTTGTAATGTTTGTCGTCATTATGAATTTTTATGGGAAATGAGAATTTTCACGTGTGGTATATAGGATACGCTTCTTCATTTATATCTACATGAATTCAGCTTTTATGCTTATTAGGTATGGAAAAACCTGGCATCGATATAACTATGTAGGTGTGAAAAAACCCGACATCACTAATATAAATTGTTTGAAGAAGGAGTTTGTCAATATACATTGTTTGTGCATTTCCAGTGACTTAGTCACTTTGATGTTTGGGAAAACATGTATTGTTTTCCAAATCTTTCTCATGATTTCTTTAAAGTTAAATGTTATTCCTGCTGGGCACTCTTTTTAGGGATGATGTGCTCACCCATTCCCACTTTCAGTTTCAGAGACAGATCAGAGTTGTGCAGCGAAAGCTTCGAGGAGTTGACTCCGTTAATTAGTTAACTTCTGCTATGTTTATTATGTTGTTTATTCTATTTGCAAACAAAATGATTATTGCATATGTATCATTTGAGAGAAGTACATGTATAGATATTTTGAGCGGAGTTAGTTTTGGGTTAAGTTTTATAACATATTTCTTAATTGAATGTTTAAGTAAATGATTTAGATTCTTAGTGCTTCTTTATGTAGTTAATTTCTTAGATTAGTCAGCTGCTAGCTTTGGAGACGCTACAACAGGACACAACCTATATATACTTTGATGCTGCTTTTCGGAGAGTAACAAAAAAATATGCGTATGGCTTGGTTAGAACAAATAATTCAGGATGCATTGTTGATTTTTTCGGAGGAACAAGTTGGTGTTCCAGTGCAGAAGAAGCAGAATACAGAGCTTATAGAAAAGCATTCAGATGGATGCAAGGATGTGGAAATGAAAGAATAGTCTTCCTTAATGATAATAAAATTTTTATAACCGGCATGAGGAAGAAGAACAATTTTTCGGTCGACTGGAGATCAAAAACTTTCATGCTGTAAGCTCTTGATTATGACCAATTTTTTGCTTCGATTTTCTTTTATTCTTATTAAAAGAACTTGTAATATTTATGCGGATAGATTAGCTAGACCTCTTAATAGATATAAGTATGTTAGTATTGATTCCAAATATATGGATAGTAGTAGAAAGAATCTACGGATTTATAAGTTATGTAACAAAAACAATGATGTAGCTTTTTCTGCTTAGTTGTTATAAAATTTCCCTTTATCAAAAAAAATAAATAAATAAACGAAGGATTAACACTGAATGATTTAGAAGGATTAAGTATGAAATTTAGCTGTTGTACTTTTACTTGAACCACTCCGTAAACAGATCTTCCCCTCCACGCCAATAACAATTTTTTCTCTGTTTCTCTCGGGTACCTACTCATCCTTGGTTGGAGATGTAGTCAGGACGTAATTCTGTTCGGTAAGTTAGGGAATACGCCCAAATCCTTCGACAAAGCAAAAGCGTTGCTGAATTCAAACATAAACATGAGTTAGCAGTTAGTTGCCTCTTAATATTTGGATGTGAGCATTACTTAACCAGTCAAACGAACACGTCAAATTAACAATAATCTTTAAACGAGTGTGCTGGAAAACTCTTTGTAGTATGTACTTTTCTTGCGTAGTGTAAGGTAGGCCTTAAAAAAATTTGAATGGAAAAAATAAAAGACTGATATTCATGGATAGTTTCTGAAAATGATAAAGATAAAACGAAAACTAGCTGATTTTCTTCCCATGCAGTATCATAAATCAATTTGGATTCAAATTTAGTTATCGGTTGATATTAAAGAAATTGTTTTTTTAACCTTGAAATCGTTAAGAGCGTTTTGATCACCAAATGCTGACACTAAAATCAACAACCTTGCACTATCGAGCTATAAGTTCATATTAAAGAAAAAGGAAACACTTTTAAGTAGTGAAAAATCTTCGATATGGTCTCACGAAAGATCTCATATCGAGTGAAAATTATGTTATTTATGACATCGTGCGAAAGCATTAAAAAGAACCTCTCCAAAATGGTGGAAATACAAATACTCAACATAGGATGGGCTCACACAAGATCTCATGATCAATGACGACTATAACTTTCGGGCATCCTATGTGATTCCAATAGAAATTGCTTTTGGCTACAAGTAAATGTGAGTTTCATTTTGTTGACACAACTTTAAAATGCATACCCACTTCTTTTTGATTGGTTATTTCGGATTTTCACCAGCATTATTGCCACCATACTCTTTAAGTTAAAGATCACGAATATAACTAGTCATATTGATTATCATGTACATAGGCATATTTTTTAAAGAATATTTCAACTAACCGGCATTGTATTTTTAAACTTTTATATTATGCTAGTATTACCCAAGGTTCTTGAAACAGTGAACACCTTTTAATTTATGGTTTGTTCAAGAGTTAGTATTTTGAGAAATTGGATCAATTGTCCAAATATTATTGTATTCGCTTAAACATCAGATGCGCTGAGAGAAGCATAAATGGAGAGAGAAGCAGCGGAAAAACCGTTGTATCTGGAAAAGAAAATTTTCTATGTTTCAATGGATGCTCAAGGTATGAGATTGGAGGAAAAGAAGCGTGGAGGATTCAGATAGTGGATGTATTTCTCAGTTGAGATTACTAACATGGATGGTCACAGTGCTGGAGGAAGCTAGAGAATCAGGAGGGTTGAAGAAAATATGGCTTAAAAGGGAAGGAGAATCTTCTTTCTTGTGTGAGATAAGGGAGAACGAAGAAGGGAGGTACTTTAGAATCTCCAGGATAAAGAGGGGGATGCAAGAAAATCATATGCAATTTGTATACCAAGTGGTGATAGTGGTTATTATTGAGCAATCATGTATAAGGAAATCATAACACTTCTGAAGAAGTGTAACCTGATCAAGAAGACGATTCAAACCATCCCTTCAAGATCTGAGTTTATAGTTCAATTTACTAGGAGAAATGGAATTCAACAATCTTATGAAGGTATTGTCCGCGTGGAAGGGGAGGTTCGATGGCAGAAGGTTGCAAGAGAGATTCGGAGGCAAATGGATTGAGAATCCTTTATTGATATGGAGATAGTGGATGATTACAGTGCTAAAATTGTATTAGACAAAGATTATTGGCTTGTTCTTTGGAAGCCTCAAAAGATATTCATTGATATGGCAGTGGTATATCTTTCTCAAGCTAAAGGTAAGGGGGAGATCCATGTCAGATCTTTACCAGAAACTGACAACCAAACCCAGGCGGGTAAAATTGCGAGTGATAACGTTATTCCTTTACAATCCAGTCAAAGTATGGTAAATGGCTGAAGATCAGAGGTATTCCGCAGCAGTTTTGGAGCTCAAAGTTATTTAAGAAGGTGTGCGATTTGTTGGGTGGTCTTATTGAGGTTTCCACAAATTCTCTCAAACTGGGGAGCTACAAATTTTTCAGAATCAAGGTCAAGGGAGACTTCACTATGATTTCGGCGGTACTCAAGGTAGAAGATGAAGACCAACAATGGGCGATCTCAGTAGAATGGGATTTCAAATTTGATCCGCAAATCAGGGCATCTTTGGAGGAGTATATCAGGCTACTTGATGACTTGGATACCAGAAATTCAAAACCAAAAGATACCACCGTTATTTTGGGAAGTGTATCAATGCAGAATATTGACTCTGCTAGCGGATCAAAATCGGATAAGCCGACTCGACAAGGTATTGGTACAGATACTTTAAATTCCGGACCCAAACCCGGTTTGTCAGGTGGCCCATTTCTTAGAGAGGAAGATCATGGTGATGATCGTTCTGGTTCTAACTCTGGAGATAGAGGTGATGATGGAGAAACTCAACCTACTGAGAGATTGGTTTTGAATTCTTCTTTCGAGAATAAAGGTGTAGGGAATAATTCTCAAGGATCTTTCAAAATCAACACTGTTAATAAGTTTCAAGATCTGGAAGATTGTGGAGGTGAAGGTGTAGTACCCACCTCAGAAATACTTGAGTTTATTGATAGTATTATTGCTGCTGAGGTACTTGGGTCACATTGCATGAGTGCTCGAGAAGGTGAAGTACCCACTATCCTTGTGATATCCGAGAACTCAGTCAGCTTGGGGAATTTAACAAATGAAAGCGGTGGGGGTGTAGGAGTTGCACGCACCATTTCAGTTGTTAATGAACCTGGTGTGGACTTGTGCAAAGATAGAGGGTTTGATTCCTCTGCTCATTATGACGACCTTCAACTGGTCTTGCACTCAAGTCAGATGGAGAATACTCATGTGTCAGCAACACCGTCACTAGTGCAGAAATCACTGTTGGAACAACGTGTGGAACTGTTTAATGTGGTTGATGATCAGATTGTCATCAATCTGGGGGATATTCAGAATGCAAATATGGACTCCAATGAGGTAATCTTCTCTACCTCAAAACTAGTGGTGGAATTATGCTGCAGGATGGGTGGAATTTCGGCGAATGATGAGGTACAAGCCAAAGCAGTAATAGATGAAATCTTGTTCAAATATAGGGATAGATATAAGTCTATTGCGGAAGGCCAAAGAATAGTTTATATATGCGACTCAAGTGTCTCGAAATCCTCTGAAGATGAGGAAGAGAATGCTGAGGTAAGCTCAAGGGGTAATACTGGTCTTGATCGGATCTAAGGTTATAACTTGGAATATCAGAGGTATTAATGATTATGGAAAACAAATTGTTGTGAGAGACATGATTGCTGAACACAAATGCATCATTTGTTGTATCCAAGAGACCAAGATGAGTTCCATGTCTTATTGGTTTGTTCGTCAGTTACGGTACGACTCAGATTTTGGGATGGAATTTTTACCATCTCAGGGGACGGTGGGTAACAGTGGAGGTCTTATAACTATACGGGATAATGCTCAGTTGGAATTACTTGACAAGAAAATTGGCTTAAACTCCATTACTTGTCTGTTACGCTTCAGAAATTCGGGCTTTAAATTTTTACTCACGAATGCGTGCTCTCCTTGTGACCACAACAGAAGGGATATTTTCTGGAATGATTTGGAAGATGTAAGGGCGTAGTATGATGAATCTTGGTGTTTCGTTGGAGACACGAATGCGGTTAGAAATGACTCAGAAAGATACAAGACATGAGGGGATGTCAGAAATATGCAGTTCTTAAATGATTTTATCTTTAATCAAGAGTTAATTGATCTTCCTCTACATGGTGGTGCATACACATGGAGTAATAAGAAAAATGATCCTTTGCTTTGCAGGCTGGATAGATATTTGATTTTTTCTCGATTTGATGCAAGGTTTAACAATGCAACACAAACTGCCTTGATTCGTACTATATCGGATCATAATGCTTTACTCCTGGATCTAAACCCTTCAACAAAAACTCATTCTAGTTTTAATATTGAGAACCATTGGTTGGAGCATCCAGATTTCGTTAAACTGGTGGAGGAGTGGTGGAATTCTCTTGATTTCGTGGGCAGTTCAGGTTACTTCTGTTTAGGAAACTTCAGAACTTCAAATTTTTTATAAAGAATTGGAGCAGAAATACTTTTGTGTGCGTCGAAAGGAGGATGAGGAACTCAAGAAGAAAATACATATTTCGAACATTGCGGAAGAGACCTACGTTTTATCTTCTTCTCAGCTAGGAGAAAGAGCTGCATTGCTGCAATTTTTAAATAATGTCAAGAACACTAGAGCCAGAATGGCATATCAAAGGGCAAAGTTAAGGGTTTTGAGTATGGAGATAAGAACACTAATTATTTCCATAAAATTACAAGTGGCAAGAGGAGACGAAACTGCATAACCAAATTGGAGGTGAATGGAGCTCATGTGTTTAATCACGAGATCATTAAAAAGGAAATACACGACCACTATACAGGTTTGTTCACTGCTGATTCGCCTGTTAATCCTTCTTTCACTAATATGGAGTTCAGAGCTATTGATGCAGCACAACAGAATTGATTGGACAGAGCTTTTGAAGAAGAGGAAGTGTTTAGAGAAGTTAAGTTGTGTAGAGCTAATAAGGCGCCAGGGCCAGACGGGTACAATCTCGAATTTTTCAAAGCTTGTTGGGAAGTTTTGAAGAAGGATGTTATGGCAGCGCTGAACGACTTTCATTCCACAGGGAAGTTAGACTGGAGACTCAATGTTTCTTTCTTGAAGTTAATACCCAAAAAGGAGGACTCGACCACGGTGAAAGACTTTAAACCTTTGAGCTTGATCAGTAGCTTTTACAAAATTCTTTGTAAACTACTGGCTGAAACAATGAGGGTGGTTATGCCCGCATTAATCTCTAATGCACAAGAAGCGTTCATTAAAGAGAGACAAATCTTGGATGGAATTTTGATTGCTGACGAATTAATTGATAGCAGGCTGAGGCAACAAATTCCGGGGATCATGTGCAAGATCGATATGCATAAGGCCTTTGATAATGTAAACTGGCCATCTCTCTTTTCTATTTTCGGGAAGAATGGATTTGGGAGGAAGTGGATTCATTGGATGAGATGGTGTGTTAGTGATGCGAGATTTTCTATTCTAGTTAACGGTGAGGCAACAAATCTAATTAAGCCATCAAAGGGTATTCGTCAGGGTGACCCTTTATCACCCTTTATATTCCTTTTGGTAGTGGAGGTGTTATCATTGCTCATCAACAACACAGTTTCTCAAGGAAAATTCAGTGATTTTTGGGTGAAGGAAGGTGGAACCGTTGTGACTCACCTGCAGTTTGTAGATGACACAATTATCTTCTTATACGCCACGACAGTTGAGGTAAGAAGACTTCTTGTTATTCTAGCTGTTTTTGAGATTTTAACTGGTCTTCGTTTAAATATTAAGAAAAGCACAATGGTTAGCATAACAGCAGATAATCTGGTGGGTGAGTTAGCGTTGGAATTGGGATGTAGAGTAGAGGCAATTCCTATTACGTATTTGGGTATGCCAATTGGCTCAAATAGACGAAGTGAGTTAATCTGGGAGGTGATTATTCAAAGGATGCAGAAAAAGCTTGCACCGTGGAAAAGAAGATTTTTGAATAAAGCTGGTAGGGTGGTACTAATCAGAAGTTCACTTGAGAGTCTAGCTGTGTATTTCATGTTTTTGCATCATATGCCTGTCTCAGTTGAAAAGAAATTGAATTCGATTATGAGACGCTTTCTATGGGGTGAAGATGAAGAGAGGAAGAAGATGAGTTGGATATCTTTCAAGAAGGTTTGCAAGCCAAAGAGTAAGGGTGGTTTAGGTATCCGCAATTTGAGATTGGTGAATAAATCATTATTAGCGAAATGGCACATCAGATACTGCAAGGAAAAGACAACACTATGGAGAAGAATTATTTGCGAAAAAACAAAAGCATAAGAAGAATGTCTGCTTCCGCTACAAGTTAAGTAGCCGATTGGTAGGAGCATTTGGTTTGATATCCTAAGAGAGAATAATGTTTTCTTTGATTCAGTGAAGGTGCGGGTAAAAGACGGCTCAATTTTACGGTTCTAGCAGGACAGCTGGTGTGAAAAGAAGCCTTTTAAGGAGAAATATTCGAGATTATATAGAATCAGTACACAAAAGTTGGCGTCTGTGGAAGAACTATGTGGTAACAATAGGGTTTTCCTTTTCAGTAGAAATTTGAATCAGGCAGAGAGAATTGATCTTCTAGAGCTGAATCATGACATCAGACTGGTGGTACTGACACAGGGAGAAGATGATTGTGTGGAGGGAGATAAGTATGCAAAAGATATCTATAGGGAGTTAACTGATGGCGATCCAGATTGGGTTATCACAGTGTTTTGACGATTACTTGTGTCCCTCCAAAGGTACTTTTCCTTTTCTGGGCAGCTCTTCATAACTCTATTCCAACAAGATCTATGTCGCAAAACATGAGGGTAATAATTAATTCAAACCTGTGCCTATTCCGCAACAATGAGGTGGAAACTTTGGAGCATCTTTTCATACATTGTATGGTGATTGCAAAACTTTGGGAGTATTTTATAGCATCTATGAAGGTCAACTGGGTGATGCCATTGCAGTTCAATGCGTTGATGCTAGGTTGGAGATTGGAAAGAGCGTCGGTAACGATCAAGACAGTGTGGCATATGCTTCCATTTGCGCTATGCTGGGAAGTATGGATGAGTGAAATAAAAGAGTTCATGGTGGCAGGGCGAAATCTACCTATGAGTTTGAGATGGCTATAAAACAATGGATTCATCTTTGGAGTACAAATTCAAATGTCTTTAAAAACTTTACTATTTCGCAGATTATGCATCAGTGGGAGGATATAGTGAGTCTGTAGAGATGTAGATTTTGATCTTTCAAATGCTCTATTGACCTTGTATATACTTTGTACATATCTTTTCTTTTTTTTTCATTTTATCCTTTCCATTTCAAAAAAAAAATAAATTTATCCAAATATTTTTAAAACATGGTTCTAATTGACGAATAAAAATTAGTATGGATGAAATGGACACCAAAAAAATAACAAGAGTGAATCTGGATTCATCCTGGATTAAACTTAAAAAATAGCAAGGGCGAAAATGGATGCATCCTGATGTAAATTAAAAATAAGAAAAAATATTTAAAAATGGGTAGGATGAAACTGTTTACATCCTGGCTATTTTCACATTCTCTTCCATTTAGACAGTATCAAATTTTACATGTTTTTTTCATCCAAAAATTGTCGTTATTGGGTTAATTGACCAATTTTGTGTAGTATTTTTGCAATATCAATTTTCTTTTAGAAAAAAAAAAATTCTCCCTTAAAATTTTGATGCACTCAGTTGTTTTCATTTCTTTTTTACTTACATTCTTTTAGTGTGGTCATTATCAAACTTGAGCATCCCTCGTTTCTTTCTTAATGAAGCTGCCTTTTTTATTCGATCTTTCTTTAAGGTATTTAATTTCAAGGTTTATGGACCATGATGGTGGTTAATTTGATTATATTAAGGAAGAGGCTAATTACTCTTTCTAGTTTGTAGAAGCCAAATTCCACTATACTAGTAGGAGCATATCATTTTTTTTAATATTCACGTACGTATTGTCATCAATTTATACCCCTTAACTCTTTATATATAAATGCATCGGCTGCTTCTCCCTAATTTTTCAATCAAACATAAACACAATTTAGTGAGAGATAGATGGATAATGCTTTCATGGATAATTCAGAAGAAAGCAGACTGAAAGGGCAAGCTGAGATATGGGAGCATATGTTTGCATTTGTAGATTCAATGGCATTGAGATGTACAATTGAACTTGGTATACCCGATATTATTAACTCTCATGGTCGTCCGGTAACAATGCCTGAAATACTCGGCAGTTTAAAAACAACCTCATCATCCCTTGTCAATGCTAATTATCTCACGCGTATAATGAGATTGCTGGTTCATAAGGCTAACTCCTATGGGCTAAATTGAACTGTTAGATTGACCAAAAAGTGTTGCAAATCAAGAAAAAAGTGTGGGAAAAAAGTTAACAATACTTCTGTCTACTTGTCTTTCCTATCATTTGCTCGCAGTTCAACTAGCAGCGACATTGAAACGCTGAATGATTCAGCGCTCAAAAAGTGGTCCAAACGCTGAACGATTCAGCGTTTTGAGAATATTCCAGGGCATCAGCGCTTCCCAAGATGCTGAACTATTCAGCGCTTCCCCGCACAAAAATATATAAGTCAAGCGCTGTTCGGTTCAACTTTCACCTTGACGCTGTACTGTTCAGCGTTTGACGCTGAACTATCCAGCGTTTCGCTGCTAGATTCGCCATGCCGTAGGACTTAGGAGGTTGCCCTAGCTGACGTGGATGACCAATCTAGCAGCTAGATATCTAGCCCATAGGGATTAGCCTTCATCTATTTACTTCTCTATTTCACCAAGAAAATAATGACATTGTATATGGTTTAATTCGATCATCAAAATGGTTACTAAAATATTCAAAGTTCAATCTATCGCCAATGTTTTTACTCTTGCTTTACCCTCTTATGTTGGAACCATGGAAATATTTGGGAAACTGTGTTGAAGAAAACGGTCTTGCTTTTGTAAAAGCTAATGGGTGTGAAAATTGGGATTTGGCTTTAGCTAATCCTCATTTTAATCAACTTTTCAATGATGGAATGGGATGCACGACTAAGATAATAGTCAGAAAAATATTGGCCGAATATAAAGATGGATTTAATGGTATAAGATCCCTTGTTTATGTTGGCGGTGAGACAGATGCGATGATAGATGAGATCACCGGGGCTTATCCGCATTATATTTTGTTATATAATTGAAATATCATAGGTTGTGCGTTAAGATCAATCAATTAGAATATTCAACTTTGGGTTGTTGATTTACATTGATTGACACTTGAATATTGGTCTTTGGTACTGTTCAAGTAATTCCTCTTATATTCAATCGGGTTCGCAAATTTCTATTTGCTGATTGCGGATTGAATTAAGAGTTAGAGTTATTAAACTCTTTGATATACTTCTCTAGATTGAGTCTGACTGTCTAGTTGATTCTCTAGAAAGTGTATTGGAGTAAGTCCTCTTATATTGCCAAACGAATTGTTGGGTGAGGTTGTTATACCCCGCATTTTCAATTGGTATCAGAGCAGGCAAATATGTTTAAGACCTTATAAGTCTGTGTTTGTAGCAATCTGACTATATGGACGAGTCTATGTCTGATAACGTACTAGTTCAGAAATTACCAGATGATTTGCAAAGCTTGGATTCTCCTGAGAGAACTATCACTTCTAAATCAATATCTAAACATGTGGAAATTGTTGATAACTGGGAAACACTCCTATAAGAACAGTTGGATGAACTTTCTGACGAAGGTGACTCAGATATTGATAGAGATGTTGATGAGGAAGTCTCGGAGTATGTTAAGATTTTGAATTCGTTGGAAAAGAAGAAGATGACAACTTATCATGTCACACCTTTTCTGACCAATTTCTGTCGTACAAACAAGAAATTGAGAAGATGTTACATAGGTTTTTTTGTTTCAAATCGTTCAAAAAAATCGATCCTCAAGGATGCTGAGGAAAACCTACGTAAGAAGTCACTTGAATGTGATAATCTTTACCAAAAGTATTTTTTTTTGGAAGAGAAACTTGCAAATTCTGAAGCAACGATTAACTCCCAACAAATAAGTTTTGATGACAGAGAAAGCGTTTATCTCGCTCGAGAAAAACCCTTTGAGGTTAATTTAGCTGCTGCTCTTGATAAAATCAAGATGTTGGAAGATGACTTTAAAAGTTTCAATACTAGTTCAAACAAATTAACCACTATGCTAGGAGCAAGTAAAAATCATCGTGATACACGAGGATTGGGCTATAAGGGAATAAATGCTCCAAGTATTAGCAAAGAGGTAAAAAATTTCAAGGCTAGTGATTCTTCTTAAAAAAAGGTTTCCACTGCAAAAGTGAAATACCTTCACCGACAGTTAAGGTTCAAAACAACAAAGTTTATCAACCTCCAAAGTCAGCACACACGGATCGAGGTAAGAACATTCCTTATGACTATTGCGGAAATAAAGGTCACCTGGAAAGGAGATGTCGTTTCCGTATAAGGAATGAGAAACTTCATGATGTTCTTGCTTGGTCATCACAAAAAGTTGTGAAACCAAGATCATACGTTAAGACTAATCTTCTTAACGTTACAGGTTGTAACTGTCCAACCTTTAGACAAAGGGATCAGTGTCGTGATAAATCTAAATTTGCCTACAAACGTCATACGAAGCCTTTTCATAATCGTAATGGTTATAAAAAGGATAACTTTGTAAAGACGGAAACAAGATCCGACGCTCCCAGTTGGAGAAAGACTAACTTGCAAAAGAACATTCAATCTGATTCTCTTCCGAGAAATCTAGAAGATAGTAATGGGAAGAAGGTTCCTATTGTTCCTAAAGGCACTCAGAAGTGGATACCAAAGAAATTCAATGATGTTTTGAGTGTGAAAAGGAATGATCTCCTAGAAAGTTCCATGACTATGGAGAAAGCAGTGTCCATGATGTTAGAACTTAAAAAGTTCTTTGGAAATATGGGTTTGGATGTGAAAGGTTCTAAAAGTGATCTCTTTCATGATAATCCAAAAGTCACTTGTGGTGATAAAGACATTGTTCACCTCAACACAACTTGATTGTGTTGAAAGTGCATTCTCACCAAGGAATGCCCTGTTATGTATGCGGTGAGGGAAGCACGATAATTGGGGCGCACAGATTATGTTCGGTAAGGCTGTAGATTTCAATTGGATTCTTATAAAAAGGTATGTCTATAAAATTGAGCAATATTTGTGATTTTATTTTCTTAGAGTACTTATAATGATCTTGCTTATCGTTTATTTCTACCTAACTTAATCTGTGTTTAAGGTTCTTAAATGGTTAGGTATGAAAATAGTAGTTCGGAATGTTTGGACTTCATGGTACACATACCAATTGTGCATAACATCATTTAAAATAAAAATCCAGGGGTTTAAGTAAGCACACCCGTTTGCATACTGCTCCAGGATACAAAATTTCGTTTGCAAACCCGTATACATACTTGACGTCGATATTCAGTAAATTTGTTTTGGTCGTAACTTCTTCGTCCGAACTCGGAATGACCTCATTCGTTTTTCATTCTCTTCCTATTTGAATTATCTTCAAAATGGTGATAAGAAATACTAAATTTTAATAAGTTGAGGTTGGTCTTTGTCCCGTATCTTGTTTTTGAGTAAATTGCTCCATTTCGTCGCACTTGTTCTACTTCTGTTGGACTTGGGCACTTGGATTCTTGGATAATTCTATTACAAGGGCATTTGTAGATTTTACAAGAATGATGTTGGTGAATCACAAATAAGGAAGTTCAAGAATAGGCAGTAGTACGCATTGCTATGGGATTCTTGAATGTTCACAATCATCTTATGTGAACTATGATGCAAGGTATTTAATGACTTTGTATGTTCTTCTTTGTTAAGAAAATATTTTTATACGCTTTTGGTAACCACTCTTGGTATAAGTCCGTGCGAAAAATATTGATTCTACCTTCAAAGGCCAAAGATTATTTTTGCAATTTTAATCTTTATGGTTTTATATATTGAAAATTATTATGGGATATGTTGTTTACGTCCGTGAACATGTGACTGTCCCATACTTGTTCAAAAGTTATCTCTATGATGTCGATATGAATGTATTGATAGAAGATAGAATGAACTTTTGGCATTCCAAAAGTTAAAGCCATTTATATCATATATTTTGATGGAAGAAAGGATAAAACTTTTGTTTACAAGGATGAAGCCTATTGTATGTCATTGTGCAAATAATGATGGAAAATGGGATGGATCCTTGTCTATTCCACAATATTTGGCCGATCTCCGATCCACATTTTTTTGCATATACT
The DNA here is from genome assembly GCF_003573695.1 of Papaver somniferum. NCBI lineage: Eukaryota > Viridiplantae > Streptophyta > Magnoliopsida > Ranunculales > Papaveraceae > Papaver > Papaver somniferum. Next base: position 18,566,432 of record NW_020628818.1, read on the forward strand.
GTGTTGTTTCATAAGGTTTCTTATGTTGAGCACAACCGACTGAGTTGGTCATTCTCTTATGATTAACTTAGTTGTTGCTCCGTAAGGTTCCCTATGTCGAGCATAACCAACAAAATTAATCATTCCCTTTTGGTTATTTTAGTTCTTGCTCTGTAAGTTCTCTTATGTCGAGCATGACCAATTGAATTGATCATCTTGTGGTTAATTTAGTTGTGTAATTCCGATTGAATTAATTATGAGTCTTCTTGTGATTAATTTAATTGTGCATTTCGATTGGATTAATCATGAATTATTTTATGGATAATTCAATTGAATACTTTGGATTCAAATTCATGTTTTCATGTGATTTGATTTTTTCCAAAGAAATCCTTCTTTTCTTGTGAAAGTAAGGTCGCCTTTGTTGTTCTTTCCGGAATGACATTTTATGGGGGAGAGTTCTTTTGAACTTGTGCTTAATTGCCATATCTTTGTTGGGAGTGCGGTTGTGGAATATTTTAGGGGTTATCTTGTATCTTTATAAACTCCTTGATGAATGCATTTAGTTATGGCTGTATAAACTCCTTTGGTCTTGAAGTATCTCCGTGGAAATTTCATCAGGATCCCACTAATTTTCGTACCTTTGCCAATTTTATTGAAAAAAGAGAGGAGAATTAATGTGTAGTTCATACTACAAATACATATGGTTTACGGATCATTATGTAAGGGGGAGTGGTTTTCATGTTGAGATAACGTATTGACTAACGAGGGGTGGGGGTGGTGGGTGGGGGTGGGTGGGTGGGGGGGGGGTGGGGAATACCTATCACCATAGTATTGTTTTCAAAGTTGTGATACAATTGAACTTTGATGCTGTGTAATAATACTATGACACTGTATAACAATGATTGAGATCATTTGTTTTCTCATTATTATAGATACGGATCCTCAACAACGATGATACTAAACTTACAACCTTTGGAATTATTGGAGTACTTGGAAGTGACGAAGATTTCGAGTCTGTTGAAGATGCCAAGGAGATCAAGCATGTGGATGAGAAGCTTCAAGTTTTATTTATTTTATAATCCATATATATTGATAGTTTTATCACTAAAATTCACAAAGGGGGAGATTGTTAGAGCATTGCTCGGCCGAACTCGCATGCGTTGCTATCTCAAGCATGTTTGTCAATGTTAGTGATCAAAGCTATAAGTCTTGATTTCTAGCCTATTTATAGATGTTTCGGACTAGGACATAGATAGTGTAGTTGAGCTTAGATCTCTCAGCGTTCATCATTTGAAGACGAAGAACTACTAAGAGGTTCTTGTGGAACTTCATCAACAAAAGGTATGTGAAGACTTAAACTCATCTATCACTTGGAAAGTCTATTTCTTCTCTATATCCTATATTGAGACATAAGTCGTGTTACAATATAGTTTTCTATTATACACATTTGGGATTTCGAGCTGAGTTCATATCACTTATATATTTCTCGAAATATGTGTTGACAAGCTTTCTCTTTAGCCATGTTCATCTTACATTCGTGACGAAAGTCCGAGTAAGATCATATGAAAATTTCCGAGTTACATCTAACATGGTTTGTGTGATACAATCATTTGATGTTGCCTTGGAATGTTTCATTATGATAATTTCAATAACTTAAAAATCGCTTTGACGAAAAATAGTTTGTGAACAACAACTATATAACGTCCTCTAAGAAAGTTTCAATGATTGAAATTAAGAGTTGATGAGATAACCATCCTTGGATATAAGCATATATAGTGTGTTCGCACATTAGTGTATAAATACATAAACCGGGAACCAAATGTATGCATATGTGCATATACAAAATTGGTGAAGGGGACAAGTTAAGTATGCATACATGTACGCATACTGGTAGGAGTTTTCGAACCGAAAATATCTGCTGAGTTTAGGAATTACAAACTCCTAAACTGGTCACCTTAAGTGTGCGTACCCATATGCATACTTGCGGAAGTTTTCCAAAACAGAAAATTTCTGCTGAGTTTGGAAACTTGACAAACTCAAATCCGGTTGCTTAAGTACGCACACCAGTACGCATACTTAAGCCGGTTATTTTGTTTAATTGGTCAGTTCATGAACTTAAACATTTAAACCTTAAGGAATACAATCTTTGCAAACCGTGGCTATATGTTCATGATTGATTCAAGTAAATCAAACCGATTTGATTTCGGTTGTGTCTTCTATGCAATTGAACAACTCTTTAACTAGTTTCATTTGAGTCATTTGAACTAGTTATAGATAAGATGAATAAGGTTAATATGAGAGTAACCATGTGGGTAACCTCGGTTAACTATTTGATGAGCCAACATGAGTGTACACGTTTGGGTACGGTTCATAAACCTAAATGAGGGTACATTTCGTTTGTGTGTAACAAGCTAAGTTCGATCTAACGGTTGAAAGATATTAGCTTGGTTGAATCAGGTTTTTCATCTAACAGCGATTATTGAATACTTTGTTACCAAGGTAACTTGGATTGCAAACCATAATTTGAAAACTATATAAAGGAGAACTCTAACTGAAAAATAGGGGGTCTAACAACACCACCCAATATTTCGCTTAGCAATCTGTATAGACAAACTCGAATGTACTTTTAAGAGAATCAACAAGACTCAATCAATAAAAAGTATATCAACGAGTTTATATCTCTCTTCTTGATTTGATTTATTCAAGAAAGAACTGCGAGTTCTATTCAAATACAAGGAATAACTTGGATGGTACCAAAGACCAATATCTAAGGATCAATCTGTCTCCCACTGAAAAACCCTAAAGTTTTTGTTCCGTCTTTTGATAATAATCAAGGTGAACAGGAACCAATTGATACTCCGGTCTTATATTCCCGAAGAAAAACCTAGATAAATCAATCACCTCACAACAATCTTAATCGTATGTCAGCGAAACAAGATGTTGCGTAATCACAAAAAATGAGACGAAGATGTTTGTGACTACATTTTATATCTTTCCTATCGGAGATATTAATCTCAAGCCAATCAATATGACTGTACTCGTACGATAGAAGATGCAAGATCAGATCACACAACTACGATAAAAGTAGTATCGGTCTGGCTTCACAATCCCAATGAAGTCTTTAAGTCGTTAACCTGGTCTTAGAAGATGAAAACCAAAGGTTAAAGGATAAACGACTCTAGCACACAAACTAGTATCACAGTGAGGTGTGGGGATTAGTTTTGCAGAGTTGCTAGATGTCCCCTTATATAGTCTTTCAAATCAGGGTTTCACCTTGGTCACAAAGCAAACAATATCCACCGTTAGATGAAAACCTGATTTAGTTTCAAGCTAATATTTCTCAACCGTTAGATCGAAAACTTAGCTTGTTATACACAAATGAATTGCACGCTTCTAGGTTTGTTAACCGTACCCAAACGTGTATATTGTTGGTTCAACAATAGTTAACCAAAAGGTTAGCCATATGAGAATTTCATACCAACCATATTCTTCTTCACCATAACTAGTTCAAATGACTCAAGTGAACTAGTTAGAGAGTTTTTCAATTGCAAGGAAATCTTATGTACTACACAAGACACAATTGAAGCAAAGATGATTTGATTCACTCGAATCGATTCATGAACTTTATAGCCACGGTTTGCAAATTGCATTCCTTAGTATTTATAAGTTTAAGTACATAAATCATCTTCAGATATATAACCTTCTTAAGTTCGCACACTAGGTTCGCGGACTTAAGCAACCGGCCAGAGTTTACAAACTCCATCACAAAATCTCGGCAAAGACTTTCCGCCGGTTCGTGGACTTGGTTCGCGTACTGGTACTCACGCAACAAGTTTGTCAACTCCATCATAATTTTTCGGGATGAGAATTTCGGCAGTTCGCGGACTTGGCAACAAGCCATTCTTCCAGTTTCTCTTGATCAACAAAGTTCGCAAACTTTGGTTCAAGGGATAGGACGCGTTTCCACAATAATACTTATGTCCATCATTGGTTATGTAATCTAAACTCTCATTCCAACCATTGAAACATTCTTAGAGGACGTTATATAGTTGCTATACTATTTCTCGTCAAAGCAATTTTCAAAGTGATTTTAACATATCATGACTTTCGTCACTAGGTAAAGATAAACATGGTTGAAGCGAAACCCTTACCAACACATATTTCGAGATATAGATAGGCGAGGTATACTCGGCTCGAAATACCAAATGTGTATAATCTAAGTCTATATATAGCATACGACTTTTCGTCTCAAGAAGTAGGAGATAGAGTAGATAGACTTTTGAGTGACAGATAAGTTCAAGTCTTCACATACCTTTTTGTCGAGAAGTTCCCCCGGTTCATTGAGTAGTTTTTCTTCTTGTATGATGAATCACCATGAAGTCCTTGAGCTCAACTACACTTTCTATCCTAGTCTGAGACTTATCTATAGTGGACTAGAAATCAATACTTATAGTTTTGATCACTAACATTGACAAACATGATTGAGATAGCAACGCATGCGAGTTTGACCGAGAAATGCTCTAACAATCTCCCCCTTTGTCAATTTTAGTGACGAAACTATCAATACATATGGAATACAAAAAAGATAAAGAAACTTTAGTAGCTCCTATTCCACATGTCTAATATTCAACATTCCTCGAAATCTTCGTCACTTCCAAGTAATCCAATGATCCCAAAGGTTGTAAGTTTAGCATCACCGTTGTTGAAGATACGTAGCTATAACAATGAGAAAGCCTCGGTCTCGATCATTGTTATACAATGTCATAGTATTATTACACAGTGTCAAAGTCCAATTGTATCACAACTTCAACAATAATACTATGGTGATATGTACCACTCCCCCTTAGTCAATACTCCATCTCACATGAAAACCATTCCCCCTTACACAATGATCCGAAAACCATATGTATTTTTAGTGTGAACTACATGTTAATTCTCCCCCTTTTTGTGAATAAAATTGGCAAAGGTACAAGAACAGGATCATAACGAAATTTCCTTAAGAGACATTTCATGACTAAAATAAAATACATACCATCTAATTTAGATGCAATCATATATCCGAAGCTAATAACATTCATCAAGGAGTTTAAATATACAAGATAACCCCTTTAAAATTCCACAGCCGAACACCCCTCAAGATATGATCATTAAGCACAAGTTCAAAAGAACTCTCCCCCATTTTATGTCATTCCAGAAAGAACAACAAGAGCGATCTTAATTCCGAAAGAAAAGAAGGATTTTTATTGGACACCAAAAACCATAAGAATGATTTTTTATATCCAAAAAATCAATCAAATCAATCACAAGTAAACCCATGATTAATTTAATCGGAATACGCAACCAAATTAAACTCAAAAATTGATCAATTCAATTGATTATGTTCAACATAAGAGAACTTATGGAGACACGAAAATACCCAACTAGATTAATTACAAGAGAACCCGTAATTAATCTAATTGAAATACACAACCAAACTCATTACAAAAATAACCAATTTAATTGTCATTTTCCTCGACATAAGAAAACTTACGGAGCAATAACTAAATAACCAAACAAGATGATTAATTTAGTTCAATATGCTCGACATAACATACCTCACAGAACACCAACTAAGCTAAAAAATCAACTTGGTTGTATAGTGCTCAACATAAGATACATTACGGAGCCTCACCGTAATACATAATATTTGGATCATGGATGATCAATACTGCGGAATACACAAGGATTCATTCTATCTTCAATCACTATTTGCATAACGACAATTAATAGACATAATTCTTGAAACAAAAGATTTTAACCTATCTTCCATCAAAGATTGACAATATAGGCTTAACTTTTTTATTTTTCAAAAGTCCATTCATTCTTTAATCAATACATGAATACCGATCACGGACGACTTTACTTTTGACAAAGTATGGGATAAACATAGTTCACGGGACGTAAACACCACTATCCCATAACAAATTACAATATAACAAACCAAAAAGATTAATACTGCAAAAATCATCACTCAAATAGTTTTTAAAATTTAAACATATAAATCTAAAAACATGAAGATGTAAACGTTGGACATAGCCATGTGTAGTCACAATAATTGTTATTCTAAACTCTAGTAATCCTTCTCAAAAACAAGAATAAATTATCATAAGAAGTTTCCTAGGCATCAACACAAACTCGTAATGCACATATAAGATGATTTGTACTTAGAGAGAAGATCATGCACCATAGTTCACATAAAATGATTGTGATCAAGAATCCCATAGTAATGCGTACTACTGCCCATTCTTGAACTTCCTTCTTTGTGATTCACCAAAAACATTCTTGTAAAATCTACAAATGATCTTATAAGAGTACTACTCCATGAATCCAAGTGCCCAAGTCCAAGAGAATTGGAACAAGTGCAACGAAACGGAGCAAAACACTCAAAAACAAGAGACAGGAAAAATACCAATATTAACTCATCCAAAATCAATAATTCTCATCTCCATTTTTAATAGAATTCAAAGAGGAAGAGAATGCAAAAAGAATGAGTTCATTCCGAGTTCGGACGAAGAAGTTACGGGCAAAACAAGTCAACCGAATATTGACGTCTACAGGCAAACTTGCATAACGGGTTTGCAAATGAATTTTCAAGTCCGCGAAATTAAACCCCCTGGATTTTGTTTTTAAAAGATGTTATGCATATCTGGTAGATGTACCATGAAGTCCATACATCCCGAACTACTATTTTCAAACCTAAACGTTTAAGAACCTTAACCACATATTAAGTTAGGTAGAAATGAACAATAAGCAAGGTACATGGATCATTATAAAAACACAAATCTTGCTCAGGTTTATATACATTCCTTTTTCGAAGAATCCAGTTGAATTCTACAGCCTTACCGAACATAATCTGTGTGCCTCAATTCTCGTGCTTCCCTCACCGTATACATAACAGGCATTCCTTGGTGAGGATGCACTTACAACACAACGTATTGCTCACCACAAGTGACCTTTGGATTATTATAAAAGAGATCGCTTTTAGAACCTTTCACATCCAATTCCATTTTTCCAAAAAACTTGTTAAGTTCCAACATCATGGATACTGCCTTCTCCATAGTCATGGAATTTTCTGGAAGATCATTCATTTTCACACTCAAAGCATCATTGGATTTCTTTGTTACCCACTTCTGAGTGCATTTTGGAACAACCGGAACCTTCTTCCTATTACTCTCTTCTGGAATTCTCGGAAGAGAATTGGATTTACTATTCTTTTGCAAGTTAGTTTTTCTCCAATTGGGAGCATCGGATCTTGTCTTCGTCTTTACGAAGTTATCCTTTTGATAACCATTATGATTGTGAAAAGGATTCGTATGACGTTTATAGGAAAAACTAGGATTATCACAACACTGATTCCATTGCCTAAAGGTTGGACAGTTACAACCTGTAACGTTAAGGGGATTAGTCTTAACATATGATCTTGGTTTCACAACTTCGTGTGATGCCCAAACAAGAACATCATGAAGTTTCTCATTCCTTATACGGAAACGATATCTCCTTTCCAGGTGACCTTTAGTTCCCAATACTGGCAAACATAAGGAATGTTCTTACCTCGATCCGTGTGCGCTGACTTGGGAGGTTGATATACTTTGATCTTTCGAACTTTAACTTCTGGTGAAGGTATTTCACTTTTGCCATCAGTGGAAACCTTTTGTTGAGAAGAATCACTAGCCTTAACAAATTTTACCTCTTTGTTAATACTTGGAGCATCTATTCCATTATATCTCAATCCTCATGTATCACAATGATTTTTACTTTCTCATAGCATAGTGGTTAGTTTGCTTGAACTGGTATGGAACTTTTTCAAGTCCTCTTCCAACATCTTGATTTTATCAAGAGCAGCAGCTAAATCAGCCTCAAGGTGTTTTTCTCGAGTGAGACAAGCACTTTCTCTGTCATCAAAACTAATTTGTTGAGAGTTAAACCTTGCTTCAGATTCCGCAAGTTTCTCTTCCAACAAAACGTAATTTTGATAAAGATTATCACATTCAAGTGACTTCATATGTAGGTTTTCCTCAGAATCCTTGAGGATCGATTCGTTAGAACGATTCGAAAAATAAACACCTGCGTAACATCTTCTCAATTTCTTGTTTTCTCGACAGAGAGGAGTCAAAAGAGGTGTAACATGAGAAGTTATAATCTTCTTCATTTTCCATGAATCCAAAAACTTAACATACTCTGAGACTTCCTAATCAACATCTCTATCAATATCTGAATCACCTTCATCAGAAAGTTCATCCAAATGTTCTTCTAGGAGAGTTCCTAATCAACAGTTTTTACATCAAGAGAATGTTTAGATATTGACTTAGATGTGACAGTTCTCTCAGGTGAATCCAAGCTTTTAGAATCATCTAGTAATTTCTGAACTAGTACGTTATTAGAGATAGACTCGTCCATAATTAGATCGCTACAAACACACACTTATAAGGTCTTTAACGTGTTTGCCTGCTCTGATACCAATTGAAAAAGCGTGGGTCTAACAACACCACCCAATATTTTGCTTAGAAATCTGTATGGACAAACTTGAATATACTTTTAAGAGAATCAACAAGACTCAATCAATTAGAAGTATATCAACGAGTTAGATCTCTCTTCTTGATTTGATTTACTCAAGCAAGAACTGCGAGTTCTAATAAAATACAAGGAATAACTTGGATGGTACCAAAGACCAGTATCCAAGGATCAATCAATATCAATCAACAACCGAAGGTCGGATTTCTAATTGATTGATTCAAACGCATAACCTGTATTATTTCAATTATATAAACAAATATAATGTGGAAATAGAAATAACACAGACACCAGAAATTTTGTTAACGAGGAAACCGTAAATACAAAAAAACCCCGGGACCTAGTCCAGATTGAACACACACTATATTAAGCCGCTACAGACACTAGCCTACTCCAAGCTAACTTTGGACTGGACTGTAGTTGAACCCCAATCAGTCTCCCACTCATCCAAGATATAGTTGTACTCCCTACGCCTCTGATTCCAGCAGGCTGCGCACTTGATTCCCTTAGGTGATCTCACCCACAACTAAGAGTTTCTACGACCCAAAATCGGAGGTTTTGACAATAAACAAATCTGTCTCACACAGAAAAGTTTATCAAAGGATCAATCTGTCTCCCACTGAAAAACCCTAAAGTTTTTGTTCCGTCTTTTGATAATAATCAAGGTGAACAACCTAGATAAATCAATCACCTCACAACAATCTTAATCGTATGGTAGCGAAACAAGATGTTGCGGAATCACAAACAATTAGACGAAGATGTTTGTGACTACTTTTTATATCTTTCCTATCGGAGATATTAATCTCAAGCCAATCAATCTGATTTTCCTCGTACGATATAAGATGCAAGATCAGATCACACAACTACGATAAAAGTAGTATCGGTCTGGATTCACAATCCCAATGAAGTATTTAAGTCGTTAACCTGGTTTTAGAAGAAGAAAACCAAAGGTTAAAGGAGAAACGACTCTAGCACGCAAACTAGTATCACACGTGAGGTGTGGGGATTAGTTTTGTAGAGTTTCTAGATGTCCCCTTATATAGTCTTTCAAATCAGGGTTTCGTCTTGGTCACAAAGCAAACAATATCCACTGTTACTTGAAAACCTGATTTAGATTCAAGCTAATATTTCTCAACCGTTAGATCGAAAACTTAGCTTGTTATACACAAATGAACTGCACGCTTCTAGGTTTGTTAACCGTACCCAAACGTGTACATTGTTGGTTCAACAGTAGTTAACCAAAAGGTTATCCATATAGGCATTTCATACCAACCATATTCTTCTTCACCATAACTAGTTCAACTGACTCAAATGAACTATTTATAGAGTTGTTCAATTGCAAGGAAATCTTATGTACTACACAAGATACAATTGAATCAAAGATGATTTGATCCACTCGAATCGGTTCATGAACTTTACAGCCACGGTTTGAAAATTGAATTCCTTAGTCTTTATAAGTTTAAGTTCATAAATCATCTTCAGATATATACCCTTCTTAAGTTCGCAAAGTTCACAAACTTTGGTTCAAGGGATATGACTTATGCACATATGTGTTTCCACAATAATACTTATGTACATCATTGGTTATGTAATCTAAACTATCATTCCAACCATTGAAACATTCTTAGAGGACGTTATATAGTTGTTGCACCATTTCTCGTCAAAGAAATTTTCAAAGTGGTTGAAACATATCATGACTTTCCTCACTAGGTAAAGATAAACATGGTTGAAGCGAAACGCTTACCAACACATATTTCGAGATATAGATAGGCGAGGTATACTCGGCTCGAAATACTAAATGTGTATAATCTAAGTCTATATATAGCATATGATTTTTTGTCTCAAGAAGTAGGAGATAGAGTAGATATACTTTTGAGTGACAGATAAGTTCAAGTCTTCATATACCTTTTTGTCGAGAAGTTCCACCGGTTCCTTGAGTAGTTCTTCTTCTTCTATGATGAATCGCCATGAAGTTCTGGAGATCAACTACACTTTCTATCCTAGTCCGATACTTATCTATAGTAGACTAGAAATCAAGACTTATAGTTTTGATCACTAACATTGACAAACATGCTTGAGATAGCAACGTATGCGAGTTCGACCGAGCAATGCTCTAACACTAACAACTGGGAAACCTAATCCCCACACCTCCTGTGTGATAGTAGTCGTATAGCTAGAGTCGATTCTCCTTTAACCTTAGGTTTTTTCTCGAGACCCCTTAGGTTAACGACTTGAAGACTTCATTGGGATTGTGAAGCCATACCGATACCACTACTCTTGTAGTTGTGTGATCTGATCTTGCTGTTTCCATTGTACGAGTACAATTGTAAAATTGTCTTGAGATTTATTTCTCCGATAGGAAAGATAGAAAATTAGTCACAAATAAACTTCGTCTCATCATTTATGATTCCACAATATCTAGTTTCGCCATCATACAATTTAGATTATTATGAGGTGATTGATAACACTAAGCTAATCTTTGGAAATATAAGTCCGTTTTATCAATTGGTTCATGTTCACCTTGATCTATCAAAAGACGGGACAAAAACTCTTGGGTATTTCTTTGGGAGACAGATTTATTCATTCCTATAGACTTTTCTGTGTGAGACAGATTTGATTATCAAGTCTTCGACTTTGGGTCGTAGCAACTCTTGGTTTTGGGTGAGATCAGCTAAGGGAATGAAGTGCGTAGTATCCTGATGGGATCAGAGACGTAAGGAGCGCAACCGTACCTTGAATTAGTGTGAGATTGATTAGGGTTCAACTACAGTCCAGTCTGAAGTTAATTGGTAGTAGGCTAGTGTCTGTAGAGGCTTAATACAGTATAGCGTTCAATCTGGACTAGGTCCCGGGGTTTTTCTGCATTTGCGGTTTCCTCGTTAACAAAATTCTGGTGTCTGTGTTATTTCTTTTCTGCATTATATTTTTGTTATATAATTGAAATATCACATGTTGTGCATTAAGATCAAACAATTAGAATATCCAACCTTGGGTTGTTGATTTACATTGATTGACACTTGAACATTGGTCTTTGGTGCCGTTCAAGTAATTCCTCTTATATTCAATAGGGCTCGCAAATTTCTATTTGCTGATTGCGGATTTAATTAAGAGTTAGAGATATTAAACTCTTTGATATACTTCTCTAGATTGAGTATGACTGTCTAGTTGATTCTCTAGAAAGTGTATTGGAGTAAGTCCTCTCAGATTGCCAAACGAATTGTTGGGAGTGGTTGTTAGACCCCCGCATTTTCAAGGATTATTTGATGATAAGGAAAAAAAGAAGAACGTAAAGAAAGTAGGTGAAACTAAGGAAACTAAACAATCTTTCTTTCGACGGAATGATATTCCTGATTGGGTTTTACATGAGCTTCAACAAGAAGAGCAGTATGAAATTTTTATTAACAATCCTTTCAAAAAACCGACGAGTGTGAATCTCTAAAGTGATGAAGAAGACAAAGCAGAAGAAGATCAAGAAAAACGGTGGATTGAGGATAGAAGATTGAAGTCTAGCATGAATCTTTATGGAACATTACCAGAATATAAACTGATAGATGATATTCCTAACTTCCATGGTGGTTTACAGATTGAAGAATTGTTGAAATTTATCTATGAAGTAAAATCTTTTTTCAAATTCATGAAAGTGCCAGCATTTAAACTCAAGGGGGGAGCAGCAGCTTGGTTAGAAAAACTTTGTGAATATCGACATAAGTATGGTAAGCCTCATATACATACATGGAATAGAATGGGAAATTTTATAAGAGATAAGTTTTTGCTAGAAATTTTAGACAACAACTATTTGTCAAACTTCAAAATTGTAGACAAAGAGCTAGACTTGTTGAAGAGTAAATAGCTGAAATTTACAGTTTAGTTACACGTAACCAATTGAATGAATCTGAAGAACAATTAGTTGCACGTTTTATAGAAGGTTTAAACATACTTATTCAACAAGGAATCACTCAATCTGTATGTACGATGGTTGAGGATATTCAACAATCTATTAAGATAGAGAGGCGCGTACTTAACACTTCCAGTCAAGCATTACCACGACAAAATCGTTATCAAAGTTATATCAGAGCTGCAAAACCATATACTTCTTATTATGGTAACCAAGATGTTAATTATTATCCACAAGAAAAAATTTATGGTCGCCCCATTCAACAACCACAATCAACAAATTTTACTTCAAACTAAACACCTCTTCCTGCATACAATTCACCATTAATGAATATTCCATCTGCTAAGCCACCTCAGGATACACATCAAGGAGATGTTACTTCAAATACTAGAAGTAATAAATATCAGCAACAATTTCCGCCATTACCTAAACCTCATAATCCTTATTCCAAGTTCAGATGAGAAAAGTGTAATAAATGCAACCAAACTGGCCATACTTCTAGCGACTGACGAAAGTTTCATGCTTATATTAATGGAACTCAAGAAGAAACACAATAAGAGGATGTGCTAGAAGATGATGAACTTAATTATTTACCTGAGCATGAGTCTTATCATGTATATTTTCTTGGTGTTATTCGACCAATACTAACCACTGAACCATGTCTTTCACAAAGACATAGTATTTTCAAGTCTCATCGTGTCATTGAAGGGAAGTTTTGTAGCATGATCATTGATAGTGGGAGTACAGAAAATTATGTATCTGCAAAGTTAATTGAGCAGCTTGGATTACCTTTTACTCTTCATCCAAATCAATACCTAGTTGGTTGGATAAAAAGTTCTTCTACACAAAAGATTTCTCATCAGTATTTGATTAAATTTTCATTATCAGGCTGGAAGTTTACTCTTGGGAAGATCATGGCAGTATGATATTCGTGTTGTTCATAACTACTATGATAATACTTATACCTTTGTTCATGAAGGTTTTACTAAAGTATTGTGGCCATTTCAATCTTCTACTTTAGTCAGAGAGCTCAAAGATCAGAAGACAACTGCCTTAGTTGCTACCATTGCTCGTTCTTTACAACAAACCCATACTCTGGGTTCTCATGAAGCTATTAAACCTATGGTAGAGATTCCTAATAAGGTAAAACCATTATCATCTTCTTTTAATGAGTTATTTCCTGATGAATTACTTAATACCTTTCCTCCACTGAGAGATCTACAACATCAAATAGATTTTATACCAAGAACTTCTCTTCCTAATCAAGCTCACTATAGATTAAGTTCAAAAGAGCATGAAATACTACAAGGACAAGTTTATGATCTTTTACAGAAAGGTTTGATTCGTCTAAGCAAAATTCATTGTGCTAGTCCGGCCTTTTTAGTGGATATCATCAAATACGTATTCGTGAAGGTGATGAATGAAATACAACTTCCAAGACTAGAGAATGATTACATGAGTGGTTATTAATGCCTTTTGGTTTATCCAATGCTCCTAGCACTTTTATGCGTCTCATGAACTAAGTTTTACAACCTTTTCTTGGAAAATTTGTCATTGTATACTTTGATGACATCTTAATTTTTAGCAACAATGAAGAAGAACATCTTACACACTTATCTCAGGTATTTAAGGCATTACAAGAAAGTGTTTTGAATGTGAACAAAAAAAAATGCACGTTTCTTACAAATAGAGTTACCTTCTTAGGGTATGTTGTGTCCAATACTGGTATTTCAGTGTATTTCAATAGATGATTTCAAAATTAAAGCAATTGGTGATTGGCTTTCGCGTCCCGGCAACTAGTTTGCTTTCTATCTATCTTTGCCACATTGGTCTTGCTTTCCTAACTCAAAATGTTGGCACTATCATTAACCTTTTTTATTTTTATTTTTGATCCGCAACACTATAATTAACTATTTCACACTAAATAATCGAATTATAGCTTCATAATAAATAAAAATGAGAAACCTTTTTTTAAAGTAGTGAAAATCTTCTATATGATGAGCTCATGAATGATCTCACATCACATCGAACAAAAACATAAGAGAGAAGTTTTCCAAAGTACTAGTGGTCAATACTCAATCTCAATATCAATGACGACTATCAATTATTTTTATTTCTTTACGGAGGTGGGCAAAAATTAAAATGACGATTCATACCGCAAGGGGTGTGTACCTTGCTCATTTTCATATAACTAGATAATCACTGTGCCGGTTGTTGATAAACAGTGGAGCCACATTAAAATGTGGATGTGACCCAACCCCGTGCAGGATCTAGCAGGATAGTCCAGTGGATGGGTTGGATCCTTTCTATTATGTCTCTGTCGGTACAACCTGCAGGATATAAATTATTTTGGATTTTAAAGTCAGTTGCAAGAACCATAACTTATTCTCAACATGATCTACAATACTAAAATAAAATAAAACCTGGAGTAGCCAAGTTGGTCAGGGCGACGGAGTGGGTGACTCTCGTAGGTGAAGTTGGAAATCTGAACTCTTGATGTTATTAATTTTCTTGAGTTTTCTCTTGATGTTATTTATTTTGTGTTAGGTTTTCTTTTTCTTAGAGCATTTTGAGTTATCTTTACAGATATTTTAACCCCTTTGATTTATGGGGTTGGGAGGCCTTGGCCCTTGAACCCTCCTTGTAATTCTTGTAATTACGTGTTTTTTTTTTTTGCTTTAATAAACTATTGGACTTAGCAAAAGATAGGGAACCTGGACTCTTGCAATTAAACTTTTCCTCTTTCTGGGTGTTGTATTACACGAGTGTCCTCGACAGCCTGCACGAGTGTCCTCGACAGCCTTTTGTGGCCGTAGATGAATTTTACCGGACCATAAAATTAAAGTTCTCTCGAAACAGTTCTATCTTGGAAGGAATGTTTGAATAGCCGCATAACTAAAATCATATATGAACTGATTGGCATATTTACTGTAGCAGTGATTGAAAAGGTTTTAACATGGCAAATAAGACCACGAAAGTGATTCAAAAAGGTATTAACAAAAATTTCTCAGTTGATAATTTGATGTTTTCATTTTCTTTTTATGTTTCTTCCTGTACTTTTATGGCCTTCAAAACTTGAGCTTTCGTTTCTTTCTTAATCTAGCCGAGTTCTTGATATAATTTCGATCTTTGTTTAAGGTATTTTATTAGCAAGGTTGTTGGATCACGATGATGATTGATTATTGATGGTTAATTTGGTTATATTAAGGAGAAGGCTAATTACTCTTTCAAGTAGATTATTTACTAATATCAGCACATGCATATGCCGCATATCAATCAGCAGTAGCATCATCGATGGAGTCATTAGTTTGAACTTTGAAGTAGCATCGTTTTTGTATTTTGACATGGACGGAGTAACAGCATAGTGGCCATGAACCGATGACTCACATAATCTAACGCATCCTAGATGAATACGCGTTACACAAAAATGTACAAGGACTGTTGGGAATCCCTCTAAATCCAGTCATATCGTGAATCACGTGTGGCCAACATATAACTGTCACTTCTCTTTTCATAAATGCATCCACTTCTCTTAAATTCTTCCATCCAACCAAAAAGCAATTTGATTTACAAGGTTTTTGGATTCTGATGATGCTTAATTTGGTTGTATTAAGGAGAAGGCTTTTTAATCTTTCAAGTTTATAGGAGCCTGTGAATACCATTATTTTAGTAACACAATCAAACGAATTAAAAAATAATGCAGTAAGTAAATCAAGAAGGAGATTTAAATCTAAAGTAATATTAAGTGCAGTAAAATGAAATAGAAATCGAGACAAACATATACGTGGTTCGACAATGGAATGTCTATATCCACGGGATAAAGGTGAGTATTACTATATATTAGTGTAACAAGGAGCTCCATTATTAAGAGTGAAGCTCAGTGAAGTGAAGGTATTGGGAGTTTGGGTATTGAGTGACCGAAGGAGTTGTGGGAATGAAGGCTCTTCAACCTCCAGTCCCTTACTTCCTCTTTCCACCTATCGAAAAGTCCCCCCCTCTTTCCACCTTATCCCTTCTGTTTTATAGGGAAAAGAAACACTATTATTACTAAAATGACATCTACTTAGTTTCTAAACAGTCTTGGGATTGATCCGGTATGAACTGTTGTATCCTGGTATCAGGGGCGGAGCCAAGGGTTGACTAATCCTGGCTCTAGCCCCCCCTAAATTCTAATAATTACATGGAAATCCTCTAAAATTCATGCTATTTTCTGCATTTAGCCCACCTTATGCTTGGTTTTTGCCCACTCAGTCCAACATAATTATATTTTTTTTAGCCCCCATTGATAAAGGAAAGTATTTATAACTTGATATTTTAAAAAAAATGTTTTCCATTGTACGCCATTTTACGTAGAAAAACTATACATCATTATCTAAAATAAATATATTGTAATCTCCTGCTACCTTCTCTTGCTTTGATGATGTTGATCGTTTCTGCTTGTTCGTCTCTTGTTTTAGCACCTTTTTGATTTTTGTAATTGTTCTTTTATTGGATATGTTCTCGAATTTGCTGTAAGTTGCTTTTCGTTTCCTCCATTCTTGTTGATTTAACAATTTTATGTTTCTTTCTTTTTAAGATAAGATCTTCCTTTGGTAACAAATTTCTTCTTAATGAAGAATCACTAACCACCTTAGATTTGCTTTTCAATTAGATTCACCAACATGGGACATATCATTCCGAGCTGTTTTCTAGCGCCAAAATGTAGTTGCAGGAAATCCTACAACTACACCCTTCATGTAATCTATAAAAGAGCTCAAGTAATCATCATAAAATTCATAAAAACATTCATTGGATCTTTAATTTGGATACAAAATAACAAGAAAACTCTAACTTGGAGAACAAACAATATTTCTCTCTCCTAGATTCCTTGTCTAAACTCTCAAAAAGATCTCTCCCAATACAAGGTCGCTCGATCCCTTATATAGGGATTTACATAGTGGATGACAGCTAATAAAGCGCTTATTTTCGGATCTGGCGTGCGTCATTAACACACGCTTACATTGACTCTTTTCGCACGTGCTCTATAACATCGCATGACTCTTCACACTTTTCTCGTGACTAAACTGACGTCATCTGCTACGTCATTCTGGATGCATTGCATGCGGTTGTCTTCGCTCAGTCCCGACGGTCGTTATTTCACATAAATAATAGGTGTGCGGTATTTTACTCCTACATTTTGCCTCTTCTCATATCGTTATTTTGACAAAGGGAGCGGTGTGAGAAACTCCAATCTACTCTGCAGCACCCGTTCACCTTTTCATATTCTTATCTACCGACATATCTCTGTGTTTCAGTGTAACCGTCTACACGTACTAATTTTCTCTCCTTTTTACCGGCACGTTGGAATTTAACCGGTCATCTTTTTCATCTATTTATTAACCAAGCTTGAAGAGAGATAATATTTTCTTTTTTATTTCGTCTTCCCTTCTCGTTTCTGTGAATCCTCTGCAAATTTTCATCTTCTTCAAATTTCTTCATCTTCATCTTTTGAGATCTCAAACTTGATTCTGTTGCTGTTTCTATGGATTCTCATCAAAAGTTTGATTTCGATTTTACTGATCTTATCTTTCTTTCTGATTCTGCTGAAACTAATCTTTTCTTTCTTCTTGTTAAAATCATAGTACTAATCTGTTGTTATATTAATTCCCATACTGGTTCTGTTTCAGCAAAAGTTCTTCCTCTGGCCATACCAAATTTACAATTCCCAATCCTAATTCTTCTTCAAGTTTTAAAGACAAAGAATCTCTCAAGAGGAAACTTTTTATTTTATGAAACAATATTGTTGCCTCTGTTTCTTATCTGCGTTGTTATTCGTAGGATTCCGAGTGCGAGACAGTTGGCGGTAAGAAGTTGAAGACTAAAAGAGTTTGCAAAGGCCCGACACTCAAAAAGGTTTTCATCATTACTGAGTTTGATCGTAAGGAAGTCGAGGTCCCTTCTCGCTTTAATGTTGATACTCCTACACAAAGCTTGATTGCCTATGCTTCTTTGGATATAACTGCTTCTCCAAACGAAGTTTTTTCTGCTAAGGTAGTTGTGTCAATTGATCATGCGGTGAAGGAAATTTCTGCTCCTCCAACTGTAACCGCACCATTAGTGAATCAGACTGTCTCTACCTTTGTGAATGTTCCATTGTTTGCGAACATTCCTGCTTCTGAAGAGAACATCGCACCTACGTAAAATGTTACTTCTGTAAATAATATTACTGCCCCTACATCTATGAGTATCGCTTCCTCTACTTATGTTCCTTCTTCTTCTAAATTTGACTCCTCTTCGTTGGAGTCCATCTCTGTTGATAAGGGAGTAGATCCCGCTTCTTAAGATTTATCTGATATTATCAATGCCACCCAGTCGTCCATTACTGACCCCTTTAAACTTCACATTTGTGATGCTCTGAGTAAGTTATTGTGCGGTTTTCCACCAAACAAGGAAACAAGGAGCGAGATCTTCTCTCGTATCGACCCAAACGTCCATATCGCTCTTGATCTGTTGGTGAATGTTCTTTCCCATATGTCTTTTTTATTTAAATATTTTTACTACATATTCACGTTTTCTTTGTTTCTCTTTTAGGAATCTCACCGCCGGATGATCTTAACTGAGGGATATTTTGAATCTAACAATTCTGTACTACAACTCGCTTTAGAGAAAGAAGTTAATAAGTTAAAAGGGGAACTCCAAACTGTAACTCTAGAATGCGAAAGTCTTCGCAACAAAAATCAAGAACTTAGAGCTGCAACTCTCTTTACTCTTATTAGCCCCTTTAGAAGTAATTTATCTTTTTTGCTCCTTGTTTTTTGAATTTCCTCGTTCGCACATTAAGATTTAAATTAGAAGCGCGTTTTGGAGAGGTATGATTTTCAATTTGCCGCTGAAGATGCTCGCGCTGACAATGAGAAGTTGCTGACCCAAATAAACCAGTTACATAATGAGCATTCGTATTCGCTTGACCAGATTGAAAATCTAACAAATGAGAATGTCTATTTAACTCAACAGTATGAGACATTGGGTCCCTAGATTTCCCATCTATCTAAATTGTTATATAGTGCTGATTTAAGACATCAAACTTTGTCAGATGAGAATCAAGGTCTATCCATTGAGAAGCGGTCCTTCTTAAAGAAAGAAGTGATGTTTTCGCATCAATATCTTGTCCTCCAGAAAATTTGTGATAACCAAGAGAAATCTCTTCGTACGTTAAGGAATCATCTTGATGAATCAACAAAGACATTAACCGCTCAAAATGAAAAGATTATTCAAAGTAAGATAAATTTGACCGTGAAGATGAACCAACTTCAAGAACAACACGCCCAGTTAAAAGAGTCTCATGATTCCTTTATGAAAAAGAAGGCTTCTCTTTCTTTGGATGAGAAGAAAATTCAGTCTCGCCTTAAAGGTTTGGCTGGTGATGATTTGATGAGGCTATGGAAAATATGAAGAATAGTGGTTTTGCGTTAGCTAAATGTCTCATTTCTCAGAGATAAGGTAGTCACATGGAGATGACTGCCTCAATTTACTTGCCTTTTTTATTATTATTTAAATCTCTGCTTTACGAAAACTTCTCTCTGATTATGATTCTGAAAACTTCGCTTTTGCAGAATCTGAGAAACTGCATCAATATACCATTTCTCAATTGAGGTCTAATATGGCTAAGGCTCGTAAAGAACGTGCGAAATTCTCAACTGTTCTCACTTCTTGTCGTGATTGATCAGAGAGGAAATACTCTTATCTTCAAAACTTCATGGAGGTTGGTACAAGAAACGCTGACAAGGCTGTCGCTCGTGATGCTCATATTAAGGCTCAAACTCTTGTGAACAAAATTCTCCTTGAGAGATCACTTCCTTTAGTGATTGTTCCACCTCTTGATATAAGCGATGACGAGCAGCTTCCTGATCCTGACAGTGATTATGAGCATGTGATCGATGAGGATGAATATCTTGAAGTCCCCCTTCAAGAAAATCAACTTGAAAATGATGGATCTGATGAAGTTTTTTCCAAAGATCCTAACAACGAGATCAACGCTGAAGCTTCTGTGGTTGATCAAGATGTTCCTTCTAATGATTCTTATCTTTTTCTTTTATGTCTTTTCAAATTTATTTTGGTGTGCTCGAAACATACTCCCGTTTTTATCGTTCATTTCTTGATAAGGAAGATAATATATTATTTTTGTTAATTCCCATAATTCTGTGCGCCTTACTTCTTTTTTAATTTGTCTTGCAAAACAATGTTAGTGCGAAATTTAATTTTATCATGAGGTCTTATTTTGCCTTCCTAATTAAAGGTCTTATTTTTCCTAGTGTATTGCTTCTGTGCGACAAAATCGCAGGCGGTCTTTACACTTTTGTTCAATGACTCGTTGATCTCGCCTTATCATCTTCTTGTATTATTTCTTCTGCAGGTTTTATTACCGCACAAATACGACAAGCCTTAATACTCCCGTGAGTAAAGATCCTCATGATATTTGCGTCTTTTGACACAATTCAGCTCCCTAATGGAGGGTGTCGTCCTTGTATTCCCCCTGATTGCCCTTTGAAAGAGGCTTACCCCTACCGGGTTAGGGTGGGATCCAACCATCCAGTGATGCAACAACCATTTGTTTTCACGGCCTCTTATCCCTCTGCCGATATGGATTATGGTTACAAGACCGCACCCTAAGTGGGGTTTCTTTGGACCGTGTGCATCATAGTCAAGACTTGTCAAGAGCGGCCAGGTACGCTCCAGACGCCCCAGGCACTCTTGACTCAACCGTGTACCTCAGCGCCTGGATCGAGTTTATGCACTCCTTGGGAGAAACCTTATCACCTTAATCTTTCGATTTAGGCGCCTCTCCTGGATGGGATTTTATTTCACCCCAAATATCCATGACTCAAGCTCCAGGGTCGATGTAGCTTTCACTTGATCCATGCTAACTAGGTTTTCCCAATTGTGAGCGCGTTAGGTCTTATTATTTCCTCTTGCTTTATGCGAACTAGGGTGCACGCCACAATTGGATACCTATCCTCCCTAGTTGGAGTCTTTACTTCTGATGCCTTCTATTAAGGTCTTATTATAAGGTCTTATTTTTGCCTTTTTGATAATTATGTTTAAAAGAGCGAAATCTTCAAATTTATTCATATGTTTGAATAATATATCTTTGCTGAATCTTTATAAATTCACATCTTCCGCTTCGCACACTTTACTTTCAGTTACATAGGATTGCTTTCTGCATGTGTGCGACCGTTACCGCATGATTTATGGATAGTACTTCTTTAAATATAATTTGTTCCATGGATGTTCAAGCTTACGACCAGTATTCCTCCCTTCAGGGTCCATCAACTCATACGCTCCATTCCCAACTATTCTCTTTATTATGTATGGTCCATCCCATCTTTTTTCCAGCTTTCCATCCCTTCCTTTCTGATAGGGTGGTATTTTTCGCAACACTAATTCTCCTGGCTGAAAGTCTCTTTCTTTAATGCGCTTGTTATATTCTCGAGCTATCCTTTGTTGGTAATTTTCCATATGTTGCAAAGTAATTTCTCTACTTTCTTCTAAATCATCAAGTTTTGTTAAGATCAAATCCGCGCTTAAATTATTTTCCCATGCTTCTTTCTTCATTGTAGGAATGATGACCTCAGTTGGTAACACCGCCTCAACTCCATATGTCAGGCAAAAGGGTGACATTCCTGTAGCTTCTCTTCTGGTTGTTCTGTATGCCCATACTGCATTATGCACTTGTTCGCACCACCCTTTGTTGTGCCCTTCCAACTTCTTCTTTAGTGTATCTGTGATTGTCTTATTAGTTGCCTCTACTTGTCCATTACTTTGGGGATACAAAGGAGTGGATTTTCTTCTTTGTATTTTGAATGCATTAAGTAGCATTTATATGTTTTCTCCTTCAAACTGTTTTCCATTATTGGAAACTAGCTGTGTGAGGATTCCAAATCTACAAATAATATTCTCAAATATGAATGTGAATATATCTTTATCTCGAATATGCTGCACCGCTTTCACCTCTGCCCACTTTGTAAAATAATCTGTTGCTACTATTAAATATCTCCTCTGCCCTGTTCTTGGTATAAATGGACCTACAATGTCTAAGCCCCATTTTCCAAATGACCACACACTTGTTGATGAGCTCAGCTCCGCTCCTGGTGCATGTATTTTTCTTCCATGACGTTGACATTATTCGCACCGCCTTGATACTTCTTTTGCGTCTTCATGCACGTAGGGACAACAATATCCTTACATCTTTGTTCTGTATGCCAAATATCTGCCTCCACTATGGTTCCCAGCATCCCCGTAGTGTAATGCCTTCAAAATTTCCATCCCCTCTTTTCGCGTTAAACATCTAAGCGATGGTCCATGGAATGATCTTCGATATAATACACAATCTCTTAGTTCGTAGTTTGTCGCTCGACTCTTTAAATTATGTGCCTCCAATCTATTTCTTGGAATTTCTTCCTTCTCCAAATATATATGGAGTTGGGTTCTCCAGTCTGCGGCTTTGTTTGCTTGCTCTTCTTCTGCATTTTCTACTATCATTACATCTGCATCTTATTCTTCTTCCTTCTTGATAGAGGGTGAAAAGAGGGTTTGTCTCTTTATAAACCTCGCGGTTGGATCTACCATCATAGATGGAATAAAAATCAAATGCATCTGCTAATCTATTATCTTTCCTTGATATGTGTCTCCAACTTATTTTTGGAATTTGTGTTTATAGCTCGGCAACAAGTTTCTTGTACTTCTGTAGGGATGGTTCATTGGTGCTATATGTACCTTATATTTAGTGAATAATCAATTGTGAATCACTAGTTATTCGCGCATTTTTTAATTTCATTTCAATTGCCAACTGCAATACGTGCACCACCTCTTCATATTCAGTTTCATTATTGGTGGACGTGAACTCCAACCTGAATGAGTATGCCGTTCTCACTCCCGCTGGCGAGATAAAAACTATTCCAAAATGCCTTCTCCATTCGATGATCCATCCACTAGTATCTCCCATATAGTATGATCTTTCAACAAGTCTTTAGGGTTCCCATGCTCTTCATCTACATCCATCATTTCTTCCACACCTTCGTCTTCTTATAATGGGAACTCTGCCAAGAAATCTGCGATAACTTGCGACTTTAGTGAAGATAATATTTCATACTTGATCTCAAAGTGCCCTACTTGTGCGTTCCATCTTTTGATTCTTCCTGATCTTATTGAATTTTTCATTACTGACTCAATTGGTACTCTTGTTAATACCTTAATCTTATGGGCTTGAAAATAAATATGAAGCTTTTGTATTTCATAAACCAGTGCTAGGATTAGCTTTTCTATCTTTGAATAGTTTTTCTCTGCGGCATTGTACGTTTTTCTTATGTAGTATATCGGATTTTCCACTCCTTGGTCCAAACGTAGAAGTACATCACTTAATGTGTGCGGTGTTAATGCCAAATATATCAATAATTCTTCTCCTGGTTCCGCTTTTTGCAGAATAGATAAATTCATTAAGTGGTTCTTTATATTTTGCAGCGCTTTGTCACATTCGTCTGTCCATTTGAATTTGGTCCCTTCTTTAGGATGTCGAAGAAGTGTTTGCACTTATCTGATGAAAGCGAAATAAACCACCCCAATGAAGCTAGGAGTCCATTCAATTTTTGTACATATTTCACCGTCGCAGGTGTTGGCATGTCACGAACCGCTTGTACCTTTTCTGGGTCGACTTCTATTCCTTCTTTTGATACAATGTATCCTAAGAATTTTCATTATGCGACTCCGAAATGCACTTATCTGGATTTATCTTGATGTTGAATTTCCGCATTTGTTCAAAGATTTCTCTCAAATTGTCAACATGATCTTCGAATTTTTTACTTTTCACCAACATGTCATCCACGTATACTTATAATATTGTATGTATCCATTTTGCAAATACTATTTTTACCATTCTTTGGTATGTCGCACCTGCATTTTTCAAACCGAAAGGCATTTTTGTATAGCAATATAATCCTCTGGGTGCGAAAAAAAGCAGTATGTTCTTGATATTCTTCCTTCAGAGGAATTTGATTGTAACCTTTATATCCGTCCATCAGTGATAACCTGTCATTTCCTGACGCCGCTTCAACCATCTGTGGTATATCTGGTAATGAAAAACTGTCCTTTGGATATGCTTTGTTTAAGTCACTTAAGTTGATGCAAATCCTTATTCCATTATTCTTCTTCGGCACCACCACCATATTCGCTATCCACTCTAGGTATTTTGCTGGTCTTATAATTCCTGCCTCAAGCATCTTTTGTAGCACTTCTTCTATCTGAGGATGATATGTTGTTGATATCATTCTTTTCCTTTGCTTAAATGGTCGTGCATTCTTGTTGATGTCCAACTTATAACACGTGATAGAAGGATCTAACCCTGACATTTCTTCCATGCTCCATGCGAAGATGTCTTTATATTCGCGTAAAATGTTGATAGTTCTTTCTTCTTCTTCCTTCCCCATCTTCGTCCCAATTTTTAATATCTTTGGTTCTTCTGTTGTTCTAACATTTATTTCTTTTTTCGGTTCTGCTGCGGCAAAATTCTCTTTTGATTCTCCTAACAGTGTTGGCTCTTTTATTTTATGTATCGGTTCTCCTTGTTTGTCTGGAATTTCGCTTGGTATTCCCTTTCCTTCTTGTACTCTTATCATGTATATTATGAATTCTTCTTCATTCTTTAATTCTTTTGCTCTTTTTCAACGATCTTTTCGCTTCCATTCGCGTCCTTCATAGTTTCTTACATCTATTTGGTTGAATATCTTCGCACTCTTAGTATCTCCTTTGATTTCGCCAATTCCGCTTGGTAGTGGGAACCTTATACATTGAAGAAGAGTCGATGCTACGGCTTTTATCGCATGTATCCATGGTCGTCCCAAGAGCATATTGTATGGTGATTCCACATCAACCACGCACAATGTCACCTGTGTTTCAATTTCTCTCAACAGTATTCGCACGGTTATCTCTCCTTTTGGCTTTGTTGTTGTTTTATTAAAACCTTGGATATGATAAGTTGAGCAGGTCATATCCGCATCCTTATATCCCATTCCTTTTAACGCGTGGTAGAATAATATATCTACCGAACTTCCCGTGTCTACCAAGGTTTTATCTATCGCCCATTCATCTAAGAATTTCGCTTCCGTATTTCTTTCTTATCGCGTTGCAGTTACTGTAACTACCAAAGGATCTGTGTGCCTTAAGAAATCATTGACAATTGTTTTGGTTATTAGGGTACATTGTAATATCCTGTTACCTTCTCTTGCTTTGATGATGTTGATCGTTTCTGCTTGTCCGTCTCTTGTTTTAGCACCTTTTTGATTTTTGTAATTGTTCTTTTGTTGGATATGTTCTCGGATTTGCTGTAAGTTGCTTTTCGATTCCTCCATTCTTGCTGATTTAACAATTTTATGCTTCTTTCTTCTTAAGATAATATCTTCCTTTAGTAACAAATTTCTTTTTAATGAAGAATCGCTAAGCACCTCAGATTTGCTTTTCAATTAGATTCACCAACAGGGTACATATCATTCCCAGCTGTTTTCTAGCGCCAAAATGTAGTTGCAGGAAATCCTACAACTACACCCTTCATGAAATCTATAGAAGAGCTCAAGTAATCATCATAAAATTCATAAAAACATTCATTGGATCTTTAATTTGGAAACAAAATAACAAGAAAACTCTAACTTGGAAAACAAACAATCTTTCTCTCTCCTAGATTCTCTCAAAAAGATCTCTCCCAATACAAGGTCGCTCGATCCCTTATATAGGGATTTCCATAGTGGATGACAGCTAATAAAGCCCTTATTTTCGGATCTGGCGTGTGTCATTAACACACGCTTACATTGACTCTTTTCGCACGTGCTCTATAACATCACATGGCTCTTCACACTTTTCTCGTGACTAAACTGACGTTATCTGCTGCGTCATTCTGAATACACTGCATGCGGTTGTCTTCGCTCAGTCCTGACGGTCGTTATTTCGTATATCTAATAGGTGTGCGGTATTTTACTCCTACATTGTAACTCTCGAATTCAGAATTACATCACCTAGTTTGTTCAGTGTTAAGTTGATGTTTTTTGTACTAAGAGCAACTTCACATCACCTAGTTTGTTCGGTGTTTAAGTTGATGTTTTTTGTACTAAGAGCAACTTCACAAATACTTGTAATTAAAACAGCTGGAAACAAAGAAAAAAACTTA
This sequence comes from Papaver somniferum, assembly GCF_003573695.1. Lineage (NCBI taxonomy): Eukaryota > Viridiplantae > Streptophyta > Magnoliopsida > Ranunculales > Papaveraceae > Papaver > Papaver somniferum. Next base: position 18,593,044 of record NW_020628818.1, read on the forward strand.
ACCACAAATATCTACATATTATTCAGAGCCATGTATTGAAAAGATAAGATAAGATAGAGAATAGAATTAGGTAATACAGAAATCCACGGCACAAGTTACAGATAGATAGATTAACAGATTATCCATGAAGAGAGCCACCATCAACCATCAAATTATGGCCAGTAATGAAGGCAGAATCGTCAGAAGCCAAGAACAACACAGCTTCAGCCACATGATTCACTTTTAAAACTAATCCGGCACCTCCTAGGACAGTGGAACTCATGAACATCTTCTCAATGCCCTCTGCATCAGTACCATAGGTCTTGCATGGCATCGCAGTTCCTACAGCTGATGGAGATACAGAATTCACTCTAGTACCGTATTTGCCGAGTTGTTGACTAGCTGATCTCATCAACCCCAAAACTGCATGCTTAGAAATAGTGTAATCCAAGTATCCATCAAGCGCCGAGGTTGCTGCAGTGCTTGCCGTACAAACTATACTACCTTTCACCCCGCCGTCAACCATGGCCTTGGCAGCATGTTTCACGCAAGCAAGCATCCCACTGGTGTTGATATCCATGAGACGATCATAATCAGCCAAATCTATATCAAGGATTGTTTGGTGACATCCGTTAGCAATACCAGCGTTGCTAAACATAATATCGAGTCCGCCGTAGCTCTTCACTGTGGAATCCACCATCGATTTGACTTGTAGTTCATCGGAGACATCGCAGTGGATGTAGGAACAAATTTGTGAACCAATGGACGTTGCTACCGCGTGTCCTTTTTGGTCTTGGATGTCTGCAATGACAATCATACTTGGGTTATGATTGGCGAATAGCCTTGCGGTTGCCTCTCCAATACCGCTGGCTCCTCCGGTGATGATAACCACTTTTCCTTCCAGCTTCTTCTTCTCATTTTTAACAACTATGGCTTCTGCCATTTTTTCTGTCTTATGGTGTTGCTTGTGAATCCAATTAGGCGCTGTATTTATTATTAATCTTCCACATGGGCTTCAAGGCATAGCATACCTGCCTCTTTGTTGCGTTGATCGCTATGTTTAATGAGGTTAATTGAGTCAAAAATACTACTTTGAAGCACGAAAGTACACCACATATATTTTTCGACCTTTACTGTTCTATGGTGTTATCCTTGAGTGAAATGATTTTTTGAGGCTGCTATTCATGGGAAAGCCTAGCCAACTCCTGGAGTTCACCTAATTCTTTACGGAAGCTAGCTAATTGCACTTTCATGGCTGCTTTAGTTATTAAGAGCATACCGGCCGCAAATGTTGCCACTAAAATAAACCAATTTGCACTAAACAATTAGCTACAGGTTCATATTATTTATTTTTAAAAAGAAAAGAAAAAGGGAGAAACCTTAACTGAAGTAGTAAAAATCTTCAAGATGGGCTCATGAAAGATCTCATACGCAATGAAAGCGCATTCTCAAACAATTTGTTGAGATTATTAGTCCCACATTTTCTGGGTAATTTAAGATCCTGCGATTTATAATCCTTTGGACTTCTCCACTCATTGTCAATTGGTTTTGAGTTGGATGTTCATATTCTAACATGGTATCAGAGCAGGCTATTTGCGACGAGTCATTTGACCGCGCCTTTATTCCACGTCACCCGATTTATTGTCCACGTGTTAGACCCAACGAGGCTATACGTGAGGAGGCGTGTTGAGATTATTAGTCCCACATTTTCTGAGCAATCTAAGAGCCTGCGGTTTATAATCCTTTGGGCTTCTCCACTCATTGTCAATTGGTTTTGAGTTGGATGCCCATATTCTAGCACTATTGATACTACTTTGTACTAAACAATTAAATATTATTTTTTCATAATTAAAAAGAACAGGCACCTAACTCAGCTGGTCATCCCCGTTTCTCAAAGTTTCATGCGCTCCAGACGATCCCAGGTTCGAGCCCTCAATGGCGTAATATTGCAGGAATTAACATGGAAGGTAGAGTTACTTTGCCCCACTTGTGACACAATCTCAGCCCCCCCCCCCCCCCCCCCCCCCCCCCCCCCCCCCCCCCCGGCTCCCTTGGCTAGGTTACCCATGAGGCTCGCTGGTAGGCTAGCACAACAACCTGTTCAATTAATGTAGTAATACGCTATTGGAGCTTAGCTTGTTAGACTTCCAACTATTTAATGTAATACTCTTTATCTAATAGTAAATAAAATTTACACAAAATTGGTTAAAAAGATCAAAATCAACAATTCATGGGTGAAAAAAACATCTAGATTTTGATACCGTTTAAATGGACAAAAATGTAAAAATATCCAGGATGTAAACAGTTTCAGCTTACCTATTTTCAAATACTTTTTTTTTTCATTTTTAATTTACATTAGGATGCATCCAGTTTCATCCTCGTTATTTTTTAAATTTAAGCCAGGATGAATCCATTTTTTTTTTGTGTCCATTTCACCCATACTAATTTTTACTCGTCCATTAGAACCATATTTTAAAAATATTTGGACAAATAACCCATTTTCCATAAAATTTAATAAAGAGAGAAAAGGAAAAACCTTTACAAAGGCATTGAAAACATTAAAAAAAACATAATAAAAATGTTTTCCAAATTAGGGAAGATGCTCGGGTAACAAAAGAAACGCACAATTGGGGATATGGAAACTAATTGGGGGATATAGCTACACGGAAAAATAGGGATCCTAATATCAAATCTGGGTCACCCTTTATGTAATTACTTTTTAAATTCCTAATGTAGCTCTCACTAATCACGTTTAGTGGTTAATAATAATTAGTAAAATCTTAAGTATTTGGGGGATAGATTAGTGTGTATTTTTATTTGAATTTGTGTGAGTGAGGTGGGAGTAAAAGGAGGGAAAAAAAAAATTTGAGTGGATTTTTTTTTGTGAAAATGGAAGATGATTGTGAGGAGAGAATTGCAGCTGCTGAATCTTTATCTCAACTACATCAACAATCATATCTTCAATCTTCGGTTAATGATAACAACTCACACTTGGAGTTATATGGTGAACCAACACCTTTGGATCATGATTTTCGTGAGCATGAAGTGTTTTTTGAAGAACCAACCCAAGAAAGTAAACATGTTCAACATACAAGCAACCCCAACACACAGGCAATGCTTCAAAGAGGCCGAATATTTGATATTTTTTTTTTTGAAACCGCCATTTTTTTCTCTGAAAAAGCTTGGTGCCGGCATACACGTAGTATGAATACTACGCCGGAACTCCCAAAACCGGCATGGTATTCATACTATTTGCATGCCAACGACTGTTATCCCCCATTTTGAAACAATTTCCGGCGTTGTCTTCAACCAAAAAAACCATGTCGGCACGCAATTAACTTTTTACCTACCACCAATATTCCCTGGAATATTCACACCGGAATGGTTCTCTCCTAACTTACCATGCCGGTACCCCAAGAAAAACATCCATGAGTTAATTGAATTTTGAACATAGGTACCGGCGTGGTATAAAAGTTATCGAGCACGCCGGCACCATATACCGGCGTTGTTTGAAAATTATGGACAAAGACGGTAAAAAATACCGGCTTGAAACCTTACATATCGAGCATGCCGGTACCACTAGAAAAACATTCATAAATTAGTTACTTTGGTAGTAGTTTTCCGTCTTGATGTTAAATTTATCGAGCATGCCGGCTCCATGTTCCGGCTTCAGTCCTTGTGGATCGTGCATGCCGGTATTATCTTTTCCGGCATTAATATTCATGAAAATACAATGTCGGTAGTGTTTAAAATTAGGTCCTCTTTTTCAAGTTTTATTTACGAAATGCCGAAACATTATTCTTGAAGGCCGGCACTTGTTTCCGGCTTTGGTTATTTTGGCGGAAGTGTCATCGAGCATGCCGGAACTAGTATAGTAATTTAATTTTTTTGTGAACTAATTCAATTTTCTTTTCGTTCATTCCTTAGATTGTTCCCTAAATTGATCTAACAAATTCCAAACCGCTTGGTTCGGATACGTCCGAATACTATAAAATACCTCTGGTATATTACCAAACAATACTTTTCACCTAGTCTTTAAAACTTTATGTAGGGATTGCTTGTAATGAACCTTATAATCTTCCATTGTTGTCCTCATGTAGAGAATAAAATCTCCAAAGGAAGCAATTACTTGGGCAAAAGAGACGGCACTTAAACACATGTATGTGTTGGTGAGGAATACCCAACGTTCAGATTATCGTTTTGAGATGGTTTGCGAGAGCAGTGGGAAATACAATAAGAAGGATAGCCATAAGAGAAAGGGTTATTTATATCCAAAGAAGACTAATAGGGTATACAAGACTCGTACGAGGAAGGATGATTTCCCCCTTAATCTTGTATTCTATTTAAAAGACAAAGAAACCAATGAAAAGGAATGGCATTGTATGGTGTGGTTTGGCGGTGATAACCACCGAGATCCGAAAGATTTTGTCGGTCACTCCCTAGTTGCGAAGGTAAAACCTCATGAAATCGATGATGTAAAGAGAATGACCAAAGCATGTATCAAACCATGAGTGATTCTCATAGGCTTCAAGGAAAAGGATAAGACGAACGTTTCTTCTCTAAGTACAATCTATAGCGCGCAAGCAACCATTAGAAGGGTGGAATGGGAAGGGAGTACCGTTATGCAAGAATTTGAGAAGATAGTTTGGAATCACAACTACATGCATATCATTAAAAGAGGACCGTACAACAATCCACTTCAAATATTCATTTCGCATCCTTTGCTTTCACAATTGGCTCATACATGTTGTGGTGTTATTATGATGGATTGCACCTACAAGACAAACAAATACAACATGTCGTTGTTCAACATCATGGGGAAAACATCGGACAAGGTATCATTCACATTGGCTTGGTGTTTAACGGAAAACGAGAGGGATTACAATTATCATTGGGAATTATGATAATTGAAATTATTGTTCCAGGAAAATCAATTTTCGAGGGTCATCATAACCGATCAAGATGATGCACTAATGAATGTTATATGCGACGTATTTCCGGAGGCACAAAATTTCCTATGTACGTATCATATAAGTCAAAATGTGACAAAATATTGTCTTGCATTGTTTGAACCCTCTAAGGCGGATATTAAGAAAAGAATGATTGCTCAACTAGAGGAAAATGTTCTCAAGAAGAAACTATCACCCGAACAAGAAAAAGATGAAAGAGGAAAGATTAAAGAGCGAGTGGACAAAGAACACGACGAAAATCATAAAAATTGGTTGGAATTTCTAAAGGATTGGGAGAAAGTTTATTGGTCTCTTACCGAGGATATGTATGAAACAAATTGAACATGTTTAGTGACAAATATAACGAAGTATATCCAAGTGTCATCTCGTACTGTCGGGATAAAGTGTTGGCTAAGTTCAAGGAAAGATTTGTGCATGCATGGACAAATCAGTATAGATACTACGGGAATGAATCAACTAGTATTGCGAAGTCCGCTCATGGAAGATTTAAATATCTCATCCGGTCTGGCCAAGGAAACGTGGTTACGGTCACCGAGACTTTTGAGCAATACTTTAAGTCAGATATCGATAGGATCAAGAAGGCCTTTGAGAAAATCTCAATGGAAAGGACGACATCACATCTTCGATATCGTAATTTGCTCCAAGGAATAGAATTCAACTTCTCGCAATGGGCAACAAAACATATGATTAAAGAAATGGAAAAGGAGAGAAACTACAGCAAACTGGGTGATGTGTGTATTTGTCCCGACATGTCTTCATTGGGGCTTCCGTGTCGTCATATGCTTTCGAAGCAGTTATTGAGGTTATTGATCCGTTTTGGAAGCAGTTATCTTTCGACCCTCCCCCTACGGAAGCTCCCGGACAATCACCATGGGATACTCCCGAAGAAAAGGAAATCTATGAAGCTTACTCACATGGAAACTCGGCTAGCCGACAAGTATTTTTGAGCCAACTAAGGCTAATTACACGCCCATGGATAGCACAAAGTGAAGAGCCAACAAAGGGACATCCGCCCGGTAGACCATAAATTAAAACGAAAAGGAGAAAACAAAGGAAAGAATTGAAAGCAATGATGAGGACACAACGGCTCTTTTCCAACATCAGAGAAATGTGTTGGAGCTCACCTAATTTTTTTTTTTGAGGTATCAACTGCAATAGGTGTATCCACTTTAAATAGATGAGGACACAACGGCTCTTTTCCACTTTATCATTCCAGCATTGTCAGTAACTAAGATTCCACGCCGTAAATGGTCTTTACTGGTTTATGGTTTTAAAAAAATAGTCGTTATGCATTGAATGTTCAATTCCGACAGTTAATGGAAGATGTTCGGCCATGCCGGTAGTGTAAACCGGCACAGTATAGTATATAAATTCAAAGCCGGAACATGGTTTATTGCACACAGAATTTTGACACCAAATTCCGGCATAAAATAATATATAGTTTCTATGCCGGAGATATAACAGTATTGAATTATGTTAACGATGTAAGCCGGAACTATAATTTATTTCAAATGTAATCCTTGTCGCAGGAAGCACGAATGCACTTAGCACGTGCATCAAGCCTTTAAACCACCTGGTGACCCAAGTGGACGAGTTTAGTATCGTGAGGGTTTACATAGAGATGTACCCCAAAACCTTAAAAAAAAATACCCTAAAAACCTAACCAAATACCACTAAACCTATCAATCTTCTTAGGAAGAATCCGTCTCCGATTCATCCAGCTGGTGGTACTCCGTGACTTTTCTTACAATGTGGTTCACGTTGGCATCAAACATGAATGCTTCTCCTTTTTCCTGTAAGTAACGCGTTTTCACGGCTTCATGCTACAAAAACAACACAAAAACTTAGTTTGTTACATAAAATTTGAAAAAGAGTGGATTGTGTCGAATTTATCATGAAGATACTTACAAGTTGTTGAGGGGACAATCTATTGCGGGTAGCGTGCTCGATCCGCTGTTTCATTTTTAGATACTCAACCACCGCATTTAGGATGATGTCTTCTCGTTGCTCGATTTTTTGAGTAGTTCTTCCTTTCGGGTTACTGTAATCGTGAATAAATTTGTTAAAAATCTTCAAACACATGGAATCCCGCGTGCTGTTATCTATAGTTGAAGGACGAGTTTTGGCGTACCATGCTTGGGTGATTGCTAAGTCTTCCTCGGAGTCGAACGATGCCATTTGTTGTATGTGGGATTAGGTACTATACTTAGCTATTTGTAGATGATTATTCTAGGATTTAGGGTTTCTAAGTTAAGAGGCTCAAGGAGATATATAAGAACACATGAGTTTTGGGCTTTTGGATCCAAGTATTAGCTCTCCTTATATAGAGAAAAACCTCAACGACTAGTTTTTTTGAAATCACCCAAATTCCGGCATAGAAATAAATGTGACATAGGATGCCGGCCCCCAGTACCGGTATAGTTTACTGTTAGACGTTCATGCCGCAACAAGTGAATTTCTTCACAGAGAAATATGCAACTATTACCGGCATGGTTGAACAACATGGTTTAGCACCGGTACTATATACCGGCATTTCATATATTATTGCGACCATGCCGGTATTTGTGAATTTCAAAAAAAAAAAACGGCTAGTTTTTTGAAAAATAAGACCGTTGGAGATTCATTTCTATATAATACACCCCGTTCCTTTGGAAAAATCAACACAAATCACCCACCAAATAACAAAAATCCTTCTCTCAAGAAATAGATCAATCAAGCACGGTCGAAGTTCACAAGCGATGGGAGATTCATCATCAAGCTCTATTTGCAAAGTAAGTAGATTGAACATTACTAACAATATATGGACAGTTAAAATCTTCACTACTATGACGCATAACTAATATAATCTTCTCTTAAATAATCATCATTGCATGTGTCAAATTTGCAAGTCACCTTCTCATCTGGCCATGGACTGTCCTTTTATCTATTCAAAGTGTAGAAGCTGTGGTAGGACACGCTGGTTTTGGATTGCTAAAACTGATGATGCTGAAAATGGAAGAATGTTTCTAAGGTGTTTGAATTACCCAAAGTGCGATGAGTTTCAATGGTTTGACAAAGCTGTTGAACTAGCAGAATCAAGAGAAAACCACAAGGGCCAATGCAAGCCTATCGATGGGTGTGATGGGTGTTATATTAAGGGAAAGGAATATGTTGAAAGAGAAGAAAAACCAATGAAGATGGTCCTTGACACCCCTCCGCCCTTCCGGATGATGTCTTTGAAGAGATTCGCGAAAGGCTCAAAGGTTCCGCAATTGTTGAAAAGGGATGTCTTACTAAATAAGAGATCATCTTAAACCAAAAGTTCTCCATTATCATGTTTTAGTATGTTTTAATTTATAAACAATGCCGGCATAGTATATCTATCAAAATACAATGCCGGAATTATGCAAAACTATGCAGAGTAAGAAAATCAGAATTCCGGCGTAGATTCAATAATTTTTTTTAATGCCGGAACTACCTATAATCTGCACAGAAACTTGGTCATTTTCATCCATTGTGCCCGGCATGGTTTTGGAGTAAATTGTTATGTGCCGCTACAAATGGCAGCATAAAATTTAAATTGATTTTTATGCCGGAACCAATATCAGTGTTGTGGAACTTAGACATTTGAATGTTGGTGCTTCTCGTGTAAAGAAAACTTACAGAGACAACCTTTTACTAGAAATCTAAACATGTTCAACATAAACCAAACAACTGAATCGTGCTTAAATGTTCTTCATCAAAGTATCATAAACCAAAAGTAAACCAAACAAATAAAGAATTCAACCAAAAACATAAATATAGAGTTCAACAATGTTAGAAATTGTTCAAAACATAACAACCACCATCCAAATAACAAAATACAATTATAGAGTTCATCACTTGGTCTTTTGCTTCTTGGAAACGGGCACCTTCCTTCTTTCCCCAAACAAAGGTCTTTCACTTGGATCTTCAATTTTATCAAGCTTTTCCACGACTTCCTTCATCTCTTCAAGGGATAGCACCTCTCCTTCCTCGTACTTGCAACCTAACATCTTCTTCAACTTGCCAAGCCGACGCCACTAGTTTCATACATACAACACATAATTAATATATATATATGCTAATATAAAATTATGTGTACATTAAACGTTTAAGCAATTAACAATACTTACTAGCAATCCAACGGTCTTATTAAGTTGGGTCATCGTAGGTGGTGTCTCTATAAGAGTTGGAGCGGGAGGGTTTTTTTGGGGTGGAACTTCGACGTCTTCCGGGCGCATGACAAAAGGATGTGACCATTCCAAGTAATCAACAATGTAGGCGGGATCGGCTTCATCATCGTTGATCGCAAGCTCCCAATTACTAGTATCTACCAAACTACATGGTTCTCTATCCCTCCAATGTGTTGGTTCTGGAATTGGATCATACTCTACCCTCAACCTTGTGGAACTTGTCATGGACACAGAAAGGTCAAGCTGGTACCTTTCAGTAGAGGCTGTCATGAAGGAGGGTAATTGATTGTATCCAAGTCGCCGCATCACACTTCGAGGATCAGCCATAACATATCCATTTGGGTGGAACAAAGGCCCATTGTAAAATGCAACGTTATAAAACCTCAAATATTGGCGGTTTTCTCTAGCCTCCTTGTAAGGGTCGAACAAAACATCTTTGGTAGTCATCGCTTCCAAATCTAATCTCATTTTTATCAGTCGATGATCGTTACCTGGCTTCGGATGGCTATTGAACTCGTATCTCTTGGTTCTAGGCTCCTCGGGGTCATCAACGGGATTAAACTTCAATAAGGGGTTGTCCTTGAACAATGTTGGGAAATATTCATAAGCCACACCTATACAAATGTGAAATGATACATATAAAAATCAGTAAATTTTGCTTCTAAGTTCATGAAAAGGGTACATGTGAACAATATAAATAAGTACATAAGTTTAAAAAAAAAAATTACCTTGAGTAGAGTGAAATTCCAGACAAATTGGTTTGTAACCGCCTTAGAGGCCCTTCTCATCTCCATCATCAAATGTGACATTACCACGGTGCCCCAATAGCTAAAGACATCTTCCAACGGATCCAAGTATTGAAGGTAGTTTGCATGAAGTAGTAGTTGTATAACGAATCTGTGCGGGGTCCCATCCATCCTTCAAACTTCTTTCCTTTGAGTTTTGAAAATTCTCCTTAAGCAGGGTCAGCTTGATGGTCATTTTCCTACTAATCTTAGCTACATAGAAGCTTTCCACAGAAGTTTTGTAGTCCCAACCAAGCAACGTTTTTGTAAGCTCGTGCAACTTCGTCCATTCTATCTCAAAAGAATGATTATCTCCTTCTGCAATTGATTTGCCGGTAACATTCAAGCCTAGAATGTTCTGGGTATCATCAGGGATCAAGGTCATCTCGTCAAACGGGAAGTGCATGGTATCCGATTCACCATGATAACTTTCGATGAATCAATTGACTGTCACAATATCTGGCTTCACATAATTTTTAACCAAAGGATATAGACCAGAATCCTTAACTATTGCTTGAACCTCTTCATGCTCCTTAGAAAAATCCCAATGAGCCTCGGCTTGGTTTCGGAAAACACGCACAGCCTTCGTATGATCCTACAATTAGGAGATAATACGATTAAGAGATTTTGTATAAATACAAAACAATACATATGCACGAGATAGAAATTCTCACATAGGTTTGATATATAGTACGATCCCACGAGTCCTTGTAGCCAAATAAGTACCCCGGATCATGCGAAGCTGCGCCCCAAATTTTACCACGATCAAGGTCGCGGATCATGTCATCAACATGAGAAAGGTGCGAACCTTTAACTTTTACTTTTCCTTTGCCTTTCCCCTTGCCTTGTGTGGGTTGTTGAATTGGACCACCTTCTTCCACTACTCATTGGCTTTGGTTTGCTAATTGAGTTGGATCAATCTCATTATCTTCCTCCTCACTTTCCTCTTCATCTTGCTCATCTTCCTCCTCAACTGCTCCGGTAGATTCACGGATTACGAGTTTACTACGGTCACGACCACTCTCCCAAACTTCACCTCTTGTATCATCCCCCAATCAGATTTTGCGACCTTGGTTTTTCCCTCGAGGAGGAAGAGACTGAGAAGTATCTAGACCATCCTTCCTTGTTTTCTTAGTGACAGCATCTTTAGTTTTTCCTTTGTTAGCCTCCTTTGCTTTAGCTTCCTTTGCTTTAGATCTATTTCAAAAGAAGAACGAAATAAATATAAGACAACTAACTTTCATTTCTAATACCGGCATAGATACACCACATTATGGCATAGAATCATCACTACCGGCATCCTGAAAAAATTATCGAACATGCCGGGAGCTAATACTGGCATTGTAAATTCAAACGATTACATGCCGGGAGTAACTACCGGCATTGAAAAATAAATTTCTAGGATGCCGGTACACTATACCAAATTCTTGGATAACAAAACACCAGTACTGGCAGCTATGTAAAATAAAAACAAATGCCGGAACACAGTACCGGCATTGAAAAGAGATTTTCGAGAATGCCGGTACTAGTTCTAAAGTTTCTGGATACCAAAACTCAAGTACCGGCATGGAATCTAACCTAAAATGTACGTCGGTACAAATAACAAAGTCCTAGGGTTTTCTATTTATTAGAAGTTTATTACCGGCGTACTCGAAAAAGTTCAAATCAATGCCGGTACTAGGTTCAGAAGTGGTGTTCATCCTAAATACAATGCTAAAACTAAGTTCCGGTGCGGTCTTCAACCTAAATTAGATGCCGGAACTGATTACCGGTGTGGTCTTCATCCTAAATTGAATGCCGGTACTGATTTCCGGTGTGGTATTCATACGAAATTGAGTGCCGGAACTACTGAAACTCAACTGTTTCAGTTAGGGTTTCGCGATTTTGACCTAAACCCATAGCTAGAAATCGATTGAAACACTAATTAAACAGTTTTAAATGACTTACCTTCTCACGGAAGCCATATTTCTGAGTGGTTGATCGTCCGATAACTCTTGTTTTTCGTGTTCTTGCTCTTGAGCAATCAAAGCAAGCCTTTTCTTTAATTTCTGTTGAGCAATCGATTTTGATTTCGATTGGGCATCTGATTTCTTTCTTGGAGGCATTCTTATGGGTTGGTTTTAATCGACGAAGAAATTTTTGAATTAACGATTAATCGACGATGAAGAACGATGGTGTGAACGATGAAGAAGATGAAGAAAAAAAAATCGAAACCCTAACCTAATGAGTGCCCAAAAAACATTCCTTCGCAAACACCTTTGGTTGGGAGAAGTAATTCATATCTCCAATTAGTTTCCATATCCCAATTGCGCGTTCAACGAAAGATCTCATAATCAATAGCGACTCACTAGATATCTTTTTCTTCTTTTTATCACACCGGGTAAACTTTAAAAATGATGAACAGCTTAGAGTGATGATAACAAACTCGGTGTCGGCGAGAGTGACATGCACGCTGACTTTGTACAGTTGAGGTCCAGACTCCCCCGCTCGCAATTTTTTTCCTCTTTGTGGGTATTAATTGCAGGTCGTTTCTGCATGGGTACGATTGCAAGTTCCCCCTTGGGTGTTGTCAATCTTCCTTCTTTCCGGCAGTTCTAATTTGCTTAAACTCGTCTTTTTTAGTGTCATCCGTAATATCCCCCACAACACACCTTAAAAGGTTTAACATGTGACAAGTTTGAATATCCCGCTCAATCACACTCCTTAAAAAATGTTTTCATCCATCGAATCTAGTAAAACACAAAAACAACTACATCACGTGAAAATCCTAAATCCTAACAAATGCATATACCCGGTCTTCTATAAAACCACAGGCCGCCAGTTTACCACCACCTTATCTTATGAAAAGAAGCTTTGCCGTTAAAAAATATTATTCCCTTCGTTATTTTTTAATAGACCATTTTCTTTTTTTGAGAAAATTAAGGAAATTAAGAGAATTAATTATTGAAAGTGGTCCTTTAGACACTTGTTAATAAAAGAAATGAAATGGTCCTCATGACACTTGTCAACCAAAGATCTCAATTTATCTCCTCATTAAAATTCTTCCATAATAGACAATTCATAATCAATATCACTTGGCATTAAAGCAGACAAATTCCATCAAAATCCAGACTTTCTATTAAATCCTGTAGTTAGAAATTCTAATTAACTTGAGCTGCAATCACGCATTAAGCAATCAAAAATTCCTCAAAGAATCCATCCCCTAGTTAGCAATTCGGGATTCGGCAAACGTACGGAACTGCAAACGTACGAGTATTATACGATTTTGTAAAACCCAAATTCGGTCCAAAATTCGGTCAACGGAACGTGATTCGTCAGTAATTCGGAACGGCATACGTACGTGTATAATTCGATTTATAAGTGTGAGTTCGGATCTGAAAATTCGGTATCTATATATAATAAATAATTAGTATTTATAAGGTCGTAGACTAATTTTTATGCATACATGTGAGTTATTTAAAGAAAAAATAAACTTAATATGATGATATTAATAATATATACAACATTAGTCATCAAAGAGGACGTGGTATAGTGGTTTAGATCTCTCTCACCTTCACCTTCAAATCTCTTCTGTCATTTTTGTTTCATAAAAATTACAACAACGTCTAATATTAGGTCGTGTATGCTTGGGAGGCAGTAAAGCCCAAAAAATAGGGCCTTTGAAAACATAAAAGCTAAAGAATTTCTGGCGAATTAAGCGGACGTATTATTCGGGATACGTAAAGTTCGTGAATGATTCGCGAATAATCCGGAAATGCCACATAATACACGTTTTGGGTTCGGAATTGCAAACGTACGCGAATAAAACGATAAAATTCGCGATACGGAAAAATTCGCGAATCATTCGCGAACTTACTAACTAGGATCCATCCACCTGGGATTTGTTAAGGAATGATTTATTACTCGATCAAAAAAAAAAAAGAAGAAGCAATGATTTCATAAATCTGATAGTTTCTGCTTTTCCATGTAATAATGGATCTAGATTGGGTTCACAAACAGATCAAGGGTTTCGTTTTTGATTTAACGGGATGTAAATTAGGATTACAATGTTTCCCTAACGGTGTCAGTTAGTGTTATCTCAAGGACACGTATTATCCCCTGATAGGCGGGGACAGGCAGTTATTTGAGACAGAGGATCTGCACCCTTTGCTTTGTGGAGTCACAAAATAGTTTAAGATGAAAATTTGTGCGTGATTTTTTCCTGCTCAAAAAACTAATGGGGCCAGTGATCCCACTGGTCTTACTGTGGATTCGCCACTTACTCCTTCCTAATCATCCTCAACTTGATTGTTTCACCCTTGGTGGATTACAGGCTCGCACCATGATTAAATTTCTTGTTTTACCGATTAAAAATAAAATAAAAAATTAATCGAATATCATCCGACTGAACATAGTGTTGGAGAAAATGAGTTTTATTGTTTTGATTTTATAGTCTTGGTGGGAATGGAACTTAGAATCTTTAAATCTCTAAGGGTACTTGTTCATTTTCTTATTGGGGAATGAAATATGACCTTTAGTCCCATGTAAGGTATAACTTAAGAGGAGATCCACTATTTAACTAATCCATTGTGGATAGTTAGACAAACAATATGGGTGAGGGAAAATATATTTGTTTTCACTAAGGCTTGGACTTATGGATCGTACGCCATGGACGTATGTCAAACAAGACTTATCTTTTTGGCAAAATTACTTTTGAATTATTTCCTAAACGAATTTAAACTCAAATAAAATTTTGTCTTGAATGTACTAAGGCTTGGGCTTATGGATCGGGTTCGTGCTTACGTTACGCCATGCACGTATGTCAAACAAGACTTACCTTTCTGGCGAAATTACTTTTAAATTATTTCCAAAACGAATTTAAACTCAAATAAAATTTTGTCTTGAATGTGGGGGGCGTGTGACATAGGAGATTTTATTTTCTTACCAAAAATATTTCATAACGTCTTTATGTGCATAAATGATGACTATTTTTTACCGTTTTTTGACTATTTTATGGCTGATTTATGTCAATATCATGCAACATAATTTCGCACATTAATGTGCATTGATTTCACCTCTCTCATTTTTACCTATGAAAGGGACTAGAATTCTTCATTCCAAAAGGTGCCCAGAAGAAGCTACTTTCTTTCTTCTTTTCGTCTTTCTCCCTCGGTGTGGTTTTTATATTCCGTGCCATTGCTGTTGAGTTCGTAAGAGTGGGAAATATTATAGTGTTTATAGTATTTGCAACGGGAAGTTTTATCCTGGATACGACTTCATCACGGGGTATAGACATCACTCATTTTGAGACGTACCGGTGAACTATCGTGTTAAGGACAGCGTGTTGAACACGTGACTCTATCATCTGTTTGTTGTTTCCCATTAAGTGTTTATTTAAGCTTTTTCGGAAATTTGTTTCTAACATCATTCGTTCAGTATTTTATTGTTGCAGTACCAACACATAGTACGTAAGAGTCTATCCAATCGGGCATCCTAAGTAACCCAATGTAGTACAAGTGAGTTTCATATTATTGCCACAGTTTGACCTTTGTTTAAAGTATTTAGTTTGCAAGCTTTTTGGATCAAGATGATCAACATTGCTAATAGGGGTACCGGATTCCATATAAGGATGCCAAATACAAGACAGTGGATTTTTTATTTTGTCCTATATACATTTTGGTACCCTCGGTACCCATCAGTAGCATTGAAGGTGATGGCTAACTTGGTTGTAATAAAAATGAAGCCTAGTTAGTCTTTCAAATTTTCAAGAGCCAATTCCACTCTAGTAGTAGTAGGACTGTAGGAGTATGTTATTCTTTAATATTCGCACATCCATTGCCATTATTTTTTAGAAAATGTAGCTGGCCATGACTTATATACTTTTAAGTCATCCCAGATAAATAAGTACTACACAAAATTGTACCGAGGAAGTTGGAGGTTGAATGGCGCGGGCCTAACATATATATACCCCTCACTTCGTTATATAAATGCATCCACTTTTTTTTTTAATTCTCCAATCAAACACAAACACAATCTACTGAGAGTGATGGATATGGAAGGAGAAAGATTCAAAGGGCAAGCTGAAATACGGGAGCACATGTTTATACTACTGATACAGTTAATCTTGATTTTGAAAATTATAACGGTTGAGCATTCACTGGGTGTTGTACTTTACATTTAAAATAATACTTTTATACTACTAACATGTCATAGTAACTCGTCAAGGTCGTGCATTTCAAACCATGCGAACTAGCACAGTTCTAATATTTTTTAAATCTACAGAAAAAAGGCTAAGTTTCTAAAGCGAGCGAAAGCGAAAATTAACATAAGTTTAATAGTTACTGACAAGTCTAAAACCACAATCCAAGAGTTCAAAACATAATATTAGAAACATAATGACACAAACACATCAAACAAAGTTTCATGGATCCTTCTCATTGTTGTTATCTTTCTCCACATCACTAGCTTTTCACCATCACCAGCTTTTTCACCATCACTATCTTTTTCATCAGCATCAACTTTTGCTTTCCCCTTTATTAGATCTATGTATTCACAAGCCTCATTGTAGTAGGGGTTCACTTCAGAAAAGTCAGATGCCTTGAAAAAAGTTCTTGGATCAAATTCCTATTCTTCTTCCTCTGATGATGTGCATTCAACATAATTGAGGGGATTGCTAGGACTGTTCATAAACCTTAGAAATTCTTCAGGATCTTTCTTATTATCCATCAGAAGTAACTTTCTTACATGGCATTTCTCTTCAATTTCATCACTAGGATCTTCTATAGAAGAATAAAGATTGTCAATCCATGGTAATAGCTTTGCTGCATTGGTAGGACAAGGGATATCTTCTATGTTTTCCTATGGGAACCTAAACAATACACAAATAAAATATATGAAAATAAACAACAGTGTTGAACATACTATATTGGTCGGTACATTCATGAATTTGGATAACAATTTTCATCTCCCTCCCACTTTAGATGTATGGGGGAAATGGCGAAGAATTAATCACTGTTTTCTTTGTTACTTAGAAGACAATAATCAATTCTTCACCACCTACCCATACACCTAAAACGGGAGGGAGATGAAAATTTTACACCTTAAAACATGGTTTTTACTTACTAGTCAGCATGGTCGATAATCTAGAACCCAGACGACTAACATTAAGTAGGCATGGTTGTATTCATCTACAATGCCGGCTAATATAGAGTCGGCAGGGTCCTATTCATATAAGATGCCGACTAGTAACAAAATTCTAGAAAATACGACTAACACTTACTCGACATGGTTATATTCATATATAATGCCAGCTATGCATAGTCGGCAGGGCCCCCTATTCGTATAAGATGCCAATTATGAACAAAATTGAACTCCGGAAAATCAAGTTTCTGTAACATAAAGTACATAAAGTCGTGACGTTACAAGTCTAAGAAGATTACGACTAAAAATAATCATTCCCAGTATGCAATAGTCAGCATGGTTGGTTATTGATTACCTTGTCGGGCCTGGTTAATGTTTCACAGTCGCCATGGAAATTATGAAAACCCGGCATATTCTTCATGTTACGACTGTGCCGACCATCACTAGCATTCTAAGGTTGGCATCTAATTTTTTTAAAAACCCTTCCGACTAAAGATCCAGAAATCATAATTTTGGATATTATTACCTCATATAACAATCAAAACACACAACACAATAACGAGTTTGAGTTTAGACATCACTTACAATCTTCTTTTCTCCAGTAGAGGATTCTTTTCAACATGCTCAGGTGGATATTTGGGTTCAGGGATTATTTCACTGGTTCCAACTTTTCCCTTACCTTTATCCTCTGATTTGGATCTTTTGATATTACCTGTTGAATCTGCATTGCTGCTTGATCGATTAGAATCAACCATTTTTTTGGAAAATCAAAGTTGAAGATTTTCTGTTAATAGAAGAAATGGAAGAAGATGAAGCGGAAGAGCAGGGAGACTAGAGAAGATAAATTAGGGAAAATTAAGAGTTTTTTAGTTTTTAATTTTAGAGTTTAGTTTTTAAGTTAATTAATTCAAGAGTATTAAAGTAAAATCACCAATTTTGACCACCCCTTAGTACCTGCACTAGGTCCATTTAAATTTGGGTATATACCCCCGACTAATCTGGGTATATCCCAATCTCGTCGGGATCTACTGCGGGCACATGAAAAGATCTCATGTATAATAAAAAAAAAATTCTTTTCTTTTTTTTGGAAAAGTATAGTTTGTCACATCATGCAAAGACAAATAATGAAAAAGGCTTTTTAAAATAATGAAAATATTTATTAGACAACAGCTCACAAAAGATCTCGTAGTCGTAATCAATGAGGATCAGTATATCACAAGTGGAGTGCACCTTGCCCATCGTAAGCATATAAAAAAGATTTATAGATTCACTGTCATGTACCATATATGAATTTGAATATCACGAGACAACGATATAAAGTACCCTGCATGGACTTGTGAAGTTAACTGGCACAAATGAATATCTAGGATCGTTCTCGGGGATTTATGATGTGAATCGGTATCTAGGATCAGTACGGTTCTTAAATACACAATCACAACCGATCAATCCTAATAAAATACTCACTCCATTCCTTTTTAATAGTTTGGTTTTTATAAATAAATATTTCAAAAAAATATGTTAGTTTCTTAATTGGGATAGTCAAATGTTACTTTAATTTGCTGGGACCATTTTTTTCTTAATTTTTTTTGATGACAAGTGTCATGTGGACCATTTTATTTTATTTCTTTTGCTGACAAGTGTCATGGGACCATTCCACTTCACTTCTTTTATTGACAAGTATCATGAGGAATACTTTCAATGATTAGTCTTCTTAGTTTCCTTAAATTTTTCTAAAAACAAAACCAGGCTATTAAAAAAGAATGGAGGGAGTATCAAACACCATATTAATCATTCTAAATAATTTCACTAAACAACAACAAAACGTGAAAATCGAGTGCCATGAATTCTTTTTTTGCTCTTTTCTTATTTTTTTTTTTGTCAAATAGGTAATTCCTAGTAATAATAATGCATAGACCCGATGTTTCGTATATTTTGGCAAATACTTGATGAACCGATTGCAAAAACTATCCAGAATTGTGCACTCACATGAAAAACGTTTTTTTACGTCCAATACCATTTAACTGTGTTTCTTCATTTCCTGAAAAATAAAACTCATAGGTCGCATACCATTTAGCATTTTGGGGTTTACTTTGGGTAGTTTCTTCTGACCCTTTGGGCATATTATTTTGGATAGTGTCTTTCGAAGCTGCTACACTACCTCTCAACCCCTTCCCCCACTCCTTT
This sequence comes from Papaver somniferum, assembly GCF_003573695.1. Lineage (NCBI taxonomy): Eukaryota > Viridiplantae > Streptophyta > Magnoliopsida > Ranunculales > Papaveraceae > Papaver > Papaver somniferum. The sequence goes on from NW_020628818.1 coordinate 18,612,274, forward strand.
ACATTTTATTTTTTTTTTGGAAACCACATTTCATTTCATTCAAATCAAAATGATGATTACATGATTGCTTACAAGATTATCAAAAACACCAAAATACAAGATAATCAAAACCCAAATACAAATGATGACACCAATTGCTAGTACATCGCGAAGAGAAAGAGCCATGAACCGCAAAGATATCCAATTTTTGTAGATGTAGTAGTGATGAATGATGGTGTGAACCGGAAACAACTCCGACCATTAAATATAATTATCTTCTTCAATAAGAGATGCTCCAAATGAAATGGAGTATTTTGACAGAAATCTTGTAGATCCAAACGAATCCAGGTGCCCTAAATCCCTCTTGTTGAAGATAAATCCAAAGCGACGCCGAGCAGAATCATTGATGTTCTTGATCAATCGAGAATATCAAGCCAAGAAACACCATGAAGATTTGAAAGAATCAATATTAAAGCGAAGAGAAAATCGTCCAAAAGACGAAGAAAAGATCGCCCAAACAATGAAGAAATGTGTCCATAAACACCAAAAACAACAAAAATAAAACCTAAAAACACAAATTAGATTATTCTTATTCATAAAAAAACTATAAAAAATCTTTGCTCACATCTATCTCAAAGGTTTTTTTCTTTTAGGAGAGAGTGAGGAGAGAAGAGATAAAGAATTTTTTGAGAGTCCCCTTCCACTATTATGTGGTACCCTCCTAGGCCCTGGATTTTCTTAATTTTGAATCTTTGATACATGGAAAGACATGAGTTCTCATTATAAAAATATTTGACCAATACCCACATGACACGTAGGTGGTGGAAGGCAGTAGGGGTTATATAACACTTTAGAGTTTCTTTTGGTAACCTGTTAATAAAGTTTCATATTTTGGTACCCATGAAAACCACAGCGACACGCCACCACCAGGCACCAACGGGTCTCATGAGAGAAACATGTCGCTATAAAGTTAATTTCGAATTCATTGCTGTTTTTTTTATAATAAAATAAGAAGAAAATACCTAAAACTTCTAACCAGAAGCATGGAACTTATACATTTCGGTGATTTTATCGTCTCTCATGTTGAGGTGAATAATCGGTTGAAGTAATTGTTCGTTTTTCCAGCTACCTAGAGTGATTGATTTATTACAAAACACATAATTGTTTGTTGTTACACCGTTTTGAAGTCTGTTCACCAAAATAAAAGAAAAACTTTGAAATTAAAGAGTTTCGAAGAAGAATTCCCAAAATAATTGATGTTTTTGATTTTTTCAATTTTTGCAGTGGCATACATTCCAATTAGCAGCAACAAGATTGGTTCAGAATCACACATGAATTCAATATTATGTCCACTTAACTCTGTTTCCCATTAGAAAGCGGTATCCGCACCATTCAGTTCAAGCAATTCTCTGGATTTCCATCCTGAATATTCTCATCTGGCTTCTTTACAAATTCCGGCTTCATCGGTCAAAGTTAGCGCAAAGGCAGAATCAAAAATATCATTGACCTTAGATATTGGAATGTTTATCCTGTATCTCATAAATCCTGAGTAATGCCAACTATGGGGTTTAGATATTCGAAGATCTTCATCATGTAGAGGATTGTAGTACAAATTTTGAGTTGGATTTTGATTCTTATGGTTAACATTCAAGTAAGAGTTGATGTATTTGACTATTATAGTAGCTATAATATAACTATTTTGGTCTTTCGTTCCCATCACTTTGTTGCATATGGCTTTCCAGATGTGCCAAGTTATAGTGTTACACATCTCTTCACAACTGATCTCTGATCCATCATTTTCAGTGGTTGTAAACCAACTATTTATCCATTCATGATAGTCTGTAGCAGTATCTTTGACATAGTGCATACTGAATTTTAAATGGCTCCAAACTTGGGAGGCAAAATTATACATTCTAAGAACATATGGTTTAGAGTTTCATAATGTTCGTTACATGGTAAACAGGTAGTGTGAATATTAGGTAAAAAAATAACAATCACTACACGAAATTAGGGAATTTGTAACGTTGAAAAAACGTTAGTATTTATATATTATAACGTCAAAAAAAAACGTTGGAAATGTGCCGTTATTATTAGTGTTACAATATTTTCTCAACGGTTCATTTCGTCATAATACAATTTTATTAAATAACGGTTTCAATCGTTGGAATAAATACACCAACGGTTATCTAGTCGGCACAAGATTTATCTGATGGCATTTTGTTGTAACAGATAGTCGTTATTGTGCGGATCGTAACAGTTGGACTGTAACCGTTCAGTGTAATAGATACTGTAACGACGACTTCCTGTGTAACGGTTGACATATTGCCACCTGTCTTTCTTTGTAACAGATACAACAACAATTTTAATCGTTGTTTAGTTGATTGTAACAGATAGGATATAGCAGTTATTGTAACGATTCACTACCGTCATAGATCAGTGTAACGACTTCCGTACGAAACGTGTCGATTAGATGTAACTTTTAATGTAATGGCTTCAAACGTTGATGATTGATTGTAACATGTTGGATATAACAGCTTACTGTAAAGATTCGATTCGTAACAACTGACTGTAACGTTTATCGTCTTCCACGTGTCTATCACTTGTAACATATATACTAACGGCTTTAAACATTGATAATTCATTGTAACAGTAATGAATTTTCCAGGTGTTTGAATTACTAACATATATTATCACATTGATTCGACGTTGATAAAAAAAAAATAGTTTTCATAAAAAAAGGGCTTTTTGATAAAGTACCCATACTTTTAACATTGCATTAAAAAAATGCCCCCTTTTTTTAAAAATTTGTTAAAGTACCCTTGCCTTGACCGTTTTATTCAAAAAACGGTAAATGGCAGTTAGCAACTTTAACGGTTAGGTGGCAGGGTCAAAATATCCAAAAAGTCCTTCCTCCTGAGTAGAGTTGGATTTTCTTGAATTCCCGAGTTGAATCGAGTCAACTCCACTTCTTCTTATTGCCTCCAACACTAACACCATGCTCTCTAGAAAAATGGATTGATGAAAGTTCATCATCATTAGTATAAAGGGAAGGGACTTATTTCCTGCAACACTAACACCAGATTCCATTTAACTTCTTTCTGTATAAACCAGTCCACCAACATGCATTCAACCATTCTTATGCTCAGTTCATATACATTCGGCCCATCATTGCACTTCTTTAGCTCCTGCAATTCATGTCTCCCCTGTTTATGGCTGTTTCCCGGCCATACTTTCAGGCCATTTCTTTGCTTCCCTGCACAACCTAGCAGCGATCATCTATTCAAACCGATTCATTCGTCATTCATCATTTGCTTCAGTTCAGCTACACAAGCCAAGGAATATAAACCATTACCTGTAATGAGAAACACTTTTTCTCTGCTCCAATTCCACATTCCATTCATTTGTGTACCAACAGCTCCAGACCACATATAATATGCCTTTCTCATCCATCCAAGACAGCAACATAACCAGCTGGTGCTCCTCTAAACCCATTCATCAACATACCACCAATAGACCATAACCCTTGTTCATCTGTAGTTGCAATCTGCAACTCTAACATACCACCACCAGCATCACCACTGCATCCATTATGTAACCACCAACACGCATAACACCATTAGCATCTCCATATACTTGCAGCTATTCCATACACAACCAACTGCATAACAACCCCTGCAACACTCACCACTGTCTCGGTCCATTGCAGTTCATACACTCCTTTCATACCCTGTACTCCTGCCATTTCCTATCTCCTAATGCATCTCCAGTTCTTGAAATCCTAGTACTTCGACTTCAGATACATCCCTATAATGCACACTACTGCCATACAACACCAGCTGCACACCGCATAAACCAAATTCAGTTCATAGTTCAAACACCACCAGCTCATCATCACTGCGTCTTTCATGACTGTTGTCCTAGTCTTCATCTGTACAACAGCTGCGACCTTGTTTTGCACCACAAAACTTCATTAGAACAACATTACTAACTCTCACTATCAAATCTTCAATTACAGAGTTTCAATTTCAGTACCACCAGACCCTAATTTCCTTGTGCTCTTTTTGATCAATTCTGTAATTTGAGCAGCAATATATCCTTTACATCTTGATTTCCTGTTCATCTCAGAATCCTTCAATACAAACCTTAACTGTGAATCCAAGTGCAACCCATTTCATATTCCATCACTCTATTCTCGATTCAGCAGCATAATATTGTTCTTCATTACAGAATCATCATCATCTTTTCAATCTCAGGAGGACACAGTTCAGACAAAACCCATGAATTCAACACACACAACCTTTCTCTTCCAGCTTCAAAATCTCATCAAATCCTTGAATAAATCTATTACTGCTCTTGAAGGAAACAACAACGAACCCTAAGCATACATCTAAGAAGCCACCTGCAATATCATCACATGCCACCTGCACTCACCTGAACAACAACAGAATCAACTCCACGAAATTTCCTATAAATTACTCAATCACCAAGAACCCTAAATCTCTTTCAAATCCTCACTAAAGCTTAAAATCAACTATTAATCCCTCTTTATCATCTTCATCACTGAAAACCCATCTTCTACTCTTCAGTAACATGATTAATTTCACATAAAATCAAAAGATCACAAACCCTAATTTTTTTACCTGATTAACTTTCCCTAAGTTCGAGCTGATTATATGAATCAATACCACCATCACCAGTCATTCACTAAACTTCCGTGCCCACTTTCTCTCGATTTTATACTCTCAAAATTAGTCTCAGAATCAGCAGAGTGAAGAACATGGGAGAAGAAGAATAATAAGAAAGAGAAGAAGAAAGAGAAGAGAAGAGGAAGAGTGTCGGCTGAACTTCCTCTTACTCTTAGATATAGTGTAGGGGTTTATGGTAATTTCACCCATTTTTTGACTAGGTAAATGACGGTTGACTCAATTATGCGGGCCCAAGGTGTGAAAGTAAACGGTAAGGGCACTTTAACAAATTTGAAAAAAAACGGGGGCATTTATTTTATGGATATCAAAAAACGGGGGTACTTTATCAAAATTCTCAAAAAAAAACAACATTTTTTTATTGTTATAAATAGGTTCCCATAATTGGACCCTGCAATGCAATGCAATCCATTTCTGAAGCTGCAACACAATTAGTTTCTGAAGCTGCATTGCAATTCATTTCTGAACCTGCAATACTGAATCTGAAACCCATAATTCAATCTCATTCCGCAATACATACATTCTCATTCTAGGAGCACAAGGAATTCATTCATTCAATTATTCTGGAATTCATACTCCTCAATCATTCACATATGTAAATTATATATGAGTATCATCTTTAGATTGGAAGAACTGCTTAAGACTAAAAAATACATGGTTCCCTATATGGTTATGGTTATAATCAAATGAGAAGGGTTGTGTTTTTCAGCAGTTTCTAAATATAAGCAAGTGTTGTTCTGCATTATATATACCTTGGTTGAAAAAAGTTGTTATCCGCCAAAAGAAGTTGTCCATTGAGATCATATTAGCCTTAACCAGCTCTTGCCATCAATTTTACTATCCTGACAAAACAATAAACGAAACAGAAACCAAAATTAGAAACAGATTCATAGGAAAGAAAGATTCATTTAGTAATTTGGAAACAATGTTCGTGACAATCAAATTAGTGACAATCAAATTGGACAATCAAATTGGAAATTTGATTCTGCAAATAATAAAATTAGTGACAATCAAATTGGAAACAATGTTCGCATGAGAGACAAATAATCATTCAGTTACATGTGCATTGTTATTCTGGATTTCATACATTTTCATTGTTGAATACCATTCAATCATAATAATTTGAACATTGACAACCTGAGTATCAAAAGTTTATATTTATTTGACAGAAGTGTAGCTGCCAATTCACATACACGGTTCATATGAAAAAGTCTGAAAAGTTGTAGTAAGAGTTTACTCACCATAAGAATTAGAGACGAGAATATGTTACTTCTCAGTTGTCCTACTTCCACAGCTACACGGGACCAACACTGTCTTATATCTTCCAACTTGTCTACATGTCCAAGTATTCTTGCACATCAACAGTTCTAATTATATTTCTCTATCAATGTCCTGCAACGCAAATACAAGGACATGGATAAACTTAATTCAACAATCTGGATCTTGGTTACAAGTTAATCCCTCGCTTGTACAACTTTGCAAGGCCAACATGGTCTCACTTGTTCATCATTTTTCCAGCTTCAGGTGTTTGCGTCAATGAATCCTCAAAAAGCAAAGAGATTGGTAGTATGAATCAACCAAAATTTTCATTTAGAGGAGACCATAATAATGATAAGTAATGCCATAACTTTAGTATGGTAAGAGTTTACTCACCAACTGGAATTAAGTAGGTTGCTTGTCAGGCTTCCTGCAACATCAATCTCCATAAGGTAAGCATTATTTGTGCCAAGAGAATCAACGCATATCCTACAAGACCTGTTCAAGAAGTCGAAATAAAATCATTTGAAGAAACTTCATTTATTCCAGCTCTTGAATAGCCTTGCAGGAACAGAAAACGGTCTCTTATCTTGTTCTTCACTTCAGATGGTACCGCGACACTAACACATCTCTAACTTCAAGTCTTCCGGTCAATGAGTCCTCAGAAAACAAAAAGAGAATGATATTAAGTGAGTAATTCAGTCAGGATAAAATAATGACAAGGAAAACTAATTATCATAAGAGTTTAGTCACCAATGGAATTAGAGAGGAAAACGTATTAGTTGTCAGGTTAGCTGCATCGATCTCCTTCATTTACAACAAACCTAACGACTAATACGTATCCACTCTGAAAAATCTATGGTGGTAAGTTGCACCTGTTGGCAAGAGTCATGTAAAACATATATTTAAAGAGATCATAATAGGTAAGTAAACAAACCTGAGATAGAAAAGGAAACTTGCATCTTCGCATCAATAGTGTCTCATATAACGGTTATGTAAGCACATCTCTAGGTTTCTCACTGGTCCTGCAAGGCTACGTAAGTGGTGGAAAAAATTCATTACAAGATATGCACTTGTTACCTATGAATTATCCACACTTACACAGCTTCAGGTCGCATCAAAGAATCTTGGCACAACAAAGGGAAGGGTATTAAGAATCAATCAATTTTCATCAAGGGAAAGAGACCTTCATAATAATAAGTAATGCAAGAAACTCTAATGTGTAAAGATTTTACTCACCAACTGGAATTAAAGAGGTTACTTGTCAGGTTTGCAGGATTAATATCAATAAGGTGAGCCTGAGTTGTGCCAAAATAAACAACACACTTACACATAGTTCACGGAAAAATTAAGATACACAGTGTTATGTTTTCTCTACGTGAACTCTCTGTGGTGAGTTGTTTGTTCTGGCATAAAAATGAATATCTTGTGCTTTCATTATTGTCTACTTAACCTAAAAGACCTATTCAAGAAGTTGAAATAAAATCATTTGAATAAACTTCATTTATTCCAGTTCTTGAATAGCCTTGCAGGAACAGACAACAGTCTCTTATCTTGTTCTTCACTTCAGATGGTACCAAGACACTAACAGGTTTCCAACTTCAAGTCTTCCGGTCAATGAGTCCTCAGAAAACAAAAAGAGAATGGTAGTAAGTGAGTATTTCAGTTAGGATAAAATGATGACAAGGAAAACTATTATCATAAGAGTTTAGTCACAAATGGAATTAGAGAGGAAAACGTATTAGTTGTCAGGTTAGCTGCATCGATCTCCTTCATTTACATCAAACCTAACGAATAATACGTATCCACTCTGAAAATTCTATGGTGGTAGGTTGCACCTGTTGGAAGGAGTCATGTAAAATATATATTTGAAGAGATCATAATAGGTAAGTAAACAAACCTTAGATAGAAATGGAAACCTGCACCTTCGCATCAACAGTGTCTCATATAACGGCTATCCAAGCACATCTCAAGGTTTCTCACTGGTCCTGCAAGGCTACGTAAGTGGTGGAAAAAATACATTACAAGATATGCACTTGTTACCTACGAATTTTTGCCACACTTACACAGCTTCAGGTCGCATCAAATAATCCCGGCAAAACACATGGAAGAGTATTAAGAATCAATCAATTTTCATCAAGGGAAAAATACCTTAATAATAATAAGTAAGGCAAGAAACTCTAATGTGTAAAGAGTTAACTCACCAACTGGGATTAAAGGGGTTACTTGTTAGGTTTGATGCATCGATCTCAATAAGGTGATCCTGAGTTGTGCCAAAATAAACAACACACTTACACAGAGTTCACGTAAAATTAAGATACACAGTAATATGTTTTCTCTACGTGAACTCTCTGTGTTGATTTGTTTGTTCTGGCATAGAAATGAATATCTTTTTCGTTTTTGTATACCTATCCTACCAGACCTGTTCAAGAGCTTGAAATAAAATCACATAAAGGACTTCATTTATTCAAGATCTTGAAAAGCCTAGTAGGAACAACTAACAGTCTCATATATTGTTCTTCACTTCAGGTGGTACTGCGACACTAACACATCTCCAACTGCGAAAATGTAATTAAGTTAGTGTATGAACAAAGAGAAACTAATGATAACAAGAGAAACTATTTACTATACGAGTTTACCCACCAATGAAATTAGAGTGGAGATGAGTCAGTTGGCAGGTTTGATGCATTGATCTCCTTCATTGACAGCAAACCTAACAACTAATACATCTCCACTCCGTTAATTGTATGGTGGTAAGTTGCATCTTTTGTCAGGAATCATGTAAAAACATACTTGAAAATATCATAATAGGTCAAAACAAACCTTAAGGAAACCTGTAGCAGGCAGCAACCACATGTTCACTCTCCAAATGGAATTAATGAGGTTACTTGTCTAGTTTGCTGTATCCATCTCTATAAGGGGATTATGATTTGTGCCACAAGAAACAACCCAAATGAACAGTGTTTTCAAAACACTTGACAAGTAACATATATGTTTTGTCTCCAAAAATTTTGTGCTCGGTGTTGTATCTTTAGGCATAAAAATGAATTTCCTGTGCTTTTGTGGTTGAGTGCCAATCCTGCAATTCATGTTCAACAACTTGGAATCAAATCATTTATAGAAACTTCATTAATGAATAGATCATAATAAGTGACAAAACAAACCTGTGATTAAAAAGGAAACCTGCAGCAGCATCGTGTTCATGGGAATGGCTAGAATCTTAGATGAAGGATACAACTCATATCAATGTATGTGTATATTAATCCTGCAAGGCTCTCTAAGGGCGAGAATAAATTCATTTTGAAATTTTTTTTTTCTAATAATGAATTTATTCAAACGCTTAAAGAGATTTGCAAGAACAATACTGTCTATATAGGAAACGTAACAACAAACCACATACAGAACAAGAGGGAAATAGATTACAACCAAACAACCATAAATTTAGAGCAGCAATCTGATGAAATAGATTACAGTTGAGTTGAATAAACCTTTTGTAATCTATAGAAAGAGATTACAGCATCCAAGAGAAAAAAGAATGTAAAGCAGTGAACATCAGCTTATAAACAACAACAACAACAACAAAAATCTATTGAAAGACAAAAATCTATTAAATGTAAAGCATAAATATATTGAAAGACATTAGTCATGGATGCTAAGCAGTAAACAATATAGATGTTAAGCGGTAAACAACAACAACAATAACAACAACAACAACAACAAAAATCGAAAATATCTTGTTAAAATCTATTGAGATTACAACCAGGAAAACCCTAATTTTAAAGGAAAGAGTAAAAATTTAAAACATACCAGTGAATCTATTAAACAAATTGAAACCCTAAAAGAGAAAAATAAATAATTTTGATAAATCTATTCGTATCTAAAAGGCACAAAGAAAACACCTTGAGATTGAATGATATACAGTGAAAGATGCGAGTAAAAAGGTATCCGAGTTCTTCGTCTCCCTCTTTAGAGTTGAATTAAGATGGGAAGAAGGTCAGAGTTCTTCGTCTAACCCTTTCAACAAAACGGAGGGAGAGTTGAAATTATTGAGTCAGAGGAAGGAAATGAAATTTCAGATGGAAATCAGATGAATGGATATCAAAAACAGTTATTAGATTGGGAAAGTGAAAGGGAAACGAAATTTGAGAGCCAAAAGTTTCACACAAGAGAGAAGAGTACAATAATTGAGGAGAGATTTGTTTTTTCTCTCAAAATATCTAGGTCAAGGAGTCCCGTTCGAGATAAAGTTGGTCAAATTTGTGGTCAAGTTGGTCAAATTTGTGGTCAAGATGGTCAGATTTAAGGTCAAACACATAATCGGAAACAAAACGAGGCATAATCAGGTTTCAAGATTACCATATACAGACCCGGTGTTCTGGTATGGGTAAGGTTCGAGGTGTCAAATATATCAGATTGGATGAAACTGCAACCTATCACTTAACTCAGGTTGCAAGATTACCATATACAGACCCGATGTTCTAGTCCGAGCGACTTTCGAGGTGTCAAATATATCAGATTGGATGAAACTGCAACCTATCACTTAACTCAGGTTGAAAGAATACCATATACAGACCCGATGTTCTGGTCCGGGCGAGGTTCGAGGTGTCAAATATATCAGATTGGATAAAACTACAACCTATCACTTAACTCAGGTTGCAAGATTACCATATACAAACCCGATGTTCTCGTCCCAGTGAGGTTCGAGGTGTCAAATATATCAGATTGGATAAAACTGCAACCTATCACTTAACTCAGGTTGCAAGATTACCATATACAAACCCGATGTTCTGGTCTGAGCGAGGTTCGAGGTGTCAAATATATCAGATTGGATGAAACTGCAACCTATATATCACTTAACTCATATTGCAAGATTACCATATACAGACCCGATATTCTGGTCCGAGCGAGGTTCGAGGTGTCAAATATATCAGATTGGATGAAACTGCAACCTATCACTTAAGGTTGCAAGAATACCATATACAAACCCGATTTTCTCGTCCGTGCGAGGTTCGAGGTGTCAAATATATTAGATTGGACGAAACTACAACCTATCACTGAACTCAAGTTGCAAGAATACCATATGCAGACCCGATGTTCTCGTCCGACCTAAGTTTGAGGTGTCAAATATATCAGATTGGATGAAACTGCAACCTATATAACACGTAACTCAAGTTGCAAGAATACCATATGCAGACCCGATGTTCTCGTCCGACCTAAGTTTGAGGTGTCAAATATATCAGATTGGATGAAACTGCAACTTATCACTTAACTCAGGTTGCAATATTACCATATACAGACCCGATGTTCTCGTCCGAGCAAGGTTCGAGGTGTCAAATATATCAGATTGGATGAAACTGCAACCTATATAACACTTAACTCAGGTTGCAAGATTACCATATAAATACCTGATATTCTAGTCCGAGCGAGGTTCGAGGTGTCAAATATATCATATTGGATGAAACTACAACCTATCACTTAACTCAGGTTGCAAGAATACCATATACAAACCCGATGTTCTCGTCCGGGCGAGGTTCGAGGTGTCAAATATATCAGATTGGCTGAAACTACAACCTATCATTACTTAACTCAGGTTGCAAGATTACTATATACAGACCCGGTATTCTCGTCCGGGCGAGGTTCGAGGTGTCAAATATATTAGATTGGACGAAACTGCAACCTATCACTTAACTCAGGTTGCAAGATTACCATATACAAACCCGATGTTCTGGTCCGAGCGAGGTTCGAGGTGTGAAATATATCAGATTGGATGAAATTGAAACCTATCACTTAACTCAGGTTGAAATATTACCATATACAGACCCGATGTTCTCGTTCGAGCGAGGTTCAGGGTGTCAAATATATCAGATTGGATGAAACTGCAACCTATATATCACTTAACTTAGGTTGTAAGATTACCATATACAGACCCGATATTATGGTCCGAGCGAGGTTCGAGGTGTCAAATATATCAGGTTGGATGAAACTGCAACCTATCACTTAAGGTTGCAAGAATACCATATACAAACCCGATGTTCTCGTCCGGGCGAGGTTCGAGGTGTCAAATATATTAGATTGGACGAAACTGCAACCTATCACTGAACTCAAGTTGCAAGAATACCATATGCAGACCCGATGTTCTCGTCCGACCTAGGTTTGAGGTGTCAAATATATCAGATTGGATGAAACTGCAACCTATCACTTAACTCAGGTTGCAATATTACCATATACAGACCCGATGTTCTCGTCCGAGCAAGGTTCGAGGTGTCAAATATATCTGATTAGATGAAACTGCAACCTATATAACACGTAACTCAAGTTGCAAGATTACCATATACAAACCTGATATTCTGGTCCAAGTGAGGTTCGAGGTGTCAAATATATCATATTGGATGAAACTACAACCTATCACTTAACTCAGGTTGCAAGAATACCATATACAAACCCGATGTTCTCGTCCGGGCGAGGTTCGAGGTGTCAAATATATCAGATTGGATGAAACTGCAACCTATCACTTAACTCAGGTTGAAAGAATACCATATACAGACCCGATTTCTGGTCCGGGCGAGGTTTGAGGTGTCAAATATATCAGATTGGATAAAACTACAACCTATCACTTAACTCAGGTTGCAAGATTACCATATAAAAACCCGATGTTCTCGTCCGAGTGAGGTTTGAGGTGTCAAATATATCAGATTGGATAAAACTGCAACCTATCACTTAACTCAGGTTGCAACATTACCATATACAAACCCGATGTTCTGGTCCGATCGAGGTTCGAGGTGTGAAATATAACAGATTGGATGAAATTGAAACCTATTGCTTAACTCAGGTTGCAATATTACCATATACAGACCCGATGTTCTCGTTCGAGCGAGGTTCAGGGTGTCAAATATATCAGATTGGATGAAACTGCAACCTATATATCACTTAACTTAGGTTGTAAGATTACCATATACAGACCCGATATTCTGGTCCGAGCGAGGTTCGAGGTGTCAAATATATCAGGTTGGATGAAACTGCAACCTATCACTTAAGGTTGCAAGAATACCATATACAAACCCGATGTTCTCGTCCGGGCGAGGTTCGAGGTGTCAAATATATTAGATTGGACGAAACTGCAACCTATCACTGAACTCAAGTTGCAAGAATACCATATGCAGACCCGATGTTCTCGTCCGACCTAGGTTTGAGGTGTCAAATATATCAGATTGGATGAAACTGCAACCTATCACTTAACTCAGGTTGCTATATTACCATATACAGACCCGATGTTCTCGTCCGAGCAAGGTTCGAGGTGTCAAATATATCAGATTGGATGAAACTGCAACCTATATAACACTTAACTCAAGTTGCAAGATTACCATATACAAACCTGATATTCTGGTCCAAGTGAGGTTCGAGGTGTCAAATATATCATATTGGATGAAACTACAACCTATCACTTAACTCAGGTTGCAAGAATACCATATACAAACCCGATGTTCTCGTCCGGGCGAGGTTCGAGGTGTCAAATATATCAGATTGGCTGAAACTACAACCTATCATTACTTAACTCGGGTTGCAAGATTACCATATACGGACCCGATGTTCTCGTCCGGGCGAGGTTCGAGGTGTCAAATATATTATATTAGACGAAACTGCAACCTATCAGTGAACTCAGGTTGCAAGAATACCATATGCAGACCCGATGTTCTCGTCCGAGCGAGGTTCGAGGTGTCAAATATATCAGATTGGATGAAACTACAACCTATCACTTAACTTAGGTTGCAAGATTACCATATACAGACCCGATGTTCTTTTCTGAGCGAGGTTCGAGGTGTCAAATATATCAGATTGGATGAAACTGCAACTTATCACTTAACTCAGGTTGCAAGATTACCATATACAGACCCGATGTTCTCGTCCGAGCGAAGTTCGAGGTGTCAAATATATCAGATTGGATAAAACTGCAACCCATCACTTAACTCAGGTTGCAAGATTACCATATACAGACAAAATTTTCCGGCGACGGTGATTCAAATTTTTCCGGCGACATTGATTCAAATTTTCCGACGACCGTGATTCAATTTTTCCGGTGACGGCGAAAGCAAATTTCCGACAATGGCTAAAGCAAATATTCCAGCGACGGTTAAAGCAAATTTTTCGGATACGCAATAAATGATCAAAGCGAAAGCATATTTCCCGGCGACGTCAAAATTAACCAAATTACCCTCGCCGACAGCAAATTTCAGGCGAGTGTGAAAATGACCAAATTACCTTTTATAGGCGTTTTTTACTCTTCATAGCAGGGGTACTATTACAAATTGCCCATTCAAGTTTTCAACCACAAAACCGTTTGAATTTAGACCTAAATATTGGCGGTAATTATTATCAGGTGATATTACCGATTAAAGCTTTATCTTGGGAATAGGCGTGACCCTACAAGAATTTAGAGTTTATTTCTGTTACCAACTGTCGTGTCTTTTAGGTTAGACTAATTTATAAGGGGAAACCAAAGGGTCAGAGAGCAAATAATTTCAGATAGAAAATATGTAGAGGGAAATAATTGTTCTCTGAATTTTTTTCCAAACCAAATTAATCAAAATGGCTGGTGATGATGATCGACGCAGACGAAAGGGTAAAGCCCCCATGACTAAAGAGCAATTTAAAGAGTGGGAAGAGAGGCAAAGACAAGAAAGGTTATCCTCCACTATGCAGATGATTGGGCAGATGACTAAGGATGATCTCCAGAAAGTACAAAAGAGAGTAAGTGATTTGTTGAGTGATATTGAACTCGCTCTTTTCTGGCAAGATATGCATGTTGCGGTAAATGAAGAACAAGAGAAACCGGTAGATATTCTTCCAAATAAGCGTCTCCGTGATCCCTTCAAAGATGAAGAAGAGAAGTAAAAGTACCATGAGTGCGGGAGAAAGGATTAGATTGCGGAAATGGCGGAGATCAAGGCGGCAGAGGAAAAATAATATGGGCGGCGCAATAGTGATGCAAGTGCTACCGAAGATGAAGAGCCGGTTGTTGTTGTTCATAGTGTCAATAATATATCCAATACATACTGTTACTCATCTGACCTAAATGAGTCACTTGAGTTTTTCCGCGAAGATGAGAATCTTGGGATTAATGATGAAATTTTGGCCCGAAAGACCGATTCCGAGGCGGAGTCAGATGAAGATGATGACCCAGAATATGTACAACTGTATCAGTCTGATGAGGAGGAAGACTCTGATTCCGAGTGATCGGGTATAACGAGTAAGCCTTATCGAAGGGAAAATGGTAAGTCACTGAATCATGATTTCTTTTTTGGTCATGGCAATGGAGTCTGAAAATGCAGGAGATGATACGGGGGAAAGTTGTGTTTTTTTTTTTTTTGCTTTTTTCATTTTGTTTTTGGTACTTGGATTTTTTGTGTGTAACTGGATATTATGAACATGATAGTGTTGTTGTCAAATGTTGCTCAACACTGACTAAATAGAAAGGTTGTAAGTTTATGAAATGCAAGATGATGAAGTAAGTTTATTTATATTGTCCGAAAATTGTGTGTCGATAATATTGGAGATGTAGGTTGTAATCTATAAAGTAAAACTACAATGCAAAGAACTGGAACATGTACAAGACTAAACTGTAATAAAAACAAATGTATACTGAAAACAATTCACTTTAGTGTTTCTTAATAGTTTCCCTACATCTTTGAAATTGCAGCATGTTTGAAATTCATATACACACCTAGTCTTAATCTACAATATGATGAAGGGTCAAATTACGAACATCTATATATGTTTGATCTTTATATGTTTATATCTTCTGTCAATACATGACTAAAAAAATTTGTCTTGTATTTCTTGCGTCATATTCGACTTGCACATGATTGACACAAACCCTACTGACCATATATAACCCACACACCTAATTTTATAATCTGACAATGAACACAAATCACAATTCCTGAGATGTTGATTCTCAAAACAGAATACAAGCTTTATTCACCAATGCTGACATTATACAACCAAATATTATGTCTGAGTCTAAGATCATCTGTCAACTGACATATAAAACCACTTGGTGGAGGCATAAAGCATGCAATTGAGATATTCATAATCACCAAAAGATTCTCAAAACATGATACAATTCACATCAACATAAAAAAAAAACCTGAAATCTGAAACATATAGATGTTCATACCTCATAATCACCATCAGAAATAACACAATTCAAAATCAAGAATGTGTAACCTCCAATTTGTAAAATTATTAAACCCCCAAATGAATGAATGAATGAGAAATACCTTAGATGAAGATGACCAAGATTTGTATTTCCAAAATTATGAATCACTATCAATATTTCTATGAGATATCGATTAAACTAAAATCCAGGCTTGAATCATTGTTTCATAGAAGAATCAATTGATTCATTGTTGTTGACGAAGTTTTCTGCAGCTGAATCTACAAGAAACCCCCAAATGAGTGAATGAGAAATACCTTGGATTATGAATCAGTGTCAATACTTCTATGAAAGATCGATTAAACTTAAATCTAGGGTTACAACTAAGTTTCACAGAAGAATTGATTGATTCATTCATTGTTGTTGCTGAAGTTTTCTGTAGCTCAAATCAATGGAATTAGATGAACTAATAACCAGGGTATTGAGATAACATATATGGCATGATGCATGAGCCAAACCATGCTGCGGTTCAAGACATGGCCCATCTATACACAAGTGGGCTGATTTTATTTTGCTTGACCTAATTTGTTTGACCTAATTTGTTTGATATTAGTTGATTAAGTAGTTGTTGGTCAGGACTCAGTGACCATGGTATTGAGATATGGCATGATGCCTGAGCCAAACCATGCTGCAGTTCAAGATATGGCCCATCAATACACAACTTCATTTAATATTTAGGAAGATAATAAATATATAAATTTAGTACAAGTCCATCAAATGTCAAAAACGGTAGTGTGGCACAGTGGTTCGCTTTAGTTTTAGTATGTTTGAGGTCGGAGGGTCGAAATTCACTAGACCTTTTTATTTTTCTTTAAAATTTAGGCATTATGTGGCACAGTGCTGATTTTATTTTGCTTGACCTATTTTGTTTTTGGTCAGGACTCAGGGACCAGGGTATTGAGATATGGCATGATGCCTGAACCAAACCATGCTGCAGTTCAAGATATGGCCCATCTGTTAAGTAGTTAACAAATCAAATAATTATGCGAAATATACACAAGTCTGCTGATTTTATTTGACTTATTGACCTATTATGTTTGACCATTTTCTGTACACCTAAAAAATCTCATTAATGTTAAGCCATTTCAGGTGTGAACACTGCTATTATTGATGCAGTACACCAGCACCACATCATGTCTCTCAACAGGTGTTGGCTCTTCAGTATCTATCAAATATGATAATTAGTGTTTGGTTGAACTGTATATCAACCCCTTAATGGCAGTTTTATTAGATATTGAGAATCGGAAGAGTATGCAATTAGGTTAATGGGGGTGTACCAAAATAGTGGGGGGTGTACCAGCCCCAAGGCAAAACCAGTTTTCTCTTATATGATTTTGGAACCCACCCCTCACTAATTTGGTACACTCCCATTATAAATGTTGGTGTGCAGGAGTTATTATGATCGGTTTAGGACTTGTTGCGCATGCCTTTGAATAGGCGTGAATTACTAAGGGACTAAACGTTCCACCGAATGCCTTAAATGACTATTAATGTCATCTTCTCTACAAAAGGAAATTAAACAGAGAATTTCCAAAATATATAAAAATCATCCTAAATTAGGCAAGGAAATTAAGAAAAGAAAATATAGATTAGAGATAATGGGTGATCTAGGGGGCAACAATGCTAACGGAGATAATCAGCCTTCTGCACATTTTAAGTTCGCCAAGAAAGTTGCCAAGACTCTGTGTACTAGAGAGTTGGATAATTTGAGGTATTTTCTGCAGCAAGAGATTGACAAGAGAAATCGTCTGATTGAGTACGAAAGAGTTCGTCAGGAAAATGCTCCACTTTATGAACTATGGAAGAGGAAGAGAATTGCAAGAGATGTGAGGAAATCTAGAGAAAGAGAGGAGAGAGATAAGGGGAGAAGATTTGTTTGGAGAAAGTCCCACAGTGCAACCGAAAGTGATTCTGAAGATAAATAGGATGATTTTGAGAGAAGTGATGATCATGAGAGAAATTCTGAGACAGATAAACAAAGGAGGAAGAGAGAAAAGAAGATTGAGGATGCATGGTATGAAAGGTTCTTAGCAGAAAAAGCAATCCCTAGGCTTTTTGCAGGAACCATGAATGAGAGATTGAATGTTGGTTCTGATGAAGAAACAATTGATGGTTTTGATGAGAATGGTGAACTAGTTGAGGTTGGAGATTTGGAGGAAGAGAATGAAGATGATGAAGGAAGTGAAGATGCAGGTGATGGAGGTTATGGAAGTGCAACTGAAACAGGCAGTTAGTATAGCAATGACTACAACGATGATGAGATGGGCATCGACGAGGACGAGGACGATAGCAGTCAGCATATAAATGAGAACAGCGATGATGATTCTGAATCATCCCTGGAACATCAACAAGATTTCGTTGGGAAAGCTTCGATTTTTGTGAAATCGTACTAAGTGCTTCTTCGTGACAATTCAAAGAAATCTTGTAGGTGTTTGCTAATCATTTTGCTCATATTACTGATTTTCCTCATATTGCTGAAGCTGCTAACAGAATAGGTATTGGTTTTCTTATGGTTATGTTGTTATTTGGATGTTTTTCTTTCTTTTGGAACATATGGGATTTTTTTAATATTGTTATGCAGATGGTAACTTCTAAAAATTTAAGGTGTTAAGGTGTTAACAGTTTTAAGGTGTTTGCAGGGGGTAACCGTTTTAGTTTGTTTGTAATTAAGGTGTGTGTTTGCAGGGGGGGTAACGGTCTAGTTTTTCCTGGTATGAATAGTTAATCTCTCAGATGCTTGAGGTAATTACATACTAGTTTTTGGGTCATGTTTTGATGTGGATCTTGTGAATGGGTTTGATTGTAATGGAACTACTTAGTAATTAGGGTATGATCCGTAATAGTGATGGTATTTGTAAATCTGGTTAATGAAATTGCAATTTCGGTTTCTTTTTGTGTTGATTTGAATATAGTGGGCTACATTTGGTATGCTAGAGATGTCTTTGTGATTTATAATGAAAGGAACAATGGTATGTTAAACTTTGGTGTGTTGAAATGTATTATATGATCTATGAACTTACTAAAGCATTATCTGAATTCTATCAAGAACTAGGATTCATATTACGAATCCTAATTCTCTCCTCTTTTCATCTAAAGTGCAGAAATTGCTTCTCAAAACATACTACAATCTTGATTCACTAATGGTAACAATATCCTACACAAAAACACTATAACAGATTCTAAGTTTATCAACAAAAGGTATAACAAGATGTAGATCATCTGTCAAAGCCGTAATAACTTGACTCAAGATTGAGTCCTGTGAAACTTACATGATTCCACTGACCCACAAAAATACTTGATGCTGGTGGAGGCATATACACATCTAATTCTAATCTACAATGTATTCTGACCACTGACCCAAGAAACTACTTTGGCAATGAATTCATAAAGAACTAGAATCTGACAAGGCAAAGGGAACAAATTATGAAAAATAGTTTCTCTTTGGTTTTCATCTAAATTGTTGAAACTGGTTGGGATTCTCATTAGAGCTACTGCTTCAATACATAATTGATTGATTCACCCATTTACAAACAAATGGAGATATCTTATAAACAAATTGTGACATCCTACAAACAAGTAAAATACTATGTCTGACTCAGTCTAATTATCAACTAAACCTACAAAGTACACTGAGATATTCTTAAAACATAATACAATGTACTGCAACATCCACAATTGCATATACAAATCTTCTTAATCACACTCAACAAACACAAAAACCATAAAACTAAAATCTACAATCACATATAAATCTAAAAGATATACATGTTCATAAACACCATCAGAAATTGCATCATTCAAATTCAAAACCAATAGTTTCTAACCTCCAATTTGTTAAATTATTAAACCCCCGAATGTTGAAAAACAATGATTCAGAGAAAAACCAATAAATTAAATACCTTAGATGATAATAACCCTTTTCATTTCCAAGATTGTGAATCACTGTCAAAACTTCTATGAGAGATCGATTCAATTTAAATTTAGGGTTACATCGATGATTCACAGAAAAATTGACTGATTCGTGTTGTTAATGAAGTTCTCTGCAGCTGCATCTCGATGTTTCTGAAGGTCAAATCGATGGAGTAAAATGGACGGAGAGGAAAAGGGAAATGGGTGGAGAAATGTCTCAGGCTCTCAGTTGTTCTCGACATATTTATTCTCTTTTAATTTTCGCACAATAAAAAAAAACGAAAAACTAATTTCGTTGATTTTAGTTTTTTTTTATGATTTTCGGTAATTAAAATGAAGAGTTATAATGGAAAAAAAATGTTCGAGAAAAAAGCCAGAATCGTTGGGAGGCTGGGTAGCCCTTGAGTGTGAGATGAAATTGGGAGCTCATAGTAGTAATAAAGGCACTAATAGTAGTAATGGAGGGTAACAATGTAACTTGGCATTTTAAGTTGAGGATAGGAAGGTAATTACCCACAACCCTCCCGAAACTCTGTAACAGGTACCAATTATTGCAACGATTATCCGACGTTACAAAGTTTCCGACGTCGATACGACGTTACTTAAAAAATATCCATTAGAAATTCGGCTGTTACAAAATCCCTGATTTCGTATAGTGAATTCTCATGTTGTTAGGCAAACTGGAGAGAGAAACTTTCCATAAAAACATTTTTATAGATGGAGAAACTCACAAATTCCACATATTATCCCATTTCTTGTCTACCGGTTCTTGATTTTTAAGGCTGTTATATAAAAACTTGACGCTAAATTTACCATCTTTGGTTAAGTTCCATGTAGTTTTGTCCAAGTATTATTAGTTCCAAGTATTTTAGTTATTGTTTCGGCATCAAAGCATATCTGAAGCTTCTGACAGTTCCAAGTATTATTCTGATTCATCAAGTATTTTATGAAATTTATAGCATTAGCGACTAGGTTGGGTTTTTGTAAAGTGATTTTTTTGCCTAGAATCTAGTAATCTGTCTAGACGTTAATGTGGCTAATGTCACTTTTAATTCATTTACATATCCAACTGTCTGATTGTTTTGGTTTAGTTTCAATGTGTATAATATCGGTGTTTGGATAATACTTAGATTTTAGGATATTTCTACACAAAGAGTCAGTGTTTTCATTTATTCTCCATCCCATTCAAGCAATCATGGCGGTATTAAAGAGTTGAATATTTTGAAGACTAAGGCCTCCATTTCCTATTGGTTTGCTGAAGAAGTCCCAAGATTTTAGATAAATCACTTTAAGAGCTTCTATATCTTTAACCCACCAAAATTCTCGTCGAATTTTATCGATTTCTTGACAGTTTGTTTTTTCCAGTAATCTAAAACAATTCATTTGATAGATACTCATAGTAGCGTAACATGTTTTATTATCACTATTTTTCCAGCAGGAGTTATGTTTTTTATATCCCATCCTATGAGTCTATTTTTCATGTTTTTAACAACAGGTTCAAAGCCTTTAATTTTGGATCTATTTGTGAAGAGAGGGGAACTTAGATATTTATCATCTATAGGAATAGGTTTGATATGAAGAATGTTATGAATTTCTGAGGCAGTGCAGGATTTATTTTGGGACTGTAAAACACGCCAGACTTATCAAGATTGATTAATTGGCTTGACGTATCACCAAAGTCATGAAGAAGTTTTAACAGATTTCGACTAGATTGAACATTCGCATCACAGAAAATTATGCAGTCGTCTGCAAAAGGCAGGTGACTTACATATGGGGAATCATTCGTTATTTTGTGTCCCTGAATCATCCCTCAGTTTTGGCATGGAATATAGTTATCGAGAGAGTTTCCTTACATATTAAGAATAGATAAGGGGACAAAGGATCCACCTGTAGTAAACCATCTAAGAGAATAACTAGGTTGGTTGTCGATATACATTGAAAAATTATATGGCACCATTTTTTAAAGAATCCCACTTGTTTCATAGTATGAATCAGAAATGTCTGTTCAATCCGATCAAAGGCCTTGGATATGTCAATTTTTAGCCCCATCAGGTTGTCTTTCTTTCTTATATTGTGAATTAGCTCATGTGCTATAGTTATGTTATCGGATATCTGCCTTCCAGGAATGGAGGAATATTGGTAAGGAGATATTAATTTCTTTAGAAGTGTTTTAATCCTATTTATTATAAGTTTCGAAATAATTTTATACGACGTGTTACAAAGGGAAATTGTTCTGAATTCTACGTCAGCTAGAGGTTTCTCATTTTTTGGGATTAAAGAAATAAACGAAGAGTTTATTTCTTTAAGGATGTGTCCGGTTTTGAAGAAAGGTTGGATCATTCTAACAAGCTCTTTACCAACAATTTCCTAATTGTTTTGAAAAAATTGGGTGAGAATCCATCAGGACCCGGGCTCTTGTTGGGCTCCGTGAAAAATAAGGTGTTTGTAACTCCTCATAAGAAGGTAAAGCTACTAGGATAGAGTTGTTATTATCAGTGATGCATTTTGGTGTTAAATTTAGCATGTTTTTCATCAATTTGGGGGTTAACAGTGTGAGTTATTTGTTTAAAGTGATTCGTAAGACAGTTTGCTATTTCTTTTTTTTTTTTAGAATTTAGCCACTCGTTATTGGAAGTTTGTAAGGTGTCTATTCTATTTCTTCTATATTTTTTTTCTGGCAGAAATAGAATCGTGAAAATATCAGGTGTTTATGTTTCCTAGGGCTATGTACTGGTCTTTGCTTTTAATTTTCCTAAATTCTTTACTTACATTGTACCAGTTAGAGAGTTCAGTACTAAGTCTTGCTATTTCTCTGGTTTTTATATTCGAGGGGAGATTTTTATTTGCTGTCCCTAATTGCTTTCTGGTGGTGTCCATATTTGTTTTTATGTTACCAAAAACTTCTCTGTTCCATTCTTTTAGAATGTGTTTCACATTAACTAATTTTTTTCATGGCCATTTGGGGTTGGGTTTTATTCAAAAAATACCGCTAAAGTTTCAAGAAAATACATTATTTTCCTTTTTTTTTTCTTTCAAAGTTTTATACCTCACCGACAACTTGTTCGATAGTTTATTTTGCATTTAACCATCCGTTGATGGTGGTTTTTTGCTTAGGGTTAAAATCGTAAAACCTTAAATTTGATGTGATGTCACTCTACAAGGAACGGCGCCGTGAGTACTAACCTCTCCACCAGCATATTTATTGAGCCATTCAATATATTTACATGAAATTTATCCAGACTGGCGAATGTAGCAACCATCCCAAACGCTCTGTAAATTTCGGCACCTCGCCAATACAATACTCACTGAGTACTTTCTTGTGTTATGTTCCCCGGCAGAACCCTTAATATCGGTATGGCATGACGGATTTACGTTCACTCGCAGCGGAGTAGCATGAACCTCCAAATACCAAAGTTAAGGCCATCGCACGAAATGCTCAGACGGAAATCACACTGCATTCTGTAGATAAGGATTTTTGTGGCAGCAAATAAAATTCAGCCAATTATTGTGATAACTCATAAAAAAATCATAAACCCGACTAATTTGCAAAATCAGGATTTCGCGCCCCGTGCAATACACTAGACCCCGTTGGTCGAAAAACTATGCTTACCCAAACTAGGCGATTAAATCCGCCACAGCGCAGTGGAAGTATGGCCACGACCTAGCTTGTCGGCCCCACTTCCCATCGACCAATCAGGTCGCTTTAAATCCGCCACAATGCACTGGAAGTGTGGCCACGCCCATGCTTGGCCAACCCTCTTACATCAACCAATCAGGTTTCTTCAAACTCGCCACATGGTTGAAAAGGAGGAAACCACGCCAGATGGTCGCAAAGCCAATTGGCTTCCAAAAACCCGCGTCAAACGCGCATGCCAGACGCACATGCCAATCGTCATGCCAAACTCGCCAAACGCGCATGCTAGATGCACATGCCAATCGGCATGCCAAGCAGCATGCCAAACTCGCCAAACGCGCATGCCAGACGCACATGCCAATCAGCATGCCAAACATGCCAAGCAGCATGCCAAACTCACCAAACGCGCATGCCAGGCGCACATGCCGAGCAGCATGGCAAACCCGCCAAACGCGCGTGCCAGAAGCACATGCCAATCGGCATGCCAAACATGTCGAGCAGCATGCCAATCCCGCCAAACGCGCGTGCCAGACGCACATGCCAAGCAGCATGCCAAACCTGCCAAACGTGCATGCCAGGCGCACATGCCAATCGGCATGCCATATACGCTAATTAGGGTTTCGGCATGCTAAACTCTAATTTAGACAAAGTTGCCAGGCGCCGACAGAAGGTAGCCATGATCAACGGCTATCCTTCCTCATGAGATGCAATCTCAGCCATCCAAGTTCGCCACTGAGCTAACAGACTTGTGGCAACTTTCAGGCGACCAGCTGCCTAAAATTAATGGCCATGGCTACGCCAAGCGCCACTTGCACCACCGTTCCACTGGCATGCACGAGACATGCCATCCTTGCCGCATTGCTACTGGCGTGCACCAAAAACGCCACTGCGCCATCTTCAGGCGCCAACACAAGGTAGACACAATCAACGGCTACCCTTATCTCATAAGATGCGATCTCAGCCATCGAAGTTCGCCACCAAGACGGTGAACTTGTGGAAAGTTTTAGGCGACCAGACAAGATGATCCTAATAGCATCACATGCTATTTACCTGTGGCAAGCCTCTCAATTTCAACTTTCCACACGTAGCATAGTGCTACATGTTTTCCATGGAACACTCGAGACATCAAAACATGTCACAAACTGGGGGATACTCATCAGGGTATTGGTCTGACGGTTTACAGCATGCGGTGTGCAATACGCCCGTTACAAGAAAGTGTCGTAAAGCGTGACGGTTAGTAATGGCAAGAAGTAATGGTGAAACGTATCCTTCATTATGGAGACATCAATTCCAGGCGTTATCCATTACTCCCTTCTTCTTCTTCCACTACTCAATCGTTTCCACCTCCTACGAGACCAGAGTACGTTTTGTTGCGACTTGTATAAATAGGTCTCACCTATTTCCACCAAAAACTACTTTTTTGGTCAGGAGAACAGTACAACATTCAGAAATCACCTGATAGATTTTTCATTCAGCTAGGCAGTCCAATTTTCTGATACAAGTCACAAAACACCCACATTTCCAGAACGACGACTCTGGTCTCAACACTTTCTTTGCTTCCCTCCCTAATAACAACCCTTCTCCTTCACTTTGTGACCGAAGCAAGTCTGAAACGGCCATTTCTTGGTTTAGGCCAGATTTGTACAGATTAATCTCTCGAATCAAAAGTACTCTCGTGTAGTACATTTTTTAGGATTTAGACTCGTTTCTCATTCACACACATGAATTTACCAAAATCAGCAGAAACCGTTTTCACCCACAAACACCATCATATCCTATATTAACTATCCACAAGAGATGGCATAATTATACTATCATTATAACTATGTCATTAGATCATTCTTGTTACTTAGAGTTCTCACTTCTAATTTCTCGCGGACGCAGCTTGATTATTTTGGATTCAATCATCATATCCTACATTGATAATCCACAAGAATGGGCATGATATATTGTCATCGTCTTTTATTCCTCCAGGCCCCAACCCCTAACCCCCAACTAGACATCGAAACAAGAATTCATTTTCTTTATCTTCCTCAAAGTTAATTGTTGCCACGAGGTGGATACAGGCTCGCAGCAGGACCAGTCTAGGAGGAATGACGATTTCACCACAACTATGGCCACCATATATAATATATTACGCAGGACCAGTGCGCACTTACACTAAAAAACTCAAACACAAATACAGAAGAAACTATACAGTTGCAATGACTCAAAAGATTTGCAAGAAACGAAGTTGGAGATCCACTTATATATACCCCTCACTTCTTTACATAAATGCATCCACTTCTTTTTAATTCTTCAACCAAACACAAACACAAACACAATTTACTGAGAGTGATGGATATCGAAGAAGAAAGATTGAAAGGGCAAGCTGAAATATGGGAGCATATGTTTGCATTTGTAGATTCAATGGCATTGAAATGTGCAGTTGAACTTGGAATACCCGATATTATTAACTCTCATGGTCGTCCGGCCACAATGTCTGAGATCATTAGCAGTTTAAGAACAACCACATCATCGTCAACTCCCAATGTCGATTATCTTACACGTGTAATGAGATTATTGGTGCATAAGCGTCTATTTACTTCTCAACTTCACCAAGAAAACAATCAAATTGTCTATGATTTAACTCGGTCGTCGAAATGGCTACTCAAAGATTCTAAGTTTAATCTGTCACCGTTGGTTTTATTCGAAACTAGTCCGAAAACACAAAAGCCATGGCAATATTTGGGAAAATGTGTCCAAGAAAATGGTTTTCCTTTTGAAAGTGCTCATGGATGCAGGATTTGGGATCTTGCTTTAGCTGATACTGATTTCAATAAAAAACTGAATGGCGCGATGCAATCTATGACTATCCTGATAATCAACGAGATGTTGATTGAATACAAAGATGGATTTAACGGAATAAGATCGGTTGTTGATGTCGGTGGTGGCACCGGGACATTGCTAGCTGAGATAGTTGGGGCTAATCCACACATACAAGGTATCAATTTTGATCTACCACATGTAGTGGCTACATGCCCTGATATCCCAGGGGTTAAGCATGCTGGCGGAGATATGTTCGTTAGTATTCCAGAAGCTGATGCTGTCATCATGAAGGTAAGACCATGCAAAAATGTTAAATTGTCATTGCATATATTAAAACATAGTGTTACATATTTTAGAGATCGAAAACGAAAATATATTTACGAACAGCTATCACCACAATGGAAAATTGGAAAACGTTGTATTAAACCTAGTTAATTTCTTTGTATGCATTGCCCTTTTTATTGTATTCTGAAAATGGTAGTCGAGACTTGAGAGACATAATTGCAAAAAACTAACAATATCGGTTGTTTAAGAAGTGATATTTATTTATGTTTGCAGTCGCTTTTGCACGACTGGACTGACGAAGACTGCACAAAAATCTTGAAAAACTGTTACAAGGCAATAACAAACAAGAAAAACGGAAAAGTTGTAATAGTTGAATTTGTGCTGCGACCAGAAGGAAATGGCTTATTTGATAAGACAGGATTGATATTAGATATGGTGATGTTGGCGCATACTTAAGGTGGCAAAGAAAGAACTGAAGTCGAATGGAAGATGTTATTGAAAAATGCAGGTTTTCCTCGTTATAATATCATTCAAACTCCTGCATGTCCTTGTATCATCGAGGCATTTCCAGAATAGGGATGAAGCGGCCCAATGCAATGGTATTAATATCGCTTCCCTAAAAAGAAAAAGGTCACCTAGTAAATTCGGAAAGATCAAATAAAAATATTATAGCTACTGGTTGGCGCTTGCTATGGTTTCTACTATTCTCCGGTGTGGGAGTTGTTATTTCTTTTTCTTGGCATTATTAGTCGGTTATGGTTATCGTTCGTGATACGCATGTAATTTCAATTATTTATGTTTACGTTGGTGATGCAATTTATGTATTTGAAATAATCAATTTCAGAAAATAAAAGGAAAATTTGGGTTGGAAAATTGGACAAGCAATAGAGTCATGGTGGTCATATCCTTCACTCTAACCCTATCAGATCCCACAGACCGAGCCCAAAGCCCTACACTCTTGCAAACCCTAGAATCCACAAAACACTTCTGGAAATGTCCGCCGCCACCACAAAAAGCATGATACAAAAGGAGAATGGAACCCCAAAACCATCTCACACCATAACCATAGCTTTCCCGAGACATCCTCTATACAAACTTTTCTTGATTGGCTGCAAAAGAAAGACGCCAATCAAGAAATTGATTGAAGTGAAGGGTATGAGCTGAGCAGGGTTCTCAATCTTTTGGGCTTCTTTATGGGTTTTCTATTTCGGTCTCTTTTAGGGGTGAGCATGGGTCGGTATGGACCGGTTTTCATCTCATCCACATCTAATCCATTGCACTACGGATTTCAAATTTGGCATCCGTACCCTACACCAAAATCAGGATTCTGTCACAGGGCATTTCTGTTACTGATTAAATTTGTAACACATACACGCCGTTGGAGAAACGCTGTGATAATAATTGTTATCGTTTTTTGTAACAGTTTTGACTGTGACAATATTTGATTACAGTCACAATTATTAGTTGTTACAATAATTAATAGTAAAGTTAACCTTATTTTAGAATTGCGACACGTTGCTCATTTTTCACAATTAATATAACATATTTAATTGTTATTCAAACTTTGCAACAATTAGGTGATGACACGTGTCTTACACCGCCAGGTAGGCAACTATTAAGTTTTGCCACGTGTCACTTTTTCTTTCGGTTACAGCAACACATATAAGTGTTTCCTACTTTTTGCAACAATTTCCCAATGGACACCTGTTGTCTTTTTGTCACAATTACTGTAACGTTTAAACTGTGGTAACAGCATTAATGTGATGACGCGTGTTGTTTTTTTCACAGTTTTCGTCACAGTTAGCCCTGTGACAATAATTGTAATAAAAAATGGATAGTCCAGGTCATTATCATGGACCTGGCCTTCAGGCCTGCACAATTAAACCAGAAACACAGGCCTGCAATACAACAACTGAACCTGAAACACAGGCCTGCAATACAACAACTGAACCTGAAACACAGGCCTGCAAACGACGAACATCACCACCTTTCTTGCCATCAGCACCTGCAAAAACGTGGACAGTTGCAGATGATTAGAACAAATAGGAAAATGGCAGCAACATAACAATCCAACGAAGCAAGCCAAATGAAAAAACATTTTCACCTAACTTCTGAGGAGTTTCTACTTTAACATTTTTGTCCAAGAGTGGGCTTATTGTTAGCAACTTCGGCAAGTCTCTTCTTTCCCTATAAGAAACACATAAAGTTATAGTTGGTCAGCAGTGGCAAATACAGAGAACTCTTACTCAAGCTAATCATGAAAATACTAAAAACGACGACATTCTTAGCAAAAAGTAAACCACAAGGTTGGACAATGCCTGAAAAGCAAGGGGTGAGGACAAAACAAATTATGAGACATGATCAACAACAAAGCAAATTTTGAGAATATTAAAGCACTCACTCTTAACGCCGCTTTATGTAGAGATGATGAGCGCATATAGGCTTTCATGAGCTTGAATATCATTGTAGTTACTAATCCAAGGATGACCTGCCAAGAGAAATATAATTAGGATCACAAAGAAAGAAATTCAGCAGTCTTTTTAACAAGATGAGAATATTAACTTAATGCCTCAGCATCCATCACTCGTTCATTTGGGTCTTTATTCAATAGACGCTTGACAAAATGCTTGGTTTCAGAAGATAAAGAAGGCCAAGGAGGTTCATCGAGTCCGCCCTTAAGGCCCGAAAAATCTCGGACTCTGTGCGAGCCAAGAACGGACAACTTCCACATAAAAGTATATATGATATCACACCAATACTCCACACATCAGCCTCTGTATTGTAAGATCTATGTAGAACTTCAGATGCAACATAGTATGCACTTCCAACGATGTCATTAAGTCTTTTATCTGCATCGTGTCAGATAAAATAGAAGTTAGAAAGACGCCTAATTTTACTTCTGTGAATAATATGGTCAGCACCCAAGAGAATAAAAAATCACCTGGTTTCACAAAATCGGACAAGCCAAAATCAATGGCCTTCAATTGCGAGTTTTCATCAACAAAAAATTCTGATTCAATCAAACCACTACACTTGGTTAGCAATATAAAAAAGTAAAAGAACAAGAATGTTAAGAGAAATAACTCGTGTGTTTGGTAGGATAACTTGGCTTCCATGCCAATCTAGCATGTTTTCCATGTGGTAAAAACATTATAATCCTGCCTGGGCAACACTAACAAGGATTATCTACTAAAGGCAAGTAAAGAGTAATATAATAGTTTCCTCAATTGAAGAACAATAACTCAATTCAACTAGAAACTTGCTAGATCATCACCATTACTTGGGCCCAGATTTAACACTTCAATTCTATCTGAAATGCCTCCCAGTTGGAAGCAAGAGCAATTAGTGAAGTCTACAATTTAACTTCTAAGTTTCTCGAGAAACATATTGACCATGAGCAGAAATATACGACTGGTTAAATCGGAATAGTCACTGAAGTCTAAACAGAATATACCCTTGTCAAGTTCATCAATCATGTGATGTGAACAAGAAAGTGAAATCAGTCTTAACATATGCTTAACAATGTCTCTTCATGTGCCCATTACTCCTACAATCATCTTATATCATTCAGTTGTAAAAGAAATATTGTTACAATTGGTACTGTCACTCAAGTATTAGATGAAAAAAGCAACTCCCAGCCACGTAATATTCAGTTATGGAACTAATATCTTTGAATTGGTAAGCTAAATTTCAACTAAGTTAACTCAAAAAATTTAACATCATAATACTAAATTCCTAAGAACAGACGAGATGGACAAAGAATACACAATCTTATATTGGCGCGCTTTAGATAAAGGGATTAGAGAAAGAAAAAAAGAGAGGGAAGAAAGAAAGAAAGATTATAAACTACGGAGGTACTTACAACAAAGGCGAAGTCATGCTTCAAATCCACATCCCATACTCTGCGGAAATGGTTGCCATAAACAGTAAGGTTATATCGCCTTTCACATTCCATTAAAACATCCAACTACATTATAGATAGAACACCAAAGTCTCCTATACACCCTGCTAGAATAGCCACCAATTCCACCAAGCGCACTCTCACATCATAGACCTCCAGGTTTGGAAAATGCCCAGAAACCTTCAACAAGATCATTTAAGTTAAAACACATGCCACTACAGGGGGAACATTCGGACAGTAGATAGCGTAATGATAGTGTGAACATAATCCCAAGCACATGAAAGATGCTAGGTGACGTTCTAAATATCACCATAACACAGAAACAAGCCCACCCGTACTAATTGGCTACTTATACACTGATGAAAATTAAACTTGTCAACCATGAATAAAAAAAAAACACAGCAGATGGTACAAGTTACTTCTATTTCACATATATACAAATGGGGAACGCTCTCAACTGCATTAGTAAAAAATCAGGAAGTAAATGAATCTCTTCACAATATATCCATTTAGTAAATAAAAGTCAATGAAACTCTCAAGCAAATACTTACCCTCCATGTATACAAATCGAACACAAAACACCTCTTCTTTCAATTCACCATCAGACAAATCAGTAGCATGCACGAACCATGATATCTGACTCCCATTCCCAGTATGTTGTTGAACCAAAATTGTAGGAAGAACTACCAAGAAAAAAAAAATCAAAACAAAAATCAAATCTCTCATATCAAATCCAAACTTCAAAAAGAAAAAACCAAATCAATTCAAAAACAAAAACGTGCCTGGATGATTAGCAATAACCTCCAGTAACCGAACGAAATTTCTTAGTTTCTTTATGTTTAAGAAGCTTAATAAAGCCATTTCCTCTTTCTTACCAATTATTTCCATCTTTATCAAATCGGTACAGTTTCGCTCATCTACAGAATTAACAATCATAAACCAAATCATCAATTTTGAACTGGCTCAAATCAAATTAAATCAAATCAAATCAAAGCGAAAAAGGTAATGAGTAAAGAAATTGATGAAGCACCATAAACTACAATCTTACCCAGATTGGGGTCTGCAGCATTTCAATTTGTAACTTCACCAAACGTAAAGCATTTTCTATTAAATCAAAAGAAACCCTAACAAAAACCCCAAATCAAAACTCTAATTTTGATCCAAATCTTAAGAGAACATCAGATCTACTGGGTTCAGTATCTATTTCCAATAAAATTAGAGTATTGATTATGGGTATATGGATTATGGTTTTGTTTCTCTGATTTGGAGGAGGGAGATGAAGAAGATGGAGAAAAGAGCAGCGTTCTGGTAAGGTGAATCATACGGGATTATAGCCTCATCTTTCTTAATTTAGGTTAGAGATGGAGACCGGCCGAGAGGAGCACAAGAAGAAAGTGATGAAATTTACTTTGATAGGGTTTCAGTCGAAGAAGAAGATGGGGTGAGTGTGTTAGGGTTTCAATTGAAGGAGAAGAAGATAGGGTGAAGGAGGCGGAAAAGGAAATGGAGATTTCGGTTTTTTATTTTCATTTTCTCTCTCTTCTAACTATATGTAGAAATCTCTTGTTATTGTGCAGCAGAGCTAGACGACTTGTGACTCCGACACCCATCTGATTGGTCTCAGAAGATCGAATGCTTGACTTCTTACCACGTGTCACAAAAAAATTCATTGGACGTCTCTCATTGTTTTAAATTAGATGGTGCATTTTATCACATACTAAACCATGTGACATCGTAACGCAGGGGTTCATAACTTAGGGAAGAAATGTCTAGTAGTTTACGAGTAATCAATGATCTTGTTGGAAGTGTTAGGACATTGGAATTAAGCATAAAGACCCAGAACAATATGATATCCAAAAGATATCGACATAAATGTGAATAACAAAATATTATGATACGATATTATTTTTTTAAGATAAATTTATATTTTTGGAGATATCGACAATAACAAAATAATAAATCTCATTTTCATATTAGTTTTCCTAGTTTTTTCATACCATAATAAAAAATCATTCTATTACTTTTTCTAATTTTGTTCATACCATAATAAAAAATAAAATAAGTCTAAAATAAAAAAGAAAATTGTTGTTCAATTTTGATAATGTGTGTAACCAGAAATTGTATTGAATTTAAAAAGGAAATTAAAAAATAAATTAAATTATTTGACTTTTATTTTTGTTATGTCTTGATTTGTATGTAAAAATATTTGCTACCATTAATTAGGGGATATGAGAATGATGCATGTATCCCAAATTATAAAAGTTCCCAAATTTTAGGGTGCTTTTTCCTAAAAGCAATATTTCTAAAATTAAAACAAGTACAATTTCAAAATATTTTTTTTCCATAGATGCTAATTCGCTTATTTTTGGTACATACAACATTACATCCAAATTAATCGGTACAATTTCCTTATTTTCTATTATAAAAATATTCTTTTCTGGACATCGGTCTATAAAAAGTGATATCGAAACCGAAAACCCATTCGGTGCCGCTGCTCTTTTCCGGATTCTTTTTTTTTGTCCGCATTACTGCGTGCTTGCATAATTTTTTCGTTTGATCCGTAAATGTTTTTTTTCTTTTTAAGGTAATCCAAGAAGTGCACGAAACCAACCCTCCTTCTCTCATTCAAGAACATCGAGGTAATTTTTTGTATCATTTACTCCCTCTGTTTCAAAAAGACCGTCCTCTATTCCATTTTGGTTTGTTTCAAAATTGTGTGGAACTTCTATTTATAGGAATGAACTCTCTAATATACCCTTAAATCTTTTATATTCATAAATTCTTTTTTAATGGGACCCAATCTAAAATATTAATGAAATTTGTATAATTAAGGAAAAAAATATATCCTTCATTCCTTTTTTGTATTTCCTATTTACAATCCCATAAAAAATTTTGGTAGTTTTTATTACTAACAGTTTTATTGAAATAAATTAGGAAAGTAATTAAGGGTAGTCATGTAAACTGCTATGGTCTCCTTAATATCTTAACAAAGTCAAAGCGGACTGTCTTTTCGAAACGGAGGGAGTATAATTTTTCATAGATGGGAAAAGCTCCTAGGGTTTTATTATGTGATAATAAATATCAACCGGTTTGATCGTAACTGTTTTTTTGTTTTGCAAGTCTTACAAATGTTTAAACTAATGTTTCTGTTTGATCCCTGGTTGTTTTTAGTTTTGCAAAGAAAGTGCTTTCGTTCAATGTTCCTCCGCTCTTTAGAAGGAAGACGGCTCTGATGATTTTTTTCTCTCATTAAAAGATTTTTATTCAACCTAAGTTTCTCGTTCAGATGAACTGGAGATGAAATATATCAATTTTGAACATCACAGGTTCAAAGATTACTAGAGTTAGACCTGAGTTTCTCGTTCGGATGAACTGATGACGAAATATATGATAATTGAACATCACAGGTTCAAAGATTAATAGAGCTAGACCTGAGTTTCTCGTTCGGGTGAACTGGAAACGAAATATATCAGTAACATCACAGGTTCAAAGATTACTAGAGTTAGACCTGAGTTTCTCATACGGATGAACTGATGACGAAATATATCAGATTCGAACATCACACGTTCAAAGATTGCTAGAGTTATTAGACCTGAGTTTCACGTTCGGATGAACTGAAGACGAAATATATTAGATTCGAACATCACAGGTTCAAAGATTGCTAGAGTTAGACCTGAGTTTCTCGTTCGGATGAACTGAAGACGAAATATATCAGATTGGAAAATCACAGGTTCGGAGATTACAAGAGTTAGACCCGAGTTTCTCGTTCGGATGAACTGAAGACGAAATATATCAGATTCAAACATCACAGGTTCAAAGATTGCTAGAGATAGACCTGAGTTTCTCATTCGGATGAACTGAAGATGAAATATATCAGATTGGAAAATCACAGGTTCAAAGATTGTTATAGTTAGACCTGAGTTTCTCGTTCGGATGAACTGAAGACGAAATATACCAGATTACTAAAGTTAGACCTGAGTTTCTCGTTCGTATGAACTGAAGACGAAATATATCAGATTCGAACATCACAGGTTCAAAGATTGCTAGAGTTAGACCTGAGTTTCGCGTTCGGATGAACTGAAGACGAAATATATCAGATTACTAGAGTTAGACCTGAGTCTCTCGTTCGGCTGAACTGAAGACGAAATATATCAGATTCGAACATCACAGGTTTAAAGATTGCTAGAGTTAGACCTAAGTTTCTCGTTCCGATGAACTGGAGACGAAATATATCAGATCTGAACAACACGGGTTCAAAAACTACTAGAGTTAGACTTGACTTTCTATTTCGGATGAACTGAAGACGAAATATATCAGACTTAAACATCACAGGTTAAAAGATTACTAGAGTTATACCTGAGTTTCTCGTTCGGATGAACTGGAGACGAAATATATCAAACTTAAACATCACAGGTTAAAAGATTATTAGTGTTAGACCCGAGTTTCTCGTTCGGATGAACTGAAGACGAAATATACCAAATTACTAGAGTTAGACCTGAGTTTCTCGTTCGTATGAACTGAAGACGAAATATATCAGATTCGAATATCACAGGGTCAAAGATTGCTCGAGTTAGACCTGAGTTTCGCGTTCGGATGAACTGAAGACGAAATATATCAGACTACTAGAGTTAGGCCCGAGTCTCTCGTTCGGCTGAACTGAAGACGAGATATATCAGATTCGAACATCACAGATTTAAAGGTTGCTAGAGTTAGACCTAAGTTTCTCGTTCCGATGAACTGGAGACGAAATATATCAGGTCTGAACAACACGGGTTCAAAAACTACTAGAATTAGACTTGAGTTTCTCTTTCGGATGAACTGAAGACGAAATATATCAGACTTAAACATCACAGGTTAAAAGATTACTAGAGTTAGACCTGAATTTCTCATTCGGATGAAATGGAGACGAAATATATCAGACTTAAACATCACAGGTTAAGAGATTATTAGTGTTAGACCTATGTTTCTCGTTCGGATGAACTGAAGACGAAATATTACATAATTGAACAACACAGGTTCAAAGACTACTAGAGTTAGACATGAGTTTCTCGTTCAGATGAACTGCAGATGAAATATATCAGATCTGAACAACACTGGTTCAAAGGCTACTAGAGTTAGACTTGAGTTTCTCTTTCGGATGAACTAAAGACGAAATATATCAGAGTTAAACATCACAAGTTAAAAGATTACCAGAGTTAGACATGAGTTTCTCGTTCAGATGAACTGGAGACGAAATATATCAGATCTGAACAACACGGGTTCAAAGACTACTAGAGTTAGACTTGAACAAGAGACCAAATATATCAGAATTAAACATCACAAGTTCAAAGATTACTAGAGTTAGACCTGAGTTTCTCGATCCGATGAACATGAGACGAAATATATCAGATTCGAACATCACACGTTCAAAGATTGCTAGAGTTAGACCTGAGTTTCTCGTTCGGATGAACTGAAGACGAAATATATTAGATTCGAACATCACAGGTTAAAAGATTGCTAGAGTTAGACATGAGTTTCTCGTTCGGATGAACTGAAGACGAAATATATCAGATTGGAAAATCACAGGCTGAAATGACCATATTACCGTTACGAGAAATAAGTCAATAAATATCACAGAAACAGTGAAAATGACCAAACTACCCTTATCAAAAATAACTAAAGTAAATATTATAGACTTTGAAAATGACTATTTTACCCATACTGGAAGTAAATGCAATAAATATTATGGAGACTGTCAAAAATGACTAGACTATCCTTATTGGAAATAAGTGCAACAAATATCACACAGACGGTGAAAATGACTATACTAAACTTACTGGAAATTAGTGAAATAAATATTATGGAGACTGTGAAAATGACCAGACTACCCTTATCAAAAATAAGTAAAGTAAATATTATAGGCTGTGAAAATGACTATTTTACCCTTACTGGAAAATAGTGCAATAAATATTATGAAGACTGTCAAAATGACCAAACTACCCTTATTGGAAATAAGTGCAATAAATATCACACAGACGGTGAAAATGACTATACTACCCTTACTGGAAATTAGTAAAATAAATATTATGGAAACTGTGAAAATGACCAGACTACCCTTATAAAAAATAAGTAAAGTAACTACTACAGACTGTGAAATGATTATTTTACCCTTACTGGAAATAAGTGCAATAAATATTATGGAAACTGTCAAAATGACCAGACTATCCTTATCAGAAATAAGCAAAGTGAATATTACGGACAGTGAAAATGACCATACTACCCTTACTGAAATAAGTGAAATAAATATTATGGAAACTGTGAAAATGACCAGACCACCCTTATCGGATATGAGTAAAGTAAACATTACAGTTTGTGAAAATGATTATTTTACCCTTAGGAGAAATAAGTGCAATAAATGTTATGGAGAATGTCAAAATGACCAAACTACCCTTATTGGAAATAAATGCAATAAATATCACACAAACGGTGAAAATGACCATACTACCCTTATTAGAAATTAGTGAAATAAATATTATGGAAATAAGTGCAATATTATGGTCATTTTCACAAACTGTAATATTTAATTTACTTATTTACGGTAAGGGTAGTTTGGTCATTTTCAGAGTCTCCATAACATTTATTGACCTTATTTCCAGTAAGGGTAAAATGGTCATTTTCACATACAATAATATTTACTTGACTTATTTTTTATAAGGGCAGTTTGGTCATTTTATAGTCTCCATTATGTTTGTTGCATTAATTTTTAGTAAGGGTAATATGGTCATTTTCACAGTCTGAAATATTAACTTTACTTATTTTTAATAAGGGTAGTCTGGTCATTTTCGCACTCTCAATAATGTTTATTGCACTAATTTCCAGGAAGGGTAATATGGTCATTTTCACAGTCAGTAATATTTACTTTACTTATTTCCAATAAGGGTAGTCTGGTCATTTTCACATTCTCCATAATATTTATTGCATATGTTTCCAATAAGGGTAAAGTGGTCATTTTCATAGATTGTAATATTTACTTAACTTATTTTTGATAAGGGTAGTTTGGTCATTTTCATAGTCTCCATGATATTTATTGCATTTATTTCCGGTAAGGGTAATATGGACATTTTCACAGTCTGTAATATTTACTTTACTTATTTCTGATAAGGGTAATCTGGTCATTTTCATAATCTCCAGAATATCTATTACACTTATTTCCAATAAGGGTAAAATAGTCATTTTCATAGTATGTAATATTTACTTTACTTATTTTTGATAAGGGTATTTTGATCATTTTCATAGTGATAGACGCATTTATGTGTCTAATATAGCTCATTTGTATATATTGTTAGTACTCGATATTGTACTTATTTGGTTATTTTATGTATTTGTAGGTGTTTTTGGAAAATAATCTCTTGCGGCGAATTTGGCTAAAAATGTGGCATTTGGACCTCCGTTGATAACGTACCGGAAGCGCCTCAGAAGTGTACCGGAAGTATCCCAGAAATACCCCGGAGGAACCCCGAAAAAAGTGCGGAAAATGCCCCAGAGGACACTTGCTATACGGACCCTTGATTTTGGATAAGGGGTAACCTAATTACTAAGGGGTGACCCATTTCCAGGCATCTGCTAAAGGGAGACCAGCCACAGATAAGGGGAGGTCAACTTCTCAAATTTAAAAGCAAATTTTGGCGGGAAAATGCATGCAGCGTCTGGCAGATTTGAAGATCGAATTTTGGACGTGATTTTAAGAGATTCAATTGCTGTATTTGGTACGTATGGACTCTGCATGACTAAACAGGCCTGATACAATCAATTGGACCCAACCAATTGGGCTGGAATGGCCGAGAGAGAGTTTCAAAGTCTCAACAGAGAGACGTGTTCTGTTTCGAGTTCAGGAGATTTTTGAGAGATTTCTGGAGGACTTTGACGCTGGATTAACATGTACATGGTCTTATTCAAGTCTAGGAAAGAGTTTGGTAGCTATTTTATAGCTAACAGCACGTGAAAAAGCTCAACAGAAGCGATTATTCTCTCAACAGCGCAGAGAAGAAAAGAAAGAAAAAGTCGGAATTTATACGAGATATTTGGGGTCTGTGGGATATATAAGAGTTGTTTCAAGTCATTAAAGGGGTTAGAAACCCTTAGGAGAGAGTTAGGAGGAGTTTAGAGACGAGTAGAGGAAGTTACAGAGAATTGGTGCTGCTGCTGCTGCTGCCATTGAAGAACCTGAAGAACACGAAGAACAGACTCGCAGAGTCCGTCGTTCTTCAGCAGTCTTATTTCAAAACCAACTGTCGTTGTTTTACAGCAGTTGGTGCTACTATCGTTGTTTTTAAGACCCTTCCACTTTGTAACAGTGACGCTGTAACATTTATACAGCGTTGCAAACTTCTTTTTACACCATTTTCATCAATAAAAACACATTATTAAGCCATGAATACATCTTATGATCATGTTTTTGGGATGAGGAGCTAAACCCAATCCAAGGGGTGACAGAGGAAGCCATTCTCACAATAATTATGTGGTAATCTCTATTTTATTAATTTATGCAATATTTTTATATGATTAATTGCATTGATAAAAATGATTTAAATGGTTTTTATTAATCAACTGTGTTTTCCCTTGATAATGCATGCTTAGTTTTAGACTCTTGATGCATTATACTTGTGATTAACATTTGATATTTTGGAAAATCTGCTCTTGGCAATTTTTAGAATCAACCCAATTATTTAAATTGCATAGTAAAAAAAATATTAGATCACATAAGTATTGTTGATTGGTGGAATCTTAACCCCTATTTCTCCATAAATTTTTACTTCAGTTTGCTATTTTTCCTAAATTTTATTTAAATCTAGAAATTTTGTTACCTTCACAAGTCTGAAAAGACCCCTTTTTACCACTATTACTACAATCACTATTTGAAAAACCATCAAATTTTTGGCGCCGCCGACGCGGACCTGTGTTTAGTTAGCATTTTTTTTAGATTTTTATTATTTTTATTATTTTTGTTCTTCTTTACGTTTTTGGTTTTTTTTTGTTTCCTTGCAGATTTTTGAAAGTTGGAGCGAAAGACAATTTCGCCAAAGCTTGTGGTGATTTACTTAAAGTTTGGGAGCGAAAAGCAAAGCTAAAGGAGCGAAAGAAGAAGAATTTTATTTATTTATTTTGATAAAAAGAGAAAAAAAAAAAAGAGAGACATTTTTTTTTTGTAATTTTTTTTTTTAGACTTTCTTTTCTTTTGTATTTTTTTTATGGACTTTGGACATTAATTTTGGGACATTTTTATTTTTATTTTTAAACCCTACGGAAGGGTACCCTTAAATATAAACTGTTTGCAGGGAAGGACGACGATTACGATATCGTCTCGGCCCCTCGGGTTCGCACACGGCATAGGAGTCGTGGCCCGAGTCGACTTCAGCGGTTCTTCGCCCGTCTGGTACGGGAGGTAAAATTCTAAACACCCGCGAATCTCCTGCAAGCGGGTTACTGGACTCCTTAAGGTGAATATATGTTGAGGACTTGAATATGGACTGTTTTTAAATTCCTAGTAAAGGGCAAGGACTGGACCATATAAGATAAGGGTTCGGATTTCATCACCGCTCCCTTCTTGCCCGCCTTAGGAAAACGAAACCTAAAGCGAACCTAAGCCTAAAATTTGGACTAGAAAGAGACCTATAGGGTATCGAGCTTAACAGGACAATCATTCGAAAAATATTGGTTACTCTTTTAAGCACACCTTGAAGTTCTTGACGGTTACTGCGAGTTGAATGCGTGACTGCGCCGCATTGGATCGGTGAGGTTTTGGGTATCAAAGCTCCACTGAGCTTCCCTCGCCTCGATTCAACTTGCTTTAACTCGGATTGATTCCAGAGGGGTTTGCTCAAATTGTAACGAATTCCGTTTCGAAGGATTAGAAGCTGGTCTAGAAACAATCTAAGTGGAGCCATCATGCTTGTTGTTTGCTAGAAATCTTTAGGTTTGCTGTGGTAAATTCGAGTCATCCTGCTGTGTGATTGCTAGAACCTTCCTGTTAGGATTTTTTTTTTTTTTTCTTTTTGAATTCTTTTTAGTGTATGCCCGATTTTGTTAGGGCTTGGAAAAGAGATACTCTAGGTCGATTGATTAGCGAAAAACCTAGTAGTTATTCTGATTTAAGCAGGGAGCTCGAAGATTCTTCTTTTGAGAGCCCTGTTTTTGGAAACTTCAGTTTTGAGAATCTGTCTCTTTGTGAGGAAAGCACCCCTAGTACTCCAGTTGTGCCAGCGATGGCAACTTTGAAAGATTACATGTTCCCAACTAGGACCAAACGAGCTTCATGCATTAAATTTCCAGCCACTACGGCTAATTTCGAGATAAAACCTAGTATTCTTCAGATGATCCCTATATTC
The DNA here is from genome assembly GCF_003573695.1 of Papaver somniferum. NCBI lineage: Eukaryota > Viridiplantae > Streptophyta > Magnoliopsida > Ranunculales > Papaveraceae > Papaver > Papaver somniferum. Next base: position 18,653,327 of record NW_020628818.1, read on the forward strand.
TTAGGAAAAGATGATGAGAACCCTTATTTTCATATTAGGGACTTTGAGGAAATTTGTGGGACAATTAGAATAAAAGACCTTACTGATGAAGTCTTGAAACTTAAAATGTTTCCCTTTTCCTTGAGAGATAAAGCCAAGACCTGGCTTAATAACCTACCGTCTGAATCCATAGAAACATGGCAGGAACTTATCGCTGCCTTCTATATGAAATTCTACCCTAAGCATAAAACTGCAGCTGTTAGGCAGAAAATTAGTGCTAGTGTGCAACAAGAGGGAGAGTCTCTGTATAGGTTTTTAGAGCGATTCAATGATCTCCTATCTCAGTGTCCTCACCATGGATTTGATAATATGAAACTTGTACAGATTATTTATGATGGTTTAGACTATTCGACCAAAGCCATGGTTGAGTCTATGTGCGCTGGTGAGTTCACTAGTAAAAATGCTGATGATGCTTTTGCCTTCTTAGGAGCTATCGCTGAAAAATCCCAACAGTGGGAATCTTGTGTTGAACCCCCTAAAAGACTCTTGGTCAATAGAAGTAGCACCAATATGGTAGATACGAGTTTTGCGTCAGATGCTAAGTTTGCTGCTTTATCCAGAAGGTTAGAAGCTTTAGAAATGGGTCAGACTAAAAATAGGTCCCTTGTTGAACCTAATAGAGCCTCTCAAGTCTCTAGTTGTGGAATAGAGCCAGATAATTCGTTTTGGGAAGGTCAGGTTAGTGAAGAGCAAGCCCATGCTGTCTATAACAACTCTAGGTTTGAGAACCGTCAGAAGTTTGACCCATACTCAGAAACCTACAACCCTGGTTGGAGAAACCACCTAATTTCTCTTGGTCTAAGGGCCAGAGTCAAGGCCAGTCTAGCAATTCTCAGCCTCCCCCAGGTTTTGGTTTTAAGAACTCTTCAGGTCAAACCCAGTTTCAGAACACTTCCGAGAAAAAGATCTCTACCTTAGAGGATACTCTCACTATGTTAGCAAATAACCATGAAATGCTAACAAAGAACCACATGAGCTTTCAACAAGAAACTAGGCAAGAATTGAAGAATACTTCCCAGAGTCTTGCCAAGTTAGAACTTCAAGTAGGACAAATAGCTAAGTTCATAAGTGAGAGAGAAGATGGAAGGTTCCCTAGTCGTACTGATCCCAACCCAAAAGGAGAGAAATCGTACAATCATGTGAATGCTGTCACAACCCTAAGGAGTGGAAAGAAAGTTGACAACAAGGTGCCATGCCTGATAGTGAACATGCTGTAGTTCACCCTGCTGAGCCAGAAAATGAGGAGACTGATAGAGTCTCCAAAGAGACCAATGAGGGTCCTGTTGAGCCTCACTTTGTTCCCAGAGCCCCGTTTCCCCAGCTGCTAGTTCCGACTAAGAGGGAGTCCAACTTTAATGATATATTGGAGGTTTTTAAGCAGGTTAATATCAACCTTCCATTATTAGATGCAATTAGGCAGATTCCCTCTTATGCCAAGTTCCTTAAGGACTTGTGTACGCGAAAGCGTAAGCTCAGTGTCCAGAAGAAAGCCTTCATAGCTAGTCATGTGAGTTCTATTATTCAGAATACCACTACTCCTAAGTATAAAGACCCAGGGTCCCCTACCATTGCTTGTACAATAGGTAAGTACCGTGTTGAGAAAGCGTTGCTTGACTTAGGAGCCAGTGTGAACTTACTGCCATACCATGTGTACCTTAAGCTAGGACTTGGTGAGATGAAACCTACCCAGATAACACTCCAGTTAGCTGATAGGTCCGTTAAAATCCCTCGTGGTGTGATCGAGGATGTTCTTATTGAGGTCGACAAGTTTATTTATCCAGTGGATTTCGTGGTCCTAGATACCCAACCTGTCCCCGACCCAGAGAACCAAATACCTGTGATTTTAGGTCGCCCATTCTTAGCTACGTCTAATGCGATCATAAACTGTCGAAATGGTATTATGAATCTGTCTTTTGGTAATATGACTATTGAGCTGAATATTTTTAATGTAAACAAGCTACATTCTGAGCTAGATAACACATGTATTGAAGAGGTGAACATGATAGGAACCTTAGTTCAGGAGTCATTACCAAACATCGTATCGGAAAATACATTGGAGAGTTGTTTATCCCATTTTAGCCTGGATTTGATGATAATAGTAACATTGAACAAGTTAATGCTTTGTTGGATTCTGTTCCTATGTTAGATATTGATATATGGAAAATAGGTTCGAACCATTACTAGCTTCTGAGTCTATCTTAATACCGTATTTAAAAGAGCCTCCTGAGTTGGAGTCTAATTATACATTTTTAGGCCCACCCGAGTCTTTCCCTGTGATTATAGCTTCCGATTTGGATAGTGTTCAGGAAAGTAGGCCAGAGACCGTGCTTCAAGAAAATAAGGAAGCCTTAGAGTGGACCATAGAAGATATGAAGCAAGCTGAGGATGAACCACCTGATTATGACTTAGAGAAAGCAATTGACCTTTTTCAAGAACCCGATGGTCTAGAAATTAGGAACATTGTGACTAGTCATTGTAGAGGCACAAAATTCTAAGTTTGGGGGTAGAGAACTAGAAGAATCTCTTGAGTATTTTAAGGACTGGGAAGATCCGGAAATTCAAGCAATAATGAGAGGTTTGTGTGAGAGTAGTGAAAACCCTAAGTTTGGGGCTAGTAATGATTCTTGTGACCGTCAATTATCCCTATTAGAAGTCCCTAACTTGGGACTCGAGCCTAGTGAGGTATTCCATGAGTCTATTCAGACTCCACAACCCGATCCTCCTGATAATGTCCAGGAAAAAATCCATATATTAGAGACCCGTTTTTCGGATGAAGCTGTTTGCCGAGACACTCATATGAAGCCCAAGTGGTCACCCGAGATAAATCCAGTCTTGCGAGAAACTTTAGATCAGGTTGTGTTCTATCTGCTCATTTTTCTAATCTTGAGCATTTGTCTCCTATTCGTGGCAGTTCTATTTGGTCTTATGGACCACAATTGTTTCGACTATTGGTATACGACTTTGGAAGGTGACAATTCTTTTTGAGGTATTTGATGTCTAGCTAATGACTATAAATTTAGCATTTACTGGGAGGCTCCCGCGTTCATGTGATACGGTAATATCCTTATTTTTTTTCCTCCAGTGGTAATAGTTTCTCCTTGTTCATGCTTTTAATTTCATCTTTAGAACATTGAGGACAATGTTAGATTTAAGTTTGGGGGTGGGGAAGAAACACTTTTTGTCACATTTTTGCAATAAATAAACTCCAGAGCCTAGAAATTTATGCCTATTGAGGATTGCACTAACTAATCTAAGTGGATGGAAGCATTTTGATTGTAGGAGTTTGAGGAACCAATCTGATTAGATGGAAACATCTAAAGAGTCTATTCATAAAAGCACAGAGCTCAGGTGTTAGAAATAACATGATAGTTTCACCATATCTCGTTGAGTCCTTTTCACTTCTATTTTTATTTTATTTTGTTTTTAAACTATGTTTCTCTAAGTGATAGGTGGGGCCCACGATTCAAGTTGTTACCAATGCTAGGGTGAATTAGAGTGATTGAGATACCATGAAAAAAAAAAAAAAAAAAAAAAAAAAAGAGATGAAAAAAAAAAAAAAAAAAAAAAAAAAAAAAAAAAAAAAAAGAAAAAAAAAAAAAAGAGAAGAAAGAAATTGAGACCAGACCATTTGACCAAAAGGAATAAATTCAATAAAGTCGACCACTGGTACCCTTGTATATGCCAGTTGTGTTGACCTAGAGTTAGGTTATCGACCACTGGTACCTTGTATATGCCATGTGTTGATATTAGTCAGACTAGTATCTCAATCCATTAGGATAGGTTCATTTTGGCGGAGGCCTTCAGACAGATATGGGAAACGCCGTTCACTTAGTAAACATCAAAACCATCTATTTTTCTATATCCATCTTCTTGATCTATCCATGTGATTAGTTTTGACTCCGAATATGATGTCCATAGTGCAACTATCTGAGTAGAGCTCTGTCACTTTATATGAATTTTAGTATGCTTGAGTGCAAACTCGTGTACAGCAATTGGAATTTCGCATCAGGGTACTTCTTCCTGTAGTCAATAAGTATGCCAACCAAGGAGATTCTTTAGTGCCTTCCAAGGTTCTGCGTAGATAGCTAAGGTCTGGAGTACAGGTTTTGTGGGTATCTCTGGTAAGCCCTCCCGAGACTATAACTCGGCCACTAGGGCCACCTAGGGGTTTAAAGGCTTATTGCATACGCTAAATGCAATCGACGATGCCTGCGACAGTGAGTTAGGATTTTATTTTGTAGTTTTGATTTGCTCGGGACTAGCAAATAATAAGTTTGGGGGTATTTGATAGACGCATTTATGTGTCTAATATAGCTCATTTGTATATATTGTTAGTACTCGATATTGTACTTATTTGGTTATTTTATGTATTTGTAGGTGTTTTTGGAAAATAATCTCTTGCGGCGAATTTGGCTAAAAATGTGGCATTTGGACCTCCGTTGATAACGTACCGGAAGCGCCTCAGAAGTGTACCGGAAGTATCCCAGAAATACCCCGGAGGAACCCCGAAAAAAGTGCGGAAAATGCCCCAGAGGACACTTGCTATACGGACCCTTGATTTTGGATAAGGGGTAACCTAATTACTAAGGGGTGACCCATTTCCAGGCATCTGCTAAAGGGAGACCAGCCACAGATAAGGGGAGGTCAACTTCTCAAATTTAAAAGCAAATTTTGGCGGGAAAATGCATGCAGCGTCTGGCAGATTTGAAGATCGAATTTTGGACGTGATTTTAAGAGATTCAATTGCTGTATTTGGTACGTATGGACTCTGCATGACTAAACAGGCCTGATACAATCAATTGGACCCAACCAATTGGGCTGGAATGGCCGAGAGAGAGTTTCAAAGTCTCAACAGAGAGACGTGTTCTGTTTCGAGTTCAGGAGATTTTTGAGAGATTTCTGGAGGACTTTGACGCTGGATTAACATGTACATGGTCTTATTCAAGTCTAGGAAAGAGTTTGGTAGCTATTTTATAGCTAACAGCACGTGAAAAAGCTCAACAGAAGCGATTATTCTCTCAACAGCGCAGAGAAGAAAAAGAAAGAAAAAGTCGGAATTTATACGAGATATTTGGGGTCTGTGGGATATATAAGAGTTGTTTCAAGTCATTAAAGGGGTTAGAAACCCTTAGGAGAGAGTTAGGAGGAGTTTAGAGACGAGTAGAGGAAGTTACAGAGAATTGGTGCTGCTGCTGCTGCTGCCATTGAAGAACCTGAAGAACACGAAGAACAGACTCGCAGAGTCCGTCGTTCTTCAGCAGTCTTATTTCAAAACCAACTGTCGTTGTTTTACAGCAGTTGGTGCTACTATCGTTGTTTTTAAGACCCTTCCACTTTGTAACAGTGACGCTGTAACATTTATACAGCGTTGCAAACTTCTTTTTACACCATTTTCATCAATAAAAACACATTATTAAGCCATGAATACATCTTATGATCATGTTTTTGGGATGAGGAGCTAAACCCAATCCAAGGGGTGACAGAGGAAGCCATTCTCACAATAATTATGTGGTAGTCTCTATTTTATTAATTTATGCAATATTTTTATATGATTAATTGCATTGATAAAAATGATTTAAATGGTTTTTATTAATCAACTGTGTTTTCCCTTGATAATGCATGCTTAGTTTTAGACTCTTGATGCATTATACTTGTGATTAACATTTGATATTTTGGAAAATCTGCTCTTGGCAATTTTTAGAATCAACCCAATTATTTAAATTGCATAGTAAAAAAATATTAGATCACATAAGTATTGTTGATTGGTGGAATCTTAACCCCTATTTCTCCATAAATTTTTACTTCAGTTTGCTATTTTTCCTAAATTTTATTTAAATCTAGAAATTTTGTTACCTTCACAAGTCTGAAAAGACCCCTTTTTACCACTATTACTACAATCACTATTTGAAAAACCATCACATAGTCTACATGATATTTATTGCACATATTTTAGTAAAGGTAATATAGTCATTTTCATAGTCTCCATGATGTTTATTGCACATATTTGTAGTAAGGGTAATATGGTCATTTTCACAATAAGGGTAATATGATCGTTTTCAAAATGTGTAATATTTCCTTTAATTATTTCCGATAAGGGTAGTCTGGTAGTTTTCACAGTCTCCGTAATATTTATTGCACTTATTTCCAGTAAGGGTAAAATAATCATTTTCACAGTCTATAATATTTACTTTACTTATTTCTTATAAGGTTTGTATGGTTATTTTCATAATCTCCAGAATATTTATTACACTTATTTACAATAAGGGTAGAATAGTCATTTTCATAGTATGCAATATTTACTTTGCTTATTTTTGATAAGGATAGTTTGATCTTTCATAGTCTCCATGATATTTATTGTCCTTATTTCTAGTAAGGGTAATATAGTCATTTTGATAGTCTCCATGATATTTATTGCACTTATTTCTAGTAACGGTAATATGGTCATTTTCACAGTAAGGGTAATATGGTCATTTTCAAAATGTGTAATATTTCCTTTAATTATTTCCAATAAGGGTAGTCTGGTCGTTTTCACAGTCTCCGTAGTATTTATTGCACTTATTTCCAGTAAGGGTAAAATAATCATTTTCACAGTCTATAATATTTACTTTACTTATTTCTTATAAGGTTTGTATGGTTATTTTCATAATCTCCAGAATATTTATTACATTTATTTCCAGTAAGGGTAGAATAGTCATTTTCATAGTATGCAATATTTACTTTGCTTATTTTTGATAAGGGTAGTTTGATCTTTCATAGTCTCCGTGATATTTATTGTCCTTATTTCTAGTAAGGGTAATATAGTCATTTTCATAGTCTCCATGATATTTATTGCACTTATTTCTAGTAACGGTAATATGGTCATTTTCACAATAAGGGTAATATGATCGTTTTCAAAATGTGTAATATTTCCTTTAATTATTTCCGATAAGGGTAGTTTGGTTATTTTCACAGTCTCCATATTTATTGCACTTATCACCAGTAAGGGTAAAATGGTCATTTTCACAGTTGGTAATATTTACTTTACTTATTTCTTATAAGGGTTGTATGGTTATTTTCACAATCTGTAATATTTACTTTACTTATTTCCGGTAAGGGTAGTCTGGTCATTTTCACCGTTTCCATAATATTTATTGCACTAGTTTCCATTAAGGGTAATATGGTCATTTTCACAGTCTGTAATATTTAATTCACTTATTTCGGATAAGGGTAGTCTGGTCATTTTCACAGTCTGCATAATATTATGTTGCACTTTTTCCACTAAGGGTAATATGGTCATTTTAACAGTCTGTAATATTTACTTTACTTATTTCCGATAAGGGTAGTCTGGTCATTTTCACAATCTTCAGAATTTTTATTACACTTATTTCGATAAGGGTAGTATGGTAATTTTCGCTGTCTTCGGAAGAAGCAGATATGTCAAAGTCAAATTTGTATAAAGTCATGACTTGTTGACTTGGTCTTGATCCTGTTTTCTAATATTAAGGAAATTAAAAAGAAAAAGAAAAATGTATTTTGATTTGTAGAAATGAAATATAATTGTTAGTTTGTACAAATGTGGGGAAATTAGTGACAAGTAAAATTCAAAGTGTTATAATTTTGGGGTTGTTTTAGATGTGGTGGAATATTTGGGTGGAATCATCACTTTGAATTATAATTGTGATTGTCTGTAAAATTGTCAACAAATATTATTGTGACTAATAAAAGAATTTAATTTTCCTAATTATCATCACGAATACAAAATTTAATAACAGTTATAACTGTTGCAGGACTTATCACAGGTGTATCTGTGACTGAAAAATAAATTGTGACAGGTTGCACTGTTACAAAATCTTGGTTTTGGTGTAGTGGTGTCCAATTCATATCCAACGGATTTACATCCAATGGATGCACGGATGGACGAATTGGATGCGGATAATCCAATGGATTTGTTTTAGTTAAAATTTATAATAAAGAAAATAAAGCTAATACAAATGACTCTTATAAAACCTACATATCCTATATATGTACAGGAATATAAAAATGCCATGTACAAGACCCCAAACAAACATCTTAAAAATTTCTAAATAATCCATAGTATTTTCTAGAACTATATAAATGCACTTCATTTAATGGATATGAATGTCCAACGGATTTTCAGAATTGCATCCGGGCCCGATCCGTTATCCGTTGGATTTCAAAAATTCCATCCGCATCCAACCCGTTAACGAATGGTCCAGACATCCATCTGTAAATGAACGGTTGGTCTCGGTTAAACCCGTGGATTACCGGCCAAATGTTTACCCCTATTAGTGGGTATTTTAGTCTTGGGCCTTCTATTTTGTCGAGGGAATTTCTTACATCTGATTGCATGTATATGGGTTACCCAGTATTGTACGAAACATTTCTATTATTATATACAAAATTATCTTTATCGATCAAAAATAAAGGAGAGAGTCACGGTGGTACTCTTTGTCCTTTTGCAAAAGGCTTTGGCCAAGTCCCATGAAGAGGAAGAGTAGGATGATGGTGACTGAAATACGTGGCAATAGCTACAGTTCATGTTCTCTCTCCTTGGAAACGGGGAAGGGAAGAGGAAAACTAAACTTGGACGAGGATTAAAACCTCGCCCAAAACAGCTGAAAAACAAGGATTTAATTATCGCATATTCACATTTTATAATGAATATACTTATACCAAAAAGATCCAATAAAATACCGTCCTACCCAACTTTTAATATTTTATATAAATAAAATGATTTTGGGCTGAGGATTGGATTGTCGTTCAAATCTATTTTCACTCTCACGCCATAAGATTTGGGGAATTTTTACGACAAGTTATTCATGAATATGAATAGATTTCATATCATTTGGGAAGCTCATAATATACGCGTATTATGTTCGATCTTTCAATATTTCGTGAAACGAATACGCATTTGTCAGATTGCGAATCATTCGACGAATTACTAACTACAATCAAGTTTATGTCTCAAGTATTGAGAATTAGATAAAAGCTAAAACAAGAAAAGCAAAAAAATTCTATAAAATCAAAATTATTTTTTAATCCAACAAATTTCATATATTCCACCATTATATAAGGGACGGAAACATAATTTTAGCAAATTATTAACTTGACCTAACTTTGCCAACCGGCCTAAAATAACAACGACAAATTATCCCCAACTCCACCCTCGGGGTCGGATATCATTTAAGAGAGTTAAATAAATAGTCGAGTGTAAAGTTTTTATTGTACTGGGCCTAAAGTTCAAAACACCCATGTAATAATTAGCTTGATTTTTGTTAAAAGGAGAGTAAAAACGGATCCGAGAAGAGCGAAAATCGTTATCAACTCATTGAATAGTACTAACTCTATATAATTTTTCAACTCGGGCTAAAATAACCTTACTATCCATAAAAATGTATCCCACGCTCAAAATCGAGTCTTAGTCTTAACTTACTCTAAGGCGCATGAAAACCTCCTCAACTTTCTATTCTTCTGCAAAACATCTTAAACCCTAAAAGTTAACAACTCAGTTAAATCAGCCAGACTGGTTTTGTAATTGAAAAAACTAATTTAGGAAATCAAACCCTACTTGAATCAGATATGGAAGCTTAGTTTGTTGACATGGGTAACCGTAAAAATTTCACGCAATATATGCCATGGAGAAATATTATGCATGTTCAAACATAAAATCAAATAACTTGTGATCAACAATTGAATCTTTAATTTTTATTATAATTTAACGGACAAAGATTTTCCATATATATAATATATAATGATCAAATTCAAAATTAAGATTTCATCAAAAAGGAATAACCTACTTTGAGTTATGTTTTCCTTGAACAAAAACCAACGGAAGTTACGGTTAGTGGATTGTTAAAAGTGTTCCTAGATTTTGAAAACTTTCTAAGCCTTTCATGGTCATGGCGGTGTCCTTCAAGTTTGAGAATAACAAGAAAGCATGGGTACAGGAGAAGAGTTTTTGTTCATGCATGTGGTTTCGAAAAAAGATTAGACAATGTTTTTTGGTTTTTTCAAGAAATGTGCGATGAGTTTGTGTTTCAATTAGGCAAATTTCTCCCGAGTCAGCCAAATATATTAAACTTGTCCTAGATAACGAGTTAACAACGATTTTCTCTCTCCTCGAATCCGTTTTTTGCTCTCCCTTTAACAAAAATCATTAGTTTTGGGTAATAAAGCAGTAAAGTTATATCATGATTTATCTGTTTAAGTACGAATGATGTGGTGAGAGTAAAAGAAAATCTATATAGACAGCATTAAGGCCCATAGTTTAACTTTCCCACATAATTTGATAGAAACTATATGGAAAACCATCTTTCGTAATAATATTATTTTCCGTGGTTTCATCACTGAAACCATCTTAAATCAGGAATTTTTTTTTTCTATCAGAAGAGAATTGTCTTAGATTAGAGAGAATGTACATGGGGCTACCAAGAGGTAGAAAAAAAAATCAACAGATTACATAAAAGTTGATTTCCAGTTTCGTATAAAACTTGAGAAATTCAAGTGAACTTATTTTCCGGACGCTGCTGACCAAGAAAGAAATAAGGCCTTCGCTTCAATCACTAAATCAGAGTCTGTTTTGAAATTGTATTTTCTCTCAAAGATTCAACAGTTTCTCTCGATCCATAAAACCCATAACATGAGGTATAAGCTCTCACATGATCTTACTGGAACAATTCAGGGAAGGGTGTTGCCATGATTTTGCAAGATCATGCGTGCTCTTAACCCAAATTCAATTATGAGGTAACATGCTTGTCCATATATTTCGAGCCACCTTACAATGAATGAACATGTGATCTTGAGTTTCCAAATCATCCTCACACAACATATGATAGTTGTATATGTCTATACCTTTACATTGCAGCATATCAATAGAAGTTTACTTTAGTGGGTTCTGCAGACTTCCAAATAAAAATATATGAAAACTCTTCGACACTTTCATCCCGGATTAAATGCTTATATAAGCTCTTAACAAAGAAAGTACCTGATGTATAGAGTGACCATCTTCGAGTATATTAGGTAAGCCAAGATGGAGGGGAGTCTTCAATAATGGTAAGTAGAGCAGCAACATCATCCACCTTTGTACTAATCATAACTCTTTTGAAATCAAATTTCTATCCACCCTCCGGAGAGATCATATTCGTCATCTTAATATTTTTATCTCTTACTAACTTGTGGAAACTAGGGAAAACAATGGCCAGTGAAATATATCCACACCAAGTATGAATCCAGAATGCAATGTTTCTACCCATGTGCATAAAGAGAGTGGAATTTCCAGAGATTAGAACCGGCTTATCTGCAATAGTTCGCCAATAAGAAACTCCAAAGTCATATTCATCTTTACCAGAATCTAATAGGAAGAATCAGAACCATATTTATCATAAATGACCTTATACCATTATTTGTTTTTCTCGACACCAAACCGCCAACATCACTTAGATAACATAGCTAAATTCATCATTTTAAGGTTTCCAATACCTAATCCGCCTCTTTCTTTAGTAGTGCATATTAAGTCCCAGTTTATTGGATGTGATATCTTATAAACTTCCTTGTATTCCCATAAAAAGTTACGCATCTTGTTCTAGAGTATCTTAATGACTGAATTTGGACCTTTGAATAATGAGAAGTAATAAGTTAGTAGAGGCGACAAGATACATTTTAGTAAAACAAGTTTACCTCCCTTAGATAGAGAGAACCTTCTCTAAGGTGACAATCTCGTGTCAACTTCTCAATGATTAGATCCCAAATTTATTCTGGACTGGACTTAGCACCAAGTGACATACCCAAATACATGAAAGGCTATCTATCAAAAGAACAACCCAGTTCCGCTGTCCCGGAAGGTAAATCCAGTACATCTCCCACTGCGCATAGTCTAGTTTTAGAAGTATTTACCTTCAAACCAGCAATGAACTCAAAGCATACATTGTAGGGATGAAAATAAGTTACGCAACTTCTCCTTCTTATTATCAGCAATGAATATAGTGTCATCTACATAACGAATATGATTAACAATAATACTCTTAGTTGATATAAAAAATCCATTGAACAAACCTTGAATAACCGCTCTATCCATAAACTCGCAAAACCTTCTATTGAAATATTAAACAAAAGGGAAGAAACTGGAAAACCCTGTCTAACACCTCTTGAACTATTGAAGTAACCAAATCCATTTATGAGCACTGAAAAAAGAAGAAGTTGAATAACAGAACCGCAACCACTTACACCATTTCCTGCTGAAATCCATTTCTGTTAACACAAATTCAAGGTATTTACAATTAATGCTGTGAAAATCCTTCTCGAGATCACACACTACCAGCATTCCCAGACATTAGTCTCGAATCTACCAGTTCACTGGCAATTAAGGTGCCATCAATAATCTGTCTACCCTCAATATTTGCACGCTGAACAGATGAAATCTGCTTGTCTAGAAGAAGTCTAAGCCTTGATGCCAAAACTTCTGCAATGATCTTTTATATACTAGTTAGAAGACAAATGTGTCAACAATATATCTTTCACAATCTCAATATGATCATTTCAAGGTACAAGAGTGATGATAGTTGAGTTGTGTTTAGATTCAATTGCATCCAGTCTAGGAGCTTTATCATTTCCTAAATCCCTTACGGCCAGTAATGCATCTTCTTCCGTAAAATCAGCATCCAAAATATTAAACTCCATGGAAGTAATGTTGTTGAACAAAATACCCTCTAAATTTGGTCTGATGATCTCTTCTTCGGTGAAATGTGTCTTGTAATAATCAACTATATGCTCCTGCAATTTTGTCTGACACCAACTCACCCCCAATATAGAGTTTTCGCATTCTGTTGTTTCTTGTTCTACAGAAGCACCACTGATGAAAAAAGATATTCCTAGCTCCTTGTTGTATCCACTTAGTGTTTGATTTGATTCTCCAAGAAGTTTCTTCCGTTTTTATAAATCCGAAATGGTTATTCTCATTATTCTTTTCTTTCTTTTGTATAATTTTTTTTCTTATAATTAAAAGTTGGAAAGTTTACGAAAATCTTTTGTATAATTTTTTTTCTTATAATTACAAGTCGGAAAGTTTAAGAAAATTATGAAAACCTCTATTTATGTACAAAAACCGATGAATGGAAATCTCACCTTTTCCTTCAAAAAAAAAAGTCTCACCTTTTTCCACGCAGTGCCATAGATCGATTTGAGTCCAAAAATTGACTATTGATATATTCAGCATGTTTTGTTACCCAATGCTGACACTTAGAGCAAGTTTTATGGCGGAAGAATTCCATCTTCCACAATTTGATTAGCGCTATTTTTATTAGCGTATTCCGTCTTCTAGCGCGCTATTATGAATAGCGTTTTACGCTAATCTGATTAACAGTTCCATGGATTGTACGGATCATCCCACGAAATCATGGGACATGTCTTGGAAAATCTGTAGAAGACCCCAACCTGGAAGCTACTAGACTTGACTTTCCACAATTGAAATAGGTTGTATTCCACCTTAAGATTTTCTCTTAGGCTGGGTCTAATGGGATCCAAGATCCAAGTTTTGCACTATTGAAGTGCCGTTAATACGCGTACTGTTTCGCTGATTCCCAGTGAGTTCTTCGTTTTGCTTGGATCCAAGATGGAAGTAACCCAGGCACGCCCTTTGAAACTGCGTACGAAAAAAGCATTATACGATGTTCCTAACTACGTACCAGCGAATATTCTACGAAAATATTCTTCCACACACCCTTAGGAAATGCATTCCACAGTGATTAAAACTGCGTATCCCAAATACGCAGTTACAACGGGCGCGCCCGTTTTATATTTTTTTGACCTTTTTTTACCTACACCCAGTTTACACTCTTATATACAACAAGTTATTTGCGTACTTTCTCACAGTGAGCGTTGATTAAACATACAACGTTATGAATAAATTGATACTAACCTTAGGGATACATGGATTGAATGATTAAATATCTCTAAATGATTAATTAAATCTAAACTTAGATAAATTTCGCCGAACGCAAGCCAACACATAGTATGTGCGTCAAGCATTTAAACCGTAATGTGGTCTAACGAACGAGTTTCGTCTCGTGAGGGTTTACATAAAGGTATACCCACAAAACCATTACTATCATGTCGTTGATGCGGTTTTTTTTTAATCTTCCTCTCCATCTTGTGGAGGATTTTGGGGTCGTTGTATCGTGTTTAGTTCTGGGAAGTTAGCCTTCATAGGTAGCATTGATAAAACATGAATTCTTTTCCTGTTTTGCCGAGCGTATTTCCCATTTGCATATCGCTCCTAAACCAAAAAAAAAGACATAAGTTGGTAAGTGTTTTTGTTGAAGAATAAAACCAAGTGGTCTGAGTATAAAGATAGACTACTTACAAGCTTCTCAACTGTCTGTAGAGGAGATCGGTTCTGGGCAATATAAATTTCTTTCTGGTATCGCACGTAAACCCTCGCTCCCTTTTTTATTACTCTGAGCCTACCCTTTATAGTTGTCGCTGTTCTTTGATGAATATTTGTGAATTATTGTGTGTGATTTTCGAATATGCGGTTCCAAACCATATTAGCCGGAACCATGTGATGGTCAACCTCGGGAAAGGTAACAACACTTGACCACGCATTTGTGATCGCAACATCCTCTTCGACGGTATACCGAGCCATTATAAATGTGTTGTGGTTTCCGGATAAAAGGGACGAGAAGAAACAATATTCCCAAAGAAGATGTAACTGGATGGATCTGAATAACACGATGTTTTGCACTATAATTTTGGTTGACGAACAAGTGATTTTATATAGGACCTTCTGTAACAGTCCTTTCACGTAGCGATGACGTGTAAGGCTTATCTTGTTTTTCAAGTGGGTTGAGAAACCCGAAAAAAAATCATCGACATGTCAGACACTTTAAATCACTTCCTTGATTTATCATCCACAGTTAACCTTGTGGGATAACTAATTCAGAATAAAATAATAGGAACATTTTAAAAAGATGACTGTTCTGTTTATCCCCAAAGATATTTTTTGGATACAATGTCTAGTAAGAATTAAAGCTCTTTGACACACAATATAATTAACTTCATTAATTTAAAATTAGTACACGTACGACAAAACGATATAAAATTTCCATAATAAACGCCCTACAAGCCTTTAAACCGGTAGGTGTCCCTAGCGGCCGAGTGGTCTTTCGGGAGGGTTTACAAAAGGTATACCCACAAAACCATGAAGAACAGTGATGTTATATTACCCCATGCGCCTTGCTAGCGACAACGGGTTGAAGTCATCCATGGCGTCCTTCAAAAGAACATAAAATTTATAAAACTCAAATGTAATATCATTTTATTTTCGGAACCGTCTTTTCGTCATCCATTCTTACATGCAGTCAAGAATAAAGCCATTAATTACGTCCTCAAAACTAATGTTTTACAAATACGGAACGAAATCTAAATATACTTACGATATTATTTATAATAGAACCAGATGTGAGGTTTCTGAGCAGCTTGGCTTGGATGATGGCATACATCCTAACATGCTTCAATAGTTTTTTTAACATGATGTCTTACATCATATCTTTTTCTTTGCTTAGGATTCGGAAAGTTTGCAAAAAAATGGTTATGTACACGTGGCCAAAAGTTATCTTCATTTGTTTCAACTTCTTCTACAACTGGAACTGACCTCACTGCGATCCATGACGCTATAAATGCGTTTTTCTCCTCAAGGGTTGATGTACACCCTATAAATATAGTTTGGTTTCAGCCATACCAAACACACCAAAAACATTTGCAAACCCCATCCGTTCTTCTAGATTTATATCTCTCACTCGAACACTCATTCTCCACTATCAGACATGGAAAATTTACTAGAAGTGAAGATGTATCAATAATAGGTTCTTGGTGTGCGATAACAAGTGACCCGGTTATAGGTAGGGAACAAGAGTCCAGAGAGTTCTGGTCCCGTGTTGTAGGTGAATACAACACACGATGGCGGGGCGACACCACTCGAACTCTCAAGTCTCTACAAACAAGAGTAGGCACTTTGAAAAAAGAGGTCAAAAGGTATGTTGGTCATGTTAGAAGCGTTTTCAGGAATAACCCAAGTGGAAGCAACCCGAAAACTATGGTGAGTTTGATAACATTAGTTATGCAACATATATTAATTTAGCACGACGTAGCACTAATACCATTTTGTGAATTTTTATGCAGTACCGGGATGTCGAGGTACTGTACGAGGAAGATCCGGTAGACGCAAAACATTGGATACATAAGCTGGTTTTTGAAATTTTGAAGCCGCACTTTCCCAAGGAATATGATCCGTCGATCTTAGCTCAGCAACCTCAAACCAAGCCTCCCAACAAAGCCAACCTATGAGCGGGATGGAGAATAATGATGAAACGTTTGACGATTCACAAACCACCGTCGGTGAATCCTTTGACCAAGGTCGAAGAAATGAATTTTTTCCGAATCAGGGTCCCAGACGTGGCCCTAATAGGGATAAGACAAAACGAAGTAGACGGGAAGAGAGAAGAACAACTTAAGGAGTGACCCAGACATTAGATTATTTTAAACAAAGGGATGAACAAAGGTTTGCATGGGAGCAACATGAATCTCAAGAAAGGATGGATTTTCTTCGAACAGATGACGATGGTCCATATATTAGAAATTTAGCGGAGATCAACGAGTTGTTAGCAATGAACAGCCAGCGTGAGAATGACATGGAGATAATGAAAATTGATCTGGGCCAAATATCAGACGACATTCAAAGGGAGTATTTCGTCGGACTGAAAAATGAGATTATGATTTGTCAGGGGTTAAGTCGCTGTTATACCTAATGTCGAACAGTTAGTTGCATTTAACTCTTCTTAGGAATTTAAGTATTTAATTATTCGTGTGGCATTATATA
The DNA here is from genome assembly GCF_003573695.1 of Papaver somniferum. Lineage (NCBI taxonomy): Eukaryota > Viridiplantae > Streptophyta > Magnoliopsida > Ranunculales > Papaveraceae > Papaver > Papaver somniferum. Next base: position 18,670,236 of record NW_020628818.1, read on the forward strand.
ATTTGGTTTTATTTTACCTCGTTGTATTATTTAATTCCCCGTCTTGAATTAATTTCCAATGTTGCGGTTACTTAATTTGTTGTACCCCTGAAGTGAATGTTAAAATTTCAATTTGAATGAAACCACTTTAAACGTAGTTGTATTAGAAATAACACGATATTCTTTATTAGGATTCCATTACAAGTATTTACTAATTAGACATTGTATGCCGGCACAACGTCCTTTTGGAGCTCGTACAAATCATCATACATGAAAGGCCTTTCTGAATCCCCACGAAAATCTATCCTGGCTCTTGTTTTCTGTAAAAGTGAATAAAAAAAAATTTAGTTATTCGCCTTTCGTATATATAATTAGAATACTAACACTCGGTATTTATGGATGGATATGTTTACTAACCCGAGCTTCGTATGATAGCGTAGGATGACTTATGTTTACATGAAGCAGACATGCAACAAACATCGACATCCGCAGTAATCAGACCAAATATTTTTTTTACCGAGGTTTAGTTCTGGCGTTGTCGTTTCTGGTAAGATCTTCAAAGTTTTGAAAAACACGATTCCAGAAAACTTTTGGATCATCTTCAACCCCCCTCCAGGTGGACCTTGATTTGTTACCGCAATCCATGCTCCCACAACTCCTAAATCTTCTTCACCACTGAAGCGCATTGCATAAATAATTCAAATTATGTAATAGTTTGTCTCACACGTTATATCAGTGGAATGGTTTATCTGGAAGACTTTAAACTTTGGAAACAATTTGTTTTCACTTGCAATTATAATTCATTGTCGAGGATTGTGTTTCAGACTAGATTTTTTTTTTAAAGATATGTAAGGTACTCTGTGGGTGTGATATTGAAGGGTAACCTTATCAATTTTTTTATAGTGTTAGTCAGATGCAAAAGGGACGCGTATGAACAACAAAGGACGCTTATAAAAAGTTTATATAACTTGTGAGACAAACACGGATCATTTGTAAATAGTGAAATACTCTTTCCAAAAATTTTAGGTCGTTTACTATTAACGTGTATGTTGATTACTAGCAATACATAGGCTCTATCATCACAATTGAATATGCTGAATGATAAATGGATGCTTTTAGTAAAACCATAGACATGTGAACGTCTAACCAGCATTTATAATAAAAATACTAATGTAATCCAAAATGATTTTTACTCAGTGTTTAAAGTGAAATTTCATTCTAAAATTAAAATCTTAAAATGTCATAGGAAATAATTAAAAATAAAATACAAAACAAGTCTTAAGAAACAAGTGCATAAAAAGTCTTAGGAAATGAAACAAGTGCGTATAAAGTCTTAGGATTAGTCAAATAAGTGCATTCTACGCTCCGTTCTCATAAAAGTTATCATCATTAGTTGGGTAAACATCTGCGTTTTCATCCATATCGGTAGTACCCTCATCGGAAGCGGGGAGGGCATCCTGCTCCTCAGTGGGGGAGACTTCACCGTCTCGCAATCCAAGCATGTGGCACTGCCAAATGTGCTCGGTTATATATGCTTGTAAGAGTCTCCACAGGGCATGGCTTTTATAATACGGGCGCGCTTCTCTCACGTTACCTTGTTATGGAGGGGTTTCTTCTCGTCCATCGTAGCTCTCCCATTTCGTATCACGATACTCACACTCTACACACATGTTATGCATTATTAAACACGCTCTCATAATTGTCTGTACGTCATGAGGAGACCAGTAACGACAAGGATTCCTAATTATATCCCATCTGGACTTTAGACCACCGAAAGCACGCTCCATGTCCTTTCTCTTTGCGGAGTGGTATTCATTAAATTTCTTATGGATCGCCAGATATAGTCTCGCATCTCTTATAGCCATCGACAACCCCCGGCATTTCATTATAGATGTCGTCGACCAAATAGTATCCATGGTTGTACTCGTGACCATTGATGCGAAAATTAAAAGCAGGGGAAATCGCGACCATCTCTCTATCAAATAATCCCGACTGCACCAACATATTCAAGTCGTTGTTAGCCCTGGCCTCGCCAAAATAACAGTGCCAGAACCATCTATCGTATGATGCCACTGCCTGTAAAACAAGATTTGGTTTCTTAATGTGTCCCACGTTTCTACCGGCCTCTTAAGTAGGACATAACTTCCACTTTCAATGGGTGCAATCGAGGATTCCAAGCATTCCAGGAAAACCACGAGCTTCGTTCTGAACCAAAAGCCTCTTAGTATCTTCGGTTGTTGATTGCCTCATGTAGCGGTCGTTAAAAACCCAAAGCAGTGCATCCATAAACTTTTTAACGTACATGTATATTGTTCCCGCAGCCATCTGAGTGTAGTCGTCAAGACTATCTGCAGCTACGCCCTTTGCTAGGTGTTTCATGACGACGAGCATTTTCATATGAGGAGAGTGACCCAGAATGTTACAAGCATATCTTCGCTGTAAGAAATCACGATCTTGGGCGCAAATTTCAGGCAATATTTTAAGAAAACGTTCTCGGGGAAAACCGTGAAGTCCCTTAAAACGCGCAGGTCCGTATCTGCAACCCGGGTTGAAGTAGTCCTGCATCATCTTGGCATCCGTATCCACACGACATCTGTTAATAGTTCTTCTGCTCAAAACCTGTACTGGTTCGGGTTGGTGAAAATCATGCGCCTCCTGCAAAATTTCCCGATACATGATTGCGTAATCTCCATGACTATCATCGTGGTACCGTTTAGGGTATGTCGCATCTCTCCATCATCGCATATATCTAACGACAGCTGACTCTATTTTACAGCTAACAAAATTTTTATCAGTCAGGCCATGGATTTAAAACGGTATATTGTTTCGTAAATGTCATTGACAAATAATATAAAAGGCAGATAAACATGAAATATCAAGAACATATAATATGGATAATACGATGTCCAACATATATCAGAAGAAACTAAATATATCATATAAGAACAAAATAACAAACATGTACTACACCTCCGCTAACCAACACCATTATAACCAATTTTACTAGACTAAGGGAAAAACTGAATTTCTGCACAACTTTCGTATCAACACCATCATCATCTCTCTGACCACTACCATGAACACTACCCTGCCAGCTCCCACCCAAGCTCAGCCCTAAAAACTCACTAGAGTTTGGTAAATCCATATAGATTGGCGAGGCATGCGACATTGACGGGTTGGTATCTACAGGAACGGTACTCTCAATAACATAAGGGACGTAATAAGCATTCGATGCGGAGGAGTCTGCAGCCGGACGCTTGCGACGGTGTTGGATTTCCGGCAAAGATACACATGCGTTATAAGTGCTGACAAATGTTTGTTCTTCCTGACTTGAATAGAATGGGTCATCAGATGTTTTGGAACTACGATGTGTTGTGGGGGTGTTATGCATCGCTCGACGACGAGACTCATCGTAGATTCCCTGTCTGGTAGATTGGATCATCCAGTAAGCCTCCGCCGCAAACTGGCATAACTCTTCTTAAAAAATTAAAATATTTTTTTAACATACTTATTTAACAATAAATAATCTCCAAATGAAAATGAAAACGAGATATAAAAGGACTAACCTCCGAGGCGTTGATATCAGAAAAATTGTATGGGTTGGGTGGTTGCCTGGGGACTGAAACTAGATCTTCAGACGAATCTTCTATGTAGAAAAGGATGTCCCATTGTATGTTCGGGAGTTGCGCATGGACTGTTCGGCTTGGTCGTATGTGTATGTCTGGGATGACATGGTAGGTGGTGGGTATTGGCGTATCAAACTTCGGGGTACATCGCTGTGACCAACTACGATATCATCACGTGTGTTTATGTGAGTTTTTTATGTCCTAAGAGCTCCCACGCTATGAGTTCTCCAAAATTGGGAATATACTTCTTGCGGGATAGGGAGGAAGTGGTCACTAATATCAAGCACTGTCCTATCAGATACGTCCTCCAATCTAGAGGGGTTGCATGGGATAACTATCACACCTAACACCTACCTCATATACGTCTCGTCCAGATAAGAAGAAACTCTTGTACCCTTACTAACATCCTTGAAAAGATATCTCCTCTTAGACATCTCAAGTGTTGTTTGGAATGCATCAGTATGTTGGTGTACACTATCCCGGAACCAGGGGTTCCAAATAAACGCATCTCCTATCCTCATGTCTATCTGTATGCATGCATCGGACACAGAGTGTTTGTGAAGATCTATCTGTCCCCTATTCCGAAGGTTCGACCCAGCAAATAGAAGAATAACAGGGTGTGGATCAATTTTATCATCTCTTAGGTTTTCCTTCAAAACCGGTTGACATTTACGGAAATAAAAATAATACCATAATTCTAAGATCATCGACATGCCACCTATCTCCTTCTGTTTGCACGAACTCCAGTTGTTTATACAAAACACCCAAAACGGGAGTACCCCAATCATAAGACCCAACATCATCCAAATTATCCAACGCAACACACCTTCGTTTATCTACTCTAAGACTAAAGTCGGCAAACAAAAAAGCACCAAAATACCAAAGAAAGAAGATTCTAGTCAATTCATCAGCAATGTCGGTGTTAGGATGATCTTCCCTACTTAAAATGTAATTATCCAAGTGAGATTTTCGTATCGTAGATGCCTTGGAATCATAATCTCCAGTTTTCAGACCCTGAGCTATTATATGTCTCATAACATCTAACACACCCCGGAAATACTTATCATCCATAGCTTCAAGTTCTTGCGGAGTCATTGTTTCCCTAGGTAATTCTGGGATTGGCTTACCTCCTCCGATTGGAATACCAGTCAACCGGAAGAAATCTAGAGGGGTCAAACCTATCTCAAACTCAGAGAAGTGAAAAGTTTTAGTCTCTTTCCACCACCTCCCACATAAAGCTTCGGTTAATCCCTTATCCGCATACTTAAAATTAAATTGGAATACTGACTCAAAACCACACATTTGAAGAAGTAGTATTGCACGGGGGTTGTTATGAACCACTATCTTGTAAAATTTATTTACGTTAGTCCAACTACTCCTAATTTGTACGTCTCTGTTTTTAACCAACTCCTCACATTTATGTTGTATCCTTCCGACACCTTGAGATAGTTCGGATAACTTCTCATACCTAGACCAATCGATATGCTCTATTAACTAAAAAAGCAAAGAGTAAGGGAAGCACAATCAACATGTGAATAACAAACAATCATCCACATATATTAATCTAAGGACAATCAACATATGCATTCCCACAACCAAATTCACATCACATTGAGGTATGGACAATGCTCATATGAAAACCTCCAACAAAATCATATTAACAACATCAATTTCACCCATATAATCATCTCAACATCAACTCAATACAACACATGAGTTAATCCTCAAATTCATTGCAAAATGCTCAAAACAAATTTGTCATGCTTATCAAACTACAAATTACAAATACATTTATCCATGCATAAAGACAATTAAATCATTCAACTACAATCATGAATTGATGAATGAATCAATCAATTTTTGTTTCACCTAAATGAACCCAAAAAGCCATAACCCTAAGTTGACATTCCAGTTTTTTCAAATCAAACCCACAAATTATTCTACTGCTCCATGACAATATAATCAAGTTTATAAATTCAATAGGATCGAAATCAATCCTTTATAACTAAAATCAAAAACCCAAAATCAATCAAAATTAAAATTTCATACCTAGTGTTGCTTTGTTGATGAAATCTCCCAAAAATACCACCAATAGGTTCCCCACGGCTTCTAGAACAAACCGTTGAAAGATTTTCGCTCATTAAACACTAAATCATCTTGAATCAATCCATGGAAAGTGAGGTTCTACGTGTTTAGGTTGAAGAAGAAGAGAGAAAAAAACAAAAAAGAAGGAGTATGGGTGGTTTCTGTGTGTTTTAGGGTTCTCTATGGCCCGTCCTTAGAAACGGCGCGTGGACCGGTCAACACGGTCAATACCCGATTAGAAAAGGCGCATCTGAGTTTTCCAATGCCGCGCCACTTCAAACTGCGTGCCGCGCCACTCTAAACTATATATGGATCCCCAGTACGATCAGGCGTTGAGTTTTGGTGACATGAATCGGGTGAAACTTGAATCTTGGCCTACCATTAGACCCAGCCTTAATCTAACCACTTTATAATAGACAATCGAATCAGATGATAAACAAAAAAAACAAAGGAAAAGGAAAAGGAAAAGGAAGCGCCTTTTCCAAAATAGTGCATTTGTCCAGTATCTATATGGGCTCACGAAAGATCTCCTGAATCATGATCAATAAAAAGTTAGAAAACCGTACAGTTTACCACGTCAAGCAAAAACAAATATTGGCAAAGGTTTTCTAAAATAATGAAAATATTGGGTAAGAGCCCACAAAAGATATCGTAATCAGTGACGGCTTTATCAATTGCGATATCTTCTGAGTAAATCATTAAAAATGAGGGGCCAGTTTATCCCAAGTGGAGTGTACCTTGCCCATCGTGATATAAAAGAAGATTGCATAGATTCACTGTCATGTACTATATAATTATTTTATTTTATTTTTTTTTGACAAGAATTCTACCAGCAGTAGATTGAAACAAAAGCAAAGATTAAAGGAAGAAAACTAATATCAAGCAAAAATTGCGTCCCAATTACTATGAACTGTGCTAGAAAAATTTAGATGAACTCTTCTTCCAGCAGCACTTGCCCAGGCTAAAACCAAACTTTTAACTTCCATTCCCAAATCTGTTTCAGTCGTAAAGGTATTGTACTATATGATTATCACGAGACAATAATATAAAGGTGCATTGCATGGACGTACGTACTAACCTTGCCAAACTTAAATAATTTATGAAGTGAACTGGCACAGTGGTATATCTGACTAGAATCAGTACAGTCTATTGATAAAGTCCTAAATTTGTGTACCCCATGGAAATGGAAACCACAGCGACACACCACCACCGGGTTCTACTAGATCTCACGAGAGAAACATGTCACCAAAAAGGAACATTTCATCAAACACGTAACTTAAAATTCATTGTTATTTGGGTTTAAAAATAAAATAGCTAAAATTTCAAAATAATACATCAATTCCCCTTATTTAGAATTTTCACTTCTCACCGACAGCTAGTTTATTTTGCATTCGACCATCATCATATCCTAAATTAACTATCCACAAGAGTGGGCATAATCATACTGTCATTAGATCATTCCCGTTATTTAGAGTTCTCATTTCTCGCCGACACAGCTTGATTATTTTGCACTATTCAATCATCATATCCTGCATTAATAATCCACAAGAATGGGCATGATATACTGTCATTCTCTTTTATCCCCCCAGGCCCCAACCACTCATGCATATCAGCTACACTAACTAGACATCCAAACAAGAATTCATTTTCTTTCATCCTCAAAGTTAACTGTCCCCTCGAGGTGGTTACAAGCTTGCAGTATGACCAGTCTTGGAGGAGTGACGATTTCACCACAACTATGGCCACCGTAATGTATTACGCTTGATTAGATGCATGTACTTGCCCTCAAAAACTCAAACACAACAACAGAAGAAACTATACAGTTTCCCTGACTCAGAAAATTTACAAGAAACGAAGTTGGAGATCCTAGTAAGTCCAATCAAACAGAATTAGACTCAAATGCCGTGAATCACGTGTGGCTAGCTAATATATACCACCTCACTTCTATATATACTTTTATGGTCATTATCAAACTTGAGCAGCCTTCATTTCATTCTGAATGTAGCAGAGATCTTGGTTCGATCTTTGTTTAAGGTATTTAATTAATTTGCAAAGTTTATGGACAATGATGATGGCTAATTTGGTTGTGTTAGGGAGAAGGCTGATTACTCATTCAAGTTTTTAGGAGCCGATTCCACTGTAGCACTGTGGGTAATATTCACCCAGTATATATACGTATACCCCTCACTCTTTTAATACCAACTTTCTCTATCATGCAGCTGATCGTGAAATTAATGCAAAATTTCATTATCACCCGATCCAGCGACTGTGATTGCAATGGCCTTCTTTTTGTAAAATGGCAAAACATTTAAAAAATGAGTAGTACAGTAGTATATAAGTGGTGCGTGCTGTTGAGGATTAGTCCCACGTTACTAACCTTCCTAAACCGGAACCTCCTTATATGCATGAGACTGTCAATGGATTTTGAATTGGAAGCCAAGTGATACGGGACCTGCAGCAACCGAAATGTAACAACGACGTACTCTAAAAAAAAGTTATTGCGTATTGGCTTAAAGTTTTCGATCAAAAATCTCTACATAATATTTGATCTCAATATGATATTTCACTTCTCCTATTAGTATTATTGTACGACTATACCGTACGTGTTTAAGATACAAACACATCACACATCTAATAAATGTTTCTAGAAATTTCATTCAACGAATCAAAACCAAAACCAAGGACAATAACATAACGTGATAATGTTGTATGTAAAGTTCCTTTCTGAAAAGAAACCGTGCACCTAACAATGAAAAAGAAGCTTTTCCATAAAATTTTTTTTTTTCTAGTTTTTGACCGACAGCTTGTTTATCATCTATTAACCACAAGAATGAGCATCATTTTATCAGCATACGTTTCTTTCGGAAATGTTTGGTGTACCGAAAACCTACACCGTGATCTGCATCAAAGTTTTGGTGTGAGAGGATATTTGGTGGTGGATCCCATCTTTGACCCCACCCCTGCAAATCTCTCTCAGGGATGCCTAATCGTCCTTGGATTTTTTTGTGGTGCAGATCCTGGTACACACGTTCAGTGTGTGTATTATTACTGTGTTTCTGTTACACCTCATTGGTCATGTCAGCTCCACCAATAATTAGACATCGAGATAAGAATTCACATTCTTCATCACTGAGATAAGAATAAGGCAAGCTGACAAGCTCTGTGATTGTTGTTCAGCATAAACTAAGTTTCATTTGGTGTCTTGTCTTTAAACACTTAGAAACCCTGAGCTTTCAGGATGTAATGCTCAACTGGCCTAAAATTTATTTCGATTCTCGGTAACTTTAGAAGTAGCTGTTACTCATTGGAACAATTATCGATTTCACAACTGCAAAACAAAGATTAAACAAAAACATAAAGTGACGGCTGAGTCACGATCAAGTTTCTCTCTTTAAGACGTTTTGTGGCTCTGCCTTGAGTTTTGTGCAAGCAGTTTTCTTCGTCACAACGTTCCCAGGATAAAAAAGCCGAGAAAAACTATCGTCGTCCTCTCACGCACACAGTGAGAAATCGATCACTTTCACTCTTTCAATCTTGCTCAGAAAACTTGGTCTCTTGATTCACAAAAACACTATGTATAAAACTCATACCTTTCTGGTTCTCAAAACACGCTTTTTAAAACCTTTGCAATTAAGACAAAATTAATGGGAATAAATTTTGGTTTTAATTTTCTCCATAAAAATAAACATTTTGAAAATCTTTTCAAAATTCAGCAAAAAATGACTTCAAAATTCAAGAGACCTCCCAAGACACCCCTCCAGGACTAATTATATATAATATACATAATTATTTGGGGGTATTCGGTCCTGAGACCTCACCCTCAATGCCCAAAATGCTTAACCACTGGGCCAAGTTCGAATTGTTGATACAAATGTACAAAAGAATTCTTTTTTTAAAAACATAAATCCCGACAATACTTCTCTAGTTTCTTGCTCTCTTTTTTTTTGGCGAAAAAAAAGCAAATTATATTAAAAAGTAAGAGGTCACAAAGGAGTGACGTCTTACAAAGAAAAAAAGAAGTAATCAACAATTGCCAATCACAACATCCCAGTTAGAAATTAGGGTACTCAAAGAACAGCCATCAAAAATCTTAGTAGGCAGTGCCCAATTAAAATGAGTGCACTTTACAGAAATTATAAGTTGATTAATATTTCTTCTTCTATTCCCGTAAAGCTTTGCATTTATTTCGTGCCAGATTGTCCACCAAAATGGCAAAAAGGAATAAAACCCCACAACTTCTTCTTCATATTCATGCTCTTCTTAATAGGCCATTCCCAAAGAGTAGATATAACATTATCAGCAAAAACCCAGTCATACCCGAAAGAATTCAAAAAAAAAGCTCTTCAACGGTGGTACAAGCCCTTTTTTATACCCTTTTTTTCTGTTTGATCAATATATTCTTTTCTTTACCCATAAAAAAAAACAAAGTTAACTGTTACCTCGAAGTGGATTACAGGATCCTAGTATTTACCCACTTATTATTAATTGGTTTCTTGTTTCAAATTTTAACCAGCGCTATTACCACCATAATATATTACCCAAAGGTTCCAAACTACTCAATCAGTGCACGCACTTTAGTCACTCTCTAACAAATGTCCTCAAATACCTAGCAAAACTCAAATATCACTAGAATACAAAACAAAGTTTGACTAAGTTAGGCTAGATAAAAAGCGGTCGAGATTTGTCTAGGAGGGATAAATTTACGGCCGTGGTTTTTTTAACTAACCATTATAAATGCTTTATTAATTAGTGTCCTATTAAATCTCAGGATGAATGATTAATTAATTTTTCATGATAAATGTTCATTTAATGAATCTAATAAATACATATTTTTATTAATAAATAAGTTTATTAAAAATTATAAATATATTGATCGGTAAAGAATTTGGTGCTGGCGAGTTTCGAACACAGGTAACTGGTGTCATCACCCAGTGACTTTACCACTGTACTACAGTGATCCTGGTTAAAATTTATATTAATAATTTTTAATGGTGGTAGTGAAAGAAGCAGTGGGTGGTGGAAATAATGGCGGGTATATGTTAGTGGTGGAGGTGGTAACATTACTGGTGGTGGAAAAAACAGTGGGCGTGGCTGGTTTTTACGTACGGTGTTGATGTTAGTGAATAGTAGTGGACAATAATAGTTTTTTGTCTTTACAAAATGGGAAACATTTTATTGTGATAGACGTAGTTGGCTGTTTTTAGCACAACTGGTAAGGAAAAAACACAAATATTTTGAGGAGGATACTAAACCATGTAAGAAAATATGATCATAACTGCTAGATCACCCAAATGGGATTCCAGCTATTTATAGTACGCGATCGAGTAAATCACGGTTTTTAGTATTAAAATAAAATTGATTACATTTTCAGAATACAAAACAAAGTTTGGACAAGTTAGGCTTGATAAAAAAAGATCAAATTTATATTTGTAGAACATAAATATACCGATATAAATGATCACGTTTAATTAAAATTTAATAATAAATGTTCATCGATATTTCATAATAAACATTTCTTTAATTAATCAAATGAATATATTTTTGTTGATATATTTGATATTAACCATATCAGTAAGCATTAATGGTGGTTGTGATGGTGGGCAGTGGTGGGGATCATGGTGGTGGGTATTGGTGAGACTGGTGGAGTGCTGACGATAATGTGGTGGTGGAAGAAGTAGTGGTAGTAGGGTGAGAAAATGGGTCCTAAGATAGGTAAATTAAGCACTAATGGTGGTTTTGATTGTGGGTGGTGGTGGTGGATCGGCGGTGGGGATAATGGTGGTGAATATTGGTGAGACTGGTGGAGTTGTGACAATAATGTGGTGGTGAAATAAGTAGTGGTAGTAGGGTGAGAAAGATGTCTTAAAATAGGTAAACTATTTAGTCACCCTTGGTTAATATTTTTTTGTTTGTTTTACTTTGATTTTAGTTTACAATTTTTTTTTTTAAATTAAAACAATTTTTAAAGGCCTGATTTTTCCAAAAAAGAAGATGTTGTGATTTTAAGATTTACCGGATAGGTGGAAGGAAGAAAAATGAAACCTATACAAAAAATTGACCAAACACAAGGCTACACGCGAATTAATTGTAATCGGTTCAGTTTCTCACATCTCTCTTTATTCCATTTTTTTGTCATGGTTTCTGTTTCTGTCATTGTTTCTCCCCTACTTCATGGGATTATGCAAGGCTACGCGTGAATTAATTGTAATCGATTCAGTTTCTCACATCTCTCTTTATTGGCCTTTTTTTGTCATGATTTCTGTTTTTGTGATTTCTCCCCAACTTCGTGTAATTATGCATGCTTGAAAAACAGTTCATGATAATAGGTAAAGAGACAAGAAAAGAAATGGATCAAGAATTAAATATTATTATAATTTTTAGGAAAATGAATAAACACAAATCTATGTAAATTGGGAACCCAACAATTTATATCAAAGAGAAAAATTAAATTCTAATGCTAACAAATTTTGCAAGATCAATCTAATTGGTTTAAAGTAATTTTAAGTGTTTTTAGTTTTGTTACAAGTTTGGTGAATGATCTTTGATGATATTTTTTTTTTGAAGTAGTGAACGAAGTAATGTTCTACTTCCCATAGGATTTGCTCTAACGATTAACTATGTTTGTCCCAAAGGGTTGTATGACTTACATACACAATATTAAAAGATTCGAGGATAAGGATATGTTTATTAACCAACTCCTCAAAACATTTAGACCTGGATCAATCAGTTCGATTCTTCTCAGACAATTACGACATGTATGAATCGATGGATACATTTGAAACATATATCCTTACCCGTGCCGTTACGGCATGGGTTGAGACCTAGTGATTACATATAAAACAACTAATTATACCAATGACTTGAGTTCGAAACTCGTCCCATGATCAATTTTTTATCAATCAAAAGAAATTTATACGAAAGGAAACTATATGATTGCCATGACTCGTAAATATACACAAGCAATATGGAGGTCCTATTAACTCCAATCAAACCACAATAGATAAATATATCGTGAATCATGTGTGGCCAATATATACCCACACTTCTATATATAAGTGCATCCACTTCTCTTTGTTTTCCAAAACAAAACATAAACACAATTTATTCAGAGATATCTGGATGGATACTGCAGAAGAAAGGTTGAAAGGGCAAGCTGAAATATGGGAGCATATGTTCGCATTCGTGGATTCAATGGCATTGAAATGTGCAGTTGAGCTTGGCATACCAGACATAATAAACTCTCATGGTCGTCCGGTCACAATATCTGAGATCGTCGACAGTTTGAAAACAAACACACCATCATCATCTCCCAACATCGATTATCTTACACGTATAATGAGACTACTGGTTCACAAGAGGCTATTTACTTCTGAACTTCATCAAGAAAGTAACCAACTTCTCTATAATTTAACTCGATCATCAAAATGGCTACTAAAAGATTCCAAGTTTAATCTGTCACCACTGGTTTTATGGGAAACTAATCCGATATTACTAAAACCATGGCAATATTTGGGCAAGTGTGCTCAAGAAAAAAGTTCTCCATTTGAGAGAGCTCATGGATGTGAGATTTGGGATCTTGCTTTAGCTGATCCTAAGTTTAATAATTTCCTTAACGGTGCAATGCAATGTTCGACTACAACAATAATCAACGAGATGCTGCTTGAATATAAAGATGGATTTAGTGGTATAGCAGGATCGCTTGTTGATGTCGGTGGTGGGACCGGGTCGATAATCGCTGAAATAGTTAAGGCTCATCCACACATACAAGGCATCAATTTTGATCTACCACATGTAGTGGCTACAGCGGCTGAATTTCCAGGGGTGAAGCATGTCGGTGGTGATATGTTTGTCGATATTCCGGAAGCTGATGCTGTCATCATGAAGGTAAGGCCAGGCATATATGCCCGATTCTAAATTCATACCAATACAAATTAGTGCATTTTCTTTTAACTAAACTTACAGCATCTTCAAAATGGTTGTTGATACAACTGCAATAAACTAACATCACTTGGTAAATGGCAATAAATATGGATGCAGTGGATATTGCACGACTGGAGTGACGAAGACTGTACAATTATACTGAAGAATTGTTACCGAGCAATAAGAAAGAAGAAAAACGGAAAAGTCATAATTGTTGATTGTGTGTTGCGACCAGATGGAAATGACTTATTCGATAAAATGGGATTGATATTTGATGTGCTGATGATGGCACATACTACAGCTGGAAAAGAAAGAACAGAAGCGGAATGGAAGATCTTATTAAATAATGCAGGTTTTCCTCGTTACAATGTCATTCGAACTCCGGCATTTCCTTGCATCATCGAGGCCTTTCCAGAATAATGATGCAGGTGCAGCTATGGTAGCCCAACGATACTCTCAAGCTATATATATGATATTTCCAAAAGAATGTGTTCTCTTTGTTGTGCATGTTTTGTAGAGTGTGGTAACTTTGGAAAGACCATTTACAAATAGCTATGCTATTTGTTGGCTAGCTAAGGGTCAGGTTCCTACAAAATAATTCAGAACTTTATGTTTTTGAGTGGTAATAAAACAATTCTCCTGTGAGAGAGCTGTTACCTTGTCTGTTATCTGTATTGCTATCCTTAGACATCTGCGGTGGTTGGAATGTATTCTGATTTTGCGTTTTTACGTATATTTTGGTGATGCGATTCATGCATGTGAAACAATCATCAATCAATATTTATTAATTTCAGAAGAAGAGAAAGGAGTGGGCACATCATCCTTGACGTTGTGTTTATTTAAGTATCCTTGATTTCCCTCGATGGAAAATTTAACCCTGTGTCTGGCAGCTGTCTCCAAATCTGGGTCCTTATCATTCTATATTACTCTGTCCTTGTTATGGGCCTTAAATATAGCAAACACTCAGTTAGTCAAGAGGGGTTGCTGTTTATTACCTAGCAAGTAGCAATATTTCTGAAATCTGACTGATATCCATCTGAGGGTATAAAACATGATCGCTTATTGACGCTGCTACAAAGCCCCCACCTTTTACCTCCACCATCAGTCCATCCCAGACCTAAAAGTCATGAACTCTTTGGGACCTGTGATGCGTCAATGACTAAATGCCATGGAACAGTTGGGAGCAACACGTCATGGTGGAAATTTTTTTTTGTCGGTGCAGTCTACTAGCAATATTTCTCGTATTTTTGGTACAGATTCATATTATTATTAACTTTCACAAAACCAACATATTTGTCAAGGCACATGCATGCAAAATACTCTGATAATTTGTACTTTTTCTGATTATATCTTTAGGACGGTAAGCTATTTGTGGATATTTGTAAATTTTATATTGTTGGAAGTATTTATGTGCATAATAAACACGACTATCAAATTATACATATTTCTTAAACCAATAGTAATCGATCATAGTTTTAAAAATACTGTCTTGTTTAATAAAAAAAATCTCAATTTTTAAGAAACAAAATCTTTAAATAAATGTCTCAACTTTTAAAAATTGAGCGATGTATGGGATGGCAAAAGCGATTGCTAAACATATACTTCGTAACAAAGATAGAATAATAAACCAATGAGCTTTGGTGTTATGCTCTATCGTAGGATGCCCATATTGTAATCGGGTATGTTAATAGTTACATGAGGGTCGTGAGGATAACAATGGACGATCTTAGTAAGAAATAGGGTGATTTGGCGGGTTTGGGGTGTTTTAGGTGAATCCAACATATAAGGTTTATTTACGGGTTATTAAATCAGTGATAAACGAGGGTTTTAGCTTGGAAGAAATATATGCATCTATTTAAAATTGTTAGAGCACTGCTCGGCCAAACTCGTAAGCGTTGCTATCTCAAGCTTGTTTGTCAAGTTTAGTTTAGGGGTGTAAATAATATCCGAAAATACTCGGCCTGCCTGTACCCGTCCAAGCTCTCATTTGAGTCATTTGAACTGGTTGTGTTAAGATGAACAAGGTTGATATGAAAGTGTTCATACGCCTAACTTCGGTTAACTATTGTTGAGCCAACAAGGTGTACACGTTTAGGTACGGTTACTCTTATCAAAATGAAATCACTTTTAATTTGTGTGTAACAAGCTAAGTTCGATCTAACGGTTGAAAGATATTAGCTTGAGTCTAGTCAGGTTTTCATCTAACAGTGAATATTGAAAGCTTTGTTACCAAGGTAGCATTGATTGCAAACCCTGATTCAAAGAATATATAAAGGAGAACTCTAGAAACTAGGAAACCTAATCCCCGCACCTACTGTGTGATACTAGTTGCAACTAGAGTCGATTTTCCTTTAACCTAGGTTTTCCTAAAACCATTAGGTTAACAACTTAAAGACTTCATTGAGATTTTGAATCCTGACCCAACTATTTTCTCTGTAGTTGCGTGTTCTGATCTTGCTTTATTTTATCGTATTGAGTATTTTCTTCTCTGAGATTTTCTCGAGATTTAATCTCCGATAGGCAAGATAAAAAGTAGTCACAAACATCTTCGTCTCATCGTTTCTGATTCCAAAATATCTTGTTTCGTTACCATACGATTAAGATTATTGTGATGTGATTGATATTACTAGGATGTTCTTCGGGAATATAAGTCTGGTTTATCAATTGGTTCCTGTTCACCTTGATTTATGAAAAAACAGAAGAAAACTCATAGGTATTTACGTGGGAGAATGATTTATCTATTCAATAGACTTTTTTGTGTGACACAGATTTGTTTATCAAGTATTCGACTTTGGGTCGTAGTAACTATTAGTTGTTGGTGAGATCCGCTAAGGGAATCAAGTGCATAGAGTCCTGCTGGGATTCAGAGGCGTAAGGAATGCGACTATACCTTGATCAATGTGAGATTGGTTAGGGCTCAACTATATTCCAGTCTGAAGTTAACTTGGAGTAGGCTAGCGTCTGTAGCGGCTTAATATAGTGTGTTGTTCTAATATGGACTAGCTCCCAGAGTTTTTCTGCATTTGCGGTTTCCTCGTTAACAAAACATTTGGTGTCTGTGTTATGTCTTTTTCGCATTATATTTGTTTATATAATCAAAATATCACAGGTTGTGCGTAGTTCAACCAATTAGATAATCCAACCTTTGGTTGTTGATATAAATTGATTGACACTTGAACAATGGTCTCTGGTACCGTTGAAGTTGTTTCTCATAATAATCAGGCTCACGGATTCTATCTGTTTGATTTGTTGATTACATTGAGAAACAGAGATATAAATCTTGGATATATTTCCATTGATTGAGTCTGATTTTCTAGTTGATTCTCTTGACATTATATTGGAGTTTGTCCATACAGATTACCTAAACGAAATATTGGGTATGGTTGTTAGACCCATGCTTTTTCAAAAGAGGTAATTTGTAACCGACTGTGTGGTAGAAAGTCGCGCAATTTTTTTTAATATTTTTGATTATAGTTTTGGGTTCTAGGCCGGTAATTTGGCATAAAATACTCCTAAAATTGGTTATTGATTTAAAAACTAAAAAAATTAGTAACGCCTACAGATACTTTAGTAACAGTAATGACTGTGGTAAAACGCTTTCGTAATACTTATAAATGTCACCATTAACTACATCTAAAACTCGAAAATTATTATGTCTAGGTTTTAGGAAGAACCCACGTTCAGGAGATACTTCACAAATTGGAGATACACAAAAAGAAAAAAATTATGAAGTAATATGTAGAAGTAGAGATGTAAAACATGCCGACCCGGCAGCGTGCTGCGTGATGGGCTGGGTTGTGCCAGAGATTCAGACTTGTTGTGTAGTGACATGCTAAATGGCGTGTATTGTTGTGTTGTGCCAGAAAAATAAACGTGATGAGTCGTGATGTCCTGCGCTAGCACACTTATTTTATATTCTCCAAAGTAAATATTTTTTAGATATTTTAGTTAGGGTATGCATTATTATAAAATTAAATTGGCATAACAAAAATAAAATGTCAAAAACTGGCTAAAACAATGACTCTTTTGTGAAATATGCATCAAACGTGATGTATTGTAGCATTTTATGCATGACATGGCGTGATTTCTTCGCGTACCGTGTTGTATCGCGTGTTGTGCCATACTGATATGCCAATTTTTCTAGCACAACACATCACATTAAGCTAGCGTGTTGTGCCTGTGTTGTGCTTGAATTTTAACGTGTGTGTTGTGCCTTAAATGTGCTGGTCTGGCCCAATTTACACCTCTATGTAGAAGCCCTTATCCATGTAATTTGGGTAATGGCTATATTACCATTGATTAAGAAGTTTGTTAAGATTGATTAATAATTTATTAGGATTAAATGTAAAAAATTTGAGTTATTTTGATCTTTTTTTTAAATGTTAGATATAAGAAAAAAAAAAAACTAAACCTAGAAGGATTTTTGAAATTCGAAGGAAGAGACTAATGATATAATTACCTCAGAACTATCATGAATAAGTTCAATTGACTTTGAATATTATTTTTTTTGGTTTGACTTGCATGGTAAATAAAAAAAAACCAAGAATCGGCATAGGAAAATGATGAATGAGATCTCGACTCTCAGGAATCGATATGGCATTCATAATTTAGTAATGCCGACAATAGATTTTGCTATATTTATTCATTGTTTATTCAAAAAAACAAAAAAAAAAGTTATTCACAGTCGGCATTATTTGAGTGAGGGTCGACGATGCCAACTGTGTTAGTAAACAATCGGTATTGATAGACTTTAATCCACAATGCCTCCAAAGTGTATTTTTACACTATAGAATTGGTACCACAATTGGCATTGTATGCAACATGAGGACAATATCGATTTTTATAGTCAACACTGTCTTCATCATGTATACATTCCCGATTGATGATTAGATTAAACGTAACTTGTTTTTCAGATATTGGTTTGATTTCTGGAGAAGTATAGAATCCATTTTCACTTAACCATGAGTATCCTTCAAATTTCATTTAGATTCTTGAGATTTTAGTTTTTTTTTTCAAAATTTATTAAGATATAGGGCGGTATAGTATTATCATCGACAAAAACTACCCATTAGCCTAGATTAAGCCCCATTTAACCATGAGTATTCCCCCTGTTTGTGAGATATCTCTCAAATGTGGATCCTGTTAGAGCATTGTTCGGTCGAACTCATAAGCGTTTCTATCTCAAGCTTGTTTATCAAGTTTAGTTGCTTAAACTATAAGTCTTGATTTCTAGTCTACTTGTAGCTAAGTATCGGATTAGGATAGTAAGTTTAGTTGAGATTTAGACTCCACGGATTTCATCGAATGAATACAAAGAACTAATCAAGGGAACTTGTAGAACTTCATCAAGAAAAGGTATGTGGATACTTGAACTTATATATCACTCAAAAGTATATCTACTCTATCTTCTATTTGATATAAAAGTCGTATTTCTATACAGACTTCAATTATACACATTTGCTATTTCGAGCCGAGTTTATCTCGCTTATCTATTTCTGTAAATATGTGTCGGTAAGCTTTCGGTTTGGCCAAGTTCATCTTTACTCATGACGAAAGTCATATTATTTCAATAACTTAAAAATCTCTTTGATGCTAATAGTTTGTGAATAACAACTATTTTAACATCCTCTAAGAAAGTTTCAACGATTGAAATGAGAGTTTAGAACAGGTAACCATGTTTGGATATAAACATAGTGTGTTCTCACATTTGTGTAAAAGTCCAAAACTGGGAACCCAAAGTATGCATACTCGTACCCGTATCGGCGATTGTTGGAAATCGGGGCAAGTATGTGTACTCGTACGCCTACTGGCGGAAGTTTCATGTCCGTGAATTTCTGCTGGAGTTTGGAAGTGTGAATATGCATACCCATACGCGTACTAGCGTAACCAAACTCATTTCGGCTACTTCGGTATGCGTACCCGTTTTCATACTTAAGTAGGTTACTTTCTAAAATCGGTTTGTTCATGAACTAAAACATTTATATAATAAGGAATGCAATCTTTAAAAACCGTGGCTATAATGTTCATGAATTGATTCAAGTGAATCAAAATCGATTTTGCTTCGATTGTGTATTGTATACTTCTATGAGATCTAAGCAATTGAACAATTCTCAAAATAGTTCATTTGGGTCATTTGAACTAGTTATGGTAAAGATGAATAAGGTTGATATTAAAGTGCTCATATGGCTAACCATTGGTTAACTATTGTTGAACCGTCTAAGTGTACACGTTCAGGTACGGTTACTCAAACCTAAATGAATGTACATTTCATTTGTGTATAACACGCTAATTTCGATCTAACGTTTGAAAGATATTAGCTTGAATCTAATCAGGTTTTCATCTAACGGTGAATATTGAATGCTTTATTACTAAGGTAACTTAGATTATAAACCCTAATTTGAAATCTATATAAAGGAGAACTTTAGAAACTGGGAAACCTAATCCCCACACCTCCTGTGTGACACTAGTTGCATAGCTAGAGTTTATTCTCCTTTAACCTTAGGTTTTTCACGAAACCCTGTAGGTTAACGACTTAAAGACTTCATTGGTATTGTGAAGCCAGACCCAATTATTTTCTCTGTAGTTGCATGATCTGATCTTGTTGTTTTCTATCGTGGTTGAGTACAATCGTAAGATTGGCTTCTGATTTATATCTTCGATAGGCAAGATACAAAAGTAGTCACAAACACCTTCGTCTCTTCGTTTGTGATTCCACAATATCTTGTTTTGTTAATCGATTATGATTATTGTGAGGTGATTGATAATACTAGGATGTTCTTCGGGAATATAAGTCCGGGTTATCAATTGGTTCTTGTTCACCTTGATTTATCAAAGAACGGAACAAAAAATCGTAAGTATATCTGTGCGAGATAGATTTATCCTTTCAATATACTTTTATGTATGATAAAATTTGTTTATCAAACCTTCGACCTTGGGTCGTAGCAACTCTTAGTTGTGGGTGAGATCATCTAAGAGAATCAAGTGCGTAGTATCCTGCTGGGATCAGAGATGTAAGGAACGTGACTGTACCTTGATTAGTGTGAGATTGATTAGGTCTCAACTACATTCCAGACCGAAGTTAGCTTGGTAGTAGGCTAGTGTCTATAGCGTCTTAATACAGTGTGGTGTTCAAATCTGGACTAGGTCCCAGGATTTTTCTGCATTTGCGGTTTCCTCGTTAACAAAACTTCTGGTGTATGTGTTATTTCTTTTTCGCATTATATTTTGTTATATAATTGAAATATCACAGGTTGTGCGGTTAATCGATCAATTGGTAAATCCAACCTTTGGTTGTTGATTGAAATTGATTGATCCTTGAACATTGGTCTTTGGTACCGTTCAAGTTATTTCTCTTATATTCAATCAGGATCGCAAATTATTATTTGTTTGATTGCGGACTGAATTGAGAAATTGAGATATAACTCTTTGATATACTTTTTATTAAGATTGAGTCTGACTGTCTAGTTGATTCTATTGAAAAGTATATTGGAGTTAGTCCATACATATTGCTAGGCGAAATATTGGGTGAGGTTCTTAGACCCCCGTATTTTCAATTGGTATCAGAGCAAGCAAACACGTTTAAGATCTCATAAGTCTGTGTTTGTAGCAATCAGACTCTATGGACAGAAGTGTTATCTCAATAAACGTATCACCAGTCTTCGATGGCTCAAATTACCTTTAGTGGAAATTTGCGATGCGTGCCATTCTTCAAGCGCGTGATTTTCAATCATGGGTTTACGTTGTTAATGAGTATAGTCTTCCAGTTGTTACAATAGGCACTGTAACTGTTCCAAAGGATATTGGTGATTATGATGCTGCCGAGAGTCATGCTGCGATGCAAAATTCTGACTGATTGAATGCAATCATCCATGCCATTACCCCAGATCTTCAAAACCATGTCACTACGTGCACTCGGTCTAAAGAATCTTGGGATATCTTAGAAACCATATTTGAATGGAATACCTGTGAAAAAAAAGCTAGGCTTCAAAACCTAAATTCTGATTGGGAAAACCTTCGTATGGAAGATGAAGATTCTTTTGATGTGTTTAATCACAAAGTGTCTGAAATTGTTAATGCATCTTTTGTATTGGGTAAGACTATTTATGAAAAGGACATTGTGATGAAAATTCTCAGATCTTTGCATCTAGATACGATTCTAAGAAACACGCCATCGTTGAAGGAAATAACCTTGATGTGCTTTCCAGAAATACTCTTGTTGGGAAGTTAAAGATATTTGATCATGAGTATATATCAAAATCTATAAAGGATATTGCTTTCAAGGCACAAAAGACCACCAAATTACTTGAAAAAAGTAAAAGTGTTGGCATCTCTGATGATGATCTTTCTGAGACTGATTCTTCAGATGAAGATCTTGACACGTCAGTCTCGTTGATCACAAGAAAGTTTACAGATCTTCTTTTGAAGATAAGTAAACGGTTCACTAGAGACAAACCTAAGTTATCAGTTAACCTCATAATCGTGTTCCTCCTAAAAACAGGGATACTGACGATACTGATGACGAGGATATGCCACAGTGCTTCAAGTGTAAAGGTTTTGTTCATTTTACAAATGAGTGTCCAAATCGTAGAAAGTATACTGGAAACAAAGGTTTTGCTGCAACTCCTGATGAAATGTCTGACCATTATGATTCTAATGAAGACGAAAAATCAAATGTTGCACTCTTCTGTGAAAATGATGATTTTGATAATTGTAGCAATACGTTCATCAATCTCGATATTCTTCCAGAAGAAATTTCAACCACATTGGAGGATGAAATGGATTTTTCTTTGCTCTCTGGAAATTCTTTTTCTTATTTTGCAGGTTCCACCGTATGTCTAGCAGCCTGCACAGATGTGATGTATAAACCTTCCTCCAGTTTGACATGTTCTTATTGTACTCTCAGAGGTCATGAGTTATCAAAATGTTTCAAGTACAAACATAAGATAAGATATGTCAACAAAGTTCAACGAAGAGCAAATCGATTAGCTAACAAGCTCAAACTTGTTCAGGAATCGATCGAGGTATTCTTAGCTCCTCTTCAAAGAAGTTAATTTCCAGATATGTGTTTAGACCATTAAGAAAAATATATTGGTCTGAACAGTCTGGGAAACAAAGAACTAGGAATTCCATTCAAGAAAGTTATGGTGGACATATTATTGATCAACCTAGCACAAAGTAATTGTGTTGGTTAAGTGTCTTGTCTCACGCGCCTGGTTCAAAAGAGACAAGAGTTGGCACTCCACATGCTTTAAAAAAGGTGTTCTTTCTTGGTTGTGTTGTTGATACTTTTTTGGAATTCTTCCATCTTTTTATATCTTATTGATATTGAAAGGACTCTTCTCTGTTTTATCAATAAAAGAGGGTTAAAATAGATAATTCTGCCTTTTTTAGGGTAAGAGTTGTGCGTACGTGAATCCTTTAAGTGTCTAAAGGTTTCGTAACCCTACATTCCTTTTTCCTTCCCTAAGAAACTCTTTTATCACAAGTTTGCTTCTAGAGCTTGTTCTGAGAAATTCCTCTCACAAACCCATATTGTTATGGAGACTCCAAGCATCATAACTTCTGATGGAAAAGATGTTAATATAATTGTTAAGCCATCAATCATGATGGAAAAAGACATTCCTCCTGTTCACTCAAATTTGAATAGAAAAGGAAGGAATGTGAGAAAACCAAGGTTTGTCCCTTTAAATCTTCAGAAATTTTCTGGTGTTCTTGAAGAATTGAAGGAATTAAAAAAGGAAGTGCAGAAAATAAAGGATTTTGTGTTTAGGAATCTTGAAATTCAGAAGGCCCTGGTTCGGCATCAGTCAAGAAGGTTTGCTGATATCAACTCCTATCTTCATGAACCTTATGTCCTAATGGCTGTTGACGACAAGGAGTTCGGGGACGATAAAGAATTTTTCAAAGGTATTAATGTCTAGGAAACTTCTTATGAGAATTTATTCTTATGTTTTAAGAAGGATAACTAGGGGTTTGTAATAAAAACTATTGTTAGTACACATAGCTTTTTCCAATGATTTTCATCATGCAATGTTTTTAGATTTATTTATTTAAATTCTAAAGTTTATTTGGAAGATGATGTTGCAGTATTAATCTTTATGGTTTTATATATTTCAACTTGTTATGGGATATGTGTGTTTGCGTCCGTGAACTATGATTGTCCCATACGTGGTCAAAAGTTAACTCTATCATATGTCGGTATGAAAGTATTGATAAAAGATAGAATGAACTTTTGACAAACAAAAGTTAAGCCTATTATGTCGTTATGCAAATATTGATGGAAGATAGGATGAACTTTTGTTCTCAAATATTAAATTCTATTATATGTCATTGTGCAAATAGTGATGAAAAATAGAATGAATCTTTGTTTATTCCGCAGTATTGATCTTCTCTGATCCATATCTTTATGTAAATACTGTGCGGCTCCATAAGTTCTCTTATGTGAGCATTTCCGGTTAAATTAATTATGGTTCTCTTGTGGTTAATTTAATTGAGATTTTTGGATACAAATTCATGTTTCATGTGATTTGGCAATGTCCAAAGAAATCCTTCTTTTCTTGTGAAAGTAAGGTCGCTCTTGTTGTTCTTTCGGGAATGACATTTTATGGGGGAGAGTTCTTAATTGAAGTTGTGCTTAATTGCGAAATCTTTGTGGGGAGTGCGTATGTGGAATATTATAGGGGTTGTTTGTATCTTTATAAACTCCTCGATGAATGCATTTATGTTATAGCATTGCTCGGTCGAACTCGCATGCGTTGCTATCTCAAACATGTTTGTCAATGTTAGTGATCAAAACTGTAAGTCTTGATTTCTGGTCTACTATAGCTAAGGTCTCGGACTAGAATAGAAAGTGTAGTTAAGCTCAAGAACTCCATGGAAATCCTCATACAAGACGAAGGACTACTCAAGGAACTGGTGGATCTTCATCGACTAAAAGGTATGTGGAGACTTGAACTTATCTATCACTCAAAAGTCTATTTATCTCCTATCTTGAGAGAAAAGTCGTTTTGCTATATAGACTTAGATTATACACATTTGGTATTACGAGCCGAGTTTATCTCGCCTATCTATTTCTCGAAATATGTGTTGGTAAGCTATCGCTTTATCCAAATTCATCTTTACCGAGTGACGAAAGTCATGTTATGTTTCAATCACTTTGAAAATTGTTCTGACGAAAAATGGTTTGTGAATAACAACTATATAACGTCCTCTGAGAATGTTTCAATGATTGAAATGAGAGTTTAGATTATATAACCATTGGAGGATATAAGCATTGTTGTGGAAACACATATATGTATAAGTCCTGATTCCTTGAACAGAAGTTTGAGAACTTTATTGATCAAGTGAACCGGAGTGGTGCGTGAGCTAAGTCCGCGAACTGGCGAGGTTCTCAAACCCGAGAATTTATGCTGGAGCTTGTGAACTCCATCCGGGAACTTAAGTCCGCGAACCCAGTACGCAAACTTGAGTAGGTTATATCTAAAAACGATGTTTGTGAACTTATTCATATTAACTAAGGAATGCTTTTGCAAACCGTGGGTATATAGTTCATCAATCGATTCATGTGAATAAAATTGTTTTTACTTCAGTTGTGTCTTGTGTAGTACATGAGATTTCCTTGCAATTGAACAACTCTTTAACTAGTTCATTTGAGTCATTTGAACTAGTTATGATGAAGAAGAATATGGTTGATATGAAAGTGATCATATGGCTAACCATTTGGTTAACTATTGTTGAACCAATTAATGTACAAGTTTGGGTACGGTTACACAAGCCTAGAAACGTGCATTTCATTTGTCTATAACAAGCTATGTTTTCTATCTAACGGTTGATAAATATTATCTTGAATCTAATCAGGTTTTCAACGGACGGTAAATATTGAACGCTTTGTTACCAAGCTAACATTGATTGCAAACCCTGATTTGAAAGACTATATAAGGGAGAACTCTAGCAACTGGGAAACCTAATCCCCACACCTTGCGTGTGATACTAGTTGTATCTACTAGAGTCGATTCTCCTTTACCCTTTGGTTTCTTCTTAAAAACAAGGTTAACGACTTAAAGACTTCACTGGGATTGTGAATCCAGACCGATACTACTTTATCGCAGTTGTGTGATATGATTTTGATGTTTCTATCGTACGAGTACAATTGTAATAATTGACTTGATATTTGTATCTCCGATAGGCAAGATAAAAAGTAATCACAAACATCTTCGTCTCATCGTTTGTGATTCCACAATATCTTTTTGGGGTATATTATTTATATGTCCCTACTTTTAACACTCAATAGCTATATCCTTATACAACAATAAATATTTCCCTAATTTTTAATAACCTTATCCATTTAAAATTATATTCCCTTAATATCCTCACCCATATAATATTTTTCTTTATTTCAAAATGCAACAAATTTATTCCTCTACCACTTCACCACCACCACTAGCACCACCACCACCAAAATTTAACTACCATTCCACCACCACCGTTCAAAAACCACCACCTACCAACCGCCACCACCACTAATATTCTACTACCACTCCTTCACCACCACCATTACACCACCAATCCTCCACCACCACTAGTTCGTCATCGCCACCACTACTAGTCCGCCGCCACTGCCCCCACCGCCACTGATTCAGATATTTTTGTATTAACAACAGTAGTTGATCCAAATAAAAATAGAACCAACAGTAGAAGGTGATCCAATTTAGGGGATCAACTACCAAATTGGATCAACAATGAAAGTTGATCCATGTAAATGGAGTGAACTTGGCGTAAATCGAACAAGCATCATCTGACATGAAGTCATTCATGCTACCATTGCACCACAAGTTCAACATTGGATGAAATTTAAATGATTTAAACTACAAGCATGATTTAAAATACAAGCATGATTATATTTATCCAAGGAAATATTATCAACAATAGGAGTTGAAAGGATAAACAACAGTAGTTGATCCAATAAAAAATTGGGTCAACAACAAGAGTTGATCCAATAAATGGATCAACAACCGTAGTTGATTCCATAAAAAATTGGGTCAACAACAAAAGTTGATCCCATAAATGGATCAACAACATTAGTTGATCCCATAAAAAATTGGTTCAACAACAACAATTGATCCCATAAAAACATATAAACAACACCAATTGATCATCACCCGTAGCTTCATAAACAACAACAACTTCATCTCCTTCATTGCAGTAACCACCAACGGAACCATCAACCACCATTTATAATCCATAGCAGCAACCGCCAATGTCTTCTATGAAGCTTCAACACCAATTCGAACCATCTGAACCAATTGAGAAAATACCAAATCCTAAATCAAATCTCCATCTCGTCATATCTGATTTTGAAAATTAATCTTTAAAATACCGAACCAGTTAGCAGCGAAGAAGGTGTTGATAGTTGCAGAGCTGGTGAAGATGAAGATGGTGGTGGTGGGAGTGGTTTGGTTTAATTTGTTTCAATCACATAACTCTCTATCTCTCAAATCTCAAATCTCTGCAACAAAATTGAAAATCATACATACCAAATTAGTATCTTCTTTCAATAATTCGAACATGCAAAGATCTCCCTGAATCTCCAACTCAAAATTATGAAATCGAAAACCAAAAACAAACTTGTCGATCCCTGAATCTGGAAAATCAATTTTTTTACTAAGAAGATGAAGAACAATAATTAACAGGTTGAAAAATCGAACATAAACATATTGGTAGACCAACTGATTATAGTGGAGGACGTGTTGGTGCGGCGACGGAGGAGTTGGTGGTGATGGTAGTTGCATACATTGAAGGGAAGAAGATAAAGAAGAAGAAATAAAACCTTGATCCGATCTAAATGAAGGAGGGATAAATATGGAAAGGATAAAAAACGTTAGTGGACCCATGAAGGCTTAAAGATAAAGAAGGACATACTTATTGTATGATAAGGATATGTAAAGTCCATCAAAAGTAAGGACAAATATTCAATTACCACTATCTTTTTTCGCTGCGTCGATTAAGACTATTGTGAGGTGATTGATAATACTAGGCTGTTCTTCGGGAATATAAATCTGGATTATCAATTGGTTCATGTTCACCCTGATTTATCAAAAGACGGAACAAAACTCGTAGGTATATTCGTGGGAGACGGGTTTATCTATTATCATAGATTTTTGTTTATAAAAGTTTTCGACTTTGGGTCGTAGCAACTCTTAGGGGTGGGTGAGATCAGCTAAGGGAATCAAGTACGTAGTATCTTGCTGGGATTAGAGACATAGGAGCATAAGTGTACCTTGGATCAGTGTGAGATTGGTTGGGGTTCAACTATAGTCCAGACCGAAGTTAGTTTGGAGTAGGCTAGTGATAGGCCTCGAAAAGGGTATAGAAATTATCCCCGGCCAAAAACTTGGTGGGCCCGGAGATATGTATAAAATTAAGCGCAATAAAAACGGGGGCCTACAGTAATACCGCAAGTGCACGGTCGTCGGTTGTAGCTCGTGCAAGTACGGGTCGATCCACAGAGATCGGGAGTGTTTTGAGTGTTTCTAGCTATTTTGGGTTCTAGTTGCTATTGGGCTATGAAGCCTTTTGGCTTAAATTGGGCTTTGAGTACTAATGGGTTTGATAACAATAAAATGAACTGAGCTTGGGCTCAGTTGGTCTTTGAAGTGTAAATGGGCTTTGATTGAAGTTGGCTTTGGCTTTAGCCTATCAGTACACTAGGCTTTGGCCTTAAACTTAGGCTTGGGTTAAACTGGGCCTTTTCTTGTTCTGAACCTATTTCTGGGCCTTAATGAACTAAACCTTGGGCTTTGTACCTTTGGAATTGCACTGGGCCTTGGGCTTTAAACCTTTGGTTTCAATGAGCTGAATTGGGCTCAGCTTATGAAGTGAGCTTTGGAGCAGCACCAGAAGGGTTGCAGCAGCAGCTGCAGCTGAAGCAACACAGAGAAGGCACCAGCAGCACAAGTGCTGCACAGCAGCTGCACAAGCAGTGCAAGCAAAAACAAATGAAGAAAAACAATGCAGCAGTGCAAGGCAAGTGAGAAAGAAAAGATGGCAGTGAACAAAACAGTGAAGACAGTAAAGAAAAAAACAAGCAGAGAACAATGCAAGAACTAAACAAAGCAAATACTAGACATCAAAGAAAAATGATAAAACAAACCAAGGCCTAAGGCCAAGGGCAGGGATGATGGTGAAACTTAAATGGAGCAAAACTAAGGCAAGAATACAGGCAAACAAAAATGGAATGGCAAGATAATCAGCTTGCTATGAGCACTGATTTCTTCCATTGCACAATCAGCACATTGCATCCTAAGCATACAAAAGGAATGGCAAGATAATCAGCTTGCTATGAGCACTGATTTCTTCCATTGCACAATCAAATCAAAGCTTCAAAGGTATCTAGCCTAGCATTCCATCAAACTAACAGTGAATTAAACATAACAGTGAACATTTAACTGACAGTGAGCAACAACAGTGAACTAACATGACAAATTAAAATTAAACAGGAACACATTAAACAGGAAATTAAAACATGAAATTAACAAGAACATAACAAACATTTGAACTACTAAACAGAGAATTAAAATTGCCAAACAAGAACCCTAAAAATTAACAGTGCAATTAAAATTGGAACCAAAAAAAGAAATTAAACCTAATTGGTAACTTGGCTAGTCCAAGAACAGCTTCTACACCATACCCATCTCTTCTATTTATACAAAAAATGTAAGCAGAACCCTAATTTTGAGAACCCTAATTTTCAACAGTGACCTAGGGATCGATTTTGTAACCTGATTTGATGTGATGAGACCATTCCATCTTCGACCCATGCTTCCACTTGTTCTCCTGTATCACCTCCATGCATCAATTGCTTCTCTAGCACACGTTAATCCATCAACTCATAACCTAGGGTTTAGGTTAGGTAATAAGTTGATGGGATAAAGGGCTAGAATGATGGGGGAAGCTTTCAATCACGTGTAGGATGATGACGGAGGTGGTATGGTGGTGTCAGGGTTGGTGGAGCAGGTGGCGTCGGCAGGGTTGGTGGAGTTGCTGCTAGGGAAGGAGGAGAAGAAGAAAAACGATGGGGAAGAGATTAGGGGGTGTTTGTTTTGGGTATAGGTGTTGGGCACTTGGGTGTGAGGCGAGTGCATCAATTTTCGATGATCAGCGAGGCTAAGCCGCGAGATGCGAAGATGGTAGGTAGATCGGACGGTGATGCGGAGGCAAGCGAGGAGCGACCGTCGGATGAAGGGATACAACGAAACTAACGGTGCTAGATTAGGTTAGGTGCTGTAGTGTAAGGCGGAGATATCAAACTTTGATGAACAGCAAGGGAGCAACCGTTGGATTCAACTACCATCTAATCTGAAGGCTTGGAATTTCAGCGCTGTGGTGCTCGACAGAGACTTCAGATTTTGATGCTCTATGAAGGAGCGACCGTCGGATGCTTCTGAGAACTGATCTGATGGCTGAGAACGGAGGCGTTTTTGTGTGTAGAAAATGAGGTTGTGCGCACCATTCTTCGCGGTTTCCTTGCGTGATTTCTCCCGGCTTTTCACTACTTTTCTGCTCTTTTTGCTCCGCGACTCATCCGAACTTTATTTATTACCTAAAAATGCAAAATTAATTAATAAAAATATTTATTCTTGAAAACAATGAAAATACAGAATATGGGATAAAATATAGAATTAATGCATAAAAGATGAGTTAAATGCCAACAAAAAGGGATAAATATATACAATATTTGGCACTCATCAAATACCCCCAAACCTGAATTTTACTTGTCCTCAAGTAAAACAAAACTAAGGAAATCCTAACTATACCACTGTCGCTGGTCTCTCGAATGCATTTAGCGTATGCACTAAGCCTTTTAAACCACTAAGTGTCCCTAGTGGACGAGTTGAAGTCTCGTGAAGGTTTACCAGAGGTGTGCCTACAAAACCTAAGGACAAAATATAAGCTCATATTCCATCAAATGTGACATGTGCAAAACAGTTTAAGCTCACAGCAAAATGGAGATGTCAATCTAGCTATCGAAGGCACAATCCTAACACTGATAACAAAAAAAGACATGTGATAAGAGTGTAAAGTGTATCTACACATGTGTAAAGAAAGATCTGAAGTTATGTCTACTAATCACCAAGAGATAGTTTCTCAGGCTAAGAACTGAGGTCGAAATCTATCTAGCTGTCCGGACTTTACGAGAATTGTGAATGAGTTGGAGGTATTTCACAATTACTCGCGTTGTACATCAATGGCATACACCCTCCTTGCTTATTACAAAAAAACACAAAAGATGACTCTTTACATGACTCTTATTTACATTGACTACTCTCTTTTATTTTTGGAACAAGAGATGATGGAATTGATAAATACTTGATTTTTTTGTATTTTTCTGATATTTTTTTCTATTTTTTTTTTCTGAATATATACATCGTTTTTTTTTTTTTTTTTTTTTTTTTTTTAAGAGTAAACACTTTTGATACAAATACAAAAGGAAACAAAAATTACATGACACTTTGCAAGAGGTAGCCCTTTTTGATGCACCCAGTTAAATTCGATGGTTGTCTTTCTTAATGTAACCTCCACCTTCTATCCCAACCAACCAAAGAACAAGCTAGTCAAGTTTCGTTCAGTATTCTAAAGTGATTGGCAATCGTAACTTCCTATCAAACACCTTGAAGATCGAGGCCATACATGTATTGGTAGATCGTGCGCGTGCAAATTTCTTATCACTATGTGAATTGTGCTAGAATCAGGGTGCCTAAATATCTAGACTAAGACTCCTAATAAAAATACATATTTGCACAAGAGTCAACATTTCAAGGTAAATGAGCTCCATTTTTTATGATTTTTCATTTTTTAATTTTTAATTTTGATTTTTCAATTTTTTTTTTTTTTTGGAATTTTTCAAAAAGAGGGAGTTCTTTTTCAATTATGGCATATTATCGAAGTATCTACTCTATACCCCCAAACCTAAACTAAACATTGTCCTCAATGTTTAAAAATATGGAAAGAATTAGAATGCAACATATGGAAAGGGACATGCTGAGTAGAGTAAAAGGAGAGAGAATACCCGATTTCGGCGAAAGCAGAATTAAAACTCCGTTATTCAAGGCAAAAATCCAACATATTTCAGCCGAGATCATATTGGATTAGCAAAATATATACAAAAGGAAATTTAACTAACACATTATCTACAAGAAAATTTGGTTTTTTAATGGGATTGGACTTTTTGGAAAAAATTTGGTTTTGTTGGGAAAAAGACACATTTTGGTTTTGATGGGAAAACGAAAAAGAAAATTTGGTTTAAAAATGGGAGCAAAGTAGAAATTTGGTTTTTAAAAATTGGGAGCAAAAGAATTTTTTTTTTTTTTTTTTTTTTTTTTTTTAAAAAATAAAAAATAAAATTTGGTTTTTGAAATGGGAGCACGCCCACTGTTGGTCCTCTAATGGAATGGGAGGCTGCGGCCCAAGAAACACTAAGTTTTAATTTTGAAAGTTTAATTTGGCCCAGTTGGTTAAGGCCCGACGTTTGTTTTAAAACTTTGGTTTCGAGGTCCACTCTTGAGTGGAAACAAGCCCACAATCGGTTACAAGCTCAGCTGGGTTTAAACCCAGAGTCTAAAATACAAGTCCAATGAAAGAATTTAAACAAGCCCACAAATTAAACAAATACAAGCCCACAAATAAATTATTACAAACCCAACAGAAAATAAGAGAAGCCCAAAAATTGGCTTTAATATTACATGCCCACAATTAAAAATTGGAAGCCCACAATTCGGGTTCTCTTAAATGGGTTACCTTTTAAGCACAGCCCAGCTGCTCTGATATTGTTGCAAAAACCCAGTTGGGTTTTGGTTCTTTTCCTTGGTGGCGTCCCAGCAGAGGAAAAACAGGTTCAGAACAGCAGGTCCAACAACAAATGAAGTGAAGCAGATGCAGATGCAAATGCTATGCAGTGAAATGCAAAAATAGCTAATAAAACAACAAGAAAAACACAGCACCAATCCCCGGCAACGGCGCCAAAAACTTGGTGGGCCCGGAGATGCGTGAAAATTAAGCGAAATGAAAACGCGGGCCTACAGTAATACCGCAAGTGCACGGTCGTCGGTTGTAGCTCGTGCAAGTACGGGTCGATCCACAGAGATCGGGAGTGTTTTGAGTGTTTCTAGCTATTTTGGGTTCTAGTTGCTATTGGGCTATGAAGCCTTTTGGCTTAAATTGGGCTTTGAGTACTAATGGGTTTGATAACAATAAAATGAACTGAGCTTGGGCTCAGTTGGTCTTTGAAGTGTAAATGGGCTTTGATTGAAGTTGGCTTTGGCTTTAGCCTATCAGTACACTAGGCTTTGGCCTTAAACTTAGGCTTGGGTTAAACTGGGCCTTTTCTTGTTATGAACCTATTTCTGGGCCTTAATGAACTAAACCTTGGGCTTTGTACCTTTGGAATTGCACTGGGCCTTGGGCTTTAAACCTTTGGTTTCAATGAGCTGAATTGGGCTCAGCTTATGAAGTGAGCTTTGGAGCAGCACCAGAAGGGTTGCAGCAGCAGCTGCAGCTGAAGCAACACAGAGAAGGCACCAGCAGCACAAGTGCTGCACAGCAGCTGCACAAGCAGTGCAAGCAAAAACAAATGAAGAAAAACAATGCAACAGTGCAAGGCAAGTGAGAAAGAAAAGATGTCAGTGAACAAAACAGTGAAGACAGTAAAGAAAAAAACAAGCAGAGAACAATGCAAGAACTAAACAAAGCAAATACTAGACATCAAAGAAAAATGATAAAACAAACCAAGGCCTAAGGCCAAGGGCAGGGATGATGGTGAAACTTAAATGGAGCAAAACTAAGGCAAGAATACAGGCAAACAAAAATGGAATGGCAAGATAATCAGCTTGCTATGAGCACTGATTTCTTCCATTGCACAATCAGCACATTGCATCCTAAGCATACAAAAGGAATGGCAAGATAATCAGCTTGCTATGAGCACTGATTTCTTCCATTGCACAATCAAATCAAAGCTTCAAAGGTATCTAGCCTAGCATTCCATCAAACTAACAGTGAATTAAACATAACAGTGAACATTTAACTGACAGTGAGCAACAACAGTGAACTAACATGACAAATTAAAATTAAACAGGAACACATTAAACAGGAAATTAAAACATGAAATTAACAAGAACATAACAAACATTTGAACTACTAAACAGAGAATTAAAATTGCCAAACAAGAACCCTAAAAATTAACAGTGCAATTAAAATTGGAACCAAAAAAAGAAATTAAACCTAATTGGTAACTTGGCTAGTCCAAGAACAGCTTCTACACCATACCCATCTCTTCTATTTATACAAAAAATGTAAGCAGAACCCTAATTTTGAGAACCCTAATTTTCAACAGTGACCTAGGGATCGATTTTGTAACCTGATTTGATGTGATGAGACCATTCCATCTTCGACCCATGCTTCCACTTGTTCTCCTGTATCACCTCCATGCATCAATTGCTTCTCTAGCACACGTTAATCCATCAACTCATAACCTAGGGTTTAGGTTAGGTAATAAGTTGATGGGATAAAGGTCTAGAATGATGGGGGAAGCTTTCAATCACGTGTAGGATGATGATGGAGGTGGTATGGTGGTGTCAGGGTTGGTGGAGCAGGTGGCGTCGGCAGGGTTGGTGGAGTTGCTGCTAGGGAAGGAGGAGAAGAAGAAAAACGATGGGGAAGAGATTAGGGGGTGTTTGTTTTGGGTATAGGTGTTGGGCACTTGGGTGTGAGGCGAGTGCATCAATTTTCGATGATCAGCGAGGCTAAGCCGCGAGATGCGAAGATGGTAGTAGATCGGACGGTGATGCGGAGGCAAGCGAGGAGCGACCGTCGGATGAAGGGATACAACGAAACTAACGGTGCTAGATTAGGTTAGGTTCTGTAGTGTAAGGCGGAGATATCAAACTTTGATGAACAGCAAGGGAGCAACCGTTGGATTCAACTACCATCTAATCTGAAGGCTTGGAATTTCAGCGCTGTGGTGCTCGGCAGAGACTTCAGATTTTGATGCTCTATGAAGGAGCGACCGTCGGATGCTTCTGAGAACTGATCTTATGGCTGAGAACGGAGGCGTTTTTGTGTGTAGAAAATGAGGTTGTGCGCACCATTCTTCGCGGTTTCCTTGCGTGATTTCTCCCGGCTTTTCACTACTTTTCTGCTCTTTTTGCTCCGCGACTCATCCGAACTTTATTTATTACCTAAAAATGCAAAATTAATTAATAAAAATATTTATTCTTGAAAACAATGAAAATACAGAATATGGGATAAAATATAGAATTAATGCATAAAAGATGAGTTAAATGCCAACAAAAAGGGATAAATATATACAATATTTGGCACTCATCAGCTAGTGTCTGTAATGACTTAATACAATGTGTGTTCAATCTGGACTAGGTCCCGGGGTTTTTCTGCATTTGCGGTTTCCTCGTTAACAAAATTCTGGTGTCTGTGTTATTTCTTTTCCGCATTATATTTTGTTATATAATTGAAATATCACAGGTTTTGGGTTGTTCAATCAATTAGAATATCCGACCTTTTGGTTGTTGATTTAAATTGATTGACACTTGGATATTGGTCTTTGGTACCATCCAAGTTATCTCTCTAGTATTTGATAAAGACTCGTAGATTTCTATTTGCTTGAGTATATATCAAATCGAGAGATTGAGATATAAACTCTTTGATATACTTTTTATCTAGATTGAGTCTGACACTCTGGTTGATTCTCTAGAAAGTATATTGGAGTTTGTCCATACAAATTGCTAAGAGAAATATTGGGTGTGGTTGTTAGACCCCCACTTTTTCAATTTAGTTTCGGCTATATGATTGCATCTAAAAGATGATATTTGCTTTTATTTTTCTCATGAAGTATCTCTATGAAAATTCACACTAGTTTTCGTACCTTTGCCAATTTTATTGATAAAAAAGGGGAGAATTAATGTGTAATTCACACTACAAATACATATGGTTTTCGGATCATTATGTAAGGGGAAGTGGTTTTCATGAGAGATGAAGTATTGACAAAGGAGGAGTGATACATATCACTATAGTATTGTTGTCAAAGTTGTGATACAATTGAACTTTGATGTTGTGTAATAATGCTATGATATTATATAACAATGATTGAGAGCTATTGTTTTCTCATTGTTATAGCTACAGATCTTCAACAACGATGATGCTGAGTTGAACACATTTAGAATCGTTGGAGTACTTGGAAGTGACGAAGATTTCGAGTTATGATGAAGAACCAAGGAGATCAAGCATTTGGATGAGAAGCTACAAATTTTATTTATTTTGTATTCCACATGTATTGATAGTTTTGTCACTAAAATTGACAAAGGGGGAGATTGTTAGAGCGTTGCTCGGTCGTACTCGCAAGCGTTTCTATCTAAAGCTTGTTTGTCAAGTTTAGTTGCCTAAACTATAAGTCTTGATTTCTAGTCTACTTATAGCTAAGTCTCGGATTAGGATATTAAGTGTAGTTGAGCTTTAGACTCCACGACGTTCATCGAATGAATACGAAGAACTAGGGAACTTGTGAAACTTCATCAACAAAAGGTATGCGGAGACTTGAACTTATCTATCACTCAAAAGTCTATCTACTCTATCTCCTATTTGAGACAAACGTCGTATTGCTATATAGACTTCAATTATACACATTTTTTATTTCCATCCGAGTTTATCTCGCTTATCTATTTCTCGAAATATTTGTTGGTAAGCTTTTTCTTTGGCCAAGTTCATCTTTCCTCGTGTTGAAAGTCATATTATTTCAATAACTTTAAAATCGCTTTGATGCTAAAGGTTTGTGAATAAAAACTATTTTAACATCCTCTAAGAAAGTTTCCATGATTGAAATTAGAGTTTACAACAAGTAACCATGTTTGAATATAAACATAATGTGTTCTCACATTTGTGTAAAAGTCCAAAACCGGGAACCCAAAGTATGCATACCCGTGCGCGTACCGAGATTGTTGGAAATTTGGGAAAGTATGCGTACCCGTACGCATACTGGCCGAAGTTTCACGTTCATGAATTTATGCTGGAGTTTGGAAGTATGAATAGGTATGCGTACCCGTACGCGTACTGGTGTAACCAAACTCGGTCTGGCTACTTAGGTATGCGTACCCGTTTGCATACTTAAGTAAATTACTTTTTAGAATCGGTTTGTTCATGAACTAAAACATTTATATAACAAGGAATGCAATCTTTGCAAATCGTGGCTATAATGTTCATGAATTGATTCGAGAGAATCAAAATCGATTTTGCTTTGATTGTGTCTTGTATACTTCTATGAGATCTAAGCAATTGAACAACTCTCAAACTAGTTCATTTGAGTCATTCGAACTAGTTTTTATAAAGATGAATAAGGTTGATATGAAAGTGCTCATATGGATAACCATTAGTAAACTATTGTTGAACCGACTAAGTGTACACGTTTAGGTACAGTTACTCAAACCTAAATGAAGGTACATTTCATTTGTGTATAACAAGATAAGTTCGATCTAACGGTTGAAAGATATTAGCTTGAATCTACACATGTTTTCGTCTAACGGTGAATATTGAGTGCTTTGTTACTAAGATAACTTATTGCAAACCCTGATTTGAAATCTATATAAAGGATAACTCTAGCAACTGGGAAACCTAATCCCTACACCTTCTTTGTGACACTAGTTGCATAGCTAGAGTTTATTCTCCTTTAACCTGAGGTTTTCCATGAAACTATGTAGGTTAACGACTTAAAGACTTCATTGGGATTGTGAGCCAGACCCAACTATTTTCTATGTAGTTGTGTGATCTGATCTTGCTGTTTTATATCGTGGTTGAGTACAATCGTAAGATTGGCTTGAGATTTATATCTCCGATAGGCAAGATAGAAAAGTAGTCACAAACACCTTCATGTCGTCGTTTGTGATTCCACGGTATCTTGCAAAGAAGCCCAAGTAACTAAGAAAAGACATAAAGACAAATTCCCTCACCCCGCTGCTGACGAGTTAACAAATCATCCTTAACCCTTTTTAAAAAAAAAATTGGTTAAATCCCAAAGGTTAGATTAGTACTAAAGTTTATACCTCTTCCACAAGAAGCTTACTCATACAAGCACAGGTAACTAAACAAAGAAATAAATAAAATCACCCCAACCTGATGCTGACAAGTTTCGAACTCAAACCTTTAGTATCATCACCCAAGGACTTAAGCATTGTACACAGTGACATATACAATCATCCTTAACCCTTAATATTAATCCAAATATTTTTATAAACAATAAAAAACATTAATTATTATTTATATCTAGGAAGGGGACCGGTATCAAAGCTTAGGTTTGATAGAAAATTTGAATAGTGGAGTTTTCGGTTTTTTTTGGTTCTCAGAAAATTTGGAAGATGTAGTTTATTTGGTTTCATTAAGTATGTGAGCATTTGAGGCTACAAGTTTTCTGAAGATTGCAGTGGTTGATGTTATCAAGTATGTGTAGGAGTTAATTTCATCAGTTTTGGTTACAAAGCAAAGTAAAGCATATTTATAAAGGAACATAATGGTGATATTCATTCGGTTTAGTCAAGATGGATTTTCGAATTTAACGTCGTATTTTTGAAATTCAAGATGATCTAGAAGTGATACTGGATATGCGAAGTGGTTTTGATATTTATGGTGCTCTGCACTAGAGATTTGACATGGATACTTATTAAAGCATAAACCCTATATTCCACTGCTTCTTCAAGTTGGTATTATTTTGACATATTATTAAATTAATAATGTTAAGTATTGTGTTTTATACTTCTTACCATATGAGATTCTTGTGAGTTGTTTGGAATACCTATTATTGGTTTTTGTTTTGGGGTAAAAACTGATGCTGATGGAAATGGTAAATTTAGGTGTGCCGCCGAGAAACGAATCTAAATCCTAAACAAATGCACTGCACGAAAGTACTTTAGATTCGAGAGATCAATCAGTACAGTTCTGGCCTAAACCAAGAAATGACCATTCCAGACTTGCTTCGGTCACAAAGTGAAGGAGAAGGGTTGATCTTAGGGAGGGAAGCGGAGAAGGTATTGAGATCCAAATATTGAATTTTGAAGGTGTGGCTGTTTTAACTTGTATCGGAATATGGAACTGGCTTGCGGAATGTAAGTTATCAGTTCTTGGTGTTTCTCTGGATAGTTGTGTTGATAACACCCTTGTCTTGAGGGTGGTGTAATTCGAACCCAGCACGTTGTGTGCGTTAGGTGAATGCTCCACTATTGTTCTGCATCCCCAATTTTTGTGACATGTTTGATGTATCAAGTATTTTTCGTGGAAAATATGCAGTAGATTGCTGAGTGGGTCTTGTGTGCAAGACCTAGTTATTCTGACCCATCGCGTGCAAGCTAGGCGACGGGTAATCATGTGTGGCGAGCTAAGTCGCGAGACTTGCTTTAAGAAATAGCGTGTGACGCTATTAAGTTAGTCTTGGTTGGTCGCGTAAGATTTAACCTAGGCCGGTCAATTCGGCTGTTAAAGTTGGACCACTGAGATTGCAATTTATGGAAGGGGATGGCCGTTGATTATAGCCACATATTGTTGCGCCTGCCAGTGGCATAGTGGCGGAGTTGCGCCTTCTAGTGGCATAGTGGCGCATTCCAGTGGCGTAATGGCGCCTGCCCGGCGTAGCTGCGACCACTATATCTTGGCATATTGGTGCTAGGTCCAAATATGACTCAACAATATTGGCTCTAGTTGCCGTATCAAACTTAATGCCTTATGTGGCATTATTTGGCATGGGTCTTCATAGCGGCCTTATCCAAATTAGGGGTTGGCATGTAAAACCCCTAATTAGCGCGTGCGTCTATGTGGCCGCGATATGGTGGCATTTTGGCAAATACTGTTGTGGCCTCGTTAAATAAAGAAATCATGGCAAGGCCATAATGTGGGAACGACCATGAACGCGGGGATATCCATGGGTAGACATAATATGGCGCCATTTTTAGGGTCTTCTGGGTTCCACATGACTTGTGGCATGTTGTGGGACCGAAGTGGCATAATTAGGCCATGACTAGGAATTAGGGTTTCCTATTGATTCGACCAGTGCCATTAAAACAAGAGTTTTATTCTGGTCAGAATACCCTGGTTAGAGTTTTTTATGGCGTTGGCCACGAACGAAAAGTAAGATAGCACGCGGCTGCGCTGTTATCGCACGTTGGCATATATCTGCCGCGGAATAGCATCGCCTTCCAATTAGCATGCTGGCGCGATTTGGCAGGTTTATTAGATAATTGGCATGGCGGCCACGTTGACGCGACGACCACTAGGTGTTGGCGCAGTTTGGCTTTATTGCGTGTGGCGGGTTTAGAGCGACCTGATTGGTCGATGGGAAAGGGGGTTGGCAATCAGCATGGTCCTGACCACATTCCAAGTACATGTGGCGCATTTAGAGCGACCTGATTGGTCGATATTGAAAAGGGGGGGGGAGTGGCAACATGGATCGTGGCCTTCAGCTGCAGGTGGCGCCTGCTAGAGCGAACTGGCCCCCCATGTGGCGCGGCCACGCCTCCTCTTGTTGCTGCTCCTATTTTCCGCAGCTCCTCTTTTATTTCTTGTTTTATGATTTTTGGTAGGACTTTTCTCCTACTAGTTCCATGTTGGATCAATTTCCTAGTGTATCTAGGATTAGTTTCGACCAATAGGGTTCGAAATATCGTGCAGGACGCAAAAAACCTAATTTTTTCAAATTGATAAAATTAGGTTAAAGAATTGAATTTTGCGGGTTGACGCAAAATCAATCAATTTTTGGTGAATTTTGCATACTGATACAAAAAATCACTAATTTAATGTCAAATGGCAGCATAACTTTTTGTACCTCTGATTGAGTATTTCCACACACATCTTAATCCTGACACTTCAGGAGATTCATGATACTCGGCTGGGAGCGAGCATTAGTCGTCATGTCATCTCAGTATTAAGAGTTCAACTGTGAACATGGCATACAATAAATACTCAGAAATTTACAGAATATTTGGGATTGTTGCTACAAGCACTATTCTGGATAAATTTCATATAAATATATTGAATTTCTCAATACATATGTAAGTAAAGAGGCTTAGGCACTCATTACTTTTAAATGGCTCAATCTTCTTTGCTGAATGATGGCGCATTAAATAAATGGTTTTACAATTTTAGCCCTGAACTAAAAACCACCATCAACATTAAGTCCCCTGCTTAGTACGTTTTGCAATTTTAGCCCTGAACTAAAAACCACCATCAACATTAATTAAGTCCCCTGCTTAGTACGTAACAATGATATTGTTGCGGGGTAAGCACTAGATGGAGACAGACGAGGATAAAATAGAAAAGGCAAGACATGTAGAGGTTACCAGGAAAAGTTTGATTGACCTTTGGCTACAGGTCCGTGCGGCTGGTGATCTTCGTACCAGCACGCTGCTAGTTCGTCCATGGAGCGTTGGTGTCGCGGGCCTAGGTGCATGGTCCAAAAGGAAACCCT
Organism: Papaver somniferum; assembly: GCF_003573695.1. NCBI lineage: Eukaryota > Viridiplantae > Streptophyta > Magnoliopsida > Ranunculales > Papaveraceae > Papaver > Papaver somniferum. The sequence goes on from NW_020628818.1 coordinate 18,711,348, forward strand.
CCTCCTGTTCGAACTCTGGAAATTCCGTTCGTAAAAAAAGGGTATCCACCCTCTTCCGTTTTTGTTGCTCGTACGGTTCCTCTTCTTCATTGTTAGCGGCTCCATCACGAGCATGCCAATCGTTAGTGTCAAGGTAAGTACATCTTGTTCTTTCTTCTTTTTGCAAGTATGAACTTTAGTTGTACGTATAACTTTCACGGTTTTGAAATTTCATCAAATCCTAAGTGAACTCCATCAACCCTTTCTGAAGGGTCATGTCTCCATAAAATGAGCATCTAGCCTCTTCAGTGGATTTAAAAATTTTCCAAACTCCATTGCGCTCAATTGCAAGAGGCCTTGACTTTAAGTTGTTTGGTGTCTGTAGTGCTGAGGCGTTGAAGCGGATTCGGCTTCTGGAGAGAACGTTGAATCGACTTCTGGAGAGAACGTTGAAGCGACTTCTGGAGAGAACGTTGAAACGACTTCTGGAGAGAACATTGAAGCAGCTTCTGGAGAGAATATCGAAGCGGCTTCAAGAGAGAACATCGAAGCGGCTTCCGGAGAGAACTCCAGTGAGGGCACCATTAACCTTTGATTTCGGAAAACGAGTTCTTCCCGTTCTTCTGTTTGATATTTCCCGGTGCAGACTACATGGTTCTTGAATGTTTGTGGCGTGCCGGATAGGTATGTAGAAGCATGGACGTATTACCACGAACTAATAAATTCGAAATACAGGTGTGTAGAAGCATGGATGCATTTCCACGGACTAAGAAATCTAAAATCCATGCTTGTTAGATGAGGAGGCTTCATCTCCAATTAATTGCACGCGTCATGTAATTCGATGCGCCGTTTCTGAAGAAGAAGTTGCAACCCGGGAGTGTTATGTGTGCTGACTTCAAATTCATTGCTTATTGGTTCTGTGAAGGGGATTCCCAAAATCCGGAAAACTGCAGACAACAAAACTTCTTCTAGGTATCTCGTCAGGCGAAGGTTGAAGCAGGTTTCCCTTCTGATGTGAAAGATGCTTGCTCCAGAAAGAATGTGTTGCTGCTTGATGATCTTGTGCTTTCTTTTCCTTTACGTATTCCCCTCTTCGGTATTTTTGATAGCTATGCGACATCTCTTGCATGGTTTGATTTTTTCTGGTTTCGAATTAATGGGTAATGATCCTATGAGGGTTTAGGTTTACTCGAGACTTTGCCTTGAGATGATTCAGGAGTAAGAATTATCATTTTAAAAGAAATGATGATTTGATTAAATGATAAATTGAAACCCTAATTATGAATGCAACCAGTGCAATCATTTTGGAGGAATTACAAATATTGCATGAAAAGGGAAATTGCAAAAGAAAACACTAAAGGAATTTTGGAGGAGAGGGCGGCGCGACATCTTAGGTATTGAAGGGTTTGAGCCACCGGGCGTATATTACTATGCCTTCTAGCTTGTCAGTATTGATGAGCTTGCAGTAACCTCCCAAAATAATTTCCGCCACTAGGTACGGCTCGTCTTTCCCTTCTGTGGAATCAGACGGAGCAGGCTGAGCCAACTCTCACTACCATATCTCCAACTTGGAATGGGTTTGGGAGTTGCGCTATTACTTTCCCAGATTCCTTATGTTTAACTGTGACAGCTTCTAAACTCTTGATAAAATAGTTGAAAAGACCAGCATCCCATTCACATCTCCTAGTGACGGCTGAGTTGATAATCATATCGAGTCCCCAAGCCTTGGTGGAAGGAGGAGTGACTGGTTGCAAAAAGGGTTGTTCAATAAGACTTACTTGTGTTCGGAATCTACGAACAAATGCTGATACACTCTCTTTAGGAAGGTTGTCACATTTGCAAGTTGTTGATACAGAAAAAAATAATATTCGGGATTGGACGGCTTGTTGGAGACCCTTTCAGGTATAGACACTGGCAAAGGACATACTCCTAGCTTGGCCTTATTATCGTGTATCCATGAGCGCACCCGAACCTTGAGTACTCTTTAACCACATGAAATTTGGCGTCTGTTAGAGCATCTTCCACCTTGATTTCAAGATTGATGTACCCATAACATTTCTGGATTTATGGTTGGGTAGTGAACAGCTTCGTGCTTTGAAATCTTTGCAGCTCTCAGAGTCTTGACGGTGACAATGTTGAAATCAGAGGTCGCGTCAATCAGTTTGTTTTCAAACTCAACATTCTTCAAATGAGCGGTGGTTAGGAGGCCCCAGTTGCATCTATCAGTCGCACTTTCCAAGAAAGATTGGGGTTTTGGAGCGGCTTCCTTGACTGGAAACAGATGCTTGCCTGATATAATACAGTTGAGGTCTTCAAATATGTATTGACGCTGAGCCTTAGAGAAATACAGAATTTCACATAAATGCTTCATCATAGATTGTACGGCTTTGTGGACGGAGTCCCCAGAAATCATGCAGCTCCTGACAGGAAGGGGATCTGTGTGAACACCTTCGTCTCCTAATTGGATCTCTCCTGCATCCACCTTTTCTTTGAAGATGCGCTTCAATTTGTTTCACTGGTTGGGTGATTGAAAAACCTATGGTAACGATAATATTTGGGATTTTCCATCTCTTCTTCGGATAGCGTACGTCTGAGAGGAGGTAGCTTGATGGCGTCATCTTGAATCCATGCTTCTAGGAGTTCAATTACTTCTTCAATCGATAACGGGAAGGTTAGAAAATCCTCTCCAGTTTCTTGTTGTTGTCCAGGCGTCTTAGTCGCAACTTTTCGGGTTTGGGCTGTCAGTGGTGCTGGTGCCGCACGTTTGGGTTGTTGTTCTGCAGCTGGAGATTTCCTTTTTTTCCCTCACTTACCACACTTACAAATGGTTGAGTGTTGCATTGTTTATTGATGAGGCATCTGTTCTGTCGAGTCTCACACACATCTTCATTCCTGGCGGTCCGCGTGCTCTCTAACAAGGCTGGTGTTGTTGTGGCCGACCGCTTAGCATCTTCATGAAGTTCGGAGAATGTTTGGAAGCGCAGGTTCTCCAGTAAAGCGCGATAGACGGGTATTATTCCATTAATGCACATCTCCACCAATTGATGCTCAATTACATTTGGATCATGACAATCTAGCGCTTGAATCCTGAATCTCTTGACATAGAAATTTGGATGTTCATTGTTTCGCTAAAAATTCCTTCCCAAGTCTGATAAAGTGATTCTCTCAGACAAAAAGAAATATTTCTTGTAGAAAGAGGTAACCATTTCACACCAATTGGCTATGTTGTTTGGTGCGACGTTGTTGTACCAGGTGTACGCCCTTCCAGCGAGTGATTTTAAGAATTCTTTCAGGCGAAGGATGGTTGTATTCATGCTCCCCATAGTGATTCCAAAAAATGAGAAATGTTTTCACGAGCGTTACCAGTACCGTCGGAAAGGGAGAACTGGGGAGAAGAATATCCTTTTGGAAGGAGAATTATTTGCACGTTAGGAGGATAGGTAGGTTTATGATGATGAATGGTGGCTGGTTTTTCCCTGCCTCGATTCTGTAGGAGCCGCTCCAGGTCCTCTCGTGTGATAAAGTTGGACTGTTGATTCCTTTCTGATGGTCGTTCAGGAGCTACACGAACTTCCTCATCTATAAAGATACGCCCTGCTGAGGTACTCGCGTCGGGTTCCATGAAAGTGTTCCTTGTATGCTCCATTTGGCGTCGACATGGTTCTGGTGGTAATCTTTCAGTTATCGTCTTGAGAAAGGTGAGTACCTCCTTTTGAGTTGTATCCATGTCCGTCTGAGCTTTGGAGAGAACTTCATATATCTCCATTAAATCGACAATGGTAATAGGAGGTGGGTTTCCCCTGGATCCTCCAGCCTCTCGTCCCGATGAAGAAATGGTGGCAGCCCTGGTGACGATTGGAGGTGTCATGCTCGAAGAAATATTAGGATTAGCAGCGGCTCTGTCTCTGGTAATAGGACGTGTCATGCCAGAAGGGATGCTTCCGGCGCTGCTAGTGTTGGTGCTAGAGGATGTAACACCATGTGATGTGTTGACTGTGCTGGCAGGTGGTACATTGCTGTTAATGGCAGGGATATTGACACCAGGAGTGTTATCAGCGCCAGTAGCATCAGGATTGGTAACTGACCCAGACCTAACATCTACCATCTTGAATTTGAGAAAATTGAAATGAGATTGAAAATTGATCTTGCAACCGAGAGATTAATCTCCCACTATGGTCGCCAGTTGTTTTGGGGTAAAAACTGATTCTGCTGGAAATGGTAAATTTGGGTGTGCCGCCGAGAAACGAATCTAAACCCTAAACAAATTCATTGCACGAAAGTACTTTAGATTCGAGAGATCAATCTTTTTAATTCTGGCCTAAACCAAGAAATAGCCATTCCAGACTTGCTTCGGTCACAAAGTGAAGGAGAAGGGTTGATATTAGGGAGGGAAGCGAAGAAGGTGTTGAGATTCAAATATTGAATTTTAAAGGTGTGGTTGTTTTATGACTTGTATCATAATATGGAATTGGCTTGCAGAATGTAAGTTATCAGTTCTTGGTGTTTTTCTGGATATTTGTGTTGATAACACCCTTGTCCTGAGGGTGGTGTGATTCGAACCCAGCACATTGTGTGCGTTGGGTGAAGGCTCCATCATTGTGCTGCATCCCCCATTTTTGTGACATGTTTGATGGCTCGAGTATTTTCGTGGAAAATATGCAGCAGATTACTGAGTGGGTCTTGTGTGCAAGACCTAGTTATTCTGACCCATCGCGCGCAAGCTAGGCGGCAGGTAATCATGTGTGGCGAGCTAAGTCATGAGACTTTCCAAAAGAAATAGCGTGTGACTCTTTTAATTTAATCTTGGTTGGTCGCCTAAGATTTAACCTCGTCCGGTCAATTCGGCTGTCGAAGTTGGACGGTCGAGATTGCAACTTATGGAAGGGATGGCCGTTGATTATGGCCACATCTCGTTGGTGCCTTCCAGTGGCATAGTGGCATAAAGGCACCTGCCAGTGGCATAGCGGCGGAGTGGCGCCTGCAAGTGGCCTAGTGGCGTAATGGCGCCTGCCAGTGGCATAGTGGAGGAATGGCGCCTTCAAGTGGCATAATGGCGCCTGCCAGTGGCATAGTGGCGAAATTGGCGCCTGCCTGCCATAGCCGCGGCCACTATATATTGGCATATTGGTGCTATATCCAAAAATGACTCAACAATATTGGTTCTAGTTGTCGTATCAAACTTAATTCCTTAGGTGGCATTATTTGGCATGGGTCGGCATAGCGTCCTTATCCAAATTAGGGTTTGGCATGTCAAACCCCTAATTAGCGCGTGCGGCTATGTGGCCGCGATATGGTGGCATTTTGGCAAATACTGTCGTGGCCACGTTAAATAAAGAAATCATGACAAGGCCATAATGTGGGAACGACCATGGACATCCATGGGTAGCCATAATATGACGCCATTTTTAGGGTCTTCTGGGTCCCACATGACTTGTGGCATGTTGTGGGCCCGAAGTAGCATAATTAGGCCATGCCTAGGAATGAGGGTTTCCTCTTGATTCGACCAATGCCATTAAAACAAGAGTTCTACTATGATCAGAATACCCTGGTTAGAGTTTGTTATGGTGTTGACCACGAACGAAAAGTGAGATAGCACGCGGCTGCGCTGTTATGGCACGTTGGCATATTGCTCCGGCGGAATAGCATGGCCTGCCAATTAGCGTGCTGGCGCGATTTGGAAGGTTGATTAGCTAATTGGAATGACGGCCACGTTGACCCGACGACCACTAGGTGTTGGCGCAGTTTGGCTTTATTTAATGCGTGTGGCGGGTTTAGAGCGACCTGATTAGTCGATGGGAAAGGAGGTCGGCAAGCAGCGTGTGACCGACCACATTCCAAGTGCGTGTGGCGCATTTAGAGCGACCTGATTGGTCGATATAGTAAAGAGGGGCCGGAAATGGGAAACATGGATCGTGGCCTTCAGCTACAGGTGGCGCTTGCTAGAGCGAACTGGTCGGCCATGTGGAGCGGTCACGCCTCCTCTTGTTGCTGCTCCTATTTTCCGTAGCTCCTCTTTTATTTGTTGTTTTATGATTTTTGGTAGGACTTTGCTCATAATAGTTCCATGTTGGATCAATTTCCTAGTGTATATTAGTTTCAACCAATCGCGCAGGGGGCAAAAAACATAATTTTTACAAATTGATAAAATTATGTTAAAAGAACTGAATTTTGCGGGTTGCCGCAAAATCAATCAATTTTTGGTGAATTTTGCATACTGATACAAAAAATCACTAATTTAATGTCAAAGGGCAGCATAACTTTGCGTGCCTCTGATTGAGTACTTCCACACGCATCTTAATCCTGATACTTCGGGAGACTCATGCTACTCGGCTGGGAGCGAGCATTATTCGTCATGTCATGTCAGTATTAAGAGTTCAACTGGGGAACATGGCATAGAATAAATACTCAGAAATTTATATAATATTTGGGTGTGTTGCTACATGCACCATTCTGGATAAATTTATACATATACTGAATTTGCTCATACATATGTAAGTAAAGAGGCTTAGGCACTCATCACTTTTAAATGGCTCAATCTTCTTTGCAGAATGATGGCGCATTAAATAAAGGGTTTTACAATTTTAGCGATGAACAAAAAAACCACCATCAACATTAAGTCCCCCACATAGTACGTTTACAATTTTAGTCCTGAACTAAAATCCACCATCAACAATTTTTCAGTTGAGTGGTGTTCGCCTGGCAAGACATATTTATGATAAGGAAAGAATATTGTAGTTGAGATACAAGTTTTTAGTTTGTATATTGGTAGAAGTAAAGACGAAAATATTAGCATGTCAAAATCTCATTATTGTTCCAAATCAAAGGAAACAATAATTTAGTTATCAATCGTCATCAGTTGGCTCATGTTGCTGATTTTCTTTAACCTGAAGTTGAAAAATGTGAATATGAATTCATACTCGTTCTTCTTAGTTTGTTTTATTATAAAGATTTTGTGAAATCTTATAGAAGGTTTCATTTTGGAAGTGTTGACTGTTGGCCAGGGTTTGAAACGTTCTAGTTTTGACGAGTTTGATTTTAATCTGAGTATTTGAAGCATGTACGTTGCAGATAAAATTATAAGACTGTGATCGTCTTAAGAAATGCGATATTTGTTATGGTGAAGCTATGCTTTGTTATACTTACTAGATCTTTACCCGTGTCGTTGGTCCATTTTGAATATTGTGTCCCTAAAACTCATCAACTCCTTCCTATGTATTGGGTTAATAGAAATCACTTGGAAATTCTTATTTTATTTTTCCTGTTTTTTAAATTTTTATAAATATTAAGATTAGCTCCATTTTCATCCTATTATGTAGGACATCAAATATTGTCTTCCTAACCGCAGGGTTCATTGATCATTGTCTGTTTGTTCATTTGAGCAATACAACCATCACCAAGAGGATCAAAGATAATTTTTCCAAGAAAAAAACATTAACAAAACTTGAAGGAACTGATACAACAAAGAATTTGGGAGCACGTAGTGGGTTTATTAGTCTACTTGATATAATTGAAGAGTCTGGTTTCAAATAAGACCTTTCCTTTGACGCAACCTATTCATTGCGCCAAACATTTTAGTATCCAGTTATTCTCAACTTTCACACATATCAAATACCCTTAAATCACGTTTAAATGAAAATCATGGTAAACATTAAATGACTGATAGCATTAGAAACCTTAACAATAAAACGTAGGCAACTGTAGCTAAAAATAGGAAATGAAATTCTAACAGACAAACTCAGGCTTAGTGACTAAGCTTAGTAATAGACAAACACCATAATGACTTATTCCTACGCAAATCAAAAAAACAAAAACCCCATAAACTCCGACATACTTGATGATATGTCCGATGAAAAGCAAAAAGCCGCCCTTTCAGATTAGTTGTTTCCTATGCAGACCTTCTTTTGTGGGTTATGTTCGGCTGATGATGAAGCATGTTTGTTGCTGGGCAACCTGCATAAACGCTCTATATCCAGATCAGTCTGTTGAGGCATATGGGTAAGTCATCCTTGCCACCGTCTATATCTTGTAGTCTTGATTCTGGTAAAACTGGTCAATAGTTAGCTAGTAATCAATTTCCACGCCTAAGACTGTCATCAACGCCTTATCAATGGAAATTTTCCCGTTTTCCTTGTTTCATAAGAAAGATAGCAATTAGTCAGGTTGGGTAGAATTACGGGAACTTGCTGGTTACCATGCTCCACTCCCAGCTGTGATGGGACCGGTGTCATCTGTGAAATAACTCATATTTCATAAATGTGTTGCCTTGCACATGATACATACCTCTTCTAAACAGAGCAGTCCTGTTGCCGTGCATCGCAGGATATTTTGGATTTCAAAGTCTGGCACCTCAAAAATAGTAGTCTCTGTAGGATCTTCCACCCTTGATCGAATTGAGAACCTATCAAAATTATTTTAAGTTTGGTTAATTACTGGCCATAACTAAATTAGCAGTGACACAGTGTTTTTTAATCAAAGTACAGGTTGTAATCTATTACCTTGGTGTTGGTATATCAATCTGGATCTGACAGTTAGAGCACCAAAGTTCACCGTCACAATCCATCACCCCATGATTGCAATTGGTGCAACTTAAATAGTACCAACTCTTTATTATTTGAGTGGCTGTTGCTTTGCACATTGTTTTGTGCGTAAACTGTCATCATCAATCCATTGTTTGATGCCGGTTAGTTGTAACACGGGGTTAATTTTTGTGTAAAAAAATTTATGATTAGTATATTGACGCAAGTAGTTTATAATGGCTATTAACGGAACTAATGCCAAATATTACACGGTCAATGTATCAATGTAAAAAGTTAAGTGTAACATTATCTGTTTAGTTACCTTTGGTTTTCCAATGTGCTGTAGCAAGTCATTAACCGTCTTTTTCTGATTCTGATTGGTAACTGGAAGTACATCAAGCAATACATCCGGCATGTTTGGCTCTTATGGAGTTATTTCCCCAGCCAAGTCGACATCTGCATATTAGATATAGATATGTTATTTGGTATCATAACTCGCTTAGTTATACATCAAGTAGGGATGTATACTCACAAGGGTTAATTTAATATGCATGGATGGAATTAAGATAGTTTTTTTTGCAAATTCAGCCAATTGGGTTAATTTTGTATATCAAGCAATACATCCGGCATGTTTGGCTCTTCTGGAATATCGAGGTCAAAGTAAATTTTAGTCGCATTAGTTGAAGAGAGCGACGCCTTGCCTGTATAATCACATGGGTTAATATAATATGCAGGGATGGAATTAAGATAAGTTTGTTTGCAAATTCAGCCAATTTGGTCATTAAGATTTGTGTACCAAGATATTGCTTGACATAGACACCAGCAACAACAGCTACAACAGGCTGCGGAATAAGTTCATGCAATTCAAGGTTCCGGGTAAGCTCAGAAGTGGAATCACCCCATAGTGAGACCTTAATCTTCATACCACTGTTTTCAGGTTGAAAATGTAACTTTGTGAGACAGGCGTATCCAATGAAGACTAAATTAAATTGACGGTGTTAACTGAATTTTGCTCGAACCTACCTTAAGTTTTCCAGTGTTAGCTCACACATGGAACTTGCATTGCCAGAATTTCGCTTAAACTGCTGCAAGTTTGTGTGGTTGGTCAGCACACCAACAACATCTGCAAACAACAATAATTAAATATTAGGTGATTTAAGCACGGCTTGGGATTCAACAGATGTAATATTCATTGAAGTCACCGGTAAGGTAACTGTTGGTGTTAGCAGCTGCAAGGTTCTCAATCTCAGTGAAATTGAACTTGTGGCGAGGAATCGGCGCACTGGAGGCTTCAAGTGGTGTAATATCAGTATTCCAGTTAAAGTAGGCGCGGTAGTCATTCTGGGCAGGGCGGAACATATTTTTTTTCTGGGGCAAATGTCAAATTGTCAAGACACAACAGCATCCCCTCTTCTAGATGAATTTCCAGATGAATTTCTTATGAACAATTGCGTGCAGCAGGTCACCCTGAGATACGATAAGGCAATAATATAAAAGGAACTGATTGTTGAGTCTGCAGATGCCTACAATCCTGTGTAATATACACATGGTAATTGAAAGCTCACTAACCCCCGGCAGATGACTACAATCTTATCTAATCTACACAGTGTAAGCCAATCGTACGCCAAAGCATAATTGAAAGCATTTCTAGGTACCAATAAATATACATTGCTGGACTCAGTTTAACTGTTAACCAATTTCCCTATGTAGGAATATATTATGAAGTGTTATAATATACCATGAAGTGCTCATATCTAAGAAAATAAGCACAACAGCAGGATGAAATCATATTTAGTTTGCTACTTATGGTGTCATCCAGCAGGAGAAAATCAAGGCTGGTAACATCATTGGTTTTCATGAAGTCTGTTTCATGCTACATCCGGACAATGAGAACTCGGGCCATCTATGGTCCGATTCCATTTCTTTGTTGAAAGACTTTCAGTGTTACTGCCTCTGTTTCTTCTAATAAGCGTCCACCTCTACCTCCACCTAATGCAAGTTCAGATGGAGGTGCAAATTCAGCTGGAGGTGCAAGTGCTGCTAAAGATGCTAGTGTTGCTGGAGATGCTAGTGCAGATGGAGATGCAACTGAAGCTGTCATAAAAGTGACAGAAACACATAGCAATAAGCGTAAAACCCCTGAAGATGCAACTGAAGATGACACAGAAGTGAGTCAAGTGACAGAACCAAAGGGAAAGAAACGTTCTGATGTGTGGAACCACTTTGATATGGACCCCAAGCCTTCGAAATATGCAAAATGTCGCCACTGTAAGACAAAGATTGCAGCTCAGGGTACCAAGTATGGGACAGGTGGTATGAATAATCATTTGAAGATATGTAAAAAGAAGCCCAAAGAGGAAAAAGGACAACAAACTCTTGATTTTCAACCGGCTAGGCTAGGAGAAGAAGGAAAATTGGTTGCGGCAACTTTTAATCAAGATGCATGTACAAAGGCAGTGATTTTATTTGTGATTTTAGATGAGCAGCCGTTTAGAGTGGTTGAAGGAGAAGGGTTCAAGGAACTTTGTAGGGTACTTGAATCCAGATTCAAGATCCCTTCTCGTATGTCCATTTCGCGGGGTGTATTAAATTTGTACAAAGATGAAAAAGAAAAGATGAAGAACTACTTCAAGGAAAACAATGTGAGAGTTTGTCTCACCACTGACACATGGACCTCAAATGCCCAAAATAAAAGTTACATGGTTGTAACTGCGCATTTTATTGATAAAGATTGGAAGCTGCACAAACTGGTAATCAACTTTTTTCCAAATTTTAGGTCATTCAGGTGAGGTAATTGGGAAGATGTTAGAGGAATGTTTGTTAGATTGGGAACTTCCTGGGGTTTTTACTATTACGCTTGACAATGTTAGTGCTAATGATTTAGCTATTGATTATCTAAGGGAGGATGGTCATTTAAAGGAGCAAGTGATTAGTTCAAATGGTGTACTGAATACTAAGTTTATGCAAGTTAGATGTGCTGCTCATGTGCTTGCACTTGTTGTGAATGCTGGCTTGGGAGAGTATCACATGGCTATTAAGAGAGTAAGGGCAGTGGTGAAGCATGTGATGAGTTCTCCTGCTAGGTTGAGTAAGTTTATGGATTGTGCTAAACAAGAAAAGATAGATTGCAGAAAAGGTTTAGTTTTAGATGTGGACACAAGATGGAATTCCACTTACATGATGTTGGAAGCTGCTTGTAGATATCATAAAGCTTTTGAAAGGCTAGCACGGGAAGATAAGGCTTTCAAAAAGAAGTTTTGTTTCGACGAAAGATCCATCCCTCCTGTATTTTCTACTTCTACCGGTGCTAGTGATGATGTTGACAAAGGCAAGAAGAAGGCCCCTCCTCCGCCTCCTATACATGCTCCATATATGGAAGATTGGGCCAATGCAAGATCATTTGGAAAATTTTTAAAGGTATTCTATGATTTGACTGTCAAGTTTTCTTACTGTACTCGTGTTACTTCACATGAGTTCTTGTTTAACGTAAGTGTCATTCATAGAACAATGAACACATGGGTAAAAAGTTCAGATCCATTTCTCTATGGTATGGGCACTAAAATGCTAGACAAGTTTAATAAGTATTGGGGAGAATATGAGAAAATGAACACTCTCATGTTCATTGTTGTTTTGCTTGATCCACGTGAGAAAATGAAAGGTTTAAATTTTATTCTTGATACTTTAGATATCACGGGTCCGTCATTACGTAAACACTTATCGACTTATGTGAAAACTGATTTTCAAGAACTTTTCGAAGAGTACAAGTGTCTCTATGCAAATGATGAAAACATGTCTAGTGCCACAGGTGATTGTAATAATGTTACTCAATCTTCTGGGGTTACTGATGATGAAGATTCTGCGTATGCTAGTCTAATAGCAGAGAGAGCAAGAGAAGATGAGGAGGATGACAATGTTGAGGGGAAAACTGAGTTGGAGTTATATTTAGAGGAGAAACGTGAACCGAGAATTAGACCTAGCGGTGTTCAGTTTGAAATTTTAGGTTGGTGGAGGACTAAAAGTACAAGGTATCCTGTATTATCACACATGGCGAGAGATATACTAGTCATACCAGTCTCTTCTGTTGCCTCAGAATCTTCCTTTAGTACTGGAAGGCGAGTTATTGATTCATATCGAAGTTCACTGCTGCCTAAGACTGTTGAGGCGTTGATTTGCACGCAAAGCTGGTTACGGACACCGGTTGATCTTGATCCAAACACCTTAGGAACTGATGATGCTAAAGATGTTTTAGGTATTTTCTCTACTCACTTTTGTAAAATTCTGATTTGTTATTTTCTGTACTCACTGTTTGTCACTTATTGATGTAATTTCTTGCAGAATTTTTAGGTTCTCTTGCAACTTCTAAGTTCATCCGCATTGACATAGATGATGATGAAGAAGAAGAAGATTCAACTTTGTTATCGTGAAGTTGATTATAAATGATTTAACGGGTTAGCCGTAAGTTTCTCTAGTTTGTAGTTTTAGCAGTTGATATTTTTTTAGAATAAAACTTAGATTTGTTTAAGCATATGCATAGCCAAGTTGAAACAATGAACTGTCAATAATGTGAGTACTCTCCTTTACGCCAAAATAGCTTAAACTCATGACATTTCCTTTGAAGGTAGATCATCTTAGTCAACTGTTATGAATGTTCAGGGCTTACTTTACTTGTAACTTCTTCAATATCAGTACAATTCCATTGTAGTTTCATTGGTTGAGGTGATAATGCAACATTCACATTAGAAATGCATATTCCAGTAAAAGGATCATCCTCAATTCCATCTAAACGAATGCTTATTGTTTAGTGCTTCTCTACCATAGCGGTTGCTAATCTTGATGTTCTTAGTTACATTATGTACCATTGCACTGATCATGATTGAGAAATTCATATTTAACTCGAGTTTGTGTACGTGCAGGTTACCATTACAACCTCCTGTGGAATACCCAATTTCTACACATGCAAAGTGTATTCACTGTAACAAACTAAAGATGTGTAGTCAGTTATGATTATGATTTTTTGATGTTTTTTCGTTTTTGTTATTAAGGAGAAACTAGACTCTTTAAAATTTAATGTTTCTATCAATATGTATTGGAAGTTGGAACATTTGATGTATTTGAAACTTGAGTGACAGGTTCAGAAAAATTTTCCCGTCATTTTTGTGAGACTGACAGATATAAAAAATTTCAGTGGTTAACCAAAAACCGAATGGTTTTATACGAAACCGACTTGGAACCGAATCGAGAAAAACCGAACTACCCAAATGGTTTTATTGGTTTTCATTATTGGAAACCGAGTAGTTCGGTTTCGGTTTAATTTTTTCCAAAAACCGATGAAAACCTAACCATGTGCAGCCCTAATGATCACTACTCCCTCTGTTCCATGATAATAAGCTCGTTTCGTGTGCTCTAATTTTGGATCTTCGTGCATTGCAACTCCAACGTGAACTTGGGGCATGGCCCACAATCACATCCAACGTGCACTAATATAGAGGCTCTTATGCATGGTAGAGAGAACCATGGGCTTGCCATGTGCCCATGCAGGTGTCACAAAATGAGATTTATTAATACATTTGATATCCAAAATACAAAATTGGTTAAAAGATCAAAATCAACGATTCCTAGATGAAAATGACATTTAGATTTTGATACTGTTTAAATGGATAAAATGTAAAAATAGCCAGGATATAAACAGTTTCATCCTAACCATTTTTAAATACTTTATCTTATTTTTAATTTACATCAAGATGCATCCAGTTTCATCCTTGCTATTTTTAAAGTTTATGTCAGGATGAATCCGGATTCATCCTTGCTAATCTTTTGGTGTCCATTTCATCCATAATAATTTTTACTCGTCCATTTAAACCATGTTTTAAAATTATTTGGAAAAATGACCCAGTTTCCGAATCCAAAATCCGGATTAAGTTTATCCCTTTTGTTACCGAGGTGGTGGGTCATCCACATATCTCAGAACCTTCGTTGTACTCTTCAATTAGTTTTATACATACATATATATATATGCATGTCTATTTCTGTAGATGCGGAAAAACCCTACTTCTACATCCAAGAGACATAAACACACACCATGAAGTAAACAAGCAAAGGATGCACAAGGACACAAAATATACGTGTTTCAATATGATTACCTACGTCCACGGGGTGAAAGAATGATCTTATTACTCAATTTCAAGGTTACAAGGGATGTGAATCACTAGCAAGCCTCTTTTCTCACTACAAGCTCTGAGTGTCCCTCACTGATTACTTGCCTCTAGCTCTCTATTTATAGCATTTCTAGGTACCAATAAAATATACATTGCTGGACTCAGTTTAACTGGTAACCAATTTCCCTATGGATGAATATATTATGAAGTGTTATAATATACCATGAAGTGCTCATATCTAAGAAAATAAGCACAACAGCAGGATGAAATCATATTCAGTTTGCTACTTATGGTGTCATCCAGCAGGAGAAAATCAAGGCTGGTAACATCATTGGTTTTCATGAAGTCTGTTTCATGCTACATCCGGACAATGAGAACTCGGGCCATCTATGGTCCGATTCCATTTCTTTGTTGAAAGATTTTCAGTGTTAGGATTCCCGGAGCTTGAACGGCAGAGGCAGCGGTGGGAAGCACTGTGGTAGCCATTACGTAAATCTACATGATTTTCAAAAGCTGCAAATAAGGTTAGCAACTAAATAAAACATCAGGCGAATAAAAGAATTCATATTGAAAATGGTCCTCCAAAATTTACACACCTGGAATCACTGCAGCAGAGAATTTCAAAAGAGGGATGATGTGGTGATTGAGCGTGCTTTGCCTCTGAAAATCTGGTGACTTATATAGGCCACAGATTTTCATTCTTTCAATGCCAGGACAATTAATGGGCACAGAATGAAACGCCTGCCAAAACATGAACGGGCAATGAAAGGAAAAGAAAAACATTGTTTTTTAAGCAAAGTACAGGTTGTAATTTATTACCTTGGTGTTGGTATATCAACCTGGATCTGACACTTAAGAGCACCAAAGTTCACCGTAACAATCCATCACCCCGTGATTGCAATTGGTGCAACTTAAGTAGTACCAACTCTTTATCATTTGAGTGGCTGTTGCTTTGCACATTGTTTTGTGCGTAAACTGTCATCATCAATCTATCGCTTTTAAGAAACTCAAGTAGTACCAACTCTTTATCATCTGCTAGTGGAGTTACTTTAACGTGGGGTTTTCAATTGTAAAAAATGTACCTCTCCCTTAGCAACAGCATCCAAAGCTGGTAGCTGGACAATTTTTTGGACTTCGCTGTCCATGGCAACAAAAAATGCGGTGCCCGATGAATCTTCGACTTCCAATCTTAGAAGGTATCTGCATAACCCACGGACCAAACAACCGTCTGTAGATGTCAGTTTCAGTTGGTAGGAACAGGTAATTATGCAACAAAGTGAATAGTGGCCAGAACCTGGGAACCGGTTCGTATACTTGGACCTTGCAGCTAGGGCACCAATGGTCCCTTGTGTTTCCAACCAACTTAGTTGTGCAGTTGTTGCAGCCCAGGTAATACCAGCCTTTCTCAGTGGAAATACCAAAATCCTTGGCACGACAGACTTTTCTGTTTAGCATCTGAAAAAATGGTAACACGGTTAAAAAAATATTAGGAGAAACACGACTTGTTAAATGGAAAATAGCAGATGTGACCATACATTGTATCCAGATTCCCACTTTGCTTCCAGCAATTGGGAAATTGACATGGTAGTGTCGCCAATGGATTTAGCTGCCTGATTGTAACTAACTCTCACCGGGATTGTGATTTCATGCGGCGGTGTTCGGTGGGAAGACCTGAATTTACATGAAATCATAAGTTAAAATACTTTGTCTTAACTTAGCTTAGCCCCAAACCGAGTAAGGATAACGTTTTAATATGCAATTTTTTTAAACGTTTAAAATCATGATTAAAATATGTGAGTCAATTTGTTAAAAAGCCATACCTTTCTCTAATATGTAAGACTTCTGGAATATCGAGGTCAAAGTAAATTTTTGTCGCATTGGTTGAAGAGAGCGACGCCTTTCCTGGATAATCACATGGGTTAATTTAATATGCAGGGATGGAATTAAGATATGTTTGTTTCAAATTAGGCCAATTTGGTCATTAAGATTTGTGTACCAAAATATTGCTTGACATAGACACCAGCAACAACAGCTACAACAGGACGCGGATTAAGTACATGCGCTTCAAGGTTCCTGGTAAGCTCAGAAATGGAATCACCCCATAGTGTGACCTTAATCCTCATACCAGTGTTTCTAAGTGAGAAATGTAACTTTCTGAGACAGGCGTATCCAACAAAGACTAAATCAAATACACGGTGTTAACTGAATTTTGCTCAAACATACCTTAAGTTTTCCAGTGTTAGCTCACGCATGAAACTGGCGTTGCCAGAATTTCGCTTAAACTGCTACAAGTTTGTGTGACTGATCAGCACACCAACAACATCTGCAAACAAAATAGGGAAATATTAGGTGATTTAAGAACGGTTTGGGATTCAACAGATGTAATATTCACTTAAGTCACCAGTAAGGTAAGTGTTGGTGCTAGCAGCTGCAAGGTTCTCAAGCTCAGTGAAATGGAACTTGTGGCGAGGAATCGACGCACTGGAGGCTTCAAATTGTTAAAGTGAGCGCGGTAGTCATTCTGGGAAGGGCGGAACATTTTTTTTCTGGGGTAAATGTCAAATTGTTAAGACACAACATCATCCCCTTTTCTACCAGGGGTTCAAACTTCCAAATGAATTTCTCCTGAACAATTGCGTGCAGCAGGTCACCCTGAGATACGATAAGGCAATAATATTATTAGTAGTTTTTAAAATCCCTGCAAAAAATATAAAAGGAACTGATTGTTGAGTCCCCAGAGGCCTATAATCCTGTGTAATATACACATGGTAATTGAAAGCTCACTAACTCATGGAAGATGACTACAAACATATCCAATCTACACATTGTAAACCAATCGTATACCAAAGCATAATTGAAAGCATTTCTGGGTACCAAAAAACTAACAGTGCAAGACTCAGTTTAACTGTTAACCAATTTCCCTATGGCAGAATATACTATGTAGTCTTGTTCGTGTTATAATATACTATGTATTGCTCATATCTAAGAAAATGAGCACAACAGCAGGAGCAAATCATATTCAGTTTGCTACTTACGGTGTCATCCAGCAGGAGCAAATCAAGGCTGGTAATATACTATGTAGTGTTGTTCGTGTAATAATATACTATGTATTTCTACTATGTAAGAAAATGAGCACAACAGTAGGATCAAATCATATTCAGTTTGCTACTTACGGCGTCATCCAGCAGGAGGAAATCAAGGCTGGTAACATCATTGGTTTTCATGAAGTCTGATTCATGCCACATCCGAACAATGCGAACTCGGGCCATCCATGGTCCGGTTCCATTTTTTTGTTGAAAGTCTTTCAGTGTTAGGATTCCCGGAGCCTGAACGTCAAAGGCAGCGGAGGAAAGCACTGTGGTAGCCATAATGTAAATCTACATGATTTTCAAAATAAGGTTAGCAGCTAAATTAAATAGCAGGCGGAAAATAAATAAATATTGAAAATGGTCCTCCAAAATTTACACACATGGAATCACTGCACAAGAGAATTTCAAAAGAGGGAAGATGTGGTGATTGAGCGTGATTTGCCTCTGAAAATCTGGCGACTTATATAGGCCACAGATTTTCATTCTTTCAATGCCAGGACAATTAATGGGCACAAAATGAAACGCATTCCAACATATAAATGGGCAATGAAATATAAAAAAAAACACAAAGGAAGATGGAAGGCCAAAGGTGCATAGCAATTATTACTCAGGCTAAAATTAAGAGGCTTGTAACGGCAGATTTGAAGAGGAAATTAAACACAAATAACCCGAAACGTCCAATGATGAAATAATGATGTAAACATAAAAATCAGGGAACCAAATCAGGTATAAATGGGCATGGCACCGAGCAATTAGGTCAAAAACCAATACCCAGTGAAAATAAATTAATTAATTAATTAAATTCACACGGAATTAAAACTGTAATTTTCAGGGAATTCAGAGAAGAAAGTAAAAATAATCATCATGACAAATAAGGGACGAAGTTGATATCTTCATACCTGTGATTGTTGTAAACATCAAAATCAGGGACAACCTATTCATCATCCCTGGTAAGAAATCAAAAACGAAAATCAGGGAAAATAGCCACAATGATCTTCATGGACTAATAGAATCAGACGTGTGATTGTTGTAATTATCAAGATCAGGGAGAACTTATTCATCTTACCCAGTAAGAAATCAAACACCAAAATCAGTGAAAAAAGCCCCAATGAAAGGCTAAGAATTAAAACTGCGTGTCTCATGTGTAAACGATTTTGATCTAATCAGGGAAAACATTCCCAATGAAATATCAGAAACCTAAACGAACCTTTTCTCCACAGGGGCGGGAGAGAGACAACTGTTGGGTGTGTGTTTGGGTGCAATTCCGAATTAAATTGACCTTGTAATGAATGCCACACGTGCGAGATGTAAAGGGTGGTCTGAAGAACCACATCCCTTGATTTATCTTTGTCTGGACAAATCCTGACCACCACTAACACAAGAAAACTTATCCTAGTTGTCTGAACAATTCCTTGGTATTTCTCTCGTCTTGTTTCTGATGGATAAACTAACTAATTTGTGATCTTTTGATTCTTTTCGATGATGTTCTGTAAAAGAGTTGTTTGGTTGTACAACATTTGAAGTTATCGAAGCTAGTTGAAGTGCGAGATCGCTAGGAAAAACAGGTTGGTCTATTTGTGTAACAGATACGCTCTATTTTTGGTAATGACCCGTTATGATGAATTAAAAAATGTATCAATTGGACACTTCAAGAGTTTAAGTAGTAAAGGTATAATACTACTATGTGTATGGTGGTGTGGCTATGTAATCTAGTGCATACTACTTGAAAAAAAACACAGTGCATGAAGTTGAGAAGTGCTGCAATTTTGGCGTGTTATTTTGGTCAACCTTTGTTATCCATTTACTATTTGATTTCTTGATAATCAGTGTGAGATTTTCTGTTGGACATAAATATATTATGGAAATGATAATATTTAGGGGTTTGCTCGTCTGCTACAGTTATTGAAATTGATTTTATAACAGAGCTTGTAGAGATGAAGGTGGAGATTTATTTTTGGAAATGTGGTTCAACAACGATATAGTTTTCATCGAGTTATTTTCTATTGATAGCGTGGGAAAGTAAACACAACATCGTCTTGAATTTCTTGGATCTTGAAGAAGTTGCCAAAGGTTTCAGATTATGGCTGGGTATGATTGGGAAAGGGATATGCGCGATATAGTATTTTTGACATTGGCATTGTTAAGACGCTAGCAATGAATTTTTCGATGCTAGTCAAAGTTCTACCCGAGTCCGATTGTATTGTGGTTTAACTGTCGCGAAGTCGAAACTAAATGCTTTCTAAGAATTTGATAAAATACTAGATTGACAATTATGCTAAAGCCTGTAATAGGACATTGTTGTAAATGTCCGTTGAGGTGGTGTAGAAGTATGGTGTATCACCTGTTGACGTCTCTTTAAAGCTGGACACTTTATTAGTGATGGATGTATGCAACAACTCAAGGTATGATGAGCTCGTAGGATGAGTAAAACTTCAATTGGTGATATATGGTTGTAGAATCATGATCCAAAGTGAGATAGACTCGGGTAAAGAAAGATTCGTGGTAGAGATGAGCCCGAGAATGGCACGTAGTGATGATGATCCATGGATTGGTTATATTTGGTACGGAGTTGGAGCATGCTCAAGATGCATTGATACATGCAAGATGGTTAGTTTATTGGAAGCTAACACGAAAGTTGGTTATATTCAAAAACTAACATGAGGTATGTCGCTAACTCGCTTTAGTAAACATGATCATTGATAAAAGAAAGTGTAGGTCATCAGTCGTTTGAAGAAGCAATTTACTTTACTGGAGTTTTAGAGATGGAGATTATGATTTTATTAAGAAACAGTTAGCTAAACGCTTTTGGAGGCTACTGTAATTGTCTCATTTGTCGATCAAATATTTATGAATTGCGTACCTCGTGTATATGGTACACAAGTTGGATTCTGTGTCATAAGTGGAGCGGAACATTAATCGGGTAGAGCAAGCATGCCAAGATGGATCTAGGCTCATGGATGGAGTAAGCTTGAAGGGGCAGGAAAGGATTAAAGGTGCGTAATGATTGTAACTAAGTTTGAGGGTAATGTATGGTTGATGATCATATATGGTCCAATTGAGTTGGCATGCAGTACATCTGGAATGGTGCCAATCAATATGGAGTTGTGAACATGAAAGAGTAAGGTGTATCATGATGTTGCATAAGGGGTGATCGTATGATGATAGTTTGTTGATCGACTTAAGTATTTTTCATTGAGGGTAGAGATTTGTACAATCACCGACAAGATGGATTGTTAAGTCTTTCAAGATTCGTTTGCTCTCTTCTTATGGAAATTGTATGGAAGATTTAGGTGAATTATGTTCGGTTTGATTCCTTGTAGTGAGGATATGTAGGAAGCATTTGTTGCAATCGATTTTCATAAAATGGAAGGATAACATGTTGATGGTTTCATGCGTTAATGCATGATCCAGGGTGAAGAATTGGAGATTGGGTCGGTAAAAAGTTTGAGTTAAAGATAACGTTAAACTTGTTAAGATTTGTGGAGTTTTTTAGGGTTTGAATAACCAAAATATAGTCGATTATTAACTTGATCGGGAAAAAATTCAACTAATTTACTTAAATATAAAGTCTAGGAACTTAAAAGATAAGTTAAGTAAACCCTAAACTTGTAGAATAAGTACGTCACTCCTACAAAATGAGGTATAGGCTATGAGATTTAGTAATAAGTTCTCAAGGAAATTTTCATTAGGGATGTGCGGAATTCGTCCCACCTTTAAGGATAAATGTGAAAGACCATTATGGTGTAAGTAATGCATCAGTATAGGTTTACGAAATATTTATCAATGTTGAAAGATATGGCGTTATCGAGTATTTGTTTGTAGAAGTTTGTACGACATCGTATGTGAGGAGGGGATCATCTTGGTGATGCTGGAGTATATTATTAGTGTTGAGCAGAAGGCACCCAAGAATAATTTATGTTAGGATATGCAGAGAAGATCATCTAGCTGTGATAGATAATGTGATAAATATTATCTCGGATGGGCGAAGACACTGCTTTAGATTTTTAGAGCGTTTGTGGGAGTTTCTTGTGTTAGATCACATTGTTGTGAGTTGATGGATTAATTACTGTGTAATTCGTAGTTAGTGGTTCTATATTGTAGTTATAGGTTCATGGAGTAATCCAGGAAATCTTGATTTCTTGTTGGCTAGTTTGTTTTCCACATTATTAGCACGTGTAAAATGGCTCAGAACCCCAACAGAAACGTCTTGCTTCCTCATTTGAAGAAGAAGAAAATCGGATTGGAAACAGGGCGTTCGCCCCCTTCATGAACAAAATAACAAACAATAATTTGGGAATTTCGGGAAGGGGGCTAACTTCCTTCCCACAAACAAAAAATCAAACATTTAATTTTGTAGCAATCTTGATTAGTCTTTTATCAGAAAATGAGTCGGCTTTCCTTAAAATGATGGGCTTGGGCCATAACCAATTTTCTCAGATAAGATAAGATGAACACACTGATCCAGATTCAAAGTAACTATTTCAATGCTTCAAAAGAAAAGAAAAAAAAGTACCGATCAAAAAAAAAAAGTAACTATTTGAGAGCGAAGTCAATAATTGGCACCTAAACTGTAGTTATTGCACAATCGGAATGTATAAGCGACATGCTGCATTTACCTTTAGCACAAAGGTATTAAGAATATCATTGACATCGAGGTTCAACATCTACTTTGTTTTTATTCTAAATGAGGTTCAAATCCGACACCCTGATTATTTTTTCTAATACAAAAGTAAAAGGGTGTGGTTCAGAATGTGCATAATCTATATTCCTTAGTCCAAACAAGTGTCTTACCCGTCCCATAGAGCAAAATTCACTTGAAGCTGTTGCATAGGAAAATGATGCCGGCCCTTGACCTTAAAAATATCAAGGAAACAAGAACCGTCTTTCCCGCTGCCCGTGTGATGATCATTCTATTCATTTCGTGCTGATTTAGTAGTAGGTTATAAAGATCACCATTAATTTCCAAGGAAAAATTGAGACTAATTAAGCAGTCGATACATTTTCCAATATTTTTTGACTGATGGTCGGTTCTTCTAGTACAGTGGAAAGACTTTGAACGACTTTTTCTTGATGTTGAAAATGATCAAAGATTACACCATAAAAGGCAAGGACTGGTGGGTGAAACATCAATTTGCTTAACTGCGAGTTCTATAATATATCTAATCAAGCGGATAACGTAGGACTAGCTAGCAGCTAATTTGAAGAACAGAGATGCGGGCACATGCAACAAATGAGATGGATGTCATAGGTGCATCGGCCGATGAAGTTTGGGCGGTATATGGCTCAAAAGATTTGTGGAAGCTCATGGTCAAGCTCCAACCGGATGTTTTTGAGAGAGTTAATCTTGTTGCCTTTGACGGAGGAGTAGGCACCATTATCCATATGGTAATGACCCCAGGTAAGCATTATTTATTTGTAATTTTTGGCAGGATGTTTAATTTCTTGTTAATACGAAAAATTCAGTTCAATTTCAATTCTAAAACTCAAGCAAGTAGTAATAAGATTGATTGTGCCTTTTAGGCTTCAAGGGACTTCGTTTACATGACTTCGATGTGGAGCTCGTAAGGATTGATCATGGCAATAAGGAGCTAGTTGTTCAACAAACTAGAGGAGGATATTTGGATTTGGGATATTCTTTCTTTCAGATTACATATAAGATATTGGCAAAAGATGATAGTTTATGTGTAATTAGAACAACAACATCAGTTGAAATTGACGAAAAATTTGATTCAAATGCTTCGACTGTCGCTGTTGATGAGATATACGGGATGGCAAAAGCGATTGCTAAATACGTACTTGATAACAAAGCAAGAAAAGACTGTTCCTTGGCTTTGGGAATTCCAACACCAGTAATGAAGCAGGATGATAAACCAATGACTGTTGGGGTTGGGATTTTATTGTAATCGGGTATTGTTGTTTGCTATGGTTTTGTACTTTTGTTGCTTTCCTTCGTGTCACATTCATGTAGTGTATAGGATTGCTGCAATCATGGACTGCCGTAAATGTGTGGTATTGTACAGTAATTATCTTGCATATATGCGAATTGAATAATAAACGTCACCTCATGAACGCGCAATTAGGTATCTCTATCTAATAGTGTTTGTTAAGAGATGATTTTTGGGTATCAAAATACTAAAATATCATTTGATTAATTAAAAATATTATGAAAATATCATACTATCCTTCCCCCAAAATAAAAACTTCAAATTTAAAATCAAAAACCAAAATTCATATCCCTTTCACTATCGGCACTCGTTAGGGTTAGGGTTTTGAAAAAAAAATTCTTCCGTCGTTCTTCTTCATCGTTCTTCATCCTCGATTCAAAAATTTCTTCGTCGATTACCCTATTCTATAACCATGGCTCCCCGAAAGAAACCCAATCCCAAACCGCAACCAAAATCAAAATCAATAGCTCAATAAAAACAAGAAGAAAGGATCAATCGGATTGCTCCTGAAGAAGAAGAAGAAGATGATGATGAAGAAGAAGAAAATTCGGACAATCAAACTCTCGGAAAAATGGCTTCTGTGAGAAGGTAAGTGATTCTGAACTGTTGTATTAGTATTTTGAATCGAATTAGGGCATTGGGTTTAGGTTAGAATCGCAAACCCTAACACAGTTGAGTTGCAGTAAATTCCGGCACTGAAGTTAGTATGAATACTAGGCCGGTTTTGTGTTCCGGAATTGAATTTAGTATGAGACCATGTCGGTATTGAATTACGACGTTGATTTTAGGTTGAATACTACGCCTGCTGGGTTTCAAGATTCAGCATGAACATGTATAGCCAGAATTTTAAAACCCTTGTTTCTTTTATTAGCGGATCTTTTATCTTCTTTTCTTTTTCAGCAAAAATTAATTTTCTTGTTTTATTCCTTATCAACGGGTTGATTGCTGGAGTTTCCCTACACCAAGATGATTTTGAATTGTTGCTGTTAACGATTCGTTTATTGCAATTGATTACATGGTATAATTATTTTTTGTCGTGATTAATCGATAATTTATATGTTTGTTTTACAGATCTACTTAAGACAATTGTCGATCTGGATAGAATTGATTTTATTTGTAAACTTAACAGATAAAATTTATTTTACAGTGAATTTTGTTACTGAGATTATTTTTCCTTTTTATTTTGGATTATGAATGACTGTTCGATCTTTTATAAGAACTAAGTCTCATTAATTTTGTTTGGTTGATATTGGTTTTCTTAAATTTAAAGATTTTAGATTGATACATTTGTAAGCAGAAGTTAAGGACTTATCGACTTGTTTGTTGATCTGACAATTGAAACTTTATTGATAAGTTGTATCTTTACTGTGTTTAGTAATTCCTCTCGATGAGAAGGATGCCTAATGAGTTTCTTTATATATTTGTAAACATGTTTGCTGAAATACCTTAATTTGTAATGTCCAAATGAAGTCCAAATGAGTCTAGAATAATCTAGTTAGTCAGATAAGTATAAATGTGACAATTCAGAATAGTATAGAGCAACTGAGTCTAAGGTGTGAAGGATTTAATCAAACTAGTCTAGAGAAATCCAAGGAATTTGAAAGTCAGTTGTACAAGTTTCTAGATAAGAAAACTACAGATAAAACTAGAGTATAATGACGGTTTGTAAAGCCTATAAATAGGAAGCGCGGTATCACTTGTTAAACTGAGCAAGAACAGATTAATAAGAAGAGAAAAGTTCAGAAACTAGAGTCTTGCTTCACCACTATCCGTTCCAGTTACTATGAGCAATTATAACTACGTACCATGCTCGTATATATCTGTAATATTATTGTGTATACATATATCTCACCATCAGACACGTGTATATAGAAAAATACGTGGAAAGCATGCAGGCCAGGACATCAAAATACGATGCACTACGGAACACCAAATAAACCCAAGGAGTTACTTTATCTCATCCCAAAAGAAGCTAAGATCAACGGTGGAGAGAAAGTTAGCTGACACGAACGTGACAGGGGCAGAAGACACTTGTATGACACGAGCAGGCATCTCAACCACCTTCATTAAACACTCTGAGAAGTATACGTGTCGATCAATCTGTGGAACGAGCGAGGATGTCTCTGCGTGATCAAGTGGCAAACGCAGACCTCTGCGTGATGGACACAAGACACTAGAAGATAAGGTTCCAACGGCCTTCAGAGATGGGTCCCACACTCTAACCCTATAAATACCCCCTCTCCACCAAGAGGAAGGGGGATCGGAAAAATCAAGAAGGGAAGGAGAGAGAGATTGCAAGTGTAAGTTAATCCTTTAGAAGAGAAAAACATGTAAACCCAAAAGTCATTCGACTACTCTTGTAACCGTGAAGAATATAGTGAAACAACAAACCCCGTGGACGTAGGCCTTAGTGCTGAACCACGTAAACCTCGGTCTTGTTTACATTTCAGCACTTTATATTTGTCTAACCCCATGGATCTTTACTTATACGTTTTGCTTTCTTTGTTTTTACCTATATCCCGTGCGCAAACGCCTCGCATGGAGTTGTTAGATGAGGCTATGATAAACCCGAAGGTTTTGAGCCAAGGAATCAACGCTAGGATATCATCATCACAAATCTCTCTAGATTACGATGATTGGTTGTGAGAATTAGGATGCCTTCGTGATTTGTGTGTTCACAATTTGGCGCTAGAAACAGGGACTTCGTCCCGGTAAAAGATTTATCTTGTCCTGTGATTTCATTTTAAATTGGCATATGATTGCTCTGATTTATCAGCTCGGACCGTATAGATCATTTGTTAACTTTATTATATTCAAAAACCCACCTATTATCTTCGATAAGATTTATTGTTTTGATCCGTGGATTTACGTTTTTCTTTAGATCTCGTGTGAACCCGTCTCTCAGGGGGGTTTTCGTAGTTTTTTAAAAAAGGATCTACTTGCATTTTTAAAAGGATCTCTTTTAATAAAACTTTAACCCGTGTATTGTAACTCGTATGTATTAATCCTCTCCTGGAAGAAGATATTTCGCCAACTAACCCGATTCACGCGGATATTCCCGTTTTTCGTTGTTTGAAATTCCTTGTGCAGAAAGAACGTATTGTGAGTAAAGAAGGCGAGTTTCTGCGAGATTTCATTGTCGACAAAAGGACCCGTGATGGAAAAGACGCAGGAAGCAGGAAAATCCAAAGCTTTGTCAAAGGAAACACCCAGGACAACCCCGGTCATCACCCGAAGCAAGCAGAAAGGAGACAAAGCTAAAATGACCAGTCAAAGGCAAGATACTGCGGAAATCACTTCACCTATGAACGCTAATTCAGTTGCAGCAGCGGCTCTCAGAGTAGCGGCGACAAAGTACGGTGCGGCTGCGGTAGTCCTGAAGGCTGCAGAGGATAGCAAAACTTGCGCTATGCATCAACTTCATCAACCAAGAGAAAGAGTGGATGAATCCAGAACATTCCAACCCGTGCACCTTCCAACTTTTGGAATGCCACCAACAAATGATCAAAATCAAACCATATCGGCGGCTCTAGCACCGCAGAGGGGCACTCACCCCTATTTGGAAATGCCAGCAACCGAAGCTGAACCTCTGCCACCTTTAGTGCAGACCGTAGATGAAGGCGGCACCATGGACGTAGTGGCACGCGCTGGGACTCCCAATCAGGGGTACAACCAATCACATCGACTGATGGCTGAGCTTGAGGAACTTAAGAAGAGCCAGCAGGTTTACGCAGATTCTGTAGCCCTGTTGGCCAGAGAAAATCAAGATTTAAAGGAGCGGATTGCTCTAAGCACGAAGACCAGCCAACAACTTGATGAAGCAAATTCCAAAGCACCAGAGCCAAACCGAGACTGTAGAGTCGTCATAGCGGCTAATGGAGACGCGACTAGGGGAAGTAGCGTATCCGACCCGGATTATGACGACGGAGAGTCAGACGGTAACGAGCAGAAGAACTTAGGGCACCACCGCGTGATGGAAGAGCTACGAGATGAGATGATGGCCGAGATCAGGCAATTAAAAAATAAACAAGGCGGGGGGAGGTTAGAAGAGGTCATGAGAGAAGCTAACTCTACGCCCTTAACTCATCGCTTGGCCAACACCCCTATTCCACTGAAATGCCCTGTCCCAACGTTCGAATGCTACGATGGATCCAGTGACCCTGCTGCACATATTCGGTACTACAACCGTGTCTTAGATAGATGGGGTCAAAACGACGCCGTACTCTGCAGATACTTCTCGTCAAGCCTGAAGGGATCGGCATTATCATGGTTTGATAATCTGCCACCAAACTCCATCCACTCATACGACCAACTCGCAGAGAAATTCTTAAGAACATACATGTACAACAAGACTGTAAACACCGGAATGGATAAGCTCTTTTCACTAGCGATTGGCTACAAGGAAACCACGAGGGAGTACACTAACAGATGGCACAAGATCTGCCAAGCCATAGGGAGCGTGGACCCAGTGGTAAGCATCAATTGATACAAATGGGGATTAGACCAAATGAGTCCCCTATTTGTTGAAATTCATGGAAGCGTGCCTAAGACAGAGGGAGATCTTCGAATAATTATCGAAAAGCACGCTCGACTTGAAGAAATTCAACGGGAAAACCCGAGGGCATATCCGCAGAGATCTCACCGCACCAATTCAGCGGAACAAACCAATGGGTCCAAAAGGAGTTTCTCAATGGAGAGACCTCACGAAGATAGGAAGGAACGAAGGGATGAACGAAGAACAGGTGACCGAAAATTCGAAGATCAAGTTTACACGAAACTCAACGCTAGCTATGCTCGTATCCTACGAGAGATCAAATGGAGGGAAAACCTGGAGTGGCCATGGTCTTAGGGAAAGCAGCCCCCGAGATCCGAGAAGTCTAAATATTACTGTGAATATCATTGTTTCAACGGACACCAGACCGAAAAGTGCAAGAACCTTAAAATAATGATCCAAAAATTAATTGATGCGGGAGAGCTCAAACATTACGTACGAAAGGATGTTACCGAGGATAGATCCAAGCGAACCAAACCAGTCCAACTTCCGGAAGGAAACCGAACAATCAACACCATCTCGTGTTCCGAAGCCACAGGGCCCTCACTTACAGCGCAGATAGGAAAGAGGTTACGGAAGCAATTCGAAGACCGCTGCGAATTGTATAAGGTCGATGGGATAGTGGTGGACGAGCACGAAGAATGGATGGAATCTCCTATCATCTTCGATGCCGAGGATATCGAAGAAGAAATGGAAGACCATAACGATCCCTTGGTCCTAACGCTACCAGTAGCTGGATGTAACCTCAAAAAGATCCTCATAGACGGGGGAAGCTTCGTAAACGTCCTATTTTACGATGCATTCAAACGGATGAAGCTCCATGATGAACAGTTAATGACCTCTTATTACACCATATACGGATTCAATGGAGCAGCCACGAAGCCCTTGGGAGACATCGTGTTGCAGGTTAACGCAGGGCCCATGAAACTAGAAACCCGATTCAGTGTGGTGGACACCCCTTCACCCTACAACGATATTATTGGACGAAAATGGATACATAAACTCAAAGGAGTTGCGGCAACATACCACTAATATCTCAGATTTCCAACACCTGAGGGAGTAATGGAAATCAAGGGAGATCGGGTCACTACGAGAGAGTGCCAGGCCACTCAGGATCATATCAACAACGAGCAAGAAGAGCAGCGAAAAATCCGAAGAGTAAAAAATAAAGAAACCGCGAAAGAGAAGGCCATAGACCTGTTCCTCAAGGAAACTACAGGGAAGGGCTTGACGAAAGATGATAATGTCCTAAGCACAGAGACAAGTACTTCAACAACCAGCGAAGAACAGAAACACGCTAAATAGCAATTAAAGAACGTCCCAGTCCTCGGAAATCCGAAACCTGTGTTCACACCAGTGGAGCCCGTAAAAGAAATCAACATAGGAACGGAAGAAAACCCGAAAATGATCAAAATAGGGACCATAATGGACGAAGGAAGGGAAGATTCTTTAACCAAATTACTTAAGGAATACGCGGATGTGTTCGCCTGGAAGCTAGGAGATATGCCGGGGATTGACCCAAAAGTAATCCAACACGAGCTACGCATCAAACCGGGCACGCCCCCGTTCAGGCAGAAAATACGAAAAGTAGCTCCAGAGTATCATGAGGCAGTAGAAACAGAACTTCGGAAACTACTAGACGCAGGATTTATCAAGGAAGTCAAGTATCCTACATGGATCTCCAACATGGTCATTGTTCCTAAGAAAAATGGAGGGGTTAGAATATGCATCGATTTTACTAATCTCAACAAGGCATGTCCAAAGGACAGCTATCCCCTGCCGAGCATAGACCAGATGGTAGAAGCAGTAGAAGGATATGAAGAACTGTCATTCATGGATGGACATTCTGGCTACAACCAAGTGGCCCTGGCAGAAGAAGATCAGCCACACACAGCGTTCTACACCCCACATGGCCTTTATTGCTACACTAGAATGCCCTTCGGACTTCGAAACGCAGGGGCAACATACCAAAGGATGGTCGATGCTATCTTTAAGCCATGGATTGGAGGAACCTTAGAAGTCTACGTTGACAACATGCTCGTCAAAAGCAAGCTGCGTAAAGATCACCACCAGGATCTGAGGAATATCTTCGAAGCAATGAGAAAACATCACATGAAAGTGAATCCGGAGAAATGTACTTTCGGTGTCACCTCGGGGAAATTCCTCGGGTATCTGGTAACAAAAAGGGGCATCGAGGTAGACCCAGCAAAGATTCAAGCCATAGTAGAGATGCCGTCCCCAAAGAATTTAAAGGAAGTACAGAAACTCAATGGATCCATAGCAGCGTTGGAAGATTTATTGCCCGGTCCTCGGACAAATGAAAACATTTCTTCAATATTCTCAAAAAAGGGAGCAGGTTCGAATGAACCGTTGAATGCGAGGAAGCATTCCAAAAAATCAAAGAACACTTAGCCTCAATCCCGATCCTGCAGAAGCCAGATCCTGACGAGGTTTTGGCACTGTACATAGCAGCAACAGAAGACGCAGTCAGCGCAGTATTGGTCAAAACCAATACAAAGATAAAACAACCTATCTATTACGTCAGCAAGACCCTCAATTCTGCGGAAAGGAACTATACTAAGATTGAACAGCTCATCCTCGCATTGGTGTGGGCTACTCAAAAACTGAGAACCTACTTCCTAACTCACCTCGTCAGGGTCCCATGCAAAGCACCATTGGAAGCAGTCCTCAAAAGCACGTGAAAAGTGGGCCGAATAGCCAAATGGAACACCCATCTGGACCAATTCAACATCATTCATGAAATTCAACATTCTCGGAAGTCCCAAGTTCTGGCGGATTTCTTAGCAGACCTCCCCCTTGACAACGACGAAGAGATTAAGGGAATACCAGAAGCCGAGGAAGAAAACAAGGATCCAATGGATATCCTCGAACCTGCGAGTCAAAGACAATGGTAAGTCTTCGTCGACGGATCCAAAAATAAGGAAAGAGCAGGAATAGGCATTGTCATTATCACCCCAACCGGAGAAAGGATTATACAGGCACTTAGGTTAGAATTCAAAGAGCATACCAACAACATCGTTGAATACGAAGCTGTCGTACATGCCCTCCGTATAATAATAGAGATGGGGGTAACCGATGTAAGGCTGACAAGTGATTCGCAGCTTGTCATACGGCAAATAGGGCTCGAGTATAATGTGTACGATGACACCCTCTCAGCTTACATGACCTTGGTCCAAACATTGGCATCGCAAATCCCGAACATTAAGTTCCGGCACTTATGCAGAAGGGACCTCAGGCACGCGGATGCCCTAGCATATATATCATCCATGCTGAGGGATAAAAACGTCGAAGCTATTAAAATAGCAAGGGTATACGAGCCTTCGATTGCATCTCAATTTTCCTTCGCTACCAATCAAGATACAGTGGAAGAAAATATCGAAGACCAGGTAGGAGAAGACATCCATAACGACTTTGACGAAGAAGATATCCTGTCAAGAGCAAATCAAGACGAAGACTTCAGCAACGAAGATGACTGGATGGTGATGATCCATGCCTTTCTCGAAAAGGGAAGCTTACCTGCGGATCAGAAACAAGCTAGGAAGATACTCTCCAAAGTAGGAAGATATGATCTTCGGGATGGGGTCCTATAGAAGAAATCCTTCCTTGGACCATTACTACGTTGCTTGTCCCGGAAAGAGGGGCATCAAATTCTAAAAGATATCCATTATGGTGACGCGGGGAATCATAGTGGCATGAGATCACTAGCTGACAAAGCAAAAACGCAAGGATATTACTGGCCGACAATGATACAGGACGCCGCGAGGATGTCCCGACGGTGTGAAGAATGTCAGCGCTTCGCCAAAAAGATCCACGCGCCGGCAACAATGTTAAACTCCGTCGATTGCCCGTGGCCATTTTCAAAATGGGGCGTAGACATCGTCGGACCTTTCATCGAAGGATCAGGGAAAAGACGATTTTTGATAGTAGCCACGGACTACTTCAGTAAATGGGTGGAGGCTAAGGCCTTGGCCAGGATCAGAGACGTGGATGTATTTACTTTCATATTCCAGAACATCATTTGCAGATTCGATATACCCGCCGAAATTGTATCTGATAATGGTAAACAATTACAGGGGAAAATATAGACATGCTCTTCGATACTTTCAAGATAAGAAAGAACAAGTCCACCCCCATATACCCTCAAAGCAACGGGCAAGCGGAAGCTACCAATAAGACCCTCCCCCTTATACTCAAAAAAAAATTAGACGAGCATAAAAGGAGATGGTGTGAACAGCTGCACAATGTGTTATGGGCATACAGGACAACGCGAAGATCCGCCACTGGGGAATCCCCGTTTCTTCTCACTTATGGAGCTGAAGCAGTCATCCCTACAGAGATACTCATGCCAACCACAAAGACCGAAGCGTGGGAGAAAAATCTCACAACAGACATGATGTTAGAGAGATTGGACGACCTAGAAGAAAGAAGGGAAGCAGCATTACAGAAGATGGAAACTTACCAGCGAAGACTTGCAAGGGAGTACAACAAAAAGGTAAAGCTTCGGAATTTTGTAGAAGGGCAGTATGTGTTAAGAACAATCCCACAGTATCAACGAGAGAAGAGATGGGGAAAGTTAGCACCTACGTGGGGAGGACCTTTTATAATACATGATATTGCGGGAGGTGGTTCCTACTACCTTCGTAATCTGAAAGGCGAAGTCCTCCGACATCCTTGGAATGTTAAGTGGCTCAAACCATACTTCCCATAGGTGCAACGCAGCCTTGCAACTGCGTGAAGGGTACCATAAGAAGAAGCGATTGTGAACACTCTACATGTTTCTATCTCTGGACGAGGAATTGCAGGCCTCAACCTATCAATCAAACAAGCTTTCTATGTATCCACTAAACCTATCGACAATATTGGGGAAAGTAGTTAATCTACAATCTCTCAGGGCTCCCCCGTCAGTGTCCATAAGTGTAATACCAGGGGAAGGCACCCAGCAGAAAGAGATACCCAACCAATCTTAAGGCAACGGGTCGACGGAATGGGTGTATGTAAATTTTTTAACCCCATATCCTAGAACGTTGCCTCGGCCCCCACCGTCTGGGAATCCTCTGGCCAAGGGTTCGCCAGCGGGGAGACAGGTCTCAAGCCGATCACGAAGGTACCTCCCTTCGGGATCGCACCCAAACACTTAAAATCCTTTTTTATTTTTAGATTCTTTCATCATAATGCATAAAATAAAAACAAACCAACATTGCAGGTATATCAAGAAAAGGATCCATTTCATAAAGGACGATTACAAAAAGTGAAGGGCCAATTCAAGGAAGA
The DNA here is from genome assembly GCF_003573695.1 of Papaver somniferum. NCBI lineage: Eukaryota > Viridiplantae > Streptophyta > Magnoliopsida > Ranunculales > Papaveraceae > Papaver > Papaver somniferum. The sequence goes on from NW_020628818.1 coordinate 18,744,876, forward strand.
GTACACGTCAAAAAGTATTCCTTTTATATGATACTAGCAAAAAATATTCTTTTTACATAATTACAAAAAGTGGAGGGATAATGACGTTGCGGTCTCTACAAAATGCAGCGGTCTCTACCTAGATGATGTCGCCCCATCAGCAGGATCGTTCCGAAGACTTGAAGGGACGCTCCCACCAGATGAGGGTCCCGAGGAGCCAGGCAAGGCAGCAGGAACTGGACGACGCAGATAATTCTTCACAAGACCATGCTCGTTCTTTAGGCCAAGTTCTATCTTCTCTAGCATCTTGTTCGTCTCCTCAGCCAATTGACACCGAGCCTTGTGCTTAATAACTATCGTCCGTTGTTGGGCTTGGGATAACAATGAAGACAGACGACTCACTTCTTTAGAAGCAGCACCGACGGCCTCTTCGCGGGATGTCGCCAAACTCTTAAAATGATTAGTTTGTTCTTCCTGCTGCGCTAAGGAAGAGTGAGCCTTTTCAAGTTTTTCATTAGCAACGCGAAGTTGTCCCTCGAGTTCTGAAAAAGACAACACCAGGGAGTTAGCACAGAAAAGACGCAATCACACTCGATGGAATAGGGTTATACCTTCGACACAAGCCGAAGCCTCTTCATACTCATTAACAACTGCATCTCGCGCTTCATCAAGATGATCATATTCCACGGATAATTTCTTATAATCTAGCTGAAGGTTTGTGAGAGTAAATTGACTGGCATCTAATTCTACCTGCTTCATCGAATCTATATGACGAAGGTGGTCAACTTCTTTGTTTATCTCTGATACCCCCTTGCTCAATCTGTACATACACACTTCAAGATTCCTCCCAGACTCATCCTGACGAGCTACTTCAACGCGGGACGCGGCAAGGGCCTTTCTTAGAGCATGGGCTTCGGCACGGGCATTGTCCCTTTCTCTGATAAGACACCGCGCACTATCCTCAACTCCTGGAAAAGGGAGGGATCGAGCCTTTTGTAATTCCTCTTCCATAAGTTGTATCCTAGACTCCAACAAAGAAGTACGCTCACGGGATTCCCGCAGACTATCACGTGTCCACAACAGCGTACCATTAAATAAAGCACGGTCATAGTTATACATATTTTGCATGTCGACCATCTGAACATGCCTTGCGCGCCATACCTCAGCCCGAGCATCCCATTTCTTGGCTTCACTTTTAATTTTCTGAACAAGTTCTTTAATACGAGATTTCTGTCGTGCCCTTTCGTTTCGAAGCCATATCAGCTCGGGGACACCACCCACTGGAGATAGGGTGGGGAGACTCAGGCAGAACAACTAAGAAATAGAGGAATGACGACACACTGCGAGGGAAAAAGAGAAAAAAAAGAACCAAACCTGTGAAAGCTGAAACTTGGCCGCGAGTTTTCTCTAACTCAGCGCGAACAACAACAAGCTCTGAACGAATACTGGCCTCCGCTTCACCCAGCTTTTCTTTCTCCTAGAGGCTTTTCTTCAGCTCTTCTATTTCCACCTCAGTCGCAGATAATTCCTTTTCTCTGTGACGAAGCTTAGCCTCGAGCTTCATAGATTTCGCTTTGAAGAACTGATACAGCACGTGGTTACAATGCTCACTCCTCATCATCTACACATCAAGACGAAAAACATTATTTCACCGAAGAATTGGATCGTCACGTAGAAGTACGTACGAAAATTTACCTCTAAGACACGCTGCTGAGGAAAGCCATATTGATACCCGTCGGCTATGGACATCATATCTGCAACGAAATTAGGAGGCTCCGACACAAGGGTAGCTTCGGGAACACTCAAATTTCTTCCCCAGGCCTCAGACACCCGCGCCTTGGAAGACATTTCCATCATACGACGGGTATACGCGTCAGAATCCTTTTCACCAACAACAACAGGGGCGGGATGGGGGACAAATAGCAGATTCTTTTCCTTAAGCCAATCCATTATGGCGTCCTCACCCTCAGATGTCGACGAATGAGGGAGATCCGCAGCAGGCGAATCAATCACCGACTTCCCCTTTTCTGACACGGCCCCATCAACACAAATGTCGACACCCACACGCGCACCATGCTCCTCCCCGCCACCATCTTGAACAGCAGCGTCTCCGTTACTAGCACCCCCGAGGACATCCCAATCATCATTGGGGGACAGTAGAGAGAAGTCCTCAGGAAAATCGAGGGCATTATCCATAAACTCCCCTGTAGAATACAGCCGATCAAAAGAAAACTTTTGAGAAAGGGTGGGGAGAGTATCCGTGGCATCCCCAACAGGGACAGAAATATCACCAATAACACCGTTATCATCTACCACAGCGTTTTTTCTCCCTTCATCACCATCTTGACCCATACAGACCTCTTCTTGGACATTGATAGGGGAAGTACCAGTACGTTCCTCCCCATCTGTAATCTCCTCGTCCTCAGAAAACTCTTCGTTCACTGGACTTGTAACTTCTTCATGGGCCTCAGCCTCACCCATCACAATGGTAGAATACTTCTTCGGCTTAATCTTTTTCTTCTTCGACACCTGAAAACCCACACCACAAAAAGAATTATTTTTCCCTAACAGTTGAATTTCTAAAGAAGAAGAAGCGCAGCTAGAATCCGCGTACCTGAGCAGTCGAGGTACTCCTCGGTGGAAGTATAGCACCGGAACCTTCCTACTCGTATCCCTCAACAACGTCAAGGGCATAAGGAAAATTCATACCTACGAAGTTTAAACGCCAGGGACAGAAATCTCCATAACGAGCAGGAGGAGATTCACGCGGCTTGCTACTCTCAGTAGGACGCCAACCGCGGGGACCAGGGATCCAACCGTACGCCCATGGACCAACCACTTCGATAACAGTAGCGTGCCACTCGTAGTCATGGTCGCGCTTGATCCTCTCGCGGGCCGGGAAAAGTTTCCGCTGACTAGACCCCTCCGTGCCGGGAACATACTTCAGCTTGGCATCGCTGACCTCATTTAACAAACGAATTTCGCCCCGAGGAGCAGCGAGATTCCGGAGGCTGACACTCCACGGCTTACGGTTCCTACTGTTGACATAATCACTGAAGGAGTTATTGAAATTCTCAGGAGTATACCATTCCTTCTCCGCGGGATTGGGAACGTAACAAGTCATTGTCGTCTCCCCCTTACTCCGCAGATATCATTCCTTCAGGGCGCGGAGATAATTCCCCGATAGTTGCGATACAGAACGGCTGTGAGTATTGGTGGAAGAGCCTTCACGACTAGCAAGAACATCATAGTAGAAGGAATCACCTGACTTGTACAACGGCAGCATAAGACCAGCTTCGAACGCACCAACCGTGGTCAACAAATGAAATTCATCGAACTCATACTTTGAGATAAGCTCATAAGTAATATCATCCTCAGGGGCATAGAAACGTACCTCGAAGGCTTGAAGCTCATGCTTTTCCTTGAAAATCTCGAGATCAATATGCTTGAACGTTACTTTTTTCTTGCTGACCGAAACGCTGCGTATCAATGGGGCAGCCTCATCCTCCTCGGCGGGACCGGATAAACCAATGAACGCCTCGGAAGCCTTTCTCTTCAAAGAAGGATTTTTTGAAGATTCAGCCCTCGGAACACCACCTTTTGTACTCTTCCCTTTAAAAGAAGTTTTAGGAGGGGGCGGCAGAGGATGCTCGGGCACTAGAGAACGTAGAGGAGGAACATCAAAAGCGACAGCACGAGTCGGTGTCTGCGTACTCCTAACATCATCACGAGGACGAGACACCGCGCGATCAAAGACTTTTCGAGCCCCAGAAAGATTTGTCAAAGGAACTTCTTCCCTAGAAGATGAGGACTTCGCCCCATAAGAAACTCGACTTCTACGAACATCATCTTGAGACTCTCTACGCGGAGGAGATATCGATAGACCAGAACCAGGAGTCTGATAAGGAAGCCGCGGACGGTCAGACATGGCTGCGAAAAGATTAATCATAAACAAGTCAAAAACAAACTCGAGGACATTACCAACGATCAAAAAACCACATAAATAGAAATCCACACACGACAACGCAGAAACCCTAAAATTAGCATACGTGATCGAAATTCCATAAAATCCCTACCCTAACAATGGCTTCCTTGATTTAAGACGAAGAACAGGGGAAAAATAGCATGCAAGCATTGAAAGAAGTTCTTCATCACAAACAAGGAACAACAGTAACAGAAAATTTACAAATCAACAAAGCGTAAAACCATGGAAACAAAGAAAAGAAATACTTACCAGTAAAAACAGCAGCAGAAAGAACTAATCAGAAATAAAGAGGAGGCAAGCGTGATTAATGCTCAGTGGAAAGAATTTAAGGGCTGAAGAATGAAGACTGACATAGAATTTAAGGGCGGAAGAATGAAGACTGCCAGAGAATTTAAGGGCTGAAGAATGAAGACTGCCAGAGAATTTAAGGGCTGAAGAACGAAGAATTAAAATCGAGAGAATGTTTAGGAAGAATGAAATTAATTTTCTTTCTCTCCTTAATATACCCGAAAGAAAGAGAAGGAAATTAATGGAGGAATGGGAAACATGCCCGTTACATGAGCAGTTAATGCACAAATAAAAGACGTGCCCAAGTATCTAGGAAAAGTTATTAGGAGAGATAGAAGAATATGCAACAACTGTTTTCTTCAATGCACCCATTAAACATTCAATCCCGAAGAAAAGGGGAAAATTGTGTATACATATATCTCACCATCAGACACGTGTATATAGAAAAATACGTGGAAAGCATGCAGGCCAGGACATCAAAATACGATGCACTACGGAACACCAAATAAACCCAAGGAGTTACTTTATCTCATCCCAAAAGAAGCTAAGATCAACGGTGGAGAGAAAGTTAGCTGACACGAACGTGACAGGGGCAGAAGACACTTGTCTGACACGAGCAGGCATCTCAACCACCTTCATTAAACACTCTGAGCAGTATACGTGTCGATCAACCCGTGGAACGAGCGAGGATGTCTCTGCGTGATCAAGTGGCAAACGCAGACCTCTGCGTGATGGACACAAGACACTAGAAGATAAGGTTCCAACGGCCTTCAGAGATGGGTCCCACACTCTAACCCTATAAATACCCCCTCTCCACCAAGAGGAAGGGGGATCGGAAAAATCAAGAAGGGAAGGAGAGAGAGATTGCAAGTGTAAGTTAATCCTTTAGAAGAGAAAAACATGTAAACCCAAAAGTCATTGGACTACTCTTGTAACCGTGAAGAATATAGTGAAACAACAAACCCCGTGGACGTAGGCCTTAGTGCTGAACCACGTAAACCTCGGTCTTGTTTACATTTCAGCACTTTATATTTGTCTAACCCCATGGATCTTTACTTATACGTTTTGCTTTCTTTGTTTTTACCTATATCCCGTGCGCAAACGCCTCGCATGGAATTGTTAGATGAGGCTATGATAAACCCGAAGGTTTTGAGCCAAGGAATCAACACTAGGATATCATCATCACAAATCTCTCTAGATTACGATGATTGGTTGTGAGCATTCGGATGCCTTCGTGATTTGTGTGTTCACAATCATCGAGTGGTTCTATGTTTCCGTAAATTTCAACAATTATAAATTATTTTGGGTAGTCTTTCATTCCTAGTTCTGTAATTATCTTGTGTTTAGGAGATGATTTACAACATGATTTGTTAATGATGGTTGGTGTATTTTTTTATGTAATCCCAGACATTCATGTTTAAGTAAGACACCGTTCAAGGTCAACAGAAGCACCACGAACTCAAGGTTAAGGATAGCAACAACCTCATCTTCAATGAAAAGCAAGTTGCAGTCTTTGGTTGCAGAAACCCCGAGGAAATCGCATTGGCTGAGTCTGGAGATGAATACAATGTTGAGTCACTGTATATGCAATCACCGGTTAGTCTAGTTCTCTCTGTCATTTTTTTCATTGAATTAATTTTAAGAGTTATGGAGCTATATCTTATGTTTACTGAATCATGTGTTTCAGCAACACAGAAGACTGTTGATTGATTTATGGTTTTTCTGGGGTTGTAGTAATGAGGTTCAAACTCTCGGACTTGTGAAGGATAATTTTTTAAACTTAATAAAAAAGATAAATATATACAATAAAAATATTAACACTGGTGCGAGAAACTGGGACTAAAGATTCAGCCATTTTTTATTTTCAAGTGGTTCAGAATTTAATTCTAGGCGATTATAGTTCAAAAAAAACAAATATTAACTCTAGTTTATTGCCAAGATAGATTTTATAAAATATTACTTGTATTTCTTAAGCATGGCATATCAAAAATCCCTAGGACTAAGCATACTCCATCAAATGAAATCACAAGTAATTAATTTAAAATCTTCATTCAATTAAAATTAGTGCAAAAAGTAAATAAAAGAATTAATGAAATTACCACATGGATGAAATTCGACCTCCTCCGTCGTCCCAGTGTTGAGTTTAGCTCATCATGATAAAAACACGCTCAAAATATTTATTTATTTCTCAAAGGGTGTTTACAAGGATGAAAATGGAGATGAAATAATAAAACAGTGAATGTGCGACTCACAGAAAGCGTCCAAAATGAACGACAAAGAAGAAGTGCTATTGTTACTGTATCTCTAAGACCCACACCTACGACCCACGGCTCTGAGTCTGTTTCACTGTTGATAAACGACTGCTGGTGCAGGTCCGTTCTTCATGTTCTTCATCACGAACAGCAGCAGCAGCAGAGAGAATTCGTGATTCTTCCTCTGCAGCTTCCTCTCTTCTCCTCCCAACTCTCGACACCGCTTCTACATCACCCTAAGAGACTATTTATACCCATATCACGCATTGAATCTCGTCATAACTCCAAATAATCTTCATTGAACACAAATATTTTCCACGGGAAAAAATTTCTATATTTTCTTTCTCCACGCGTTTCTGAGATGTTTCGATCATTCCAATATCTTCTAAATATGTATATGAATCCTCAGAATTATTTTTCTTGCCTTTAGTCTCCTTTAATTTCCATAAATCAACTTGAAACCCTATTTTTCTTTTTTAACTGCTGTGAAAAATATCCGACGATTGGGCCCAACCCAGGCCATTCCAACACTCAAAATATATTCATATACCCATAAGGAGTCTATCCCTTGAATTTCAGCTCTTTAGTCTACTCATAACCCTTTCAAATCATGCCCGTAAAATATGCCAGTGTATGAAATAATTTTCCCGCCAAAAATATTTTCAAATTCTGGGAAGAAAGTGACCTCCCCCTAATCCATTCCTGGGGTCCCTTTAGCAATTGGGGCGGAAATAGTAATTTTTGGGGCTGAAACAATAATTTTTCTGGGGTTCTTCCGGGACATTTCTGGGGTTCTTACAATGCATTTCTGGAGTGTCTTTAGTACTTTATCCTAGGGTGTAAAACACCACTTTTTGAGCCAATTTTTGCCGCAAGAGCTTATTTCTCTAAAAATACCTATAAAGACATAAAATAACAAAATAAATAGAAAATCGAGTACTAATAATACATACAATTGAGACATATTAGACACATAAATGTGTCTATCAACACCCCCAAACTTATTATTTGCTAGTCCTCGAGCAAAACTAATATTGAAAATAAAATCCTAACTCACTAGGTGTCCCTAGTGACCGAGTTAATCTCGGGAGGGTTTACCAGAGGTGTACCCACAAAACCAATACTCCAGACCCTAGCTATCTACAACGAACCTTGGAAGGCACTAAAGAATCTCCTTGGTTGGCATACTTATTGACTACAAGAGGAAGTACCCTGATGCGGAATTCCAATTGATGTACACGAGTTTACACTCAAGCATACTAAAATTCATATATAAGTGACAGAGCTCTACTCAGATAGTTGCACTATGGACATCATATTCGGAGTCAAACTAATCACATGGAAAGATTAAGAGATGGATATAGAAAAACGTAGATGGTTTTGATGTTTACTAAGTGAACGGCGTTTCCCATATCTGTCTGAAGGCCTCCGCCAAAATGAACCTATCCTAATGGATTGAGATACTAGTCTGACTAATATCAACACACTGGCATATACAAGGGTACCAGTGGTCGATAACCTAACTCTAGGTCAATACAACTGGCATATACAAGGGTACCAGTGGTCGACTTTATTGAATTTTCCTTTTGGTCGAATGGTCTGGTCTCAATTTTTTTTTATTTTTTTTTTCAAATTTTTTTTTTCAACTTTTTTTTTTTGTAACTCAATCACTCTAATTCATCCTAGCATTGGTAACAACTTGAATCGTGGACCCCACCTATCACTTAGAGAAACATGGTTTAAAAACAAAATAAAATTAAGATAGAAGTGAAAAGTACTCAACGAGATATGGTGAAAGTATCATGTTATTTCTAACACTTGAGCTCTGTGCTTTTATGAATAGACTCTTTAGATGTTTCCATCTATTCAGATTGGTTCCTCAACTCCTACAACCAAAATGCTTCCATCCACTTAGATTGGTTAGTGCCATCCTAAATACGCATAAATTTCTAGGCTCTGGAGTTTATTTACTCATACTGCAACTAAAAAGTTTCTCCCATACCCCCAAACTTAAATCTAACATTGTCCTCAATGTTCTAAAGATGAAATTAAAAGCATGAACAAGGAGAAACTGTTACCATTTGAAGCAAAAGAGATAAGGAAAGATATTACCGTGTTGCATGAGATTGGGTTACCTCCCAAGAAGTGCTAAGTTTGAAGTCTTCAGCCAGACATCGGAAGGAATTAGTCACCTCATAGAATCAAAAAGTAACAGCCGAAATAACTGTGGGTCTTCAAAACCAAAAAGAGCTGACCAAAGGAAACTACAATAACCCAAGAAAGTGAAAAAGGATAACATGCCGTTATATAGTTTCCTGATTAAGATATTTATATCTAATTGTGGTTCAGGTTCAGGTTCTAAGAAAGGGTCTAAATAAAATATTTTCCTCGGATACATTTCCTCATAGGTTGGATCCAAATTATTAGGTCCTAGAGTCTGGAAAAACTCAAATAAGAACTTAGAATCACAAAATAATAATAACCTAAATAACTGAGGATCCTCTAAGTCAATCAGGTTTGACTTACATAATTGACCACAGTGAGAGTAGTGGTCATTCTTAAGCAAATGTGTCGATTCTAATTTCCTAAAACATTTAGGTCTACTCTCACAACTTAATATTCGACACATTTGGAATATAAACGTTCCCACAGTTGGAAAAAAACTATTTGGTGGGAAAACAAAGTCAATCTGGGGATCATATCCTGGGCAAACCACATCAACCAGAGGATGGGTTTCTAACGACTGAACTCCTTCATGGACATCATTAGGCTCGGGAAAACGAGTATGAAGGTAATCTTGTAAAATGGTCGAGGCACAAATATAAAGTCCTAAGTGTAGGGACTTTCTGAGATTTAAAGGTAAGACACTAGGGAAGTGATAATCACCCCCAAACTTAGAGTTTTCAGTGTCTCTAGATAGACCTCTAATTATTTCTTGAATTTCCGTATCTTCAGAGTCCTTAAAGTATTCAAGAGATTCTTCTAAGTTATTATCAGGTAGTGCATCTTTACTCATCTCTACGGGTCTATCTTCTTCTTCCAAGACTATTGTTTCTAAGTCGCTAGACTCTAAAACAGTATTTTCGAAATGAACCCGTTCCTCTAAACCACTATCGGCTTCGTAATCAAAAGGAAAAACTACATCGTCTAAAACGGTGGTATCCCTAATCAAATCCTCGTCCTTTTGAATAGGTGAATAATCATAAAAATTATTTGGATTTGAACTAGAAATAATATAATCACTATACAGCTCAATTGGATTACTAGACTCCTGATCACTATGCCTACATATTTCGGATTCCTCATTACTGATATCCTCATCATCATAGTACGAAAATGATTGAACCTTATCTAAATAAGTAGTGTCTTTTATTCTAACCTCGTCCTCTAAATTAGGCAAATATTCACTATTTACATCAAGGGTAAAATTGGAAACACTATTTTGGAAATTTAGATCTTTTAGAGAAGTTCTATTCTGGGTCTTTAACAAAAGCTTTTGGACCGACTCACATGAATTCCTGACGTAATCTAGGAAATCAGGTAAAGAAAGTTCACTCATTGCATTATTTTCGTCCATAACTAAGTTATTCATTTCAGCGAACTTACGTGCTGTCTCAGCTAACTTACGTGTCGACTCAAGTAAAGAGGAATTAGCAGAATTTTTCTCGTATGACTGATGGTTGTGAGGATAGTGATTGGGCTCACAATGGTATGAACCATAACCTTGAAAAGTTTGGCATTCCCAACCACTATTCCCACCATGGTAATAAAACTGATGATGTCCATATTCAAATTCAGGTTGATATTCATTGTATTGGCTTCTATCATACCAGCTCGACATTCTTAATTGCAAGGGAATTCTACACAATCACAAACAAGGCTGACTCGACCAAATCAAACCTATAAAATCTAGCAAACAAAAAGCATGATGGCTCCAGTTAGATTGTTTCTAGACCAGCTTCTTTCTTTCGAAATGGAATTCGTTACAATTTAAGCAAACCCCTCTGGAATCAATCCGAGTCAAAGTAAGTTGAATTGAGGCGAGGGAAGCTCAGTGGAGCTTTGATACCCAAGGCCTCACCGCTATCACAAGGCGGCGCAGTCACGCATTCAACTCACAGAAACCATCATGAACTTTGGTGTGTGCTTAAAGAGCAACCAATATTTTTCGAACGAGTTTCCTATTAAGCTCGTTACCCTATCGGTCTCGTTCTATTCCAAATTTTAAGCTTGGGTTCGCGTTAGGTTTCGTTTTCCTAAGGCGGGAAAGAAGGGAACGATGATGAAATCCGAACCATTATCTTGTATTGGCCAGGCCTTGCCCTTTACTAGGAATTTAAAAACAGTCCAAATTCGTCCTCAATCAATGAATCACCTTAAAGAGTACAGTAACTCGCTTACATGAGATTCGCGAGTGTTTCGATGGACTTACCTCCCGTACCAGACGGGGGATGAACCGTTGAAGTCGACTCGGGCCACGACTCCTATGTCATGTACGAACCCGAGGGGACGATATCGTAATCGTCGTCCTTCCCTGCAAGCAGTTTGTATTTAAATTTTTTTTTTTAATAATAATACCCTTCCGTATGGTTAAAAAAAAGAATAAAGTTCAATTTTCCAAAATAAAGTCCAAATAAAAAGTCCAAAAATTATGAAAAATAAAGCCTATTTACAAATCCTAAAAAAAAATATGTCTTTTTTTTCTTCTCTTTTAGCTTTTAGCTTTAAGATTTTTGTTCCCAAGTCCTTAGTATTCCACTTAGAACCTGTAAATCAAAGACACAAAAAGAAACGTAAAAAGGAACAAATAATAGTAAAAAAATAATAAAAACCTAAAAATTCTACCTAAGCACAAATCCGCATCGGCGGCGCCAAAATGATTGATGGTTTTTCTGGGATTGTAATAATGAGGTTCAAACTCTCGGACTTGTGAAGGATAATTTTTTAAACTTAATAAAAAAGATAAATATATATAATAAAAATATTAACACTGGTGCGAGAAACTGGGACTAAAGATTCGGCCATTTTTTATTTTCAAGTGGTTCAGAATTTAATTCTAGGCGATTATAGTTAAAAAAAAAAAACAAATATTAACTCTAGTTTATTGCCAAGATAGATTTTATAAAATATTACTTGTATTTCTTAAGCATGGCATATCAAAAATCCCTAGGACTAAGCATACTCCATCAAATGAAATCACAAGTAATTAATTTAAAATCTTAATTCAATTAAAATTAGTGCAAAAAGTAAATAAAAGAATTAATGAAATTACCACATGGATGAAATTCGACCTCCTCCGTCGTCCCAGTGTTGGGTTTAGCTCATCATGATAAAAACACGCTCAAAATATTTATTTACTCAAAGGGTGTTTACAAGGATGAAAATGGAGATGAAATAATAAAACAGTGAATGTGCGACCCACAGAAAGCGTCCAAAATGAACGACAAAGAAGAAGTGCTATTGTTACTGTAGCTCTAAGCCCCACACCTACGACCCACGGCTCTGAGTCTGTTTCACTGTTGATAAACGACTGCTGGTGCAGGTCCGTTCTTCATCTTCATCACGAACAGCAGCAGCATAGAGAATTCGTGATTCTTCCTCTGCAGCTTTCTCTCTTCTCCTCCTAACTCTCGACACCGCTTCTACATCACCCTAAGAGACTATTTATACCCATATCACGCATTGAATCTCGTCATAACTCCAAATAATCTTCATTGAACACAAATATTTTCCACGGGAAATAATTTCTATATTTTCTTTCTCCACGCGTTTCTGAGATGTTTCGATCATTCCAATATCTTCTAAATATGTATATGAATCCTCAGAATTATTTTTCTTGCCTTTGGTCTCCTTTAATTTCCATAAATCAACTTGAAACCCTATTTTCCTTTTTTAACTGTTGTGAAAAATATCCGACGATTGGGCCCAATTCAGGCCATTCCAACACTCAAAATATATTCATATACCCATAAGGAGTCTATCCCTTGAATTTCAGCTCTTTAGTCTACTCATAACCCTTTCAAATCATGCCCGTAAAATATGCCAGTGTATGAAATAATTTTCCCGCCAAAAATATTTTCAAATTCTGGGAAGAAAGTGACCTCCCCCTAATCCATTCCTGGGGTCCCTTTAGCAATTGGGGCGGAAATAGTAATTTTTGGGGCTGAAACAATAATTTTTCTGGGGTTCCTCCGGGACATTTCTGGGGTTCTTCCGGTGCATTCTGGAGTGTCTTTAGTACTTTATCCTAGGGTGTAAAACACCACTTTTTGAGTCAATTTTTTGCCGCAAGAGCTTATTTCTCTAAAAATACCTATAAAGACATAAAATAACAAAATAAATAGAAAATTGAGTACTAACAATACACACAATTGAGACATATTAGACACATAAATGTGTCTATCATTGATGGTTCATCAAGCAAGGACTGGAGAGGTGGAACGGATGCTTCATTCTTAGCAGCACTTTTGCAGCTAAGGTACTTTATTTTTATCATAAGGCAGTTTTTCGACACGTATAAAGTACTGGCTGATGTCCCGATTATTGCAAAATGGGTTTCTTTCGATTTCAAAGCATGGATTCCTTTGATTTCAAAGCATGTTACAGAATGGGTTGTTTTTATCTTGTAGGTAGGTTCAGAAAGACCTTACAAAAGTTCTAGAATCATCAAAGTGCCTTGATGGGTATGTTCATTCTATCTGTATAACTCCAAAACGTGTTACATGAATTCTTTGTGTGGCATCATGAGTTGCTGAACAACAGTTTTACATTCTATACCTCTACTGCAGAGCTGAACTTGTTGAAAATGATGAGGTTGATGCACAGATGACTCCCCAAACTGTAAATAAAGTACGGTAAAGGATTTACATTGATATTTATCCTGGTATTACCATTTACAGAATTGTTTTTGTTTGTGTTAAATATAGAGTCTAATACGTCTTATGTACCTCGGAAAGTGGCTAAAAGGATCTTTCCTCCCCTAGTGTGTTCAGTTTCTTATTTTTCTGTTCGTATCTTAATTAAAGTATCAACGTTACACGCACTTGTTATTTTTACAAATTCTAGTGCTTATTAAGGATCATTATTGACATGACTTTTCGATGCAACCCCGGCCCAAGAGTAAGTGAACAGAGACCTACTCGATGTAGCGTGGACATTTAGGCGTATCTATCTTGGTATGTAAAAGCTAACTTTTTTTTTTGTTTCAAATTTGTGTTCTGAAGCTTTCGCTTACACGAACATCTTTTTTATTCTCCAGGTCAACCACGAGATGTGTGAGGCTCATTATGCACTAAGAACTTACTTGACAGGTTGAATTTTTGATTGTCATTCCTTCTTTAAGGTTTAATTTTTTCTTGTTAACTTGGTTATAAAATATCATATGTTCGTTAAGTATATCAATGTCTTGTAGTTTCTGTCATCACCTGGAACTTGAGATATTTCGTGTTTTCATTGCAATTGTGGTATAAGTCATTGCGTTCTTATTCATTTCAATGGCTAAAAAGTATTAATCTGCATTCTTGTTGATGGAAAATATTTGTGTTTCCTTGCATTTTGTATGCTAAAATTGTGTTACAAGTTTAGTACTAGATACTCCTAGTTGATCATAACAAGGATTCGTGTTCCAGTGCAACCGTAAAGTTATATATCATCGTGATAACTAGAAATATAGCTTACATTTGTATGCATTTTTCTATATCATCTTTGAATGGTTCATTCTTATCGTGGTTAAACCAAATTTTTAACTAATGCCCAAGATTATTTTTTCTGCAGGTATGTTGTGCGGCTCAGTTCATCATCATATAATTCATCATTTTGTTGGGTTTCCCTTATCTTTAAGAAAGCTTAGAACTTGTATTGGTGTTAGTTCATGTTTTGTTTATAATTTTTTGGTTATTCAGAACCCAAGTGTCAATTGAAATCAGATATGACCAGTGTGTTGTACATATAATGAATTCAAATTTTAATCGAATGGGAGTGTTTCAACTTAAGAACATTGAATGTAAATTGATTGAATTCATTCAGTTTTAGTTTCTTGTTCGTTGCTATTATAATTGATTCTAGTTTAAGATTCAACTGAATTAGTTTTGGATCGATTCAGCTGAATCAATTTTATTTTTCTTATAAAATATGATCCAGCAATATGACTGCTCCTATCAGCAATATGATTGTTCAAGGGAGTCGTAATTTGAAAAATTTAAAAAATCTCAGACACAGTCGTTTTGCGTAATAAGACTACAATGTTAGGGCTCACCAAAGCAGTCCTTTTTAGAGGTTTTAAGTGTTTTTTTGGCAGACTTTTTTATTGCATTTTCCATTAGTGTTTGTTGATGCTTCCGTTATCTTAAGACAGCAATGGAAGTTAACTGGGGACTGTAAACTCATTCCATTGGGAAGAGGATTTTTTACAATTAAGCTGGACAATGAGTTAGATCGTAGAACTATCAAAGCTGGTCAATGGGAGGTTCTCAATCAGGTTCTACAGGTAAGGAATTGGAGTTCAAATTTTAGACCATCTAATCAGCGTACTTCTAAAGCTCAGGTTTGGGTCTAGAATTCTAGAAGGAGGAAATATTGTTCAAAATCTGCAAAGAAATTGGAACACCTATTAAAATTGATGTTGCGACTAAAAAATGTGAATCAGGGTATTATGAAAATGTTTTGGTTGATATGGATTTTGCTCAGTCAATTCCTAATAAAATCTGGATTAGTACAAAGTATGGTGGTTTTTTCAGGATATTTCGATCCCGGTTTCTCCTAAATATTGTCATCATTGTAAAATCATTGGTCATGCAACAGCTGATTGTAGAGATCAACAAACCAAAAGCAGTATTGAAGGAAGTGTACAAAGGAATAAAGGAAAAGTAGAAGTGCCTCAAATTCCTTTTGATATTTGTGATAGATCAAAGGTAGAAAGCTCTCCATCAAAGGTACAACAGAGTACCTCTAATTCAACTCACTAGTAACATTTAGTGTAAGTCTCTCTAGTTACCAACATTACAACTCCTGTTACAAAGAACAACTCAAATTCTATCAAATCTGGTTTGGCAGGAGGAAGATTTAATGTTTTGAATTCTGAAGATAATAAAGAAGAGGAAGAAATAAATAAGGAATAAACTACTATTGAATTACCTCCTCAACAATTATTTCAAATTGCTTAAGTTACTGGGATTGAAAGTAGTGTTGTTAAATTTATTGATGCTGGTACAGGGCAGGTAACACTTGAATCTGTTCCTTTTACTTCTTGATCATCAGTAGTTAAAACTTCTGCAGAGAAAAAAACCTCCAAGTCAAATGCTAAATTGAGTAATATCACAACTAAACAGGTTAGTCCTGTTTCAAATAATGAGGTTGTTAAGAATGTTATTCCTGGTAATAATTCTGGTGGAAAAATAGTTAACCCAGTTTCTCATAAATACACCTTTAGGAAAAATAATGGTAAGGGAGGTCCAAAAAACCTCCATATTGAACCATGAAAGTACTCTTTTAGAATTTAAGGGGCCTTAGAAGACTTAGGGCTCAACAAAAACTACATTCTTTATTTAACCAATTTAATCCTTCACTTGTGTGGATTGCTGAACCAAAAATTAAGTGTTCCTCCTCTTTTTGTAGTAAACTAAATTTATGTGGTATGCAATATATGGTTATTCACAGTGAAACTAATGATCACAAGGGAAATATATGGTTATTCCGGAGTAGGTCAATTGCCACTCCTCATGTGGTTTCCATTACAAGTTAAATGATTACAGTGGTTGTGGGTGAAGTACTAGTATCTGGTGTACATGGTCATGTTAATGTGGTCCAAAGAAGATATTTATGGGATAAAATGTTGGCAATTAGTGAGTTTAAGAAACCTTGGGTTGTGTTAGGTGATTTTAATACTATCTTGTCTATGGAAGAGAAAGTGGGTGGCAGATCTCCTTCAAGAAGATCTATGATTGATTTCAATGATTGTCTAAATGCATGTGAATTAATGCAAGCTCCTAAAATTGGTCTGGAATTTTCTTGGTCCAATTGTCAGCAGGGTAGCAAAAGAATTTTATGTAACCTTGATAGAGTTGTCTTAAACATGAAATGGCTGCAAATTCATAGTGATTGGGATACAAGGTGGGTCTCAGAATTGCTTCTGATCATGCTCCTTTATTAGGTGGATGTGCAATTGTAAAAAAAAGATGATAAGTTCAGATTCTAATCCTCATGATGAACAGGCACTGCATAATCTGGTTATTACTCAAACTGAACTTAATTCAAGAGAAGTGCAGTACAATACAATGTTGAAACAAAAATCCAGAATAAAGTGGGTAATGGAAGGATCTTCAAATTCTAATTTATTTCATTCAAATATTAAGATTAGGCAAACAACAAATGCCATTTGTGAACTGGAGGAAGAAAATGGAAATTTGGTATCTGATCAAGCAAGAATCAGTGACATGTTAGTGAATTTTTTTGAACAAAGATTTAAAGCTCAATATGTGGTTGTTAATGACTCTATTCTTGATGTCATACCTAAAATTATTACTGAATCAGATCAATTTATGCTTGAAGTGACCCCTGAAGCAGAGGATATTAAAGCTGCGGTTTTTGGAATGGATGGAGATAGTGCACCAGGGGCTGATAGTTTCTCAGGTATGTTTTACAAGGCATGATGGGGGATTATTCAGCATGATTTCATCAAGGAAATTCAATACTGCTGGAGCAGAAAGTACATTCCTAAAGGTTTAAATTATAACTTCTTAACTCTTTTGCCCAAAATTAAAGGATCAAAAAAACCCAATCAATTCAGGCCAATTGCTCTCAATAACTTCAGTTTTAAGGTGTTTACTAAAATCATTTCTCTGAGGATGGCCAATCTTATGCATAAATTAGTATCTCCACAACAAGTTGCTTATATCAAGGGGAGAAGTATTCATGAGTAAAGTATCTTAGCTTCTGAATTAGTCAATGAGATGAAGAAAAAAAGAAGAGGAGGAAATTTGAGCTTGAAACTTGATATTTCTCAAGCATATGACTATGTAAGCTGGGATTTTTTGTTTAAAGTTATTCTCAAGTATGGCTTTTCCAAGGATTGGTGTCAGTGGTTGGAAGCTCTCTTATCATCTGCCAAAATATCTGTCATGGTCAATGGTGGGTCAAATGGTTTCTTCTCAATGCAAAAGGGACTCAAACAAGGGGATCCTTTATCTCCAATTTTGTTTGTTCTAATGGAGGAAGTACTAAGAAAAAATCTGACAAGGTTGGTGGAAACAAACAAGATTCAGCCAATGGTAACAAGAAATGGTATTGCTCCTACCCATTTGCTTTTTGCTGATGACATTTTCCTTTTTAGTAATGGTTCAAAGAAGAGTATTCTCAATCTTTTACAATTACTTGATGATTGCCAACTTTGTTCTGGTCAAAGCATTAATAAAGTAAAAAGCAAGTGTTTAATTGATGGTTGTTCTAATGTCAGAAAAGCTCAGATTGCAAACATCTTACAAATGGATTTAACTTCATTCTCAGATAAATATCTGGGAGTCATTATCCATCCAGAGAGAGTTAAAACTGCTACATTATGGCCAATGGTTGAAAAGATGCAAGAATATTTGGCAGTCTGAAGGGAAACTTCTGTTTTTTCATGACTGATTGATTTTGATCAAACATGTTCTTAGTAGCATTCCCATATACAATATGGTTGTATATAAATGGCCATCTTCGATCATTAAAGAATGTGAAAAAATTATGAGGAAGTTGCTATGGTCAGGAGATGCAGAAGTAAAGAAGTCTAAAACTATTTCTTGGAGAAGAGTCTATACACCTTTTGGTGAAGGAGGATTGGGGATTAGAAGATTGTCAGACATTAATAAAACATTATTAATAAAAATTATGTGGAGACTCACTAGTTCTAAGGAAGATTGGTCATAAAATCTTACCTGGAGTAAAACCCTAGGATTTCCCCAGAAGTACCTTCACCAAACAATTAAAAAAATATCAGATAAAAAAAATACCTAATCAAACTGATCGAATTAACTGCATGGATTTACTGTGTAACCACACGATTATTAGAAAAATCATATGCACCCTAACAGTTCCTTCCAAGAAGAAGAAGTAGAGAACATAGAACCCATATGATTATCTTGATTGTTGACATTTGGATTATGCACCCTTTGAGATTTAAGATTTCTTGCCGTAAGAGTTAAGACAACATGCTAGAAGAAGGATTTTCCCGGCTATGGGTTTCATGAGAAAGAAAGTCAGAGAGAATAGGGAGAGGAAAACTTTACTTTACCAAATAATAAGAAAATATCAGATCAAGAAAAACCCTAAACAAACTAATCGACGTAACTAATGGGTTTTACTGTGTAACCACACGATTGTTACCTTAAACCTAGGCTGTCAATGGGTACCCAATTATCCGGAACCGGACCGGATCCGGCTGAATTAGGTCCAGTTCTGGGACCTCATATTGGACCCATTAGTAGTTTTAATACCCGACGGACAGAACCGCTAAGGAACCGGTTAGTTTCGGGTCCTTATCGGGTATACCCGACGGGTACACACGGTTCTCGGGTACCCGACCTAAATTTGCTTAAAACCTCAAAATAAGGTATCAGCTATGATAATTCCGCCTGTCACTCTCTGAAACCTCTCTTCCTGAGAACCTAAACTATGCTTGAAAAAGCGATTACCATGGCGACTGTTGAATCGACACGATTTCTTCACTATCCCATGCCTTTTGTAGTTTAATTTTATTCCTTTTCTAGCTTAATCTATCATTTCTAAGTAATTTGATTTTCCTGTCATTATTATTGGTAGTTAATAGAGAAGAATCAAAGTTATTCAAGTTCTGGTTTGATTAACAAGGATGGGTTATGGAAAAATTCAAACTTTGAATGAGTTTTATATGGAGTTAGATGGTGTTTTTAAACGAGAAAAAAGCTTAAAAACACTAGTTGTTGTCACTGTTTGTTGGGACGTGAATGGCTGAATTAGAGACTGTTTCGGTGTGTGAATGCTTAGAAATGTTGGGTTGTATTCAAGCATGAATTTGCAGGTGAAGAAGACATATGCGGAGCTCAATATAGCAGGGAGAGATACACCTCTTGACAACAACAAAATTGCACATAAACTGTTTGATGAAAATCCTGAATTAAGAAAAAAAGGGTAAAAAATATTATTTCATTCTTTACTTATTCGGTAATTGTAGGGGTGATTTGTTGGTGAATTTTGATTAATTTGATCGTTTAGGATATGGGATATGTGGCTTATTAAATTTCTAAGGCTTTGTGATTGAAATTACTCCTAGGCGTACTAAAGCATCGTTTAACATTGCGTTCCAATCTATCTAATGGTGGAATGTTCTGAATTTATGCCGTTTGATTCATCGGGGAATGATATCTTTGTTTGTGTCTTTGTTCCTAAACTCAATTTAATTTCATTGGTTCACAAGCTTGGGGTTTATACTATAGTAGTAGTCATGAGAAATTGGGAATTTCAGAAAGGGAAGAAGGGAGGCATCGAAGGATAGGATGAGGTCAGTACAATTACAAACTAGGTGACTCCATAGGACCATAACCACCAAAGATGGAGCTATAAGAAGGCGATCCCGTACTGTTACTGATGAATAATAACTTTGGTGTTTAGTTTTCATGTTAGTGCTTTTGGACCACTACTGCAGGACGAGTGATATTAGCTTTTGTTTTTTTTGGAAGGCAAATGAATATGAAAGCATCACCAAAATGGTACTGGGACTTTGAAAAATTATGCAATTATGGGGTGCGGTGCCAGTATATTGTATATATACTGTTTGCTCAAAGTCCCAACACCATTGCCATAGTCCAATGAGAAGTACCAAAGCCTTGAGATTAAAGCTCAGGCCTTTTTTTTTGTCTGTAAGGTGTAAACAAGAATTTGAAACTTGTAACCACTGTATTCTGTTTTTTTTTTTTTTTTTTTTTTTTTTTTTTGGAATTCTTATGGGTTTGAGTTGTCTGGAGATTTACATTAATGTATTGGTACGTATTTTCATCTCCATTAAAACCGGATATGAAATACACGTTTAATACTCGGAACCGGTGGGTATCCGGCTGTTTAATAAGGTCCGGTTCTGAGTTCATTAATTTAGGAATCGGATCCGGAACTGTTAGGACCCGGAACCGGGAATAATAATAGGATCCAGTTCTGGGTAGTATGATACCCGGGAGGAACCGGAACCGTTGACAGCCCTACTTAAACCCTTTGAGATTTAAGCTTTTCTTTCCGTAAGACAACATGCTAGAAGAATGATTTTGCTGGATATGTAGGGTTTCATGAGAAAGAAATTCAGGGAGAGGGATGCCTTCTTGTGCAGCAAAAAAAGACCAAAAATTTTAAGTTTTTAACGTAGGAATGAGATGGCAGTGACATGGCGGGATGAAGAGAAAAATTAGGAATGACGTGGCGCAAAAAAAAAATATTTCTATGCAATTTGGAGAGGGAGGGTGAGGATCACCGTGCGACGTAGAGAGAATTTCTATGCAATTTGGAGAGGGGAGGTTAGGGTCACCATGCGACGTGTGAGCTTGTATGACTTAGGATTTTAAAAGAATTAGATTTTCCGCAAGGCCTGCTTTCAATTCAGTTTGGCCGAGAATATGAGAACCACCTGGGTGAACAATCCAAAACACAGAGTTTGAATCACTTATACCAAAAGGTGTAAAAGCTTCTTCAAAGACTAGGGCTGCACATGGGTCGGTTTGGGTCGGTTTTGGCCTCACCCACCACCCAACCCACTGATGGCGGGTAACAGAAGTTGTCACCCGTAACCGACCCAACATCACAATGGGTCGGTTTTCACCCGACCCACATTACGACGGGTTTGGTCGGGTGGGTGGTGAGTTACCCACCATAAAATAAAATGACATTACATAATAAAGTTGATGCAAAGTTGCAAACTCCAAAGTTGATAAAGCTAACAATAAAAAGGAACATAGTTCAATTGTTCAAAGCTCAAAAGATAAAAGAGTGCATTACTATTGAGTATTGCCTACTATACTAAAGCCTAATATCATATAAAGCGACCAACAGCGACTCGCTGCAAGTTTGTGGATGTTTTACCTCCGAATGCGCTGAAAGCCTGAAATAAAACGAAGTCTGTAAATTAGTTACAATAACAAAGATGAACTCAGAAAGATCAAGCTACTGACAATGACCCTTGGCGTCATTACCTTGTCTAAGCCAATAGGAATGAATCATCTATGACGATGGAAGAAGTAGCAAGGTCACCGAATAGCTCTGCAATCGAAATGAACAATTAGAATGAATGAAAGGGTAGATGAATTTCTTGAAACAAGTAAAATAGCTCTGCAAGCGAAATGAACATTTTAGTTTATCCATCCACAACAACAGCAAGTACCAACACAAACTGCCCATCAGTACACCGAAAGGACAGTCACTTTAATTAGATGAAATAGTACACGGTAGCTACGCGTGCTTTACAGTTTTATTGTACTTCTCTTACAACAACGTTCTTAACCAATATTATTTCAAAACCTCAAAAAAACTGAGGGTGATTAAAACGATCATGTAACATAGCTTAAGAAGCAGATCCAACATATATGATGACACTTAGATAATGTGAGAATAGGGATGCAAATATTACCAGATTCAGCGCTCTAAAACAAATTTATAGTAGCACTGTAATCAATCATCCCTGATTTACAAAGTTCGTAACTGTGCTCAGTTTCAAAGGTATTTTTAATATTTTTATTGGTCTTTCAATTTTGGTCTTTTGGGATTTAATCGATTTTCTATTACAATTGTTCAATTTTTTTTTTGGCTTTTAATAACCTCTGGCTAAAACAAGCTCCCACTGCAACGCACCGATAAACAAAGTTCCAATGGGTGCTTAGTTATTTCTTAATCAAATTCAACAAGTCATTGGTTGCTTAGTTATCACATCTTTCAACAAGGGCATCCATAAACAACAGTTGAGCAGCAATTCCAAATAAAAATGTACAAGTACTACACCAATTTCGAAATGGATATATGATATTTAGTTAAGCAAGGGTTTATACATCTACAACAACAACAACATGTATTATCATGCAGGATCAAAACCTTTACAAATTCAACCACACATAAACCTCCACATCCATGACAGTTTATACATCATCTGATATTTAGAATAATAAGATTCACATAACAAGGCAGTTTATACATCATTAAGTATGGATTATTCACATAACAGGGCAGTTAATCTATTCACATAGCATGCATTAATAAGATTCACATAGTACTAACACCATACTGAATTGAACACCATACTCATGAATTAGTTCAAATACCAAATAAATTAACTAGGTTGTACTAAAGAACTGAGATTGATTTAAAATTTAAAATCAAACTACTGCTTCTGAACATAAATGAGTAATTCCAAATACTCATTGTTGCAGCTTTTAGAAGAATAACACCTCTAAAAACACATAAACATTAACAACGAGGTCCACAGTAAGACTTCTCCCTGATATTATCATCTATACAAACAAGTTGTATTCGTCTCATCTAACTATCTCAATGAATCAGTAAAATAAGCAAAACCAATTTGGGTTTCTCAATAACCCAAATTTTGGTTTCTCAATAACCCAAATTTTGGTTTCTCAAGAACCAATTTGGGTTTCTCAAGAATCCTTTGAATCTACTGATTAAACTCTTCATTACTGAGTTCTAACATCATACCAATTCATTCCAAACTGAAATTAAAAAACAACACCTTAAACAGATAAACCCTAAATTGAAAATTACAAGAAATCACATCATCAAAAAATTACAAGTTTACAATGGTTCCTAATCTTACCTTCCGTTATTGGTTTGCTTCTGGTGATGTCGATGATCCACAAAGCGAATCTGAGACTGAGCGAAGAAAAAAGAATGGAGTTGGAGTCTGTCTGAGAAGGAGAGAAGAGGTCCTGGAAGAGAAGAGAAGGAAAATCCAAAAATGCGATTAGGTTCGGTCTTTTATTCATCAATTCAACGGCTCTTATAATTCATCCTAGGTTAGAATTAGATAATCTAAGGGTCATGAATATATGTTAGTTTTGGGCGGGTGAGTGGGTCGGTTCGGGTGACGGAAGTTTCTACCCGCAACCGACCCAAGATAGGTGGGTTCTGGCGTGCCTCACCCATAATCGACCCATGCCTAGGTGGGTTGAATCGGATGCGGGTATTTTTTGATCGAGTACGGGTCGGGTCGGGTATGTGCATCCCTATCAAAGACTCCTCAATATTAGAAGCTATTAAATCGGGAACACGCTTGGATAGTAGAGCAATAGGTCCTACTTATCTAAAGGAGCCACCAACGTCATGATCGCTATCCGGTAGCATCGTCTGATGGGATAAAACAATTTCAAATAGTGGATTCTCGCCAGAAGAGGTATCCGGGTCCGAGCCAACTATTAAAGCACTCAAACAGTCGGAGAATAGAGCCTGACAAAAAAGTGGCCCAAATAATCCTCCGATGGACCAGTAGTAATATTGATCGATGACATTGCGCTTGACACAACGAGTACACGCGCGCCTGGGTTGTTCTCAGCTATGTCCTTCGCAAGACGCAAAAAGCACTCCCACCAGCATAGCAACCATGATTGTACAATCCGAATCGTTGTACAGTTGGTTTTAGGCCAAGCAGTTTGCTGAGGCGGTGGTCAACACCAGGCAAATCAAGGCACGTGAGAGTAGTTACCACCAAGTGAGTGATCATTGACTTCGTCTGGCCCCATTCTTCGATAGCCTTTAATGAAGCTTCTTTAGCCAATTTGGGTATTTCAACGGCCATGATTTCCTAGCGAACATCAATTGAAGATCCAGTCATGCACTCATTTGCCAATATCACGGAATACTTTCATGATTTCTTGTGTAAGGTGCAGATAACGTTTCTTTATTTTAGATCCAGCACCTAAAAGTACATATGCTATGCATGTATACAGTGGGAATAAGAGTAGATATATAACGCGTTTGGATACAAATTTGCTTCCGGAAGTCGGAAGCAAAACCATTTTGCTTCACAAAACTTCTAGTGACCCCATCTTAAATGGCCCCCTATTGTCCTCTGGCGGCACTCACCGGAACCCATCAAAGAAAACTGTCAGAATTTTTTAAAATGTTGTTTTTATATGGTTTAACAGCTCGGTCTATTAAGAACCACTGAATTGGAAATCATAAGAGTGTTTTTTATTGGTACGAGCTGTACGATAGTACGAGTCCTAGGGATACTATCATGATCACTAGGGATGCACAAAACCGAACCATAACCGAAAACCGAAACCGGAACCGAAAATTATTAACCGAACCGAACCATAACCATATTCTTATGGTTCATTAATAGTTGTCAGTTTCAGATAACCGACAGTATCGGTTTCGGTTTAGGTTTTGAAATAAAACCGAACCAATACCCAATTGGTTAACCGATTAATAGTGACCATAGGATTAAATGATTTTAGGCCGTGGATGGGGATATTTAACCCTAATAACTTACATGAGTTACATCACTCGACTCGACTGAGTCTTCTCTTCTTTCGTAGGTATTATCATTTATCAGAAAGCTCTTCCACAGTTCCACTTCCAAATCAACCGACTGTGCAGCTGTGCTTATGATTTGTAAAGGAAATTGGTTCAGGAAGCTCTTTCTCGTGATTCTTCTGGTGCTGTTCAATCCAACTTCTCTTTGATTACTCCTACTTCTGGTGTCTTCCAGGTTTGATTTATTTTTGAAACTTTGTAGATCTGGGTTTTGTTTCAGATTCCTTTAAAAAAAATTTACTAGAAATGGAGATTTGGGGGTTTTGAATCTGCTATTGAAATTACTGAGTAAGTTTTTTTTTTAATTTTTTGTTTTGTTTGATTTTTGTACCTTTATTCTTGATTTACAGGGATCTCTGCAAGTAGTTTGGTTGTGATTGTTGTCATGTTCATGTTTATGTGATTGTTGTCATGTTTATGATTTTAATTATGATATTAGGGTTTGTAAAATTGAAAAAAATTGGGGATTTCAAATTAAGGTCATTTAGGTTGATTTACACAGTGGGTCTTGCTTAAATGTATGGTTTAAATTAAATGTATGGTTTATCACATTGCAGACTTGCCTTTTGACAATGCGAGGAGGATCCAGTTCAACACATACTGCCTCTGTTTCTTCTAATAAGCGTCCACCTCTACCTCCACCTAATGCAAGTTCAGATGGAGGTGCAAATTCAGCTGGAGGTGCAAGTGCTGCTAAAGATGCTAGTGTTGCTGGAGATGCTAGTGCAGATGGAGATGCAACTGAAGCTGTCATAAAAGTGACAGAAACACATAGCAATAAGCATAAAACCCCTGAAGATGCAACTGAAGATGACACAGAAGTGAGTCAAGTGACAGAACCAAAGGGAAAGAAACGTTCTGATGTGTGGAACCACTTTGATATGGACCCCAAGCCTTCGAAATATGCAAAATGTCGCCACTGTAAGACAAAGATTGCAGCTCAGGGTACCAAGTATGGGACAGGTGGTATGAATAATCATTTGAAGATATGTAAAAAGAAGCCCAAAGAGGAAAAAGGACAACAAACTCTTGATTTTCAACCGGCTAGGCTAGGAGAAGAAGGAAAATTGGTTGCGGCAACTTTTAATCAAGATGCATGTACAAAGGCAGTGATTTTATTTGTGATTTTAGATGAGCAGCCGTTTAGAGTGGTTGAAGGAGAAGGGTTCAAGGAACTTTGTAGGGTACTTGAATCCAGATTCAAGATCCCTTCTCGTATGTCCATTTCGCGGGGTGTATTAAATTTGTACAAAGATGAAAAAGAAAAGATGAAGAACTACTTCAAGGAAAACAATGTGAGAGTTTGTCTCACCACTGACACATGGACCTCAAATGCCCAAAATAAAAGTTACATGGTTGTAACTGCGCATTTTATTGATAAAGATTGGAAGCTGCACAAACTGGTAATCAACTTTTTCCAAATTTTAGGTCATTCAGGTGAGGTAATTGGGAAGATGTTAGAGGAATGTTTGTTAGATTGGGAACTTCCTGGGGTTTTTACTATTACGCTTGACAATGTTAGTGCTAATGATTTAGCTATTGATTATCTAAGGGAGGATGGTCATTTAAAGGAGGAAGTGATTAGTTCAAATGGTGTACTGAATACTAAGTTTATGCAAGTTAGATGTGCTGCTCATGTGCTTGCACTTGTTGTGAATGCTGGCTTGGGAGAGTATCACATGGCTATTAAGAGAGTAAGGGCAGTGGTGAAGCATGTGATGAGTTCTCCTGCTAGGTTGAGTAAGTTTATGGATTGTGCTAAACAAGAAAAGATAGATTGCAGAAAAGGTTTAGTTTTAGATGTGGACACAAGATGGAATTCCACTTACATGATGTTGGAAGCTGCTTGTAGATATCATAAAGCTTTTGAAAGGCTAGCACGGGAAGATAAGGCTTTCAAAAAGAAGTTTTGTTTCGACGAAAGATCCATCCCTCCTGTATTTTCTACTTCTACCGGTGCTAGTGATGATGTTGACAAAGGCAAGAAGAAGGCCCCTCCTCCGCCTCCTATACATGCTCCATATATGGAAGATTGGGCCAATGCAAGATCATTTGGAAAATTTTTAAAGGTATTCTATGATTTGACTGTCAAGTTTTCTTACTGTACTCGTGTTACTTCACATGAGTTCTTGTTTAACGTAAGTGTCATTCATAGAACAATGAACACATGGGTAAAAAGTTCAGATCCATTTCTCTATGGTATGGGCACTAAAATGCTAGACAAGTTTAATAAGTATTGGGGAGAATATGAGAAAATGAACACTCTCATGTTCATTGTTGTTTTGCTTGATCCACGTGAGAAAATGAAAGGTTTAAATTTTATTCTTGATACTTTAGATATCACGGGTCCGTCATTACGTAAACACTTATCGACTTATGTGAAAACTGATTTTCAAGAACTTTTCGAAGAGTACAAGTGTCTCTATGCAAATGATGAAAACATGTCTAGTGCCACAGGTGATTGTAATAATGTTACTCAATCTTCTGGGGTTACTGATGATGAAGATTCTGCGTATGCTAGTCTAATAGCAGAGAGAGCAAGAGAAGATGAGGAGGATGACAATGTTGAGGGGAAAACTGAGTTGGAGTTATATTTAGAGGAGAAACGTGAACCGAGAATTAGACCTAGCGGTGTTCAGTTTGAAATTTTAGGTTGGTGGAGGACTAATAGTACAAGGTATCCTGTATTATCACACATGGCGAGAGATATACTAGTCATACCAGTCTCTTCTGTTGCCTCAGAATCTTCCTTTAGTACTGGAAGGCGAGTTATTGATTCATATCGAAGTTCACTGCTGCCTAAGACTGTTGAGGCGTTGATTTGCACGCAAAGCTGGTTACGGACACCGGTTGATCTTGATCCAAACACCTTAGGAACTGATGATGCTAAAGATGTTTTAGGTATTTTCTCTACTCACTTTTGTAAAATTCTGATTTGTTATTTTCTGTACTCACTGTTTGTCACTTATTGATGTAATTTCTTGCAGAATTTTTAGGTTCTCTTGCAACTTCTAAGTTCATCCGCATTGACATAGATGATGATGAAGAAGAAGAAGATTCAACTTTGTTATCGTGAAGTTGATTATAAATGATTTAACGGGTTAGCGGTAAGTTTCTCTAGTTTGTAGTTTTAGCAGTTGATATTTTTTTAGAATAAAACTTAGATTTGTTTAAGCATATGCATAGCCAAGTTGAAACAATGAACTGTCAACTGTTATGATATTTTTTTAGAATAAAAATAGCTTAAACTCATGCCATTTCCTTTGAAGGTAGATCATCTTAGTCAACTGTTATGAATGTTCAGGGCTTACTTTACTTGTAACTTCTTCAATATCAGTACAATTCCATTGTAGTTTCATTGGTTGAGGTGATAATGCAACATTCACATTAGAAATGCATATTCCAGTAAAAGGATCATCCTCAATTCCATCTAAACGAATGCTTATTGTTTAGTGCTTCTCTACCATAGCGGTTGCTAATCTTGATGTTCTTAGTTACATTATGTACCATTGCACTGATCATGATTGAGAAATTCATATTTAACTCGAGTTTGTGTACGTGCAGGTTACCATTACAACCTCCTGTGGAATACCCAATTTCTACACATGCAAAGTGTATTCACTGTAACAAACTAAAGATGTGTAGTCAGTTATGATTATGATTTTTTGATGTTTTTTCGTTTTTGTTATTAAGGAGAAACTAGACTCTTTAAAATTTAATGTTTCTATCAATATGTATTGGAAGTTGGAACATTTGATGTATTTGAAACTTGAGTGACAGGTTCAGAAAAATTTTCCCGTCATTTTTGTGAGACTGACAGATATAAAAAATTTCAGTGGTTAACCAAAAACCGAATGGTTTTATACGAAACCGACTTGGAACCGAACCGAGAAAAACCGAACTACCCAAATGGTTTTATTGGTTTTCATTATTGGAAACCGAGTAGTTCGGTTTCGGTTTAATTTTTTCCAAAAACCGATGAAAACCTAACCATGTGCAGCCCTAATGATCACTACTCCCTCTGTTCCATGATAATAAGCTCGTTTCGTGTGCTCTAATTTTGGATCTTCGTGCATTGCAACTCCAACGTGAACTTGGGGCATGGCCCACAATCACATCCAACGTGCACTAATATAGAGGCTCTTATGCATGGTAGAGAGAACCATGGGCTTGCCATGTGCCCATGCAGGTGTCACAAAATGAGATATTATTAATACATTTGATATCCAAAATACAAAATTGGTTAAAAAGATCAAAATCAACGATTCCTAGATGAAAATGACATTTAGATTTTGATACTGTTTAAATGGATAAAATGTAAAAATAGCCAGGATATAAACAGTTTCATCCTAACCATTTTTAAATACTTTATCTTATTTTTAATTTACATCAAGATGCATCCAGTTTCATCCTTGCTATTTTTAAAGTTTATGTCAGGATGAATCCGGATTCATCCTTGCTAATCTTTTGGTGTCCATTTCATCCATAATAATTTTTACTCGTCCATTTAAACCATGTTTTAAAATTATTTGGAAAAATGACCCAGTTTCCGAATCCAAAATCCGGATTAAGTTTATCCCTTTTGTTACCGAGGTGGTGGGTCATCCACATATCTCAGAACCTTCGTTGTACTCTTCAATTAGTTTTATACATACATATATATATATGCATGTCTATTTCTGTAGATGCGGAAAAACCCTACTTCTACATCCAAGAGACATAAACACACACCATGAAGTAAACAAGCAAAGGATGCACAAGGACACAAAATATACGTGGTTCAATATGATTACCTACGTCCACGGGGTGAAAGAATGATCTTATTACTCAATTTCAAGGTTACAAGGGATGTGAATCACTAGCAAGCTCTCTTTTCTCACTACAAGCTCTGAGTGTCCCTCACTGATTACTTGCCCTCTAGCTCTCTATTTATAGCATTTCTAGGTACCAATAAATATACATTGCTGGACTCAGTTTAACTGGTAACCAATTTCCCTATGGATGAATATATTATGAAGTGTTATAATATACCATGAAGTGCTCATATCTAAGAAAATAAGCACAACAGCAGGATGAAATCATATTCAGTTTGCTACTTATGGTGTCATCCAGCAGGAGAAAATCAAGGCTGGTAACATCATTGGTTTTCATGAAGTCTGTTTCATGCTACATCCGGACAATGAGAACTCGGGCCATCTATGGTCCGATTCCATTTCTTTGTTGAAAGATTTTCAGTGTTAGGATTCCCGGAGCTTGAACGGCAGAGGCAGCGGTGGGAAGCACTGTGGTAGCCATTACGTAAATCTACATGATTTTCAAAAGCTGCAAATAAGGTTAGCAACTAAATAAAACATCAGGCGAATAAAAGAATTCATATTGAAAATGGTCCTCCAAAATTTACACACCTGGAATCACTGCAGCAGAGAATTTCAAAAGAGGGATGATGTGGTGATTGAGCGTGCTTTGCCTCTGAAAATCTGGTGACTTATATAGGCCACAGATTTTCATTCTTTCAATGCCAGGACAATTAATGGGCACAGAATGAAACGCCTGCCAAAACATGAACGGGCAATGAAAGGAAAAGAAAAACATTGTTTTTTAAGCAAAGTACAGGTTGTAATTTATTACCTTGGTGTTGGTATATCAACCTGGATCTGACACTTAAGAGCACCAAAGTTCACCGTAACAATCCATCACCCCGTGATTGCAATTGGTGCAACTTAAGTAGTACCAACTCTTTATCATTTGAGTGGCTGTTGCTTTGCACATTGTTTTGTGCGTAAACTGTCATCATCAATCTATCGCTTTTAAGAAACTCAAGTAGTACCAACTCTTTATCATCTGCTAGTGGAGTTACTTTAACGTGGGGTTTTCAATTGTAAAAAATGTACCTCTCCCTTAGCAACAGCATCCAAAGCTGGTAGCTGGACAATTTTTTGGACTTCGCTGTCCATGGCAACAAAAAATGCGGTGCCCGATGAATCTTCGACTTCCAATCTTAGAAGGTATCTGCATAACCCACGGACCAAACAACCGTCTGTAGATGTCAGTTTCAGTTGGTAGGAACAGGTAATTATGCAACAAAGTGAATAGTGGCCAGAACCTGGGAACCGGTTCGTATACTTGGACCTTGCAGCTAGGGCACCAATGGTCCCTTGTGTTTCCAACCAACTTAGTTGTGCAGTTGTTGCAGCCCAGGTAATACCAGCCTTTCTCAGTGGAAATACCAAAATCCTTGGCACGACAGACTTTTCTGTTTAGCATCTGAAAAAATGGTAACACGGTTAAAAAAATATTAGGAGAAACACGACTTGTTAAATGGAAAATAGCAGATGTGACCATACATTGTATCCAGATTCCCACTTTGCTTCCAGCAATTGGGAAATTGACATGGTAGTGTCGCCAATGGATTTAGCTGCCTGATTGTAACTAACTCTCACCGGGATTGTGATTTCATGCGGCGGTGTTCGGTGGGAAGACCTGAATTTACATGAAATCATAAGTTAAAATACTTTGTCTTAACTTAGCTTAGCCCCAAACCGAGTAAGGATAACGTTTTAATATGCAATTTTTTTAAACGTTTAAAATCATGATTAAAATATGTGAGTCAATTTGTTAAAAAGCCATACCTTTCTCTAATATGTAAGACTTCTGGAATATCGAGGTCAAAGTAAATTTTTGTCGCATTGGTTGAAGAGAGCGACGCCTTTCCTGGATAATCACATGGGTTAATTTAATATGCAGGGATGGAATTAAGATATGTTTGTTTCAAATTAGGCCAATTTGGTCATTAAGATTTGTGTACCAAAATATTGCTTGACATAGACACCAGCAACAACAGCTACAACAGGACGCGGATTAAGTACATGCGCTTCAAGGTTCCTGGTAAGCTCAGAAATGGAATCACCCCATAGTGTGACCTTAATCCTCATACCAGTGTTTCTAAGTGAGAAATGTAACTTTCTGAGACAGGCGTATCCAACAAAGACTAAATCAAATACACGGTGTTAACTGAATTTTGCTCAAACATACCTTAAGTTTTCCAGTGTTAGCTCACGCATGAAACTGGCGTTGCCAGAATTTCGCTTAAACTGCTACAAGTTTGTGTGACTGATCAGCACACCAACAACATCTGCAAACAAAAATAGGGAAATATTAGGTGATTTAAGAACGGTTTGGGATTCAACAGATGTAATATTCACTTAAGTCACCAGTAAGGTAAGTGTTGGTGCTAGCAGCTGCAAGGTTCTCAAGCTCAGTGAAATGGAACTTGTGGCGAGGAATCGACGCACTGGAGGCTTCAAATTGTTAAAGTGAGCGCGGTAGTCATTCTGGGAAGGGCGGAACATTTTTTTTCTGGGGTAAATGTCAAATTGTTAAGACACAACATCATCCCCTTTTCTACCAGGGGTTCAAACTTCCAAATGAATTTCTCCTGAACAATTGCGTGCAGCAGGTCACCCTGAGATACGATAAGGCAATAATATTATTAGTAGTTTTTAAAATCCCTGCAAAAAATATAAAAGGAACTGATTGTTGAGTCCCCAGAGGCCTATAATCCTGTGTAATATACACATGGTAATTGAAAGCTCACTAACTCATGGAAGATGACTACAAACATATCCAATCTACAGATTGTAAACCAATCGTATACCAAAGCATAATTGAAAGCATTTCTGGGTACCAAAAAACTAACAGTGCAAGACTCAGTTTAACTGTTAACCAATTTCCCTATGGCAGAATATACTATGTAGTCTTGTTCGTGTTATAATATACTATGTATTGCTCATATCTAAGAAAATGAGCACAACAGCAGGAGCAAATCATATTCAGTTTGCTACTTACGGTGTCATCCAGCAGGAGCAAATCAAGGCTGGTAATATACTATGTAGTGTTGTTCGTGTAATAATATACTATGTATTTCTACTATGTAAGAAAATGAGCACAACAGTAGGATCAAATCATATTCAGTTTGCTACTTACGGCGTCATCCAGCAGGAGGAAATCAAGGCTGGTAACATCATTGGTTTTCATGAAGTCTGATTCATGCCACATCCGAACAATGCGAACTCGGGCCATCCATGGTCCGGTTCCATTTTTTTGTTGAAAGTCTTTCAGTGTTAGGATTCCCGGAGCCTGAACGTCAAAGGCAGCGGAGGAAAGCACTGTGGTAGCCATAACGTAAATCTACATGATTTTCAAAATAAGGTTAGCAGCTAAATTAAATAGCAGGCGGAAAATAAATAAATATTGAAAATGGTCCTCCAAAATTTACACACATGGAATCACTGCACAAGAGAATTTCAAAAGAGGGAAGATGTGGTGATTGAGCGTGATTTGCCTCTGAAAATCTGGCGACTTATATAGGCCACAGATTTTCATTCTTTCAATGCCAGGACAATTAATGGGCACAAAATGAAACGCATTCCAACATATAAATGGGCAATGAAATATAAAAAAAAACACAAAGGAAGATGGAAGGCCAAAGGTGCATAGCAATTATTACTCAGGCTAAAATTAAGAGGCTTGTAACGGCAGATTTGAAGAGGAAATTAAACACAAATAACCCGAAACGTCCAATGATGAAATAATGATGTAAACATAAAAATCAGGGAACCAAATCAGGTATAAATGGGCATGGCACCGAGCAATTAGGTCAAAAACCAATACCCAGTGAAAATAAATTAATTAATTAATTAAATTCACACGGAATTAAAACTGTAATTTTCAGGGAATTCAGAGAAGAAAGTAAAAATAATCATCATGACAAATAAGGGACGAAGTTGATATCTTCATACCTGTGATTGTTGTAAACATCAAAATCAGGGACAACCTATTCATCATCCCTGGTAAGAAATCAAAAACGAAAATCAGGGAAAATAGCCACAATGATCTTCATGGACTAATAGAATCAGACGTGTGATTGTTGTAATTATCAAGATCAGGGAGAACTTATTCATCTTACCCAGTAAGAAATCAAACACCAAAATCAGTGAAAAAAGCCCCAATGAAAGGCTAAGAATTAAAACTGCGTGTCTCATGTGTAAACGATTTTGATCTAATCAGGGAAAACATTCCCAATGAAATATCAGAAACCTAAACGAACCTTTTCTCCACAGGGGCGGGAGAGAGACAACTGTTGGGTGTGTGTTTGGGTGCAATTCCGAATTAAATTGACCTTGTAATGAATGCCACACGTGCGAGATGTAAAGGGTGGTCTGAAGAACCACATCCCTTGATTTATCTTTGTCTGGACAAATCCTGACCACCACTAACACAAGAAAACTTATCCTAGTTGTCTGAACAATTCCTTGGTATTTCTCTCGTCTTGTTTCTGATGGATAAACTAACTAATTTGTGATCTTTTGATTCTTTTCGATGATGTTCTGTAAAAGAGTTGTTTGGTTGTACAACATTTGAAGTTATCGAAGCTAGTTGAAGTGCGAGATCGCTAGGAAAAACAGGTTGGTCTATTTGTGTAACAGATACGCTCTATTTTTGGTAATGGCCCGTTATGATGAATTAAAAAATGTATCAATTGGACACTTCAAGAGTTTAAGTAGTAAAGGTATAATACTACTATGTGTATGGTGGTGTGGCTATGTAATCTAGTGCATACTACTTGAAAAAAAACACAGTGCATGAAGTTGAGAAGTGCTGCAATTTTGGCGTGTTATTTTGGTCAACCTTTGTTATCCATTTACTATTTGATTTCTTGATAATCAGTGTGAGACTTTCTGTTGGACAAAAATATATTATGGAAATGATAATATTTGGGGGTTTGCTCGTCTGCTACAGTTATTGAAATTGATTTTATAACAGAGCTTGTAGAGATGAAGGTGGAGATTTATTTTTGGAAATGTGGTTCAACAACGATATAGTTTTCATCGAGTTATTTTCTATTGATAGCGTGGGAAAGTAAACACAACATCGTCTTGAATTTCTTGGATCTTGAAGAAGTTGCCAAAGGTTTCAGATTATGGCTGGGTATGATTGGGAAAGGGATATGCGCGATACAGTATTTTTGACATTAGCATTGTTAAGACGCTAGCAATGAATTCTTCGACGCTAGTCAAAGTTCTATCCGAGTCCGATTGTATTGTGGTTTAACTGTCTCGAAGTCGAAACTAAATGCTTTCTAAGAATTTGATAAAATACTAGATTGACAATTATGCTAAAGCCCGTAATAGGACATTGTTGTAAATGCCCGTTGAGGTGGTGTAGAAGTATGGTGTATCACCTGTTGAAGTCTCTTTAAAGCTGGACACTTTATTAGTGATGGATGTATGCAACAACTCAAGGTATGATGAGCTCGTAGGATGAGTAAAACTTCAATTGGTGATATATGGTTGTAGAATCATGATCCAAAGTGAGATAGACTCGGGTAAAGAAAGATTCGTGGTAGAGATAAGCTCGAGAATGACACGTAGTGATGATGATCCATGGATTGGTTATATTTGGTACGGAGTTGGAGCATGCTCAAGATGCATTGATACATGCAAGATGGTTAGTTTATTGGAAGCTAACACGAAAGTTGGTTATATCCAAAAACTAACATGAGGTATGTCGCTAACTCGCTTTAGTAGACATGATCATTGATAAAAGAAAGTGTAGGTCATCAGTCGTTTGAAGAAGCAATTTACTTTACTGGAGTTTTAGAGATGGAGATTAGATATGATTTTATTAAGAAACAGTTAGCTAAACGCTTTTGGAGGCTAATGTGATTGTCTCATTTGTCGATCGAATATTTATGAATTGCGTATCTAGTGTATATGGTACACAAGTTGGATTCTGTGTCATAAGTGGAGCGGAACATTAATCGGGTAGAGCAAGCATGCCAAGATGGATCTAGGCTCATGGATGGAGTAAGCTTGAAGGGGCAGGAAAGGATTAAAGGTGCGTAATGAATTGTAACTAAGTTTGAGGGTAATGTATGGTTGATGATCATGTATGGTCCAATTGAGTTGGCATGCAGTACATCTGGAATGGTGCCAATCAATATGAAGTTGTGAACATGAAAGAGTAAGGTGTATCATGATGTTGCATAAGGGGTGATCGTATGATGATAGTTTGTTGATCGACTTAAGTATTTTTCATTGAGGGTGGAGATTTGTACAATCACCGACAAGATGGATTGTTAAGTCTTTCAAGATTGGTTTGCTCTCTTCTTATGGAAATTGTATGGAAGATTTAGGTGAATTATGTTCGGTTTGATTCCTTGTAGTGAGGATATGTAGGCAGCATTTGTTGCAATCGATCTTCATAAAATGGAAGGATAACATGTTGATGGTTTCATGCGTTAATGCATGATCCAGGGTGAAGAATTGGAGATTGGGTCGGTAAAAAGTTTGAGTTAAAGATAACGTTAAACTTGTTAAGATTTGTGGAGTTTTTTAGGGTTTGAATAACCAAAATATAGTCGATTATTAACTTGATCGGGAAAAAATTCAACTAATTTACTTAAATATAAAGTCCAGGAACTTAAAAGATAAGTTATGTAAACCCTAAACTTGTAGGATAAGTACGTTACTCCTACAAAATGAGGTAAAGGCTATGAGATTTAGTAATAAGTTCTCAAGGAAATTTTCATTAGGGATGTGTGGAATTCGTCCCACCTTTAAGGATAAATGTGAAAGACCATTATGGTGGAAGTAATGCATCAGTATAGGTTTACGAAATATTTATCAATGTTGAAAGATATGGCATTATCGAGTATTTGTTTGTAGAAGTTTGTACGACATCGTATGTGAGGAGGGGATCATCTTGGTGATGCTGGAGTATATTATTATTTTTGAGCAGAAGGCACCCAAGAATAATTTATGTTAGGATATGCAGAGAAGATCATCTAGCCGTGATAGATAATGTGATAAATACTATCTCGGATGGGCGAAGACACTGCTTTAGATTTTTAGAGCGTTTGTGGGAGTTTCTTGTGTTAGATCACATTGTTGTGAGTTGATGGATTAATTACTGTGTAATTCGTAGTTAGTGGTTCTATACTGTAGTTATAGGTTCATGGAGTAATCCAGGAAATCTTGATTTCTTGTTGGATAGTTTGTTTTCCACATTATTAGCACGTGTAAAATGGCTCAGAACCCCAACAGAAACGTCTTGCTTCCTTATTTGAAGAAGAACAAAATCGGATTGGAGACAGGGCGTTCGCCCCCTTCATGAACAAAATAACAAACAATAATTTGGGAATTTCGGGAAGGGGGCTAACTTCCTTCCCACAAACAAAAAATCAAACATTTAATTTTGTAGCAGTCTTGATTAGTCTTTTATCAGAAAAGTGAAAACTAAAACTACACCCATTTTCTCACCTTCCACCACTGTCAAACCCACGCGTGTAAAAGTTCACACGCGCACCCAAAATCGGC
Source organism: Papaver somniferum (assembly GCF_003573695.1). Classification (NCBI taxonomy): domain Eukaryota; kingdom Viridiplantae; phylum Streptophyta; class Magnoliopsida; order Ranunculales; family Papaveraceae; genus Papaver; species Papaver somniferum. Next base: position 18,782,288 of record NW_020628818.1, read on the forward strand.
GTATAAATTCTGCCGAAACCCAAAATTTTCAAAATTCAGTTTTCTTTTTATTTTATTTCCAAGGTTAACCTCACTTTATGTTTTGAGATTTTGTATTGAGATTTTGTTCTGAGAGATTGAGATAGAGCCGGAGCGAGAGCTGAAGTATTGAATTATCGAGAGTTGCGAAGGAGCTGATTGAGATATTCAATTTACTCAGGAAAGATAATCTGAAATTCAAGCTCGGGTTCGTTCGTTTTATCTTTGATTCTGATCTTGTTTAACTTTGATTCTGATCTTGTTTAATCTTGATTCGATTCTAGGTTTTAGTTTCTTTAAGATTATGATCTATTATTTTAAGTTACAGAGTTTAATTTAGGTTTTCGAATGGATTTTTAGATATTTTAAGCTTGTTTTTGAATTTACGATCAATGCAGATCTTTTCGATTCAATCTTTTAGTTTCGATTTCACAGAGTTCCAACTCCATTGCACTGTACTCATCTCTAAAGTTCTCCTAAAACTGCAACATGATTTAATAACACTCATCAGGGAAGGCATAACTTTATATGCATAACAGGTTATGCAGATACTCTAAACAATGCATAACTTGTCATGCAGTCAATGTTGGATCTGCATAAGATGTTATGCAGTTAAACAATGTGTGATGCAGGGTATGCTTAACCAATATAATAAGGCCTTTTATATGCATAACAAGTTATGCAGATACTCTAAATAATGCATAAAAGGTCATGCAGTTATTTTTGGATCTGCATAAGATGTTATGCAGTTAAACAATGTTTGTATTTTAACTGCATAAGCAGTTATGCATAATAAGTTATGCAGTTCACCATGTTTGCTTTTACTGCATAACCAGTTATGCATAATAAGCTACGAAGTTCAGCATAGTTGCTTTTACTGCATAAGCAGTTATGCATAATAAGCTACGCAGTTATGCATAGTTGCTTTTACTGCATAACCAGTTACGCAGTTATGCATAGCTGCTCTTACTGCATAAGCAGTTATGCATAACGTTATGCATAGCTGTTTTTACTGCATAACCAGTTATGCATAACAAGTTATGCAGATACTCTAAACAATGCATAACAAATCATGCAGTTAATTTTGGATCTGCCTAAGATGTTATGCAGGATAGATATGATTTGATTTTTTAAATTTGATCTTTGCTGTTGTTGATTTGATATTTTAATTTTGAGTAAGAATTATTTTTCTGAAGGAACATGCAGGATAGATATGTTTGATTTTTTCTCTTTTTGTGTTTTGCAGGGTGAAATGCCTGTTATTAGTGCACTAACTGTGATTCACTACTTCAGTGAATTCTTAGCACATCATTTTGATGTCAATTCAACTCTGGAGAATTTGAAGACAGCCGTTTGCCTGAAGTGGACTCGTTTACTACCTCATCATGTCAGTTTTTCTTTTAATGATGGAAGCAAGTTTTTGCGAGTTGATTCTGATTTTCTGTTTCAGTGTTTTGTATCTCGTTGCCACTATAAAGGTCAGAAGAGCTTTGATTTACTTGTTGAAGTTGTCTCCAATTCTTTCAATTGTTCCAGCAGTCGTAGTAGAGCTTCATCAAGTATTCATTTAATAGAACCTGAACCAGAACAAGCTATGGTGAATTTCCTTGAAGATGGTTCTGTCCCTGTTAACAAGGTTCTTAGGACTGAGGGTTGGGATAAATTACTTGGTGAAGTTAGTAAAGTTTTTTTTGAGGTGTAGCAGAGGTACGTATTGCAGTGAAGAAATACGAGCTAAAGTCTGGGTATGTTCTTTATATACTAAGAATGAACCTAGCAGGTTCTATGCAAAATGCTCTAAAGAAAATTTCCCTTGGGAGTATAAGGTTTGTGTTGTTGATGTTGAAAACAAGATGCTTAAGGTTAAGAAATATTATAGCAGTCATCACTGTGGTGTGGATGTCAAAGGCTTTTCCACAGGCTCAGCAGTAAATTTGTTTCTAGTCTTATCAAGGAAGAAATCAGAAGTGATCCGAGTATCAAAGCTTATGATTTGAAAAAGTTTTTTAAACATAGCTACGGTATCAATATGAAATACCATCAAGCTTACAATGGAAGAGAGAAAGTGTATGAGGATATATTTGGTGATGATGCCATTTCGTATTCGCATCTGGTATGGTATGTAGATGCCATTCGCAGCACAAATCCTGGGAGTTGTATTGATTTTCAAGTTCAAAGGGATGAAACTGAATCGAACAAGGATAATTTAACTGATTTAGAAGTTGAAGCACCTTCAAATAAGTTTGTGCGTCTTTTTATTGCTTTCTAGGCATGCATCAGTGGTTACCGTTACCTTCGTCCCATGATTTATGTCGATGCTACCTTTCTTACAGGGAGATTTAGAGGATGCCTCATGGCTGCAACTTGTATCAATGCTGAAAATGGTTAGTTTTCTGATAATGTATCCTTTTTATATATGTGCATAATGTTTCATGCATTATTTATTTTGGCTTCATAGTGTTTTATGCATAATATCTTATGCATTACTCTTTTCACTTTTCTGGTTATGCATCAGTTTTGTTTAGATACATATTACTATTTCCACTTTTATGTTATGGAATTTATGCACGTGCATAATGCATAAGACATTATGCATCATTTTTTTTAGATGCATAAGACATTATGCATCATCTTATTTAGATGCATAAGACATTATGCATCATTTTATTTAGATGCACATACTTTATGTATACGTTGGCTTGATTTTATAATTTTTTAAGTCCTGAACCATGTTTTCTTGCTGTACAGGGTTCTTTCCACTAGCCATGGCCCTAGTACCTGCTGAAGATAATGATAACTGGGAATGGTTCATGAGGAATTTGAGTAATGTTGTTGATCATGATCAAAGGCCAATCACATTTTTATCCGATCGTGCAGAAGGATTAAAGAGATCGATTCCAGTTATTTTCCCTGGATCCTTCCATAGTTTCTGCTATTATCATCTTAAGATGAACTTACCTATTAATGCTTCCGACGAAAGGTATGGTGCCGTTATTGATGCATTTCATGCTGCTGTATATGCTCTTAGTCCTGAAGGCTTCCAAAATGCCATTGCTACGATTAGGGGTCTTGGTTGTGGTTGGGTTGCAAACTATATTGAAGATATACCTCCCGAGAGATGGTCAAATGCCTTTTTTCAGGGTTGTAGGTATGGAAGGACATCTTCTACTCTTTCTGAATCCTTCAATAGTTGGATGAAGGTACATAAGAAGCTCCCTGCTAATGCTCTTCTGGATCAGATAAGGAAGGATGTGATGAGGATGATGTCATAAAGGAGAAATACCGGTAAAAGTTTCATAACAGTTCTCACACCGAAGAATGAAGTAAAGATGAAGGCTCTTATTTATGAGGGTTTAACCTGGCTGGTTATACAGTCCGATACTCATGTTTATGAAGTGGAGGGCGGGGAGAGTTCTCATTGTGTTAACCTTGAGCCAAAGACATGTACCTGTCAGAGGTGGCGCGTCTATGGGTTTCCATGTGTGCATGCTTTTGCTTCGATAACAATGTCTGGTTCTAATCCATATGATTTTGTTGAACCTTATTTCACTACTTCATACTTCAATAATACCTACAACTATGCCATATCATCATATTCCAAACTACAACAGGCCCGAAGTTTATGAAGGTAATCAGATTATCGATGTGCCTGATGTTAGGAGGCCGCCTGGGAGACCACCAGCTAATATACATTTGAGCAGTTACGAGAAGCCGCCAAGGAGATCTATTCTATGTGGTAATTGTTTTGAGATTGGTCATCACAACAAGCAAACTTGCACAAAGCCTACCTGCTACAAGAAGCCGCTGAAGCAGCCTAAGGGAAGTTAAGGGAGAGAATTTAACTTATTGGTTTCTTCAAGCTTAGTTTTACGTTTGAACCTAATTCATTTTTCTTTATTTTAATTTCTGTATGGGATTTTATGAACAAGTACTTTTTCATTTTGTATTGGTTTTTATGAAAAAAATAATTCTTTTTTCACTGTTCTTTTCTGCTTATATCAGATAATGTTATTGCATAGTAAGTTATGCATTATTTTTGAAGATGCATCTAATGCATAACTTATTATGTATTATTTCTTGAAGATGCATAGTAAGTTATGCATTATTTTTGAAGATGCATCTAATGCATAACTTATTATGTATTATTTCTTGAAGATGCATAGTAATTTATGCATTTATTTTTGAAGATGCATCTAATGCATAACTTATTATGTATTATTTCTTGAAGATGCATAGTAAGTTATGCATTTATTTTTATGAAGATGCATAACGGGTTATGCATCATTTTTATAAGATAACGTTATTCATTTTTATTCTTAAATGCATAATAGAAAATGCATTATTTTTGAAGATGCATAACTTGTTATGCATTATTTTTGAATATGCATAACTTGTTATGCATTATTTTATGAAGATGCATAACTTATTATCCATTATGATAGTACAGTTTTTCTAATTTTTGTGAAATAAGATTGTAGCAAATATATATAAGAAGCACTGGAAAAAGTATTGATATATAAACATAGAAAAAAATCGAAAGTTAACAAGATATAAATTGTTTAGACATGCTTCATACCAACACATTATGCATAACATTACACAGCTTAATCATATTGCTGAGCAATTGCATCCCAGACGTCTTCATTTGCATCTATATTCCAACTGTTAACTGGATCTGTCAGCATTTTCAATACCAGACTTATTCTTTTCTTGTTGGCTTTTTTTTATTGCATCTTATTCTTTTCTTGTTGGCTTTTTTTTATTGCATCTTTCTTTTTCAACTTCAGCCATTTCTCTCTGACTTGACATTTCATACTCATCTTCATATAGTAGCATACAAATATGAGGCAGTCTGGGTGATGACCTTGTTCAGGAACATTCTTGCAAATAATATCCTTGTATATAAGAGGTTCCCTCTTTATATCCACAATTTCTGGAGATATCTTCATTTGGTCATGTCTTTTGATCAAATAAGGCATACAAGCCTTTGCCATTATCAGAGCTTGATTCTTGCATTTAACTTTAAAGCTTGAAACACTGTTATAGAAGTTCCACTCACCCTCTGAAAAGTCATACTCTAACAATGTCCAATGTGTACCAGCAGGATTTTCCTTTGTTATATATTTCATTGCAATGAACATTTTCTCAACTGAGATAGGGATATTCAAGATGAATTCTTCAACAAATTTGGCAATCCCATCATTGACCCTAGTTTTAACAAAGTACTGCAAAAAAAAAGGTTAGAGGTTGTCATTGAAAGGGTGCAAAACAGGTGTAGGAAACAATACGGCATAAGTAGTTATGCAGAAGTATGAATATGCTGAATAACATGTTATGCAGTTCAAATTTAACTGCATAACTAGTTATGCAGAATAACTTGTTATGCAGTTCAAATTTAACTGCATAACTTATGCAGATAACTTTAGGTTATAACATATTATGCAGAAGTAAAAAAAAACTGAATACCTTGTTATGCAGTTAAAATTAGCTGCATAACTTGTTATGCAGAAGTAAGAATATGCTGAATAACTTGTTATGCAGTTCAAATTTAGATGTAGCAAAATAGTTTTAAAAGTTAAAGTGTTGGGAGATGACTTACCCAAGCATCTGGCCTCATGAATGAACACTCCGCATACTGCTGTTGAAAACTCACATTATTCTCTTCATTTTTCCGCTTCTTGAACAACATGTAACTGTAATAGCGTATAACTTGTTCTTCTAGGTATTCATTGTTCATTAGCTGCGTTATTACATCTCCGTGAATCCGAATATCCCATAAGTACGGGTCTTCTCCGTCTCTGATACTCCAAACAGTATTTCTGTATAAGACACAATTAGTGGCATGGGTTCTTTTATTATGCATGGGTTTTTTTGAAGCATAACTTGTAATGCATTTATTATTTAAACAAGCATAGAGGTAGTTTATATATACTTACAGGCTGTTGGCATGCTCAAAGTATGTCTGCAGTACTTTCATCATGGGTGATTCTATTGTATCTTTGTAATCTTTGAAACATGTCATTGTTTCCAGCGGAGGTAATTTACCGAATGGCCTGCCAACAGATGTACATGCTTGTCTTTGTTCTTCTTCTTGAACTTTATTGTCATCAGGCTTGTCTTTGTTCTTCTGCTGCTTCCCTAGTTCACAATCTTTGAGTAGTATACTGGCTGTCCTTTCTTTACTCAATGTCCTTTCCTTGATTCTCCTTACCTTGCTTCCTTGTTGGTTTGTTCCTTATTTATGTTCATGGTCCCCATCCTTTTTTCTCGAGTATTTCTTCATAGTTTCCTTCTTCCCAAATTCTGTTCCAGAAACAAATTCTTCTTCCAGGTCTTCTAAGTACTTCAGTGCAGGTTCCATAATTTCTTCTAGATCTTTATCACATGTTCCCTCATCAATGGCCATCTCAACAGCTGGTTGGTCCGTCTTTTTTGTGGATTGATCTTCTGTCATCTCAACAGCGAGTTGTTCCGGCTTTTCTGCGACTGTCTCTTCTGGCATCTCAACAGCTTGTTGTTGTTGTCCACCAGCATCATCTCCTTGTGAAATATGGAGCTCAAATGTGGGTTGTTCATTTTCTTCAGCTTTCTTCTCAGTTTCTGAAAGAATGTCATCATCATCATCACCATCCAAAAAATCTTTCTCTTGCGCTTCAATTCTTTCCTGAGTTGTTGCAAGATTTGGCGTTGTCTCCAATTCCTCTGGTGTGTCAATTTCCTTGTAGCTGGAGAGATCAACAGCTTTTTCCATGTCCATGAACTTGAAAGGTGAAGACTGGAGTCCTTGACTAGCAGTTTGCTCTTGGCTATCAAGTCTGGTAACTTCTGGAAATGCTTCTTGAGTAGGTGGTTCAGTTGAAGAAACTACTTCAACATGTGTCTGATTCCTTGGAAAATTTTCACAAAGTGGGACAATAGTATCAGCTGATGATGGATTTAAGCTAGGGCCACCTGACGACTCTTCTTGCACCTCATTTATGCCTGAATCAATGAGAAAAATCTTCACATATTCATACATCTGAGAATTGAAGTCTCCTCCAGTCCGTCTATATGTCTCTTGAGTCTTCTTCATGTCTTTCATCTTTGCTTGAATAATCATAAACCTTGCTTCAATACTATCAGGACACTTCTCTTCTTCAATGATTTGTAACGCATCTTGAAATGCTTCTTCATACTTATCCCTGTTCTCTTCAAGATTCATTGCAACGAGTTCCAATATAGCTGACCTTTTTCTTGGTTCTCTTGGTTCACAGAGTTCCAACTCCATTGCACTGTACTCATCTCTAAAGTTCTCTTGAAACTGCAACATGATTTAATAACAATCATCAGCAAATGCATAAATTTTTATACGCATAACTACTTATGCAGATAACCTAAACAATGCATAACAAGTCATTCAGTTAATTTGGATCTGCATAAGATGTTATGCAGTTAAACAATAAGTGATGCATTGAAGGCGTAAAAAACCTTTTATATGCATAACTACTTATGAAGATAACCTAAACAGTGCATAACAGGTCATGCTGTCAATGTTGGATCTGCATAAGATGTTATGCAGTTAAACAATAAGTGACGCAGGGAAGGCGTAAAAAAAATTTTGTATGCATAACTACTTATGCAGATAACCTAAACAATGCATAACTTGTCATGCTGTCAATGTTGGATCTGTATAAGATGTTATGCATTAAAACAATAAGTGACGCAGGGAAGGCGTAAAAACCCTTTTATATGCATAACTACTTATGCAGATAACCTAAACAATGCATAACTTGTCATGCTGACAATGTTGTATCTGCATAAGATGTTATGCATTAAAACAATAAGTGACGCAGGGAATGCTTAACAAAAACAATAACACTTCTTATATGCATAACTAGTTATGCATATTTTTTTTGCATCTGTAGTGATTTATGATAAGCATAACTGCATAATGTCTTATGCATTACTTTTCTCACTTTTTCTGGTTATGCATCAGTTTTTTTAGATGCATAAGACATTATGCATTATTTTGTTTTAGCTGCATATTGTCTTATGCATTACTTTTTTCACTTTTCTGATTTATGGATTTTTATGCACGTGCATAATGTCTTCTGCATCATTTTGTTTAGTGTCAACTACAGATAACAAGTTAACAAAAACAATAACACTTCTTATATGCATAACAAGTTATGCAGATACTCTAAACAATGCATAACAGGTCATGCAGTTATTTTTGGATCTGCATAAGATGTTATGCAGTTAAACAATATTCGTATTTTATGCAGTTAAACAAGTTATGCATAATAAGTTGTGCAGTTCTGCATGTTTGCTTTCATATTCTTGAAATATACATTCATTCTTAAGGTTCATAAACAAGTACCTCTAAGATTGAAATATGCTTCTTGAGCATTGCTTTCTTCATTGCTGCAAAGTCCCACCTTGCAGCTCTTGGTGTAGCATTGGGATTGACCTTGACAATGTCTGATGATGATATCTCAGCTATGTACTGCATAACTAGTTATGCACATTTTCTTTGTACTGAATAACTAGTTATGCACATTTTTTTTGTACTGAATAACTTGTTATGCATCTGCATAACTGGTTATGCACATTTATTTTTGTACCACATAACTTGTTATGCACATTTTCTTTGTACTGCATAACTAGTTATGCATATTTTTTTTGCATCTGCAGTGATTTATGATAAGCATAACTGCATAATGTCTTATGCATTACTTTTCTCACTTTTTCTGGTTATGCATCAGTTTTTTTAGATGCACAAGACATTATGCATTATTTTGTTTTAGCTGCATATTGTCTTATGCATTACTTTTTTCACTTTTCTGATTTATGGATTTTAATGCACGTGCATAATGTCTTCTGCATCATTTTGTTTAGTGCATAAGAAAATATAAGGGAAAATTTAGCCTCATAACTTTTTTTCTGTTTCTTCTACTTGAGTTTTTCTTCTTCGTCTGTTTCATCCATTTTTGTTGAAATGTATTACAGGGTTTAGTCAAAAATGATTTACTTCTTTGAATCATCGATTTTAAATGATTTATTTCTTTAAATGATGGAGAAAAAATCTTTGCAGATCTGTTACAGAGATTAATGGAGAAATAGGGAAAGAAACCGGCGGAGAAGAAAAAAAAATTATGCCCAAAAACGATGAAGGGTAATAGAGTCTTTCAGTACGTTTTAAATATTTTTAATTAATTATGGGTGCGACTGTATCAGAAATTAATTGTGGGCCTGGCGGTAAGATATTTTTTTTTTTGGGCCTGCGCCTAAAATTCCCAACATTTAATCACTTAATTTCTTGGGTGCTAATTGCATGATTAGATGATGATACTTAAATATCAAGTTTATACAAAATACCAATTAACCATTGCTCATTTATGGGGTTTGGCAAAACAAGAACCTGTGCCAGCAACTCTTGATTAGTGATGCCCACAGTGGATCCGTGTCGTCTGGAATCTCAAGCCGTTGGTCCATGAACCCTACAGCTCCAATCACCTGCACATATTTTCACCACCAAATATAACGAACATATGTATTCCTTTGCTATATATGTAGCAGAGACTGCGCCTGGAGAGATTCTTCAGTGTGGAGTCAAGCTAATGACATCAACAAATAGATTGGATGCCACAACAACTGTATGTTTTCTGTACCATGATGTTGAAATAGAATTATTGCATCCAATTTTTTAGTACACGTGTTTCTTGGTGTTGAAAACTCGTTAAAGTTTGCACAAATGTATTTAACTTGTCAGGCCTGCAGGTAGATGACACTTAGCAACGCAAAGCTTCTCTGTTATATAGGACTAGCAATTCCTTTGACATTTTTAATTGCAACAAATACAAGTTGAAAATATGTAGCCAAAGAATAACTGTGAACGTTATTAATTTTATTGTAAATTCAGATAGTTTAGTGAGCAAGATTCATAATGTTAGAATTGCGCTGCTGATGGCTAACAAAACCGAAAGCGAAGAGAATTGAAAACCTCCCGACAAGGGGAGTGTCTGTGGCATATAACTGAAGCACTACGTAGCCAGATGTTAGCACAATCTCTGAATACTGATAGTGCACGCTGTCACATATTCATAGTCATTGAATGCGGCAGCTAATGGCCGATGAATCATGCAAAATAAATACCAAAAACAATAAAAATATCCAACACATCCGTAGTGCTATTTCTCATGTAACAAGATTATGAATTAAAAGATTCAAAAGAAAGCGACAATTAAGTCGCAAATAAAAAAACTCCACATTAAAACAAAAAAAATTAACCTACACTTGATACTACTAGCTAGCGATATCATCATGATTCAAATTATTTTCTCAACCTTAATTTTTTCAAGGCTGCTAATGGGATGCCAGATTTAGTGAGATGTACCAAGCCAAGGCAAAAATTGTTTTGTCTTATATGAAAATCTGTTTTGTCTTATTATAATTTTGGTACACCCCCACTAATTTAGTACCTCCTATTAGCAATGTTGAATTTTTTGAGCAACTTATCCTTTTGCTCTGGCTTGAGATAACAAAACCCTCCAACACAAACAACGGCTACAGTAACTATTAGGAAATATAGTCAATGGTCAAGTCAGTCTTATTGGACCGTTGTCTAGGTCAATGTTTGCTTTGTTTTCAGTATTCTTATTCTGTATTAATATTGTCCGAAAAGAATACTGTTTGTATCTTGAACATCTTTTGTAATACAATAATAATTTTCCCTTCACTATTTCCTTGCTCTGATTTTTCACATGGTATCAGATAGGTTCTGATCCAACCCTAAATTTTTTTCTTACAATCTTTTCAGAATCAAGAACATCTTTTTCAATACCGTTTAAATTGATTCCTCATCAAATTCTTTATCAACTTTTCATCAAATTTTTAGTCAAATACTCATCTGTGTTTGATACTAAACCTAATCTTGATTCTTTCATCATAAAAATTTCGTTTATGAATTCATGTTATGCTAGTCTACACAAGACGCAACAAGAATACTTCTAACAACATCAACACTGCAAATTTCACAATAATGTCTTCCGCTGCAGACAACATCGATACTGGTAATATCAATTTCACTTTACCTTTCACAAATATTCAAATTTTGTATCTCACAAACTTGATTCCTCGAACTTTCTATTATGGCGTGATCAATTTGAGAATGTTTTAATAACTACTGATCTATATGGTCATGTTAATGGTGATTTACAAGAAACTGATGAAAAGATTTTGATTAATGGGGTTCTTAGTTTAAACCCAAAGTGGGTTCAATGGAGAAGAATGGATCATTTTTTTATTTGTTGTTTAAAGGCTACCTTCACAGCATCTGTATCTGGTGATGTTTTAGGCTTAACTACTTCTAGGGAAATTTTGGAATTTCTTTAAAGTTCCTTCAAAACTCAGTATATAGCTCGTAAAAATATGTTAAGGAAGTAGTTGTATGGGATTAGAAAAGGAAATTTGACAGTCTATGTGTATCTACAAAAGATCAAAGGTATTGCAGACTCACTTGTTGTTATTGGTGAAAAAGTGAGTAACTCAGACGTGTTAATGCATGTATTAAATGGTATAGGAAGGGAGTATGACAATTTTGTGATATCTGCATAAAATAGAGATATTCCATATACTTTTGGAGAATTAAAAACAAGGTTAATTACTCATGAACAATGGCTTCTTGATCAAGCACGGGACAATAATGTTCTTTATGATACTCAACATCAAACTGCTTTCTATGGTAGAACTGGTGCTAGTTCAAGTTACAATTCTAATCCTGTCAATAAGAAGAAGAATGGGTCTTATGTTAACAATAAATTTACTGGAAATAGGAATGCTGGTATTGGAAATGATGATGCTAAAACTGGTACATCTATACATAATGGAAATTCTGTGAATAATGGTGATACTAGAAGGGGTCAATGGGATTTTTCACAAGTTTAATTCCAAATCTATAGAAAGAAATGACATTATGCAATCCGATGTCATTTTAGATATTATCCTCCTCCTACTTATGGTTTTGTGGGTGTTACTGAATCTCAAGCTCAACCGAATAATACTATACAACAAAATACTTCTCAGGAATTTACTGGTTTTCATATGAATACTCTATCTTCTAATGATGATCCTTCTTCATCAACACAATGGCTTTCAGATTCAGGTGCTTCTGCTCACATGACTGGTGATGCTTCTTTGTTTCAGAATACTTCTTCTTATAAAGGCAAAAATGGAGATGTTATTGGCAATGGTAAGTCTCTACAAATAACTCAATCTGGTAATTCTATTTTGAATTCTTCTACTGCTAGTATTAAGCTACAAAATATTTTACATGTACGAGATATGAAACACAACTTGACTTCAATAGGTCAGTTTACAACAGATAACAATTGTTATTTTAGACTAGATCCTTTGGGTTATGAGATAAGAGATTTATCATCTGATGTTATTTTGGATAAGGGAAGAATAGTGAATAATCTTTATCCAATTTCTTCCTCTCATTTTCATCATGCTTTTACCTCTTTACATGCTTCTTCTGAATTATGACACAATAGACTTGGTCACCCGTCATCTAAAATCATTCGTCAACTTCATTCTTCTAAACATATCATTCTAGATTCTTCTAAGTCTTCAAATTTGTGTCATCCATGTCAGATAGCTAAGAGTAAAAGACTTCCTTTTTCAACTTCTTTATCTCATGCATCTATTCCTTTGTCTTTAATTCATTGTGATGAATGGGGTCCTTCCCCTGTTCCTTCCTTAAAAGGATAAAGATATTACATTATTTTTATAGATGATTTCAGTAGGTTTCATTGAATTTATCCAATGGAACTAAAGTATGATGCTTTAAAATGTTTTGTTCACTTCAACAATTTAACTGAAAACATATTTTCTACCAAAATTCAATCTTTTCAGTGATGGAGCTTGTGAACTTATTAAAGGTCCATTAGGTTCTTATCTGTCCACAAATGGTATAAATCTTAGAGTTTATTGTCCTAAAACTCCAGAACAAAATGGCCTTGCTGAAAGAAAATACAGGCACATTACTGAAATGGATAATACTATTCTTTTTAATGCATCTTGTCCAAAACATTTCTGGTTTGATGCTTTTTTGACTGCAACTTATCTTATAATAGAACTCCAACTCATATACTTCAAAATAAATCTCCTTTTGAAGTTCTTTACAAAACAGCTCCTGATTATGCTTTTCTAAGAGTTTTTGGTACTGTTTGTTATCGTTTTTTGGGTCAATCTAGACAAGATAAACTTTCTCCTAAATCTGTCAGATGTATTTTTCTAGGATATAGCTCTTACATAAAGGCTATAAGTATTATGATCCAATTCTTAGGAAACTTCATATTTCAAGAAATGTTGTTTTCTCAGAAACTGAATTTTATTATTCAAATAATTCTTCTATATCTTCTTCTCTTCCTATTTCATCTCTTGTTATTACTGAATTGTCTCCTACTACCACTCCTTCATCTACTACATTTCCTAATGATACTTCCACTTCTATCAATTACAAGATCTATGAGAGGCATTTCAAAACCAAAAATTTATCCTGATCATGTTATGCATACTTCAATCAAACATCCAATTCCTTGTGCTTTTACTTCTTTGTTGGATATTCCTCCTGAGCCAAAAACATTCAGAAATGCAGTCAAAATCCTAAGTGGAAGGTTTCAATGAAAGAAGAACATCAAACTTTGAAGGATAATGATACTTGGGATCTAGTTAAGCCTGAACCACATATGAATGTTCTAGGTTGCAAATGGGTGTATAGAATTAAGCTGAAATCAGATGGTATTATTGATAGATTTAAGTCCAGATTAGTGGCTTTAAGTTACAATCAAAAAGATGGAGTTGATTACACTGAAATATTTAGTCTTGTAGTTAAATTCACCACAGTAAGAGTAGTTTTGATGTTGGTTATTTCTTGATAAACACATTTTTGTGTCTAATTTGTCCTCAATGTCCGTATTGTTGGAACTCTATTTTTGTACTAATATTGTGTTTTTATGTATTTTTAGGAAATAAACATTTTTGGAAAATTCCGCTCGAAAAGTTGATTTTGGCACCCGGAGGACAAGTGTTATTCGGACTCTCGCTTTTGGATAAGGGGTAACCTAATTACTAAGGGGAACCCCCAGGTCACCCTCAAGGCAGCTGCTATTCGCACCCCAGTTCAGGATAGGGGGACACCCTTTCTTCTTCGTTTGAAAACTGTTTTGGCGGGAAATGAAATTCTCAACTGGCAGAAGTTTGATCACAAAAATGAAGGGGTTACGGGTCGATTCAATAGCTGAAATTTGATAGAGAGATGTGATATAGGTTAAGGAACACATTTTGGGCAGTGGGTTCGATCAGAATTGGCTGGAAAACGCGTGATGATTCACACACCCAAAATAGAGCACGTGTACTGTAACACGAGCAAAATTGAAGTTCTTGTGTGCATGGAGGAGTTCTACTAGCGTTGGAAGAGTGCTGAGACGTGGACAAGGCTAACTAGAGCGTGCAGGATCAAATCTAACGCGTGCATGGGCTTAAAAATGGAAATTATCTTTATTATGGGCAGCAAGGAATATTCGAACTAAAGAGAGTATATACGCAATCAATGGTCGGATTTTTGGCCTCAATTCACTATAAATACACGTACAATTGAAGCTAGGGAAGTTTGGAGAGTCTTGGGGAAAGTTTAGGAGTCGAGAGAATCAAAAGAAAATCACGCAGAGAAGAGAAGCTTGCTGCTGGTGCAAGGAAGAACACGAAGAACATAATACCCTCAGGGACAGTCGTTTATCAACTGTGACATCGACTGTCAGATGTGGGTCGTAGTTTCCCAACAACAACAGCACTTCAGATTTGTCGTTGACTCTGGACGCCTTCTGTGGGTCACAGAATCCTGTTTTATATCATTTTCTTGTCTTTCTCTTCATTGTAAAACACTTTTGAGCATCAATGAAATATTTTGAGAGGTTTTCCAACATGATGAGCGGCTAAAATACCTGGTGACTGAGGCGACGGAGGAGCTATTCACTCATGTTTGATTGGTAAATTCTTTTTATAATTTCTTAATTATTTATTTTATTTAATTCACTTGGATCAATAAAAAAAAGAGATAAAAATGGTTTTCTTAATTAGTTGTGAATCAGTTTGATGTTTTATGCTTAGAATTAATTCTTTGATAAATCATGCTTAAGGATTACAATTTCATATTTGGACACCTTATAGATTAATAAGTGATTTAATGGAAAAATAGCTAGATAATAATTATCAAATATTTTTGTAACCAATCAACTTGAAGTAATAGTGAATCCGGAGCCTTAGTCCATTTTAAATCTTGACATCACTCTTTGAAAATTAATTTGCTTTATTTTTATTAAATCTAAAAAAAAAGAGTTACCTTCACAAGTTCGAAAGTACCCCTTTTACCTCAATCTACAATAAATTATGAAAATACATCAAAATTTTGGCGCCGCCGACGCGGACCTGTGCTTAGGTATAATTTTTTTTTTTTAGGTTTATTATTTTTTTTTATTTTTTTTTTCCTTTTTACGTTTCTTTTTGTCTTTGATTTGCAGGTTCGAAGTGGAGTACTAAGGACCTTGGAAGGAAAAACTTAAAGCGAAAGGAGCGAAAGAGGAATTTTTTTTGTTTTATATATAGAAAAGAGAGAAAAAAAGAGAGAGATTTTTATATTTTTTTTAGGTTATTTTTCTTTTTCTTTTGCACTTTAATTTATTTGGACTTTGGACTGGGCTCTTGGACTTTATTATTATTATTATTATTATTATTATTATTATTATTATTATTTTTAAACCCTACGGAAGGGTAGTTAAATACAAACTGTGTGCAGGAAAGGACGGTGATTACAATATCACCTCGGCCCCTCGGGTTCGCACACGGCATAGGATTCGTGGCCGGAGTCGACGACAACGGTTCATCCCCCGTCTGGTACGGGAGGTAAGTCCAATCGAAACACTCGCGAATCTCCTGTAAGCGAGTTACTGTATTCCTTAAGGTGATCATTGATTGAGGACGAATTTGGACTGTCTTTATTTTCCTAGTAAAGGGCAAGGCCTGGCCTAAACAAGATAAGGGTTCGGATTTCATCACCGCTCCCTTCTTGCCCGCTTTAGGAGAACAAAACCTAACGCGAAACCAAGCTTTAAAATCTGATTAGAAAGAGACCTATAGGGTATCGAGCTTGTTAGGAAAAATTTTCGAAGGATATTGGTTATTCTTTTAGCATACTTCGAAGTTCATGACGGTTTCTGTGAGTTGAATGCGTGACTGCGCCGTCTTGTACTGCGGTGAGGCCTTGGGTATCAAAGCTCCACTGAGCTTCCCTCGTCTCAATTCAACTTACTTTGACTCGGATTGATTCCATAGGGGTTTGCTTAAATTGTAACGAATTCCCTTTCGAAAGATAGAAGCTGGTCTAGAAACAATCTAAGTGAGCCATCATGCTTGTTGTTTGCTAGAAATCTCTAGGTTTGTTGTGGTAAAGTCGAGTCAGCCTGTTGTGTGATTGCTAGAACCTTCCTGTTAGGATTTTGATTTCTTTTTGATTTTTTTTAGTGTATGCCCGATTTTGTTAATATGGCTTGGAAAAGAGATACTCTAGGTCGATTGATTAGCGAAAAACCTAGTAGTTCTTCTGATATAAGCAGGGAGCTCGAAGATTGTTCTTTTGAGAGACCTGTTTTTGGAAACTTCAGTTTTAAGAATCTGTCTCTTTGTGAGGAAAGTACCCCTAGTACTTCTATTGTGCCAGCGATGGCAACTTTGAAAGATTACATGTTCCCAACTAGGTCCAACCGAGCTTCGTGCATTAAATTGCCAGCCACTACCGCTAATTTCGAGATAAAACCTAGTATTCTTCAGATGATCCCTATATTCTTAGGAAAAGATGATGAGAACCCTTATTTCCATATTAGGGACTTTGAGGAAATTTGCGGGACAATTAGAATAAAATACCTTACTGATGAAGTCTTGAAACTTAAGATGTTTCCCTTTTCCTTGAGAGATAAAGCCAAGACCTGGCTGAACAACCTACCATCTGAATCCATAGAAACATGGCAGGAACTTATCGCTGCCTTCTATATGAAGTTCTACCCTAAGCATAAAACTGCAGCTGTTAGGCAGAACATTAGTACTAGTGTGCAACAAGAGGGAGAGTCTCTTTATAGGTTTTTGGAGAGATTCAATGATCTCCTATCCAAGTTTCCTCACCATGGATTTGATAAGATGAAACTTGTAGAGATTATTTATAATGGTTTAGACTATTCGACCAAAGCCATGGTCGAGTCTATGTGCGCTGGTGAGTTCACTAGTAAAAATGCTGATGATGCTTTTACCTTCTTAGGAGCTATCGCTGAGAAATCCCAACAGTGGGAGTCTTGTGTGGAACCCCCTAAAAGACTCTTAGTCAATAGAAGTAGCACCAATATGGTAGATACAAGTTTTGCGTGAGACCAAGTTTGCTGCTTTATCTAGAAGGTTAGAAGCGTTGGAAATGGGTCAACCTAAAAATAAGTCCCTTGTTGAACCTAATAGAGCCTCTAAATCTCTAGTTGTGGAATAGAGCCCGATAACTCATTTTGGGAAGGTCAGGTTAGTGAAGAGCAAGCTCATGCTGTCTATAACAATGCTAGGTTTGAGAACGTCAGAAGTTTGACCCTACTCAGAGACCTACAACCCTGGTTGGAGAAACCATCCTAATTTCTCTTGGTCTAAGGGCCAGAATCAAGGCCAGTCTAGTAATTCTCAGCCTCCCCCAGGTTTTGGTTATACTAAGAACCCTTCAGGACAGACCCAGAACCCATCTGAGAATAGAATAACTAGCTTAGAGGAAACCCTTAGTATATTAAGGAAGAGCCAGGAAATGCTATCACAAAGAGGAAATGTTAGTAAAAAGCCAGGGTAATTTTCAAGAGGAAACCAAACAGAATTTTAAGAATAGTGCCCAGTCTTTTGCTAAATTAGAACTTCAAGTCGGCCAAATAGCTAAGTATATTAATGAGAGAGAGGAAGGAAGGTTCCCTAGTCATACTGATCCTAACCCTAGAGGAGAGAAATCGTACAGTCATGTTAACTCTGTTACGACCCTTAGGAGTGGAAGGAAAGTTGATAATAAGGTCGACATACCTGAAAGTGAACATGATGTAGTTCACCCGTCTGAACCAGAGAATGAAGAGACTGATAGAGTCTCTAAAGAGACCAATGAGGGTCCTTTTGAGCCCGTCTTTGTCCCCAGAGCCCCATTTCCCCAGCTATTAGTACCAACAAAAAGTGAATCCAACTTTAATGATATAATGGAGGTTTTTAAGAAAGTTACCATAAACCTTCCGTTACTAGAAGCAATTAGGCAACTACCAGCTTATGCCAAGTTCCTCAAAGATATGTGTACACGAAAGCGAAAGCTTAGTGTCCCTAAAAATGCCTTTTTAGCTTGTCATGTAAGTTCGATTATTCAAAACACCACAACTCCTAAGTATAAAGACCCAAGTGCACCTACCATTGCTTGCACGATAGGAAAATACCGGGTAGAAAAATCCTTACTTGACTTAGGAGCCAGTGTGAATCTACTACCATACCATGTGTACTTAAAGCTAGGACTTGGCGAACTGAAACCTACCAAGATAACACTCCAGTTAGCTGATAGGTCTGTTAAAATTCCTCGTGGTGTGATAGAGGATGTTCTTATTGAGGTCGACAAGTTTATTTATCCTGTGGATTTCGTTGTCCTAGATACCCAACCTGTCCCTGACCCAGAGAACCAGACACCTGTGATTTTAGGTCGCCCATTCTTAGCTACGTCTAATGCAATCATAAACTGTCGAAATGGTATCATGAATCTATCTTTTGGTAATATGACTATTGAGCTTAATATTTTTAATATCAATAAGCTACATTCTGAGCTAGATAACACGTGCATTGAAGAGGTGAACATGATAGGAACCTTAGTTCAGGATCCATTACCAAACATTGTATCGGAAGATCCGTTGGAGAGTTGTCTACCCCATTTTAGCCTGGATTTCGACGATGATAGCAACATTGAACAAGTAAATTCTCTATTGGATTCTATTCCTGTGTTAGATATTGATATATGGAAAGATAGGTTTGAAACATTGCTAGCTTCTGAGTCTACCTTAATACCTTGTTTAAAAGAGCCTCCTGAGTTGGAGCCTAATTATACATTTTTAGGCCCACCCGAGTCTTTTCCTGTGATTATAGCTTCCGATTTGGTTAGTGAACATGAGAATAGGCCAGAGACCGTGCTTCAAGAAAATAAGGAAGCTTTAGAGTGGATCATAGCAGATATAAAGCAAGTAGAGGATGAACCACTTGATCATAACTTAGAGAAAGAAATCGACCTTTTTCAAGAACCCGATGGTCTAGAAATTAGGAATATTGTGACCAGTCTATGTAGAAACAACCAAAATCCTAAGTTTTGGAGTAGAGAACTAGAAGAATCTATTGAGTATTTTAAGGACTGGGATGATCCGGAAATTCAAGCAATAATCAGAGGTTTGTCTGAGAGTGGCCAAAATCCTAAGTTTGGGGGTAGTGATGATTCTTGTGATCGTCAAGTGTCCCTAATTCGAGTCCCTAACTTGGGACTCGAACCTTGTACGTATGAGATACTAATAGAGTCTGTTCAGACTCCGCAACCCGATCCTCCTGATACTGTCCAGGAGGTAACCCAGGTATTAGAGACCGATTTTGCGGATGACTCTAGTTATCGAGACACACATATGAAGCTCAATCATGCAAATCCAGTTGTCTTGACAGAAACCTTAGATGAGGACGTGCTCCTTCTTTTCATTTTTCTAAACCAGTGTAGTTGTCTCATACTTGTGTTAGCTCTATTTGGTCTTGTGGATCCACAATTGTTTCGACTATTGGTATACGACTTTGGAAGGTGACAATTCCTTTAGAGGTATTTGATGTCTAGATAATGACTATAAATTTAGCATTTATTGGGAGGCTCCCGCGCTCATGTGATACAGTAATATCCTTCTTTATTTCTTTTCCCTCCAGTGGTATCAGTTTCTCCTTGTTCATGCTTTTAACTTCATCTTTAAAACATTGAGGACAATGTTAGATTTAAGTTTGGGGGTATGGGAAAATCTTTTAGTTGCAATAAATAAACTCCAAAGCCTAGAAATTTATGCGTATTCAGGATGGCACTAACTAATCTAAGTGGATGGAAACATCTTGGTTGTAGGAGTTGAGGAACCAATCTTATTAGATGGAAACATCTATAGAGTCTATCATAAAATCACAGAGCTCAGGTGTTAGAAATAACATGATAGTTGCACCATATCTCGTTGAGTCCTTTTCACTTCTATTTTTATTTTGTTTTGAAACTATGTTTCTCTAAGTGATAGGTTGGGCCCACGATTCAAGTTGTTACCAATGCTGGGGTGAATTAGAGTGATTGAGATACCATGAAAAAAAAATTAAAAAAAATGACAGTTACCAAAAAGTTGAAAAAAAAAAATTGAGACCAGACCATTTGACCAAAAGGAATAAATTCAATAAAGTCGACCACTGGTTCCCTTGTATATGCCAGTTGTGTTGACCTAGAGTTAGGTTATCGACCACTGGTACCCTTGTATATGCCAGTGTGTTGATATTATTCAGACTAGTATCTCAATCCATTAGGATAGGTTCATTTTGGCGGAGGCCTTCAGACAGATATGGGAAACGCCGTTCACTTAGTAAACATCAAAACCATCTATGTTTTTCTATATCCATCTCTTAATCTTTCCATGTGATTAGTTTGACTCCGAATATGATGTCCATAGTGCAACTCGTGTACATCAATTGGAATTTCGCATCAGGGTACTTCCTCTTGTAGTCAATAAGTATGCCTTCCAAGGTTCGTTGTAGATAGCTAGGGTCTGGAGTATTAAGGTTTTGTGGGTACACCTCTGGTAAACCCTCCGGAGACAACACTCCGCCACTAGGGCCACCTAGGGGTTCAAATGATTTTCCTTTCTAGAATAAATTTGCTCGAGGACTAGCAAATAATAAGTTTGGGGGTATTTGATAGACACATTTTTGTGTCTAATTTGTCCTCAATGTCCGTATTGTTGGAACTCTATTTTTGTACTAATATTGTGTTTTTATGTATTTTTAGGAAATAAACATTTTTGGAAAATTCCGCTCGAAAAGTTGATTTTGGCACCCGGAGGACAAGTGTTATTCGGACTCTCGCTTTTGTATAAGGGGTAACCTAATTACTAAGGGGCACCCCCAGGTCACCCTCAAGGCAGCTGTTATTCGCACCCCAGTTCAGGATAGGGGGACACCCTTTCTTCTTTGTTTGAAAACTGTTTTGGCGGGAAATGAAATTCTCAACTGGCAGAAGTTTGATCACAAAAATGAAGGGGTTACGGGTCGATTCAATGGCTGAAATTTGATAGAGAGATGTGATATAGGTTAAGGAACACATTTTGGGCAGTGGGTTCGATCGGAATTGGCTGGAAAGCGCGTGATGATTCACACATCCAAAACAGAGCATGTGTACTGTAACACGAGCAAAATTGAAGTTCTTGTGTGCATGGAGGAGTTCTACTAGCGTTGGAAGAGTGCTGAGACGTGGACAAGGCTAACTAGAGCGTGCAGGATCAAATCTAACGCGTGCATGGGCTTAAAAATGGAAATTATCGTTATTATGGGCAGCAAGGAATATTTGAATTAAAGAGAGTATATACGCAATCAATGGTCGGATTTTTGGCCTCAATTCACTATAAATACACGTACAATTGAATCTAGCGAAGTTTGGAGAGTCTTGGGGAAAGTTTAGGAGTCGAGAGAATCAAAAGAAAATCACGCAGAGAAGAGAAGCTTGCTGCTGGTGCAAGGAAGAACACGAAGAACATAATACCCTCAGGGACAGTCGTTTATCAACTGTGACATCGACTGTCAGATGTGGGTCGTAGTTTCCCAACGACAACATCACTTCAGCTTTGTCGTTGATTCTGGACGCCTTCTGTGGGTCGCAGAATCTTGTTTTATATCATTTTCTTGTCTTTCTCTTCATTGTAAAACACTTTTGAGCATCAATGAAATATTTTGAGAGGTTTTCCAACATGATGAGCGGCTAAAATACCTGGTGACTGAGGCGACGGAGGAGCTATTCACTCATGTTTGATTGGTAAATTCTTTTTATAATTTCTTAATTATTTATTTTATTTAATTCACTTGGATCAATAAAAAAAGAGATAAAAATGGTTTTCTTAATTAGTTGTGAATCAGTTTGATGTTTTATGCTTAGAATTAATTCTTTGATAAATCATGCTTAAGGATTACAATTTAATATTTGGACACCTTATAGATTAATAAGTGATTTAATGGAAAAAGAGCTAGATAATAATTATCAAATATTTTTGTAACCAATCAACTTGAAGTAATAGTGAATCCGGAGCCTTAGTCCATTTTAAATCTTGACATCACTCTTTGAAAATTAATTTGCTTTATTTTTATTAAATCTAAAAAAAAAGAGTTACCTTCACAAGTTCGAAAAGAACCCCTTTTACCTCAATCTACAACAACTTTTGAAAATACATCATTTCTCATAATTGGAGTATCAAGCAATTAGATGTATCACATGATTTCTTACATGGTTTCTTAAATGAAGATGTTTACATGGCTCAACCACAAGGTTTTATTGATCCGATTCATCCAGATTACGTGTGTAAATTGAAGAAGAGTTTATATGGATTGAAACATGCTCCAAGAGCCTGGTTTGATAGATTTAGCAATTTCTTGGTCAAGCTTGGTTTTGTCAGGTCAATTTGTGATTATTCTATGTTTATATATACTTCAAATTCTTCAGTGATGATTGTATTAATTTATGTGGATGATATCGTTTTGACTGGTAAAGGTGATGCTCTTATGCATAAATTGGTTACTTCTTTAAGTGTTGAGTTTGCCATGAAGCAATTAGGTGATCTGAGTTATTTTTTTGAAATTGAAGTTGCAAGAACAGATGATTCTTTGATCTTAACACAGAAAAAGTATGTTTTAGAATTACTTACTAAGGAAAATATGTTAGACTGTAAACCAGCTAATACTCCAGTAGTCAAAGAATCCAGGGCTTCTATTAATGATAGATTTTTACTTGCAAATGCTACTGAATATAGAACTTTAGTGGGAATCTTGCAATACTTGACAATGACAAGACCTGACATTGCTTTTGGAGTGACTTATGTATCACAGTTTATGCATGCTCCAACAGATGTACATTTTTTGTTAGTCAAAAGGATTCTCGGATATTTGAAAGGTTCTATTGGCTTAGGAATCACTTTGAGAAAAGGTGATATCTCCTCAATTACAGCTTTTACTGATTCTGATTGGGCTGGTTTCCCTGATACAAGAAGGTCAACTTCAGGTTATGCAGTTTTTATGGGACAATCCTTAATTTCTTGGTCTAGTAAGAAACAACCTACTGTGTCAAGGTCTTCTGCTGAGGCAGAATACAAATGCTTGTCAGTTACTGATTCTGAATTGGAATGGTTGTCAAACTTATTCAAAGAATTACATGTTCCGGTAAATTATCCATTTACAGTATATTGTGACAATACTTCTGCAATTTTCTTAGCCTCTAATCTTGTGTTTCATGCCAGGGCAAAACACATAGAGGTGTAATATCATGTTGTGAGATATTTGATTATGGATCATTTTTTTAATGTTCAGCATATTGTTCTCAACATCAACTGTCTGATCTCTTCACCAAAGGGATCTGTTTTCCAACTTTTTCTTCTTTACTTCATCAACTCTTGGGAATACCTGTTACTACTGAAGCTGCTACTACTGCTGAACATTGTCAGTCTTCTTCTGATGTTGTTGCAGAAGATATTATGCGTTGTCAGCCTTCTTCTGGTAATGTTGCAGAAGATGTTATCAGTTTTCCTTTCACTCGCTTAGCTTTACATAATTCAGTCTATTGAAGTTGTATTTCAAGTTTTATACTATGTCCACTAGTATAACCTTGATGGGGGCTAATAGGAAATATAGTCAATGGTCAAGTCAGTCTTATTGGACTATTGTCTAGATCAATGTTTGCTTTGTTTTCAGTATTCTTATCCTGTATTAATACTGTCTGAAAATAATACTATATGTATCTTGAACATCTTTTGCAATACAATAATAATTTTCTCTTCACTATTTTTTTGCTCTGATCTTTCACAGTAACACCTAGAACTATTTTCCAATCAAATATTGTTGTGTTAGCTTTCACTTGTAACGCAGTAGAATAAGTGTCCCTCTAATACAAACAGCGGCTACAGTCACACCTTAAGCTTTGCCTTCTAAAGCAGTAGTTGCATCAGCACCAGCTTTTCCTTCTAGAGCAGCAGTTAAACCAGCATCTTGTCCTTTTGATGACGAAGTAGCTTTTCTAAATTTGCCGGAAATAGTAGTCTTCCCTTTTGCGATCCACTCACCAACCCTAGTCATCTTCTTCTCAAGAAACTTAACCAGCTTCCGACGCTATATCTTAACGAAAGTTAGACGGGGAATATAATGAAGAAAGGTTTATTGATGTGCAAGAAAGAGAGGTTAATTCCGTGGCAACAACATTAGCACTAAAGAGAGTTGGAGTTAGAAGTTTAGTGCTAGATATCTCCAAATGCTCTACATGTCCGACTCATGCTCTCATGTTCATTGTACCCTCGTAATATTTTGTAGGAGCGTTGGATTTCAGATGGACCTAGGTCAATTCATAGGAAAGCCTTACTTGAATTTTTAGCTGAAGCACTACCGGAAGATACGAGAACAGATTTTTTTTTACACTAAAGAAATTTTATTAATTAGACTGCAATGTTGCTAAGATCATTGTTCAACAAATTGATAATGGAATCAGGAAAGCTTGACGTAAAACAGAAATCTTGATCCTCATCTCTTGCTTTACGAGCTAAAGAGTGAGATACATTATTGCCCAATCTATGAATAGACTTAAAAAACCATAGTTTACTACTACTATTACTTTTAGCCTCAACTCTCTCAATAATACTTGAGTTGAACCAATGAACCTGTGACTGTTGTTCCATTACATAACGAATCACATTATCACAATCCATCTCGAAAATAACTCTACCAATCTGCAAATCCTCCATCCAATTTACTGCCAATTCCAAAGATTTACACTCAAAATATTCAACTCCATATTCTTCATCTACCTCCTCTTCAAATCTATAACCAATGGCTCTTAAGCAGTGACCTGAAAAATTACGAATTATTATACCAACTGAGCCCTTTTTAATTGATGGGATATATGAACCATCAATGTTTATTTTGATGAAGTTATTTTTAGGTGGAACCCAAACCTGAACCTGCAAGTTATTACTGCCTCTAGTATTAGTATCAAAGTAGTTAATACATTGTTGTATAAGATTAGAAACTCTAGTACTAGAAGTCTGCACATTAGGTTTAATACCCTGAAACACAAGAGAACACCTATCTTTCCATATGTACCACATGGTACACATGATTCTAGTCACAAATTGAGAATCCTCTAAACATAAAACAGAAGCATCATTGCCAGTACTTGTAAACCAAGAGATTACCCAATCCTTTACAGTATCAAAATTACCTGCAATGCTATCTATATTGACATTCATAGTTAGCCACATAGTTCTAGGAAAAGGGAATTCAAAAAACAAGTGGTTCATGGTTTCTAAACTAGAGTTAGACAGAGAACATTCCACATGGATTTCAGGTTTATAAACAGCAATCTTAGCTCTAACAGGAACAATTTCTTTGATGCATTTTCAGATAAAGAGCTGAACTTTATGTGGAATTTTGCATTTCCATAGATGAGACCAAACCTCTTTGGAAGTATTATCCATTGCTAAAATACCATTAACCTCATCAGAGCTTATAGTATAGTAAGCACTTTTAACAGAAAAAACTCATTTTCTATCAGGTTTCCATATCATAAAATCGTCTCCAGTAGTAGGAATCTCCATATTAAGAATTAGATTAACACAATCATAGGAAAATAGAGTATTAATAGTATTAACATTCCACTCTCTTGTTCGTGGCAAGAATAAATCACAAACTAAGTTGAAATTCTTATAACTAGAAGCTCCTACAATAGGAACAGGTGGGCAATCAAGTCCTATAACCCAATCATCTAGCCATATGCTAATTTTGGTACCACATCTAACTGCCCATATTTTGTATTGTTTAATAACTTCCAAACCTGAATAGATGCTTCTCCATAGACATGAGCAATCATCTTTTAGTTTGTCTACATGCAGAAAACTATCATTTGCATATTTAGCCTTAAGAATTTTGAAACGTAGAGATTCATCATCATTGCAAGCTCTCCATGCTACCTTAGATAAAAGTGCATAGTTAAAATGTTCTAAATTTCTGAAACCTAATCCACCTAGGGATTTAGGGATCATCAGCTTGTTCCAACCTATAAAGAAAAGACCTCTCTCCTTACCCCACCAAAACTGTCTTTGAAGAGTATCCATTTGAGCTATCATGGTCTTAGGAATTCTAAAACTCCCCATTTGGTGAGAGGGAAGAGTATTAAGTGCATGTTTAGCCATGATAATCCTAGCTGAGTAATTCATAGTTTTACCTTTCCAGTTTTTGAGCCTAGAGCCAAAAGATTGCAAAATGGGCTTAAAATCTTTGGTTTTATCTCTTCCCAGCAGCAAAGTGACCCCTAAATATTTATCAGAATCCACCATTTCAGTCATATTAAGAGCAGTGGTTGGTTCTATTCTAGCTTCAGGACTAATATTATGGCTAAAATAAACACTGGATTTGGTAAAATTAAGCATTTGGCCGGAGTACTTACCAAATGTAGAAAGAACATCCAGAATACCATTTATATTATGCATGTCTGCCTTAGTGAAGATGAAAATGTCATCTGCAAATAAAAGGTGAGTAATACCTGGTGCCTTTCTAGCAGATTTAACTCCAGAGATTATATGATTATTTGCAGCATGAACAAGAAGCCTAGAAATATATTTCATTGCTATAATGAAAAGATAAGGGGATAAGGGATCCCCTTGTCTTAAACCTCTAAAAGGACTAAATTCCTCAGTGGGAGAACCATTAAGAAGAATGGAAATTCTAGTTGTACTTATGCATTGCTCAATCAGATTACAAAAGGCAATAGGGAAACCAATTTTTGTAAGCATTCCTAGAAGAAAAGGCCACTCAAGTCTGTCAAATGCCTTAGAGAGGTCCAATTTTAAGGCCATGCTTCCACTATACCCCTCTTTATGTTTCATTGTATGAATCATTTCATGTGCTATAATTATATTATCATGTATGATTCTACCTGGCACAAATGCTGCTTGAAAAGGAGAGATAATATGCTTAAGATGAGGCTTAATTCTGCTAGTAATGATTTTAGAGATGATTTTGTACACAGTATTACACAACCCAGTTGGTCTAAAATCAGCTACATACTTAGGTGTGTCTCCCTTAGGGATCAAAGAGAGATATGTCTTATTGAATTCTCTTGGCATATGGCCAGTAGAGAAAAAAATTTGCACAGCTTTCACAATGTATTTACCTACAATGCTCCAATTAGATTGGTAGAAGCCTTCTTGAAACCCATCAGGTCCAGGAGAACTCCAAGCAGACATACTTTTGACAGTATCAAAGATTTCTTTGTATGTTGGTATTCTACAAAAACTTTCAGAAGAAACAGTCTCATTAATCACAGTAAGCACAATATCAAAAGTATTATCTGGAATAGGAACATTATCTGAACAACTTATTGTGCTGAAATGAGTAACAAAAAGTTTGGAGACATCATCTCTACTATCATAGCAATGGTCAGAACTATCAAAAAGGCAATCTATATTTTTCCTTATCATTCTCCTATTAGAAAGAGTATGAAAATACCTTGAATTGTTATCAGCATCAAGAATATGGTTGTCACAACATTTCTGCCTATAAAAATCAGTTTTGATATCAAACCAAAAATCCAAATTCTTATTAATATCTACCAAATTTTCATGTTGATTAGCAGAAAAAGGTTGATTCTGCACAACAAAGAGTTGTTCCTGAAGTTTGTTAATATGGCTATCAATATCACCAAACTCTATTTTATTCCATTGAGAAAGTCTTCTTCTAGTTTCATGGTGCTTACTAGAGACTTGATAGGCTGGAGAACCATTAACAGTGCAATTCCAAGCAGTTTCTAACTGATTCTTAAAAGCATAATGTTTGAGCCACATGAAATGAAATTTGAAAGGCCTCCAAGATATATGACTAACATTCTCAGTTTGTAGCATTACGGGACAATGGTCTGAATTAGCCTGAGCAAGATGGTATAATTTTTCATTAGGAAAATTGTCGAACCAAACATCATTACCTAAGGCCATATCAATCCTAGACTTTTTAGATCCAGTTCCTAACTTATTGCTAGACCAAGTATAATCCCTACCAATGTATCGTAGATCCATAAGGCAATGTTCATTAATTTCATTTTGCACATATTTATCCTCTGCAGTAACAGAAGGAGTAACTATATCATTTAAATGAACATTAAGGTCTCCAATAACAATCCAGGGTTGGTCTAGATTTTCTTTTATTCTTTTCATAATCACCCATTGTTCTTTTTTCCTATCAAAATAAGTTGAACCATACATGAAAGCAACCAGAACATTAGGTTTAGCAACATGCAAATTAGCTACAACATGAATCATATTATGAGAAATTTCTTTAATAGCACATTTAATTCCATCCTTCCACATTAATAACAAGCCCCCAGCTAGACATATTCTATCAATACAGGTGAAATTACAGTAAAATAGAAATTTAGCTAATTGAATCATTCTTTCTTGTTCTATTTTAGTTTCAGAGAGAAACGGGAAATCTGGCGATTCAGTCTGTATTAAATATTTTAATTGGTCTTTTGCATGTTTTTTGCTATTCCTTGGATATTCCAAGCTAAGATCCTCATGATGTGAAGCAAAAAGTAATTATTATTAGAACTATGACTATACTTATCAGTATCAATAATATAATTGGAGATATTTGTTACAAAAGTTTTGAGATATACCTGCATATCATCTCCCTGACTTGCATTTGTGGTTTCAACAGGACTTTCACTAGAATCATTTGTTTCCATAATTGAGTTGTTGTGCTGGCCCATATTAGTAGTAGTAGTATTTGCAGACACACTGGGTGGTTGAACATGAATATTGTGGGGGTTCATGGATGGTTCACTATTTAGGATAGAGTTTCTCATTCGCTTAGTTTGCCTTCCATCATCACCTTCTGCACCAGTTTGTTCATCAGCACTCATCTCCTCACTAACATTATCTTCCATTTCTTGTTCAACAGTACCTTCATCAGCATTTTCCTCTTCCTTAAGATGGGCTTCATATTCAGCTTCAGATATTCCATCAAGATAAAGGAGATAGGACCATTCCTCGCACTTGGTGTCATCATGATCAATGACAAAACATTTGTCGCATATCTTCTTAGGTTGCAGTTCCCAATGATACTGTATCCAAACTTTTTCACCAGAGATAGTATTCCACCATCCTCCACGATGAAGAGGTTCATTCAGCTTTATCTCCAATCTAGCTTTAACAGTATTTCCGTATCTTGGTCTACAATTTGGAGGGGTAGTGGAAATCTTCTTGCCTAAAAATCCAATAGCTTCATCAACTACAACACTGTTTAGATGCTCCAACTTCAAATATTTGAATTGAAGTGTATATATCTAATGAGTGAAATTGTAATCCCTGACAGGGATACCATTGGTGTATTGTAGAACAACCAAAGGGCTTCACCCACCAACCAAGGACCATTTTGAATGACTTCATCCCTTTGTTCCTCAGAGTTAAGTCTAACTAGCATAATATTATGACCCATAACTCTAATCTGCTTATTTTTATATTGCCTCCAAAAAGAATTGATTTCTTCTCTGATAATCCGCATATCAATCTTATGTTTCTACATTAGTTTTCCCAGTATCCCAAAGTTCCATTATGCAGCAGCTACCTCAACAGTTTGTTGTGCTCCCATAACTCTCCTTCTCTCTGGAAGATTAATTGCAGCTTTCCTTAGTTTTCTTGAAAGTTGGTTGATACGATTCTCAGAGGGTTGAGCCACTGCAAGAGTAATGCTGAGTCTCTCTACTGATATGAAATATAGGTTATGATGAATAATTCTGAAAGGATACTTCTCAGAATTTATATTAACACCAATCTTTTTAGGGTTTATAAAATCTTGCCTTTTCCTGTTAAGGAAATACCGGAAATCTAGTAATTGACCCTCAAAAAAAGGATAGGAAAATATATTGTGAGTTGTGTGAAAGTTTATGAGTAAGGAAAGATAATTGTTATCCCCTACTGGACGGCTGTAATTGCGGAATTTTGACCGGGGGAAGTTTTGAATTTGAAATCCATGGAAGAGATGAGAATTGCTATGATTGATTTGATGAAGATGAGAAACTGTTTGGGTTTCTAATTGATTCAATTCTAAGCCTAAATTTAGACTTCTACTACTAATATGTACCATCACAGACTTGATGGTTAGCATCACTGCTTGTAAAAACATATTTTCCAACACCACTGTATTTGATTCATAGAAATTCCACATGTTGAACATAATAACACCACTGGATCCACAAATAAGTCAGGAGACCTTCCAGAAAGAAATTAATTCTCCATTAGAATCAGAAAACTCGAAAGAAAATCAATTAAAATCTAAAAATAAAATGATTAAATTCCAAATCTAAGTTACCCTAGGAAAATACAGACCATTATATGAATTCCACAACCATTAATGGTGGAATTATAAAACAGAAAGTAAACAGATGAGAGAAGAATAAGATTTACAAGAAAAAACTAGAACCACTGCTGATTAAATCCATAAGAAAACAAAACGGAAAATGGGTCATTTGTCCAAATATTTTTAAATCACGGTTCAAATGGGCGAGTAAAAAATAGTTTGGGTGAAATGGCCAACAAAAAAAATAGTAAGGATGAAACTGGTTTAAAAAATAGTAAGGATGAAATTGGTTTAAAAAAATAGTAAGCTTAAATTTAAAAAATAGCAAGGATGAAACTGGATACATCCTTTGTATATTAAAAATAAGAAAAAATATTTGAATATGGGCACGATGAAACTGGTTACATCCTGCCTATTTTTACATTTTTGTCCATTTAAACAGTATCAAAATCTAACTGTTCATTTCATCCAGGAATTGTTGATTTTGATCTTTTTAACCAATTTTGTGAAAACAAAAATCATGAGATTCAATAAAACGATTTTGAAAATATAAAACGATTTTGAAAACGAGTTAACTGATTAATCGCCCGATTTCCAACTCTCTCTCAAGTTTACGTTCACAAATGAACCCCAGATACGAGAACAGCTGGTGTGACGGATGACACTTGAATTGTTGTGTGATGATAATAAGGGCGTATTAAACAAAAAGAAAAACAATTTTGCTACTCTCCCAAACCGGGGATGTATCTCAGATGGTACGTAGCAAAATTCTTTTTTTCCTGTTAAGATATTTTTTCATTTTTTCTGTTTTTTTCCTGTTAAAAAGGCATTACATGAACTGATTCCGGTGACTGACTTTACTAATAATAATTACATAACAAAATCTCTGTTTTACAAGTGAAAAGATGATATTAGTTCAGCCAAACCCATTTTTTGTGTGGTGCAATTGCAATATTACAATCCCGTTTTCTATGTGGTGCTCATAAAATTGGACAAATGGTGCACCATTTGATTCCGGGCGAGTCAGACCCTTTATTTTATGTCACTTTCTCGATCAACAAAACATAAACACGTCTTGAATATTTTCATGAAACTTCTCATAAGTTTGAATTGCGGTGGGCATGAGCTGTAATCAACAACAACAAATACTACCATGTGTGCTATTTCCTTATTACAACATAGGCACTAGCATAGACTCTTTTCTGGTGTGAAATGCAACACTTTTCTGAGAATACAAGAAAGAAATACCAAAAATGGTAGTAATATAATCATGAACAAACTGACCCACTCCCACGTTCAAATATTAATTTGAATCAAATTCTATATCTACCAAAAAAAAAAATTAATTCGTCAATAAAGAATCACTCAGGAAAATCAGTCGAACTTGGAAAAATAGGAGTAGGAATTTATTGGTGGGCGATTTTTAATTACATTAACTCAGTAATTCATTGTCTTTCCACACACTTTCCTCCAAGTCTATATAAGTTGGGTACTAAGTACTGAACTTCCCACACCCATTAGCATTTGCTTTACAACTTATTCGTCTGAAAGATCTCCCAGTTCCTATTGTCTTGCTTTCTCTCTTTAAAAACAGTACTCTACTAGTCTTTTGTTCTTGCGCTTAATTAGTTTGTTTGGATATCCTGATTCTCATACTAGTAATCACATAGTACTAGTCATAATGGGTCTTGCACTTGAGAGAGTTATGTTTTTCATGGCTTTAGCTGTTTTGTGTGTTACTTCTTCAATGGCTGAAGTTTACATGGTTGGTGATGGCTATGGATGGACATCATGGGAAACTGGTAGCATGCCTGATTACAAAGAATGGTCTGCTTCAAAAGCCTTCAAAATTGGCGATTCCATTGGTACGTATTTTTCGCACTATTTCTTTGATCCTAATGGTTTTAAAGCTTCTTGATTAAGTCATTGAACATCATATGAAGATTTTTCTTTGTTAACTCTCCTACGCATGATTTTTGATGATTTTGTTCTGAGAATGTCTTTTAATTCTTTAGATGAAGTTCTAATCTTTCTAGTCTTTTAATTCTTTAGATGAAGTTCCAATCTTTCTAGTTTTTGTTTCTTTTCTGTTGTTGTTGGATAGTTTTCGAGTATGAGCCAGAGTGGCACAATGTGGTCCAAGTGAGTTACGAGAACTACAAGAAATGCAACGCTTCATCACCAATCAAAACCTTCACTTCTGGCATAGATTTAATTCCAATTAAGGCTGAGGGACACTTATTCTACATTTGTGGAGTTTCTGACCACTGTGAAATGGGACAAAAAGTTGATATTAGAGTCGTGGATCGTGATATTAGACTTGATATTGGAGTACTTGCTGATCGTGCTACCCCTGAACCTCCAACAACTTCAGCACCAGCACCTTCTTCTTCCGCTCCTGCACCTTCACCATCAGTCAGTGCTCCAGCTCCTTCACCAAGCAATGCTGTGACTATTTCAAAGGGTCTTATTGGAAAGTTTGGTTTCGTTATTCTTGCAGTAGCAGCTGTTGTTGCTTACTAGGATTCTTATGATGCTACCTTGGTTATTTATAAGATGAGATCTTAGTTTGCTTTAGGCTGTTTTATGGAATTATAGATTGATATGGATTTTACGGTTTTACTTCCAGTGCCTAGTAGTATCTGCTACATTGTTGTGGCCCTTGCTATCTCAGTTGTAAAACGAAAGTCTGCACATAAATAAATACACATTTGGTACTTCAATTTTATGTCATCAGAAGCCGCTTTCACCAGTTTCAAGCATCTAGAATTAATTAGCTAGTGAACTATATCACATTCTCATGTAGTAATAAGATTATGAATTAAAATATTCAAAAGAAGGCGACAATTGATTCACAAATAAATAAATAAAACTCCACATTAAAACAAAAAAAAAAATATTTTATGTGCAAATTATTTTACATGAATACCAGTAGCGACATCACCATGAATCAAATTATTTTCTCAACATTAGTTTTTTGAGCAACTTATCCTTTTGCTCTGGTTTGAGACAACAAAACCCTCCAACACAAACAGCAGCTACAGTAATACCTAGAACTATTTTCCAATCAAATACCGCTGTATCAGGTTTCACTTGTAACCCAGTAGTCATACCTTCAGCTTTGCCTTCTAACGCGGTAGTTGCATCACCAGCAGCTTTGCCTTCTAAAGCAGCAGATAAACCAACATCCGGTCCTTTTGACGAAGTAGCTTTTCCAAATTTGCCGGCAATAGTAGTCTTCCCTTTCGCGATCCAATCACCAACCTTAGTCATCTTCTTCTCAAGAAACTCAAACTTTTCCAGCTTCCGACGCCATATCTTAACGAGAGTGAGAGGGGAGAATAAAAGGAAGAAAGGTTTATTGCTGTACAAGAAAGATAGATTAATTCCGTGGCAAGAAAGGGTTTAAGATAATCTAGCCGCCTTTCTTTTAGCAGTTTCTTCTTTTTAAGATATGTTCGTATTTTGCTGACTCACCATATCATGGAATAGGGTCTGACTCGTCCCGCATCAAATGGTGTACCATTTGTTCGATTTTGTGAGCACTATATTGAATGCGGACTAACTAGGCTGTCAGATTCAACACGATCCAATACCACGGCATTGTGTACCCGCAAGGTGGCAAACCCATTGAGATAATCTGATAAGCTGTCGCTCAGTTAATGACCAACTTAGTCAACTGCGCTCCTACCGCGGTAATTAAAGCTTGCGTCAGGAACACGCAACTAAGTAGTTACTTGGACCGCACAACGAAATTCGAAACATGACGTAAGTGATTGCTTCACCATGTTTGTCTGTATTCTAAAGGTGCATGAATCCTAGAAAAAGATATAAAGATCAGACAGTACCCACATGCTTACACTGTCTTGGTGATTTTAAAACACTATAAATTTGTAAGTTACTAGAAAAAGGAAAAAACAGTTTTCATATCTCTCAATTTGTAAATTTTGCTCTCCCACGTACTCCAGTCCTTGAAACACTTCATACCTGAAAACAAATTCTAAGGTCCTGAAATGAGTACAGAGGATCCGCAGCATCGCCAACTCCATGGATTCTTTTTTCCACTCATGGCTTATGGGCACATGATTCCGATGTTCGACATTGCAAAAATGTTTGCTTCCCGAGGTGTTAAGGCCACCATAGTTACTACTCCGGCGAACGCTTCCACCTTCTCAAACGCTGCAGAAAGAAATAGATTATTAAATCTCGATGTCAATGTTCAAATACTTCAATTTCCTGCAAAAGAAGTTGGTTTGCCGGAAGGTTGTGAAAACCTTGATGACTTGGATGCACTTGATACGATCCACACGTTTCTCAAGGCTGTCAACATGCTCCAACAACCATTGGAGCGGCTCTTGGAAGATTACCAACCAGATTTTATTGTCGCTGATTTTACATTACATTGGGCAACTGAGAGTGCGGCAAAATTTGACATCCCCCGCTTTGTCTTTCATGGAACAAATATATTCTGGCAGTGCGTTGAGCATAGCTTGAATTGCAACAAACCATTCACAGATATCACGTCTGATACAGAAACTTTTGTGGTGCCAGATCTCCCTGACAAGATAGAGATGACTATATCCCAAGTGCCTGATCCTTTTAAGGTTGAAACCTCGTTTACTGAAATGGTTCAACAAATAAAAGATTCAGAACTTAAGAGCTACGGAGTTTTAGTAAACAGTTTCTACAAGTTGGAGTCAGGTTATGCAGATTACTACAGGAACACTATGGGAAGAAGAGCATGGCAAATAGGCCCGGTTTCCCTCCGGAATAATAACAACATAGATAAAGCTCAACGAGGAAAGCAATCCGCCGTCGATGAACATTATGTTTTGAACTGGCTTGACTCAAAGGAACCCAACTCAGTTCTTTACATTTGTTTTGGGAGCACTTCTAAAATGAATAATGCACAATTGTTAGAAATAGCAAAGGCTCTTGAAGATCAGGAATTTTCATTTGTTTGGGTTTTAAGAAAAACTCGGGACATCGAAGAAAAGAGTTTTTTGCCCGAATGTTTCGAAGAGAAAATCAAAGGAAAGGGTTTGATAATAAGAGAATGGGCACCACAAGTACTTATCCTTGATCATCCATCCATCGGTGGGTTCATGACTCATTGTGGCTGGAACTCTATACTTGAAGGTGTGAGCGCTGGGGTTCCCTTGATCACATGGCCTATGTTTGCAGACCAATTATACAATGAGATTCTTGTTACTCAGGTGCTGAAGACGGGGATTCGAGCTGGCACTCAAAAATGGAACCTATGGTTCGAAACAGATTATGTATCCACAAAGAAGGATGAGATAGAAAAGGCAATCAATCAGCTGATGGGTGATGGAGAAGAAGCAAAGGAAATGAGAAGTAAAGCCAGGGAACTAAGTGAATTGGCTAGGAAAGCTGTAGAAGAAGATGGGTCGTCTAACACCGAATTTACTTCTTTGCTCGAAGAGTTGAGACTCTATAACGAACCATCAACATAGAAATAAAGATCATTAAGACTCCTGTAGCTGTATTTTTTCTAAGCATATATGGTGTGCGGTCGGTATCCAAGATTGCAGATTTAAGACAAGTAACAAAACCTACTTAAACATCGGAACAGTACACTGGATTTTTGATCCCCATTTATAAGTAAATTTCTTTATGAAACCGTGTTTTTGCATCTTCTATTGAATCTTGATTTTTCATCAACTAAATGGAAATTCCACTATTAGAAGCTTAGCTACTATGGAAATTGCTACTTTCAAAGGCAAACACGTGTTCAGTATTATTTGTTGAACTTTGTCAACCCATCAAACTCTAGGCTTTTAGAAGATTGAAGCCGACGGTCGAGTACAAACGTTTCTGCCACAATTTATTTTTGAAGGTGAAATAAAACTCAGTAAAGAGTTTAGTGAGAGCAAAAATAACAACCTTGCTACAAAAGATGCCACTAACAACAACAATAAAATGTAAAAACTCTGAAAACATTTGAACAAGTAGTCATTGTGTAAAAAAAAAAATGTTACACGGCTACATGCCTACATACATTTGCAATACTTTTACCAAGTTGAGATTAAAGTTATTTATTGCCTGGTTGGCCATTCATTAAATTCAATATCCTCCGACTCCTCATGCACCCAAATTTATCATATTCCCGAGCTATGTTTTCATATGGGTAATACCCGTATAGGGATTGTAAAATAAGAAATGAAGTAAGTATTAGTTGCGTTTATCTCATCTGTAATTTATAAATAAGTTCGCATATCATGAAAATTAAAATTGTGAACTTACTTCCTGTAAAATCATACCATTTGTACTTGTCATGAACAACGGTCTGTCCAAACTAAGTTACTGGAGGTACAAAATGCATTTCGTCTAGTCAGTCTACACGGCATGATTGTTTTCAATCTTAATCAGAAACTAAAATATCCCATATCTATTGCATATCATTTTGTTTGTTGCTTCAAGAATGGAACTGGGGTGAGTTCCTAACTGTGGGTTTGGTCAACTTTTGAGATACCCGGTGCCAATAGACTTATCACTCAACTCAAGCGGTGATGTGCAGTCCATTATTTAACCTTTTTTTTTTTTGTAAGTTAAGTTCATTATTTAACCTAGCTTTACTTTTTAAGATGAATAGGGTCGTACAAACATAAGTTGAAGCTAGCATTTATCTCGCGTATTTAATAATGGTATCCTTTCACAATCGGTAGTTAATATAAGAATCGTTAGTTTAACTACAATCGGTGGTAAATTGTGTTACTTTAACCTCCGAATTTTAGTACCATCATAATCGGTAACAAACTTAACTTCCTAATGTATATTGGCCCCAAAATGAGATTTTGCCAAAATCCTTTAATTTTCGAACTTTGTATTACCATAATCAGTAATAAATTGTGTTACTTTAACCACCGAATATACTTAATTTTCGAATTTTAATACTACCATAATCGACAGTAAATTTAACTTTCGAATGTATATTGGCCCCAAATGAGATTTTGCCAAAATCCTATAATTTTTTAACTTTGGTACTAGTATAATCGGTAGTAAATTGTGTTATTTTAACCTCCGAATATACTCAATTTTCGAACTTTAGTACTACCACAATCTGTAGTAAATTTGACTTCCGAATGTATATTGGCCCGAAAATGAGATTTTACCAAAATCCTATAATTTTCGAACTTTGGTACTTCCATAATCGGTAGTAACTTGTGTTACTTTAACCTCCGAATATACTCAATTTTCGAATTTTAGTACTACCACAATCTGTAGTAAATTTAACTTCCGAATGTACTGGCCCCAAAATGAGATTTTTCCAAAATTCTTTAATTTTTGAACTTTGGTACTACCATAATTGGTAGTAAATTGTGTTCATTTTAACTTCCGAATATATAGTGGCCCCAAAATGAGTTTTTGCCAAAATCCTTCAATTTTCGAATTTTTTAGTACCTAATCGGTAGTAAATCATGTTCATTATCTACCGATTGTGTTTAATTTTTAGTACAGAAAATTTGAAGCGTTAGCAGAAGATAATCGGTAGATAAGAATCAATTTACCTACCGATTATGGTTGATGTTCTTCATTTCTGCAGTAGCAGGAATATAATCGGTAGACAACAATCATTTTATCTACCGATTCTGGTTGATGTTCATCATTTCTTAAGAACATCAACCATAATCGGTAGGTAAAATAGATTGTCATCTATCGACTATGTTCCTGCTACTGCAAATCCTAGAAAAATTTCCGATCAAATTTTTGATTTCAAACAATCAAATCCTAATTTTGGATCACAACTACTATCATCTATCTGTTTTGTTTGTTTAACTCGAATTTTCTTTTTTGAGGTTCTAAGTTTCAACTTCAAGGTTAATGAATTTTGGGTTTTATTCCAAACAATCAATCATAAAATTAGTTCGATCGACCATCTTTAGTTTCAATCAAAAGTAAAACGATGAAAGAAAAAAATTCAATGGGTAGAAAAGAAGAGAAGAGGATGATATGAAATTAAAGGATATAGGTTTAGATTTAGTATAAAAGTGAGGGACACTATAAACAATTTATATTTTCAAGACACTCTTTAACCCCCTTCAATGGATGGGAATAAAAAGATGGCCCCTAATTTTTTTTGAGTGGCCCCTGAAAATGCTAGGTTATTTAAATCAAAAAACGATCATTTATTATTTTTTAAACCAAAAAACCATCATCAACCATTATTTAGATACATCCTTACTCAAGATCTGAGTTACATACCACAGTGGTCCATTTAATAGAACTGTGTTTTGGGATCTACTCAAAAAAAATTGTGTTCCGCAATTACCATTAGATTTGTACCAACTAGGATGGTGGGATATGGAATGTCCTAGGAATAGGCATCTTACTAAGTTACCTTTTACATTTTTATTTATAAGAAAATCATTTTAATATAATCAAAAACCTAATATAAACTAATCATTTCAAAAAAAAATTGAGCCTTAGCCGAATATTTTTCTTTTTCATCATTTTCAGAAAAAAATGGTCAACGTAATTGTCGATTCATAAAAGCTTGATCTTCCATTGACACAAATGTGAAGGTTCCTAATCCTGGATTGGGAGTTGTTGAAACTCAAAATAAAGCGCGACAAATTGAAGAGCAACCAATTGAACTAGAAATCGAGCTAATTGAAAAAGAAAAGCGGGAACCATAATGTATAGTCGAAGTATTCCCCGCAAACCCATCCCTTCTTTTCTTGTTTTAATTGATAAATTAGGTTTAAATTGACAAAATTAAAACTAGGTGATTTTTGTAACGACATAGTCAAATTCGACATCTTAAAAATTGAAAAACTCTAACCGAACCTAAGATTGTTATTCATTTTGTTGTTGCAAAATGAAATTATACTAATACGAACCTTAGAACCTAGGATTGTTCTTCATTTTGTAGCTGCAGAAAAAAATCGGCTAAAAAGAAAGAATTGCCGAACTTTATTTTATGAAGAACAACACTAGCTCGACTTTCATACTTTTTTCTTCGTATTATCCGAAATTTATGTTGTTTAGGACATATGATGAAGAACTATGAATTTGGCAGTTATTGATTCTGTATATTACTAGTCGAGTTTATTATATTTTAAATTTCCTCTCTAAATGTTTTCCTATAGAACTTTTTTTTAAATTACTAACCGAAGTTATCTAGTTTTTGAAAATTATATAATTCAGTTATATTAAGAAAATTCATGTTAGCTGAAATTATCTTTGACTGTCATCTGTGGAGTTATTCAGCAGAATTTTTCATTCTCTCTAACTTTTTAAAGTTTCAATTTTCTACTTGTCTTTTTATTAAGAACAACAAAGCTCAAGGGGCTATGGATTTAATTTCATCCAATTCTAAAACTCCCAGCCCTCTATTAAAAAACACTAAAAAATTGGAGACAGGTAATAGGGGAACAACATGTGGCTCTTTACATGAAGTTGTAGTTCGTGACCAACCAACAGATCAGAGGTACAAAGAAGGAGAAAAACAAACACTACAAGTTCTCCATCATGGGATCGAGGTAATTCTAGTCTTTAGTCATTTTTGCATCATAAGGATGCGGTCCAAAATTGGAAACACCATACGGCTGGTTATTGTGATTTGTTGGTAGAGTTTGATAGGGCAGTGACTTTAGTACAAACCTATGGTCTTTGGCCTGCAATCGATTATGTATATATTAAATGTGACTTATTGACAGCTTTCTCTTTTTAAAGAGATTTTATCCTAAAAGTACACATCTTATTTCCCTTTCGACAAGATGGCAATCATCAATGAAGATACAAAAAATATTTTATACTTTGAATAAGTTATCGGTAAATGCGTGACCCAAAATGTTTTTTATTTTCTTTTGATTGTTAATAAGATCAAAAAAAAAAAAAAGGTATGAGAGAGTACCACCCTAGGTGGAATATACATATAAAAAAGGGGGTGTGAAGAATTGTACAAAAAACAAAACAAAAATGTAGATGATTTAAAACATCAACTTGTTTAACAAGAAAAAAAGTTTAAATCGCATGTAAATCAAACTCTTCGACAGATTGGTAAAAATAAACTCCAAATCTCACATCTAAGCTAGGGTTTTGAAAAAACAGGAGAAGAATGGGACCGAGGAAGAATTGATTTTTCTTGTACTTCAATTTGCAAAGCGAGACATTATACCTCGCGGTCATCTAAGTTGACTGGTCAAGCGAGTCATAGAGTCTCGGTTTCCGTTTTTTTAGTTGGGAGAAACATTTTGTCTCGCGACCCCATCCTCCGTTCAAATCAATTTTCCCTTCCCAATCATAACTTAAGCATTCTCCCAAAAGCTGACATGTCGAAATTATTTGTGTTCCATATTAATGAACAATAAGACTTAGCATAATAAAAAGTAAAATTGTAAACAGGCCCAACCCAACACAAATAAGCCATCATTCAAATTAATGACCCATCATCAGGCATTTATTAGGAGAGCATAACCAAAATTCAATCACCTCATAGGAGTTTAAGAAGACGTCACTTAACGAACAGTTTCATCTCTTCTTTATACCCCTACCGAGTATAGAGTACAGGATATAGAATTTTATGATTATTCGAAGAAGAATTCAATTAAAATCATGCCTCGTGATTTAACTCGTTTCAAGGTCCTTTTCGGTTAGGGAGCTTGGAGCAATGAGTTTGGACCTGGATATCTCTAAAACTTGAGTAATATAAACTTATTAGAGGCTAAGAGTCCTGCCGATCATATATATTGCTATAAACATGATTTACGTACAATTAAAGTCAAAATTTTAGGGTTATTATATATTTATTTAGAAACACCAATACAATTAGATGTATATATAAGTTCAAGACAACATATATTCAACACTAAAATAAAACTCGTCTTAGAATCGGCTGAAAAGTCACCTAAAATTGGTTGCCTAAAATCAGCCTAGGAAACTTATTTAATCGCTCAAACTCGGACTTAGCTTCGAATATGGATAAGTGTAAACTAGACTAGATTCACTATAATTCTAAGGGTTTAGTATTAATCTCGTAAATCTGAAATCAAGTAAAATAGAATTTCTCTATTGTTAAATCATCCCCTTTCTTTGAACCATTTTAGTCTACTTTGGGTTAATTCGATAAGATGATCCTTTATTACAATTGACTCTCTTCTTGTTAGATTTTTTTTGGATTTGGAATTTCTCAATATCTAAACTTGTCTGTCGAGTGTAGATGGTTTACCTTTCTTATTTCTTATTTTTATCTTGATGCTTAATGTTAGAGCACTGCTCTGTCGAACTCGCATGCTTGCTATCTCAAGCATGTTTGTCAATGTTAGTGATCAAAACTATAAGTCTTGATTTCTAGCCTACTTATAGCTAAGTCTCGGACAAGGATAGAAAGTGTAGTTGAGCTCAAGACTCCATGGAGATCATCATACAAATACGAAGAACTACTCAAGGAACTGGTGGAACTTCATCGACTAAAAGGTATGTGGAGACTTGAACTTATCTATCACTCAAAAGTCTATCTACTCTATCTCCTATCTTGAGACCACAGTCGTTTTGCTATATAGACTTTGATTATACACATTTGCTATTTCGAGCCGAGTTTATCTCGCTTATATATTTCTCGAAATATGTGTTGGTAAGCTTTCCCTTTGGCCAAGTTCATATTTACTAGTGACGAAAGTCATATTAAGTTTCAATTACTTGAAAATTGCTTTGGCGAAAAATAGTGTGTGAACAACAACTATATAACGTCCTCCAATAATGTTTCAATGATAGAAATGAGAGTTTAGATTATATAACCATGGTTTTATATAAACGTTGTGTGGTAACTCATACGTGTATAAGTCCTTATTCCTTGAACCAAAGTATGCGTACTTTGCTGCTCAGGAAAACCGGAACTAGAGTCCGCGTACCAAATCCACGTACTGTCGGAATTTCACACCCTTGAATTTCTACTGGAATTTGTGAACTAAATACAAACTTATTCCGGGTACTTAAGTCCGCGTACCAGTATGCGTACAGTTGGTTATTTCCTAAAAACGATTATTCGTGAACTTAAACTTATATAAACTAAGGAATGCAAGTTTGCAAACCGTGGCTATAAAGTTCATGAATCGATTCGAGTGAATCAAATCATTTTTGCTTCGATTGTGTCTTGTATACTTCTATAAGATCTAAGCAATTGAATATAAGGGGTGTCTAAAAGATTATAAAATTACTAAATTAACCCTTAAAGAAACCTTAATTATTATAACACAAATATAAATACTAAATTATAACTTAATTAACAAATCCTAATCAATCAAAACTCATTTTATTTATCAATTTCCATCAAAATTAAAACTAAATCATAAACAATCACAAACAACAATTAAAATCTAATTTCCTTTTGTTAAATAAAAAGAAAACCCAAAAAACAGACAATTCAAGTGATTGAGTTAAATCCCTTTAAACCATTCCATCTAAGAGATACTTTACAATGATTTACCTCTGAATCTTTAAAATTTACTCATCAAGTTTTCTGAAAACCCACCCAGAATCGGTTTATATGTTCACCATAGTAATCTGATTCTGGCATTAATCGGTTTTTAATGTAAACCTTAATAACCCGATTCTGGGTTGAGGTGATGAACATCAACTAAAATCGGGTTACATTAGTACACACATTAACAGATTCTGGCTTCTTGTTAGGATCATTTTGGACCATATGTACTCCGATTGTTTAGTTGAAAATATCTGTATACCAACAATCGGACTACATTATCGTCAGTATAAACCGAATATGAAAAAGCTGCAGCAAACTACCTCCAGAATCAGACTTTATAAACATTTTAGAAGTCCGATTCTGTTACAAATTTCATGAGTCCAAGTTACCAAAAAAAAGAAATCCACTTTCATTCATTAAGCTTGGTTCAAGTTTGCAAAATACGATATAAGAAAGCGACAAAATATAAGCCGATAGACCAAGTTTTTAACATAAGGAAAATACTCATTCCAACAAATGGAGACCATCGAATTGATCCGGCTCGATCAATTCCTCCTACCGCCTCATGTTGGAATCGTATTTTTTAAGCCACTCCTTGGTGACCTCCGTGAACTTGTTAAACTTATCTACCGGTGGTAATGGACAGTCATCACGTACTCTAAGACCGATATAATGTATGTTGTTATGGTTAAATAAAACAATTCTCCGATCCTTAAGCGATTCATCCAAAATGGTGTATTTTGGTACATATGTATAACATGATCCCTTACCAAATAGATGAACAACGCAACTCCACGTTTCAGCCAAGAGATGACCACATAGAGGCATCTGCATCCAATGCTCTCGGGTAATTGGTTCATTCCTCTTTGGCCCTTGTACTCTAGCAACCATTTTTTCAAAAATCACTTCTTTGTCTTGTCTTGGTTTTCCTTCCTTCATCATTGATATGTAAAAATCTTTGTCTTCTTGTAGGCGCAAGGCCATCATCTTTCTAAAGTATTGACATTGGGTTAGGTTCTCATCGTTCGCCAAACTTATATGGCCTATTTGTTCTGACGCAACGTGATAACCACAATTCCCATCCGCATCCACATCGTCGGTGGATAACACATAGGGCTTAATGATTTCAGGAAGTTTAGAGCAATACTCCTCGAATATGGTGTAACACGTTCGATGGGGTCTACCTCGTTCATCCCTAGGAGTGCTTCCATCACCAAGAGCGGCCCTTAGAGTCACTATAGAACCCTTTTGTCTTGCTTCTCCCTTCCATGCACGTAACCTTGATACTCGTGTTGTACTCTCTTGACTCTCTTGAGAAGGAACGATTATATTGTTTGGCGCTTGACTCTCTTGAGAAGGAGCGATTGGATCTTCATGTTGCGAAGGAGCGATTGGATCCTCATGTTGCGAAGGAGAGTTTGTCCCGCTTTCTCATTTCTTTGGTCGACCCCTTTTCCTTTTAGCCGGTGCCTCTTCATTCTCAATGTGTGAAGGAACGTT
The DNA here is from genome assembly GCF_003573695.1 of Papaver somniferum. Taxonomy (NCBI): domain Eukaryota; kingdom Viridiplantae; phylum Streptophyta; class Magnoliopsida; order Ranunculales; family Papaveraceae; genus Papaver; species Papaver somniferum. Next base: position 18,826,971 of record NW_020628818.1, read on the forward strand.
TGAAACATTTGCCTTCTCTTGTGCGCTACTTGCCCCGCTTTCTCCCTTCTTTGGTCGACCCCTTGTCCTCTTAGCTGGTGCCTCTTCATTCTCAATATGTGAAGGAACGTTTGAAGCATTGTTTTTGGCTTGTGCGCTACTTGTCCCGCTTTCCCCCATCTTCGGTCGACCCCTTTTCTTTGAAACCTTTGCATCTTCATATTTAGCGTCTTCCTTCTCATGTCGACAAAGGATTCTTTTATGACTCAACAACGGGTGTTTTCCGGTACTCATTGCAACCTTAAACTCGTACCTTTCTTTCTTCATATCCATGTTGGAAGGTGGTCTACCCGTCGGCGGTAACACCGCTGGTTCTCTGACCGGTACCATATGGGGGTTCGGGGCTAGTTTTAAGTCGTACAACAAAATTTTTCTTTCCAAGCCATCTTTTTTTGCAAATTTCTCGATGATTTCTCTTCCAATATCCGTGTCCACAAAGGATTAGAGTGGTTCTTCGGTTGGGGGTGGTTTGAAAGTAAGTTGCTTCCAAAACGGATCAATGATTTCAAAAGGAATTCGTCGTTGGTACTTGGCGATCATGTGACGACACGGAAATCCGAAGGCCGTCATCGTTATACATTTAAATTCAATTCTTCTTCTCCCCATCTCCTTTTCCACATAATATTTGTAATCCTTCATCATGAAAATGATTTCTTAGTGAGACACCCTATAATTTAAATTTCTAATTAACCAATGGTGTTCCTTGTAGATTGTGATGATTTTCATCCTACTCTCTTCCATTTGAAAGGTTATCTTGATGATATCGGACTTGGTGTATTCATGGATGGCTTCTTGTAATGTAACCACGGTGTTTTGGATCCCTCAGAGCAAGCTTTTCAAACGTCCATGAGATCCTTCCACTTTACTTGTCACCTCATTCTTGTAATGCATGTGTTGGTACGTGTAAGCAAACACAAATTTTTCCTTGTACGGATCCAACAATTCCTTTAATCAATAAACCACACATTTCTCGTAATATTTCTTCCATAGCCCAATAAAACTCTCTAAGTGGCATTCGAACTCGCGCACGGACATTGAGTGCACCATTAAATCTCAATGATGTTGAAAAACGTTCCATAGTATCCCATTCGCTTCATACTCCGATTTCCTTTTCTTTTTGTCCTCATCTCTTTGTTCCGGAGTTAGTTTTTGAAGACGCTCATCTTCGTCCTTTTCACGAGCGGTACTTTTTGTGGCTTTGGATTTTGGATATGACCCCTACAATTACTTCAAATATTGCATTGTATGTGCCATGTGCAAAGAAAATGCTTAGCATCCTAAAAAACCACTCCAATGGTATTCATTAGTACTTGGTCCTTATCCGTTACTATGATCCTCGGAGTTTGATCGCCACGGTATATCTCCTTCAAGGTCTCTAACATCCAAGTAAAACTCACATCATCATTCTCCCGATCCATAAACCCTCATGCTACCGTGAAAGTTTTCTTGTCGTAAGTATGGCAAGCAATGTTTAACAATGGCATATTGTACTTGTTGGTCTTGTATGTACAATATATTAACAAAACTTGATAAAAGCATTGTGCCAACTTGATCATCTCCGGATGCGCCAAGAAAATACGAGTCACTTTTCCTTCCAATACTTGCTTCCTCATTGTGTATCTGTGTTGATCGGCCAACCAGTGAGATTGTTCTGTAACTGCTCTACCATCCCATGACCTCCTCCTAAAGGTTGTTTTTGCAGTGTATATTTTCCTCAAAGTGGACAAGTTATCATTATCATCCTCCTTAATCTTCCTAAGGATATCACTTGGTTTACACGTTTTCATCGACCTTACCGTTTCCTATTGATGTGGTTTCAACCCACAAACGATCGCGTGTCCAACAAGAGATTCCGGATCATCATGATTATGACAACCATTCAACACTTTAGAGAGCTTGTATACCTTACTATCAACGGGTTTCTTGCGTGTATTAACTATAAACTTAAACGGGCAATCATACTTCTTTGATTTAGTAATGTATTCCCTTGTCGTCTTCTTCACGTACAGTTTGTCCTTTGCCCAATGACTTTCTTGCTTTCCACCTCTCTCACAAAAAAATTTCAAATGATATTTACTTGAACGACGGCCTAAAACTAACGCCCATTTAATATATATTCCCTTGTTTATAAACCATTGCTTTGCACCGTCTCTATCTTCCCATACCAAATCGGTGAAATAGTGGGCAGAGGTATCAAGACCCAGCAGAGATATAGCTTCAGGTTGATCTACTTCAAACGCCACAACAATCTACAACAAATATCAAAAAGTTGACGGTTCAAAATCGGTTTATGCGTTACAGTCGATTAAACCGATTATAAGTAATCGATTTATATGTGCAACTATAAAGACCGATCAAAGAATTGTCGGAAAATTTTCGGAGTCTACAATCGGTTCACTTTTGGCGTCATATAATCCGATTTTGGTTCACATTTCTCCTGGAACTCCAAAATCGGATTACATGTGAACGAAAATAAACCGACTGTTAACTTTGTGTATTCTACGAGATTATTCAAGGGAAGAAATCGGATTATGCACATAACCAACAAAAACCGATTCTCGTCACGTACCCATCGCGCCAAAAATTTACTACAATCAGTTTATTTTGTGATGAACAAAGACCAATTCTTGTACCCAATTTGGGTATTTTAACCTGAGTCGGTTTATAGCATGCTATCGAATAAACCGAGTCACTTTTCCTTAGTGACTCGGTTTAAAATACATGTTTGTAGATCGCTACAACTCATACATGTTTGTTAGAAGCATTATCACCTTCTTCTTCCCGACGAAATTGTTCTTGTGCTTGAATAAGATCCTCAAGCATTCTTTGGTTCCCTTTCTCTTCTTCATTCAACAAATTATCCAATTCGGTAGGATCAAAATCATGATAATATGATGCACCTTCCTCTTCATCATCAGTATATTCTTTCATTTTTGCTAAGATTATCACAAACCCTAGTTTTTCCTTTTTTCCCTCTACTTCTTTCCCTCCAAACCTTTAAAAAGAAAAATGAATTTCTACTCTAATTCAAACATTATAATCCCACTCAAACACTTATTAATTTAATAAATATTAACTTAATTAATCATCACTAATTTAATAAGGGCATATTAGACATTAATATAAATACTGGATAAGGGGCTTCTACAAATTACTTCCTAATGCCCCTATTTTGTCATGTAGTTATAGGCCCCAATTTAGCCAGGATTATTTAGATAGATCCTTACTCAAGATCTGAGTTACATACCATAGTGGTCCATTTAATAGAACTGTGTTTTGGGATCTATTCAAAAAAGAATTGTGTTCTACAATTACCATTAGATTTGTACCAACTAGGATGGTGGGATATGGAATGTCCTAGGAATAGGCACCTTACTAAGTTACCTTTTACATTTTTATTTATAAGAAAATCATTTTACTATAATCAAAAACCTAGCATAAACTAATCATTTCAAAAAACAAAAAAAATGAGCCTTAGCCGAATATTTTTCTTTTTCATCATTTTCAAAAAAAAAATGGTCAAGATACTTGTCGATTCATAAAATATTGATCTTCGATTGACACAAATGTAAAGGTTCCTAATCCTGGATTGGGAGTTGTTGAAACTCAAAATAAAGCGCGAGAAATTGAAGAGCAACCAATTGAACTAGAAATCGTGATAATTGAAAAAGAAGAGCATGAACCATAATGTATAGTTGAAGTATTCCCCACAAACCCATTTTTTTTACCTTTTTTAATTGATAAATTAGGTTTAAATTGACAAAATTAAAACTAGGTGATTTTTGTAACGACATAGTCAAATTCGACATCTTAAAAAATGAAAAACTCTAACCGAACCTAGGATTGTTATTCATTTTGTATTTGCAAAATGAAATTCTACTAATACAAACCTTAGAACCTAGGATTATTCTTCATTTTTTAGCTGCATAAAAAAAGGGCTAAAAAAAAAAGAACTGCCGAACTTTATTTTATGAAGAACAACACTAGCTCGACTTTCATATTTTTTTCTTCGTATTAACCGAACTTTATGTTGTTTAGGACATATGATGAAGAACTATGAATTTGGCAGTTATTGATTCTGTATATTACTAGCCGATTTTATTATACTTTAAATTTCCTCTCTAAATGTTTTCCTATAGAAATTTTTTGAAGTTAATAACCAAAGTTATCTAGTTTTTGAAAATTTATAACTCAGTTATATTAAAAAAATTCATGTTAGCTGAATTTATCTTCGTCTGTCATCTGTGGAGTTATTCAACAGAACTTTTCATTCTCTCTAACTGTTTAAAGTTTCAATTTTCTACTTGTTTTTTTATTACGAACAACAAAGCTCAAGGGGATATGGATTTAATTTCATCCAATTCTAAAACTCCCATCCCTTTAGTAAAAAACACTAAAAAATTGGAGACAGGTAATAGGGGAACAACATGTGGCTCTTTACATGGAGTTGTGGTTCGTGACTAACCGACAGATCAGAGGTACAAAGAAGGAGAAAAAGAAACACTACAACCATAACACTTAAGCATTCTCCCAAAATCTGACATGTCGAAATTATTTGTGTTCCATACAAATGAACAATAAGACTTAGCATAATAAAAAGTAAAACCGTAAACAGGCCCAACCCAAGACAAATAAGTCATCATTCAAATTAAGAGACCCCATTGTTAAGCGTTTATTAGGAGAGCATAACAAAAATTCGATCACCTCATCGGAGTTTAAGAAGACGTCACTTAACGAACAGTTTCATCTCTCCTTATACCCATACCGAGTATAGGAGATAGAATTTTATGATTATTCGATGAAGAATTCAATTAAAATCATGCCTCGAGATTTAACTCGTTTCAAGGTCCTTTTCGGTTAGGGAGCTTGGAGCAATGAGTTTGGACCTGGATATCTCTAAAACTTGAGTAATATAAACTTATTAGAGGCTAAGAGTCCCGCCGATCATATATATTGCTATAAACATGATTTACATACAATTAAAATAAAAAATTTAGCGTTATTATACATTTATTTAGCAACACCAATACAATTAGAAGTATATATAAGTTCAAGACAACATATATTCAACACTAAAATAACTAAAAGAAAACTCGTCTTAGAATCGGCTGAAAAGTCACCTCAAATTGGTTGCCTAAAATCAGCCTAGGAAACGTATTTAATCGCTCAAACTCGGATCAAATATGGATAATTGTAAACTAGACTAGATTCACTATAATTCTAAGGGTTTAGTATTACTCTCGTAAATCTGAAATCAAGTAAAATAAAATTTCTCTATTGTTAAATCATCCCCTTTCTTTGAACCATTTTAGTCTACTTTGGGTTAGTTCGATAAGATGATCCTTTATTACAATTGACTCTCTTGTTGTTAGATTTTTTTTGGATTTGGAATTTCTCAATATCTAAACTTGTCTGTCGAGTGTAGATAGTTTACCTTTCTTATTTCATATTTTTATCTTGATGCTTAATGTTATAGCACTGCTCGGTCGAACTCGCATGCGTTGCTATCTCAAGCATGTTTGTCAATGTTAGTGATCAAAACTATAAGTCTTGATTTCTAGTCTACTTATAGCTAAGTCACGGACTAGGATAGAAAGTGTATTTGAGCTCAAGACTCCATGGCGATCATCATACAAAGACGAAGAATTACTCAAGGAACTGGTGGAACTTCATCGACTAAAAGGTATATGGAGAATTGAACTTATCTATCGCTCAAAATTCTATCTACTATATCTCCTATCTTGAGATAAAAGTCGTTTTGCTATATAGACATTGACTATACACATTTGTTATTTCGAGCCGAGTTTATCTCGCTTATCTATTTCTCGAAATATGTGTTGATAAGCTTTCGCTTTGTTCAAGTTCATCTTTATTAGTGACGAAAGTCATATTAAGTTTCAATTACTTGAAAATTGCTTTGACGAAAACTAGTGTGTGAACAACAACTATATAACGTCCTCTAAGAATGTTTCAATGATTGAAATGAGAGTTTAGTATATTACCATGGTTGGATATAAACATTTTGTGGTAACTCATACGTGTATAAGTCCTTATTCCTTGAACCAAAGTATGCGTACTTTGCTGCTCAGGAAAACCGGAACTAGAGTCCACGTACCAAATCCGCGTATTGTCGGAAGTTCACATCCCGTGAATTTCTGCTGGAGTTTGTGAACTGAATACAACTTATTCCGGGTACTTAAGTCCGCGTACCAGTATGCGTACTTAACTTGGTTATTTTCTAAAAACGATTATTCGTGAACTTAAAATTATATAAACTAAGGAATGAAAGTTTGCAAACCGTGGCTATAAAGTTCATGAATCGATTCGAATGAATCAAATCATTTTTTCTTAGATTGTGTCTTGTATACTTCTATAAGATCTAAGCAATTGAACAACTCTCTAACTAGTTCATTTGAGTCATTTGAACTAGTTGTGGTAAAGAAGAATATGGTTGATATGAAAGTGCTCATATAGCTAACCATTTGGTTAACTATTATTGAACCAACCAGATGTACATGTTTGGGTACGGTTACACAAACCTAAATAAATGTGCATTTCATTTGTGTGTAAAAAGCTAAGTTTCGATCTAACGGTTGAAAGGTATTAGCTTGAATCTAATCAGGTTTTCATCTAACGGTGAATATTGAATGCTTTGTTACTAAGCTAACATTGATTGCAAACCCTGATTTGAAAGACTATATAAAGGAGAACTCTAGCAACTGGGAAACCTAATCCCCACATCTCCTGTGTGATACTAGTTGTGTTATCTAGAGTCGATTCCCCTTTAACCTTAGGTTTCTATCGAGACCCTGTAGGTTAACGACTTGAATACTTCATTGGGATTGTGAAGCCATACCGATACTACTTTTCTTGTAGTTGTGTGATCTGATCTTGTTGTTTCTATCGTACTAAGTACAATCTTAAGATTGGCTTGAGATTGATTTCTCCGATAGGTAAGATATAAAAGAAGTCACAAACATCTTCGTCTCATCGTGTGTGATTCCGCAATATTTTCTTTTGCTAGTCTATTAATAATATTGTGAGGTGATTGATAATACTGAGCTGTTCTTCGGGAATATAAGTCTAGTTCATCAATTGGTTCATGTTCATCTTGATTTATCAAAAGACGAAACAAAAACTCATAAGTATTTCTCTGGGAGACAGATTTATCTATTACCGTAGACTTTTATGTGTGATACAGATTTGTTTATTAAAGTCTTCGACCTTGGGTCGTAGCAACTCTTAGTTGTGGGTGAGATCATCTAAGGGAATCAAGTGCGTAGTATCCTGCTGGGATCAGAGACATAAGGAGCGCAAATGTACCTTGGATCAGTGTGAGATTGATTGGCGTTCAACTACAGTACAGACTGAAGTTATTTTGTAGTAGGCTAGTTTCTATAACGGCTTAATACAGTGTGTGTTCAATCTGGACTAGGTCCGAGGTTTTTCAGCATTTGCGGTTTCCTCGTTAACAAAATTTTTGGTGTCTGTGTTATTTCTTTTCTGCATTATATTTGTTTATATAATTGAAATATCACAGGTTGTGCGTTGAGTCGATCAATTGGGGAATCCAACCTTTGGTTGTTGATTTAAATTGATTGATCCTTGAACATTGGTCTTTGCTACCATTCAAGTGATTTCTCTTGTATTAAATTAGACTCGCAGATTTCTATTTGCTTGAGTAAGTATTGAATCGAGAAAGTGAGATATAACTCTTTGATATACTTTTGTTAAGATTGAGTCTGAATGTCTAGTTGATTCTCTTAAAAGTATATTGGAGTTAGTCCATACATATTTCTAATCGAAATATTGGGTGTGGTTGTTAGACTCCCGCTTTTTCAATTGGTATCAGAGCAGGCAAACATGTTTAAAGACCTTACAAGTCTGTGTTTGTAGCGATCTGACTCTTTGGACAGGAGTACTATCTCTGATAAACGCATCACCAGAAATAAAAGTCATGTCTCGACTGTATCTATTAAAGAGAAATATTCGTCAATCTCAAATATGGACGAACCACGTGTTCTGACGAGACAGACAGACACTGACATGTGCTCTACCGATTACCCTTCAAAAGAGTCTATCTCTATTAATGAAAGGGAAACAGCTGAAGAGAGTGAACTGATTCTAAATCTTGTTAGAATCCAAGTTGATAGATTTAATCAGTTGAAAAATCATGTCAATGCTCTTCTTGGTGTAGTAACAGACTGCAATTCCAAAAACGTTGAAGTTCAGTCTTCACGTATCCTACTTAAGGCACGCCTTGAAAAGGATGTTCTGGAAATTGAACATTGCTTGAATAAAATATCGATTCAAGAATGTTTCAAAAAATCCTCTGCACCATCTACTTATCTTGAAACCAAAAGGGCTCCAGTTTCAGAAGTAAAACAGGAATCCCTTCCTATTAAAAATGATGTATCTGCGACCTCCATTAATCAAGGATGTTGCACATAAAATGGGAAGAAGAAATCTTCAAAAGATGATATTAAGACGAAACCTTCTAATCACCCTCATGATCATAAAGTATGTCTCTTTTGTGATTCAAAAGGGCCTGTTACGCTTAAGAGAAACTCTAGGTTGAATAACAATTCCATTGTTCAACTTCAACACAACTTAAACTTAATTCTCAAAGGTGTAACTGACATTCGTATGTATAAACCAATTGTTATTCGTACTTACCCTGTGTATGCTACCAGAAAGGTCATTTTAATAAGTTCCTCAAACGCTCAGAAGCAGAACAGACGTCTTAACAAAAATTGTCTAAGGAAAGATCAAGTCTTTTCTTCTGTTAAAAGAGGAGATAACATTGCCTTTGATGTGAACAAAATCCCAGGAGAAATGAGTAAAAATGATGATATGAGAAATAACCTGAAGGAGATAATTGAAGGTGTTGATGGTGGTTTTTAGCTTAGGGTTAAAATCGTAAAACCGTACATCTGACATGACGTCACGACGACCACTAGCGCATTAATTGAATCAATCAGCATGCCTATGTAAGAATTACCAGAGTACCTTTTTTTATATACATACATGTGTCATGTTCCACGGCAGAACCCTTAGTATTGACCGATATCATCTTCGTATATACCAAACCCTACTCATACTACCGTGCCAACGACAAACCATGCCAGCCACGTCTCCGCGCCAAGGAATGCCAACCATGCCAACCACGTCTCCACGCCAAGGCATGCCGACCATGCCAGGCGCACCACATGTTCCAAGTGCATGTCGTGCCATCCACATCTCCGCGACAAGGCATGCCAGCGCACCACATGTGATAATGGCAAACCATGCTAGCCACGTCTCCGCGCCAAGGCATGGCTACCATACCAGGCGCGCCACATGTGCCAATGGAAAACCATGCCAGCCACGTCTCTGCGCCAAGGCATGCCGACCAAGCCAGTCGCGCCACATGTGCCAATGGCATGTCGTACCAGCCACATCTCCGTGCCAAGTCATGCCAACCATGCCAGCCGCACCACCGTTCCAATGGAAAACTATGCCAGCCACGTCTCTGCGCCAAGGCATGCCAATCATGCCAGCCGCACCACATGTGCCATTGGCATGCCGTGTCAGCCACATCTCCGCGCCGAGGCATGCCAACCATGTCAGCCGCACCACATGCGCCAATGGCATGCCGTGCCAGCCGCATATCCGCTCCGAGGCATGCCGACCATGCCAGCCGTCCCAACTTGCCATGCACAACGCAGGATGCCAAAACGAAGAATTGCAAGAATCAACGGCCACCCTTACACCTGAGATGAAGATCTTAGCCGTCCAAGGTCGCCAGCTAACGCGCGGTAACTTTTGGCCCAACGCCAAGCCCTAATTTTTGGCCGCGCCTAAACTATACCAAAACCCTAGCTTGGCCACGCCTAAACCATGCCGGCCTTTCCTTCACGGCTTCCAAAACAAAGGGATGCAACAATTGACGGCCACCCTTCCATATGAGATGCAGATCTTAGCCGTCCAAGGTCTCCAGCTAACGCGTGGTAACCTTTGGCCCAACGCCAAGCCCTAATTTTGGTCGCGCCAAAACTATGCCAAAATCCTAGCTTGGACACGCCTAAACCATGTTGGCCTTTGCTTCACGACTGCCAAAACGGAGGGTTGCAATAATCAACTGCCACCCTTCCATCTGAGATGCAGATCTCAACCGTCCAAGATCGTCGCTCCAAGACATGTCAACCATGCCAGCGCTCCACATGTGCCAATGGCATGCCAGCCACATCTCCGCGCCAAGGCATGCCAACCATGCGAGTCGCGCCGTTGTGCCAAAACCATGTCAGCCTTTCTTCCACACCGTTGGTTGCCAAAGCGAAAGGTTGCGACAATCAACGTCCACTCTTCCATCTAAGATACAGATCTTAGCCGTCCAAGGTCACCAGCTAATGCGTGGAAACCTTTGGCCCAACGCCAACCCCTAATTTGGCCGCGCCCAAACTATGCCAAAACCCTAGTTCTTGGCCGCGCCTAAACTATGCCAAAATCCGATCTTGGCCACGCCTAACCATGTCAAAGCCATGTCGGCCATGCTTTCATGCCGCTGGCTACCAAACGAAGGTTTGCAATAATCAACGGCTTCCCTTCCTCTTAGGATGCAAATCTCGACCATCGAGGGTCACCACCGAGCCGTCAAGTCTCCCAAGCTCAACTTGCCAAACATCAGCAACATGCTACACGTTTTCTACGAAAACACTCGATACATCAACACATGTTACAAACTGGGGGATGCTCATTAGGGTATTGGTTTGGCGGTTTACAACGTGCGGCGTACACTACGCCTGTTACAAGACAGTGTCATAAGAATGAGGCGGTTAGTAAATATAGGGAGTAATGGTGAAGAGCTTTCCTTCATTATGGAACATCAATTTCAGGCGTTACTGGTTACCACCTCCTCCCATTTACTCATACGTTTCCATTTCTTACGATACCAGAATATGTTTCACTTGGACTTGTATAAATAGGTCTTACCTATTACCACCGAATAAAAAGTTTTGGTAAGGAGCATACAACACTCAGAAATCACTTGTTAGCTTGCACTTTCTGATACAAGTCAAACAACTACTCTTCTAGAATCAACTATTCTGGTCTCAACACTCTCTTCGCTTCCCTCCCCAAAACCAACCCTTCTCCTCCACTTTATGATCGAAGCAAGTCTGGAACGACCATTTCTTGGTTTAGGCCGGACTTGTACAGATTGATCTCTCGAATCTAAAGTACTCCCTTGCAGTACATTGTTTAGGGTTTAGACTTGTTTGTCATCCACATCACACGAAATTACTGAAACCAGCAAAAACTGTTTTCACCCTCATACAATTGGCGACCACAGTGGGAGATTAATCTCTCGGTTATAATATCGATTTCCAACTCCCAATCTCATACTTCAACCCGGAAATCAAGGTGGTAGAAGCAAACGATTCGTTCAGGGATAGGAGACTCAGTTACCAGTCATGACACGACAAGAGGTGACTGGGGACTTCCAAGATGGTAGAAGCAAACGATACGCCCAGGGATCGACGACTTGGTTATCAGGTAACTCAGGGACGACTGGGGACTTTCCACAATCACGGCGGTGCTTCCCACAAAATTCGGACTTACACCCGGAAGATTCATTTTTCGTCAAGAGATCCGAAAAAACCGAGTAAGTCTTGCCTAGACAAAATACATGGTTTACTACTTCAAGTTTTCACGTGAATGATAAAACCGATAGCCATGTTATGTTTCATCCCATGCTCTCTACTGACACGCAACGCTCACGGTTCCATGGTTTTCCTGGGATGTTTGCGTCACTTGCAATAGTAACCGAGACAAAATTATTCTAAAACAATTCATTCAAAAAGAATAATCCAAAACCCTCATAGATAACAATTATCTTTCAATTCAAACCAAAACCATAAACTAGGCGTTTCATTTGCCTTTCAAAAAAAAAAACCTAAGTAAAGAAGTTCATAAGACAAAAATGCATTCAAGGAAAGTTTTTCAACAATGGGTTGCTCTTCTTAGAGAAATCCTCCTTCGTGCTTTGGAGAGCCGCCCATTTCAGCTTCAACTTTCTGGACAACTTTTCGACTTCTGCCTCCTGTTGTTTGACCACATCCGCAGAAAGACCTTCGCTTGTCTCGGCCAGCAAATTTTCAACCTCGGAGAAGCCTTCAACGAACCAAGGAGCATTGAACTCGAAGTCTGCACACATGTCACAACGGAACTTCCAGCTCGAGATTACATCCTCAGAAACAGTATGACCAGTCACGTTGCACATGTCGTCAATTGAAGACAAAGCTTCCTCCACACGCTTAACCAACGCGAGTCGGCTAGTAATTCTCTTGGTCGTGCCGATATGTCTGTAGCTTTCCCATATATTAGTGTATAGTGCCGCATACTTTTCTGGCACACTAAAGCCCCCGATCAACACGTGATCCTAATAACGAACCAGGTATGGAAGAGTGAAGGTGGCGCCCCGACTGAATCAGCGACCGACAAAGAATTCCTAACTAAAATTGTGCCAACGGTCATTGGAGTACTCTCCATTGTCTGAGTCGAAAAAACACCTTCATCTCGAGCAACCTATGTTCCAAGGTCACCAGGTGCGGCTGCCACGGTTGGAGACAAAGTTGTGTCTCCACAGGTCTCCGTCTCAGGTCCATTTTCAGAAACGGCTTCCCCCTATGATATCACGGATTATATGTTTTCCAAAAAGAAGAGAGATAAGGAAGAATAAAAACGTGTAGGAGACTCATTGATTTGCTTTCAAATCGATTAGAAAAAGATTCAGCACTGCTGTTGGAAGAACTATTCTCGTCGTCACTAGAGTCCGAACTTTCTTCCTTCTCGGGTTCCTCTTCACCACGGATAGGTTCGGCATCGCCACCCTCCGTCTCAAGAAATGTTGTCTTCTGACTACTTGCAAGTATGGTAAAGGCGTTCACGCTGCTGAGACCCTAGGCAAGGCACAAAGAAAGACGCTCAGAAAAGGGACGAGGATATACGCAATCTAACTAGAATCAGGGAGAAATCATACGTACTCGCATATTAGAAGAACCGAAAGTCGGAAGAGTTGTCGAATCCGACTGGAAACCATATGCACGGCTTTTAGACCTTCGCTCCTTCGCTCAGGCACTGTCCGCGTCCGGGATGACGGATTTTCGCTTAGTCGAAGAGGGGTCCCTCAACAGCGGATGCTCAGCTAAAACCGCAGGGGAAGGCTTACCACGACGATTCTGTACCACATCATTCACGAATCCATGAATAGCGAGAAACTCATCCTGCCAGAACGTGTTATATTTGGAGGTCGTTGATAGATTCCGTTCCGGGAGCAGAAAAGGGAGACTTTTACCCGGTGTAAGAACACTAGCATCGAGAACGGATGGCAATGGGTCTTCTGGAACAACCGGCTGACAGGAAAGTGGGACCTCTTGGTCAAATCCCATATGTCGAGCCGCCCTATCGATATTATAAGAGACTTCCTTACAAGATCCTCGAAAGAAAGATGACACATGACCAGGCATGCAGCTTCGCATGAACACCACCTCTATAACGCTCATATCATTTTCATCGGAAGACAAAGACATGTTTTGGGAAGGAGAAAAAGTGTTGACCTGAACTATGGATGTATGCACCGGATCCCATGGACGAAAATTAACCGCGTACGAGTTGTCAAGGAATCCAACCAGGTTTGAACCAGTCCTTGGGCGCCTATTCACCCAGCGGGGTATCCTGGGGCCACCCCAAGACTTGGGAAGTAAGGCCAATGGTTTTGGAGCGTTCCTCTCGAAGTGCTCCCACAACCACGCTTGGAAAAAAGCGGCATGGAAGTACGATTCCACTTTCATGTAACCATTTGAAGCGCACATGTCCGTGACCAAATGATCCAAATGTGTGTACAGAGAACCAAGAAACAAGCTTCCAATGGGGAGAACGATACCTTTTGCTAATTTTATGGCGAACTTGATAAGTTCCTGTCTTATATCCTTCTTACCATAGCCATCATCGAAAATATCTCTGGATAACCAAAGAGCCAAGAACGCCTCAACATGAAGTGTACTATTCTTCTGATTCGGCTCCAACTCATTAGGAAACCATTGACACACCGACCAGCTATAGAAGCACCTCGTCTCGTTTTCTTTCCGAACGAATCTTTTTGACTTCGCAACCAGAGCGGCGCGCATTTCTTCTTCATCTCCAGACAACTTGATATCAAGGTTTCCTATTACGAGAAGGTTCAGCAAGACGGCCACGCTCTCTAAGGAAATAGTCATTTCACCCCACATACATATGGACGTATGAGTTTCTGGAAACCATCTGGAAATGAAAGCAACCAAGCCTGGAATATCTTTCCTAATTTGAAGTGTTGCAGAAGTCGTGACAGCATCAATGATCTGTGCCTTGGTCAAGTTGACTCTTACAAAGTTTTGGCTTATCATGAATCACATCCATTTGTCAAAGGAACGCAATGGACTCACACTGATTTTAAAGTCAATATGAGAAGCAGAATACTTTTTCCTCTGAAGACAAAACCGTATTATACCCCCCGGCCGGACCGACCGGCTACTCCTTCATTCTCCGAACCGGTCAGAAGAATAGGCACGTACTTGGGATGATTTCTCCTAGCTGTGGCGGACGTTGTAAAGAATTCATCATCTACGTTTGGCTTGGAATTGCCAACATCTTTCGGTACGGCAGGACTTTTCTCTAGCGACATCCTAACGAAAATTTCCTTATGTTGCTTTCACCTTCAAAGTAACTACAATAGAACAATATGAAGAGAAATTACTATGAAAGTGCATGAAAGCTATTTTATCAACCAACATGGGATCCATTCTGGACACGAGCCAATTTGCTGCAAAGTCATAACGCGCATAGGAAAAGAAATGGGGATTGGTAGCCCCTTCGTCTCCGCGGAAAACATGCCTCATGCAAAGGTCGTACCCTGCAGCGATAAGTACGCACCCGTCCAAGAAAGCGCGTCCCTCCATGGAAACCATGCACACGGCCAAACCAAGGAAAGGGAGGAAACCCTAGAAACTAAGTTTTCGTGGGAAAGAATGGGTGGCAGTTACCTGCCCATGCATGTCTACTTTGCGTAATAATTTAGGTGGCCAACATCATTACGGTATGCACGCCAAAATATTTCTACAAATTTTGTGTAGCGGCTTAATCCTGAGAGTATTCAATTCTGGACAAGGTCCGGGGTTTTTATGCATTTGCGGTTTCCTCGTTAACAAAATATTGTTGTATCATTTACTTTATATTTCCGCATTATAATTTTTTTAATATAATTAAAGTAAATCGCACAAACGTTAATTCCTATTTACTTGATAAGCAATCCTATTGTGTTTGGTTAAGTCCGAACCTTTGTATCAAGTAAACATACTTCGTTGTTGTATTGTCTCGATTTCATATCCATAGACGATCACACGAAGTGTGAACCGATTAGTTGTATTTTCTCGACTCAGTCCATAGACAATCACTTTCGGAGAAAGGACTTATAGGTAGGAAAAGTTTTAGCTTGAAGTATATTTGGGTACCCTCGCCTTTTCAGTGTTAATAATCAGGTATACTTTTGTCAAAATTGTTTTCTGTTTAGTTGAGTTATTTTCTTATCGTTTATAACTAAACTATTGTCTACAAACAACTTTGCTCAAGTATTACTTGTGTCTAATAAGGTTCTTCGTTTTTCCTTCTCGTTCTCGAAGAAGTTTTTCTTTGCAACCATGTTGCCTGCTACTTTTGTGCTCTAAAATTGTTTCTCTACTGAGATATAAAATTTATTGAGCCAAAAATCTTGTGATAATTTTCGCATAGAAGAAATTCTGTCTTGTCTTAAAATTACGACTGGTTGCGTACCTTTGTTGTTTGGGAAAGATTGTGGTCGTACGAGTACCCGTGTTACTGTCACGAATCAATTTTTAGAAACCCTAAAAGTTACCCTTCCTAAGAAACCATTTAAATACCAAAACCTTGAGTCTCTTACGCATACTCTGGTATTTTTTTGTGGTCTGTCAAGAATGTCTTCTTCCAACTCATGCGGTTTTTCAAAAGGATTTCTTGACAAAGGTAATGGTTTCGAATCCAAGGGAAGGAAGAAAAGAACCCTAGTAGAATATGATCATCCTAATGCCTCATGTTACTATACCTATACACATAAGGATGTTGAGAATGAGGATATGGTTTCTGCTGGAGTGGTTCATGATTTTCTTAAATATTTTGAGGAAGAAAAACTGCAGCTCGTTGATACTTTGAAGAGTCTTGATGTGTTAAGAACTGAGTTGCAAAAGGTTACTTCTGACCTTGGTCTCATAAAGACACATGTTAAAGATATTCTCAATGAGGATATCTTCTCTGAAGAAGCAGTAGATGTTGTTAATCACAAGCTCAAAGACCTCAAGGCTCGTGAGGATCCCGAATTGTCTATTTGGCGTCAGTTCGTTTTCGACTTTGGCATAGGAGTCCACTTTGTTTTTCTTTTTTAGCTTGTTGATTTTATTTTTTCTAGTAAATCTTCTTGTGACAATTTTATTTTCTTGTTTTGATTAGAAAAATAACTAGAGTTTGGATTAGCCATTATTGTGGCTACACATAGCTATGTCCAATATTTTCATCTTCATGTTTTTAGGTTTATTTTTTAAAATTCTAAACAGTTGTTTGGAAGATGATTTTTGTAGTATTAATCTTTATGGTTTTATATATTGCAATTTATTATGGGATATGTGTGTTTGCGTCCGTGAACTATGATTGTCCCATACCTTGTCAAAAGTTAAGTCTTCCATATGTCGATATGCATGTATTGATAAAAGAATGAATGAACTTTTGACATTACAAAAGTTTCAAGCCTATTATATGTCATATGCAAATATTGATGGAAAATAGGATGAACTTTTGTTTACAAGGATTATGTCTATTGTATGTCATTGTGCAAATAGTGATGGAAAATATAATGAATCCTTGTCTATTCCGCAGTATTGATCTTCCCCGATACATTTTTAATTATATACTGTGCGGCTCCGTAAGTTCTCTTATGTTGAGCATTTCCGATTGAATTAATCATGGGTTCTCTTGTAGTTAATTTAATTGAGTGTTTTTGGATTCAAATTCATAAGACTATGTGATTTGTTATGTCCAAAGAAACCATTCTTTTCTTGTGAAAGTAAGGTCGCGCTTGTTGTTCTTTCGGGAATGACATTTTACGGGGGAGAGTTCTTAATTGAACTTGCGCTTAATTGCCAAATCTTTGTGGGGAGTGTGGTTGTGGAATATTATAGGGGTTATCTTGTATCTTTATAAACTCCTTGATGAAAGAATTTAGCTTCGACTATATGATTGCATCTAAAAAGTTGATATGTGCTTTCTTTTGGTCATGAAATGTCTCTATGGAAATTTCATTAGGATCCCACTAGTTTTTGTACCTTTGCCAATTTTATTGACAAAAAGGGGGAGAATTAATGTGTAGTTCACACTACAAATACATATGTTTTCGGATCATTATGTAAGGGGGAGTGGTTTCTATGTGAGATGGAGTATTGACTAAGGGGGAGTGATACATATCACCATAGTATTGTTATCGAAGTTATGATATAATTGAACTTTGATGTTGTGTAATAATATTATGACATTGTATAATAATGATTGAGAATTCTTGTTTTCTCATTGTTATGGCTACGGATTTTCAACAACGATGATACTAAACTTTCAACCTTTGGGATCATTGGAGTACTTGGAAGTGACGAAGATTTCAAGTAATGTTGAAGAACCAATAGGACCAGGCATGTGGAAGAGAAGCTATAAAAGTTTATTTATCTATTTTTGTGTTTCGTATGTATTGATAGTTTTGTTACTAAAATTGGCAAAGGGGGAGATTGTTGGAGCATTTTTCGGTCGAACTCGCATGCGTTGCTATCTCAAGCATGTTTTTCAATGTCAATGATCAAAACTATAAGTCTTGATTTCTGGTCTACTTATAGCTAAGTCTCGGACTAGGATAGAAAGTGTAGTTGAGATCAAGACTCCATGTCGATCATCATACAAAGACAAAGAACTACTCAAGTAACTGGTGGAACTTCATCGACTAAAAGGTATGTGGAGACTTGAACTTATCTATCACTCAAAAGTCTATCTACCCTATCTCCTATCTTGAGACAAAAGTCGTTTTGTTATATAGACTTTGATTATACACATTTGCTATTTCGAGCCGAGTTTATCTCGCTTATCTATTTCTCGAAATATGTGTTGGTAAGCTTTCGCTTTGGCCAAGTTCATCTTTACTAGTGACAAAAGTCATATTAAGTTTCAGTTACTTGAAAAATTGCTTTGACGAAAAATAGTATGTGAACAACAACTATATAACGTCCTCTAAGAATGTTTCAATGATTGAAATGAGAATTTAGATTATATAACCATGGTTGGATATAAACATTGTGTGGTAACTCATAGGTGTATAAGTCCTTATTCCTTGAACCAAAGTATGCGTACTTGTCTGCTCAGGAAAACCAGAACTAGAGTCCGCGTACCAAGTCCACGTACTGTCGGAAGTTCACATCCCGTGAATTTCTGCTGGAGTTTGTGAACTAAATACAAACTTATTCCGGGTACTTAAGTCCGCGTACCAGTATGCGTACTTAAGTTGGTTATTTTCTAAAAACGATTATTCGTGAACTTAAACTTATATAAACTAAGGAATGCAAGTTTGCAAACCGTGGATATAAAGTTCATGAATCGATTCGAGTGAATCAAATCGTTTTATCTTCGACTGTGTCGTGTATACTTTTATAAGATCTAAGCAATTGAACAACTCTCTAACTAGTTCATTTGAGTCATTTGAACTAGTTGTGGTAAAGAAGAATATGGTTGATATGAAAGTGCTCATATGGCTAACCATTTGGTTAACTATTGTTAAACCAACTAGATGTACATGTTTGGGTACGGTTACACAAACCTAAATAAACGTGCATTTCATTTGTGTGTAACAAGATAAGTTTCGATCTAACGGTTGAAAGATATTAGCTTGAATCTAATCAGTTTTTCATCTAACAGAGAATATTGAATGCTTTGTTACTAAGCTAACATTGATTGCAAACCCCGATTTGAAAGACTATATAAATGAGAACTCTAGCAACTGGGAAACCTAATCCCCACACCTCTTGTGTGATACTAGTTGTGTTAGCTAGAGTCGATTCTCTTTTAACCTTAGATTTCTATCGAGACCCTGTAGGTTAACGACTTGAATACTTCATTGGGATTGTGAAGCCAGACCGATACTACTTTTCTTATAGTTGTGTGATATGATATTGTTGTTTCTATCGTACTAAGTACAATCGTAATATTGTCTTGAGATTGATTTCTCCGATAGGCAAGATATAAAAGAAATCACAAACATCTTCGTCTCATCGTTTGTGATTCCACAATATCTTCTTTCGCTAGTCGATTAATATTATTTTAAGGTGATTGATAATACTGAGCTGTTCTTCAGGAATATAAGTCTGGTTTATCAATTGGTTCCTGTTCACCTTGATTTATCAAAATACGGAACAAAAACTCATAAGTGTTTCTGTGGGAGACATATTTATCTATTACCGTAGACTTTTCTGTGTGATACAGATTTGGTTATTAAAGTCTTCGACTTTGGATCGTAGCAACTCTTAGTTGTGGGTGATATCAGCTAAGGGAATCAAGTGCATAGTATCCTGCTGGGATCAGAGATGTAAGGAGCGCAACTATAGCTTGGATCAGTGTGAGATTTATTGGGGTTCAACTACAGTACAAACCGAAGTTAGTTTGTAGTAGGCTAGTGTCTGTAGTGGCTTAATACAGTGTGTGTTCAATCTGGACTAGGTCCCGGGGTTTTTCTGTATTTGCGGTTTCCTCGTTAACAAAATTTCCGGTGTCTGTGTTATTTCATTTCCGCATTATATTTGTTTATGTAATTTGTTAGAGCACTGCTCGGTTGAACCCACTAGCATTGGTATGTCAAGTTAGTTGTCAATTTTAGTTGCCAACATGCATTCTTGATTTAGCATACTATAGATAGTTTCGGTCTAGATTAGGTCTAAGAAGTTGAATCGAAGCTATCCTTAAAGGATAAAGATTGAAGATTGAAGACTACAAGAAGACATCAACAAGTACTTCATCAACAAAGGTATGTGATTGTTTTCATTAGGATTCTTGTTCAATTCTACCTTTCTAATCTATCAAGATAAATGCTCACTCTATGGAACAATTCCGATGACGGTAAATGTATATTTATATACTTGAGGTTATTTGATTCATGATCTTGGAGACAATAACCTTTATCCTTATAAAGAATCTCATGTTGTAGTGAATGAGCTTACGAATCCAACGAGCCAAGAATCACTCAATTTCGAGTTATAACGATGAACTTATGAGTGATTTATTAAATTTCGTTAGTAGGAAACAATCCATGGGCTGTTTGTAACAGTTCACGGATTTGGGCCCAATTACGTGACTAAAATCTATTTTTGGTCAAGTTGGTGATGTTTCCTTGTCTAGGCAAGATGGCTATTAATCCAAACATATTTGATTACCATATTAAAGTGTTTGTGATAACTTTTAATTCCTGCCTAAGTTAAAATGTGATTTATTCACATAAATCAATATTTTCTAATTAATTATTTATTTAATTATTTATGCATAATATTTGTAACTTAGGAAAGACTTCCATAATTAGGATAGTCTTGAAAATGGAAAATATCATAAACCCTAGCTTAGATTTCAAGCTAACTTTTCAGTATAAATAAAGGGTTCATGAGTTTACACGTTTTTATCCCCTTTGGAAAATTGGCGTAAGCTTTGCAGGTTGTTTCCATGTCTTTTATTCTTCGTGAACAAGAGTGAGATAAAAGTCTTTGTATTGGGGATCACAAAGCCAAGTTGAATTAAATCTTCGTGATTGATTATACAACCTGTAATCTAGGTTTTTCACCTCTTATCTATTCTAAGGTTTTCTCTTCTGATATAAGACCATTCAAGAGTTGTTGATCATAAACCCTAGGTTTTGATAGATTTCAGTTTCCGATCGTATATCAACACTTGTTAGTCGAAATCGGAGACTAGAAAGAAAAACTTCTATTGAGGCATCTCGTAAAAATCCTTGAGAAGTTTTAAACAAGATATCTCTAGATTTATTCTAGTTGTTCTTGTTGTAGAGTTATTAGGTTTCTCTTCCTAATTGAAGAGTATAATAATCCCTAATCTACAAGTTTGTTTTGATATTACTTTTACCTAGTAATTGTTTTTATCAAAATAAACACAAGATTTCCAAAACCTTGATTCACATCTAAAGGGAAATCAAACTGGTATTTTGTGTAAACAAAATATTGAATCGTATCAATCGTGGTGTTGTATCTTCTAAGGAGAACTTTGTGTTCTGCTAGAAGATTTGTGTGAAGAATTTCTAAAGAGAATCGGTATTCTGCTAGGATTTCTATAAGTGCTTGAATACAGTTGAAGCAGGTATTACATCTAGTCGGAATAGGTAGTAGGAAAATGGTGTAACAGCTTTTAATCAGTGTGTGTTTATTCTGGACTAGGTCCCGGGGTTTTTCTGCATTTGCGGTTTCCTCGTTAACAAAATTATGGTGTTTGTGTTATTTCTTTTCCGCATTATATTTTATTTATATAATAGAAATATCACAGGTTGTACGTTAAGATCAATCAGTTCTTGTATCCGGCCTCTGAGTTGTTAAGTGAATTGATTGACACTTGAACATTGGTCTTTGGTATCGTTCAAGTTAATCCTCTTATATTCAATCAGGCTCGCAAATTCCTATTTGTTTATTGCGGATTGAATCAAGATATAGAGATATAAAACTCTTTGATATACTTTTTATAGATTGAGTCTAACTATCTAGTTGATTCTGTTGAAAATATATTGGAGTTTGTCTATTCAGATTACCAAACAAAATATTGGTTGTGGTTGTTAGACCCCTACTTTTTCATAATTGAAATATCACAGGTTGTGCGTCGAACCTATCAATTGGGAAGTCCAACCTTGGTTGTTGATTGAAATTGATTGATCCTTGAACATTGGTCTTTGGTACAATTCAAATGATTTCTCTTGTATTCAATTAGACTCGCAGATTTCTATTTGCTTGAGTAAGTATTGAATCGAGAAAGTGAGTAACTCTTTGATATAATTTTGTTAAGATTGAGTCTGACTGTCCAGTTGATTCTCTTAAAAGTACATTGGAGTTAGTCCATACAGATTGCTAATCGAAATATTGGGTATGGTTGTTAGACCCCCGCTTTTTCACTTAACAGTCAATAGAGACCGCAGATCTCCTATGTTATATTCTTCGGATATTAATTCTTTTACCGGTTACTCTTTATATCTTTTCATGTATTATTAACTCTACTTTGTTCTTTCATGATTGTCTTCTTCCCGCTACTGGTTATCACATTTTCTTTTGTTGATGTTTAGCTTGTTGGAGCCATGAAGGAAGAAATTGAAGCCATTGTTATGAGAAATGTTGGAGATCCAATTTAACTCAAGAACAACTCATTAGACAATCATAATTTTCAATACCCAACTAATTGAAATTATGCGAACTGCATGACCAATAATTCAAGAAACCTTTACAATTTTAAACCAACTTTTCTTTATGTATTCAGTTTGACTGTTTCAAGAAAAAATGCCCAAATGTTATCAACATAGATTCTTTCCACTTATAGATTGGATATACATAGATTTTATCATGATATCCTCTTAAATGTCAGAAACCATAAATCAATAGAAACCTTATACTCAAGTTTTTATACTATTGGAAAACTTTGAAACCTAACCCTCAAACTCTAACTATGATTTCTGAATCAGTAAACAATAAGTTTGAAAATAATGAAGTGATAGATATCACTAAATAGAAACATTTGGTAAAAAATAATTTCGCATCAGTAAACAATAAGTTAGAATTAGTTAACAAAATTTCTAGTGTCCTCAGAAGCGCCATCATAGAAGCTGGAGAAACATCTCAAGATGTTGTGGTTCATTCAAATGCTCCATAGGAAGAGGAGGTATCCAAATGGGATATATACTTGATTTGAACTATGGTTATAGAAGGAAATTGAAAAGGAGAGGGTACCAAATACAAAACAAAAAAAATAGAAAATTGTATGGACAACTTGTCATAATCAGCAGCACAGATCAACAGTAAAGGTACAATACCTGATACGTAGACAAATTTTACTTGGACGATCTCAGAAATCAATATCTAAGTAATAACCTAGTATGTACTCTAACTGTTATGAAAATGGAATTCCAATAAGAATAAGTCATGTGATCTTTCTCTTAAGATACAAAAAGAATACATCTTTAGTAGGTTCGACGTAGTCTTTTAGGCTTAAAAGTTGTCTATGAACTACTTGTGATATTTTTATTATAAAGATAAACAGTATGATGTGGAAAAGAAATATGACAAGATATCGGAAAAAATTTTAACGAGGAAAAATATAATATGCAGAAAAACCTCGGGACCTAGTCTAGAACTTGAATACCATATTGTATTAATCCACTACAGATACTAACCTACTATCATACTTCGTACTGGATTGTAGTTGATATCGCATAAGCCCTACGAGTAATTCGGCTTCAGTTATGCTCCTTTACGTCTCTTGGATATCTCAAGATACTACGCAACATGATTCCCTAGATGGCGTCTTTTACAAGCTTATGATTTGCTTCAACCTAAGCGAAGACATTTATGATTACTCCTCCTCTAACAAAAATCCTTTTTAATTTCCTTCAGAAAGATATTCAATCTAGATATGGAAATATATGTGCTTATAAGTGATCTTCAAGAACATAAGATAACAAGCAATACTCAATATTCTGGTGAACTTATTATCTTCAACACTTATTAAGATGTCTAATAAATTCTACCTCACAAGAACAATCTAAAAAAAATCAAACTAAGAGTGATTTAGATATCTATCTTGTGTAATCACAAAGTTTGAGAAGAAGAGTACTTTTTGTTTTTTATCTGAAATGACGACGGTACCAAGTACACCATAATGTTTTCGATATCAACCTATAAGTCATATTCCTTGCGTAATCTATATAGACAGAAACCGTTAAGCATATAGCAACCAGAAGGTTTAAACTTGGTATATAGTTTCTAATTCAAAACTGAAACCTAAACTATAGAGATCAACCCAAGTATTTGGGATTAACGTACAAGTGCAATTACTTTAATCATAACTTAAAAAAATTATAATGTGGAAAGTAAACTAAAAGCGCACAACAAGATTTTAGTAATAGGAAACTGCAAACACAGAAAAACCCTTTGACCTAGTCTATTTTTGGATACTCTCACAATTAAGTCATTATACAATGACACTACCAACTTCGTATTGATACCAAGTAAAAAAAACTTAGTTACCTAGTTTCCTAAGTATCCATGCGCCTACAGCCACAATGCAGATGAATCCTAAGATAGATTCCACTATCTTAAGTTGCTTCAGCCTCTCTGAAAACTTTAAGCACTCAACCCTTTCGATTTTCTTCTAAACTGTAAAGGACTAATCTGTTTGGTAACCACTCTCATATCCCGGAAAATTAATCAGAGATATATGTATTGAGTGTGACAAAGGCTTTTCAGTTCTAAATCAATTAAACTTTTTTTTTCGAGTTAATCTTACAAGATCTGGATTAAATAAGTTAACCAGATCGAGTCAAACAGAACTACCAGATTCGGATATCGAAGAGTACCACCCGATAGCTTGTCGATCTAAATAAGACTAACAAGTTTATAAAAAGATAAACTAGATCTAGTTAGCCGATCAAGTTTATGCGCGAAGCAATTCACAAAGATAGGAAACCAATAAGAAAAATCTTCTTGTCTTAAAATCTTCAATAGTCTTCTGTAGCCGCACAATAACAAACTTGATTTCGACTTATGATTGATGACGCATAGAACCGAGTCTGTTAATAATTCGGATGATCACAAGTAAACATTAATCTCTTGATCTAGTTTGAGTGACCTTATGTCAGAAAAGAATGCTCTTAAGTATAATCAAACTAGGTGCAATCAAGATTTAATAAACCGTTCCTTTGCTGGAAGTTTTCAGCAAAGCTGAAAGAGCAAAGCATGGGACAGAACTGATCGTAGCATGCTAAAAGTGAAGGCTACCAACTGTCGTCTGACGAGATCTGTTGAGATTGTGCAGTATGTTGCTACACAAGAAAAAGAAATCCTAAACCTACCCAGGAGTAGGATGCTACAATCAACAAACAATCTTGTACAGTTGCTCATTATATTCAATCAGTTTCTACTCTAAAATACAAGCTCAAGAAACAACACTTGGAAACAAGTAGTAAAAATAAAGACGGAAATGTTCCAGCCCAAATGGCCTCTCCGATTGCGAAACTTCCACATTCCCCTTTGGGAGAGGGTATTCTAGAAAAGTTTTAGGAGTCACCCTTGTGTACTATAAGTATACTGGAAATCAAGACTTATAGTTTTGACAACTAAACTTAACAAACAATCTTGTGATAACAATTCTTACGAGTTCGACCGAGAAGTGATCTAACATAGATTATCATTCGCCCCACAAGTATAAAACTTATGGAATCAACAAATTATGAGACGAAGAGACTCTGTTGATTACTATCTATCTTGATCGTTGGAGCAAGCTATACAAACAATCAAGATCAGGATAGTCAAGTTATCAAGACAAAAGATAATTGGACCTGGCTTCCCGAATTCATGTGAAGTCTTTGTAGTCGCTAAACCCTAAAAGGGTTTCTGGAGAGGACGACTCTAGATACAATTAGAACACACCAAAAAGTAGTGTCGGGATTCAAAGATCCAAGTTTCCAAGAGTTCCCCTTATATAGACTTCAAATCCTAGGTTGTTTTAGGTTTAAGATAAGATAGCTTTGGAACCTAGCAAACAATATCCATTGTTAGATGAAAGCTTCGAATCTTAATCACATATACAAGATATACACTATTGTTAGGTAAACCGTAACCGAACCTTGTATAAAGACTATGTTGAACATGGTTAGCTGAAACTAGTCGATTTGAACGTAAAAGCTTAACACTCATTTTCATCTTTACTAAGACATTAATATTGAGTCACAATCATGTGATCAATTGAGTCTAGTGTTAATTAAAGAAAAGATCAAATGCAAATTACTTCATAGAAATAATTTAATCGCAATTGAATCATGATTGACATAGTTTGTAAATGTACAAGGTACAATTACTTGAACCGTTCATGAATCAGCTGATTCACAGTACGTGGACCGGATTGCAAACTCATATGCAATTACCGAGTTCCAGAGTCTACAGAACTTTTCAGTTCATTGCACACTTATGCAATTACCAAGTTCCGGACTCTACATAACTTTTCAGTTCACATATCAGTTTGCAAACTTTGACCCAACTCAAATTTCCGGAGTCTACAAAACTTTTTAGTTCATGAACCGGTTTGTAAACTCTTAGACCTTTGCCTGTTCCATAATTCACAAAATATTCATCTTGCGTACTGGTTTGGGTGCTAAACTGGTTTTAGAACATAGAACTGTTTTGGCTCGCATACCGGTTTGATTATTTTAACCCGGTTCCCTTACCAAAGTTCAATAATTGTTTGTATACGAATGTACATACCTATAAGGATCACGAAACAAATAGATTCTCCTTTGATGTACATACAAATATGCATATCACATAAATCTGAGAGTCGATATATAGCTACTCCGCTACGTGTGTGAATGCATGTAACACGGATTCAGACATATAACAGTTTTCTCAGTTTATAAGTGTGATGGACCAGAAAATTACGCCTGGCGCGCCTGGGCGCGTAGAGCATAACTTCTCTGATGCGCCATGATGATGCTACGATCCGATCCTTAAATCTAGGAAAATGCACATTCACTTGCCCTTGCAAGCATGTTCGTGGAGCATGATGCAGCTATTTTAGCTTCCATGCAGTTCAAACCTACCCTTGTTCTGCGAAGGGTTCAAATCCATAGAGGCTATGGCCGATGTATCTTGCATGCATCACTGGCTTCCGAGTGTTGTCCAGGCATAAGGCATGCTTGGACTTGCACATAGGCCATTGACAGCCTAATTCCATCTTCTTTAGGCTCATGCAAGCTCCGCTAATTGCATACCGATATGAGTTACTTTCCTGGCCATGTCCAATGCACTATTGGTACATGCCTACGTCGAACGCCTTGATAGGAAGTATGATCATCCAAGGAATGGAATGAAACTAGACTCATCAAGTTTGGACACAAACATCTCTTGCGTCGATCTACCGAGCCAGATGATATGAGAGGCCAAAATATCGTAATCATCTCTAGATTAGATGATATGAGCGACAACGTGCTGGAATGGAATTGCTACAACTCATTGCAGCTGCTTACGTACCCTTCCCTACTCTAAAGGGATCAAGCACAAACCGTAGTTCATACACAAAGGGACAAAAAACTTAAACCAACTCGTTTTTATGGTCGTGGCCAAGCAATAATGATAATGGCCTAGCCGTATAGGCCGTTCCTTCAAAATGCATATAGGATATGCATTATCGAGCCCTCAGCATGACATAGTGATTCCCATGCTTAACACGCTCCATTAGTAAGGCTTCAAATCTATAAATGAGACTTAGGCATCATTTATACTCTTCCGGCTAAGCTATGAAGCTTACTTGGTACATGGTTCGCATATGTACCTTCAACGAACTAGCCCTCCCTATATATGTTAAAAAGACATTTTTATAACTTTGATTGGGGGAGAATAAATCATTCATCAACTCCCACTTTTACTATTCATTTCCGTTGCCATATATTTCCTAAATAACCGGCCGATATGGTTGTACATTCAGTTCTGGCTCACAGGCCAGTTCCAATGTCCGGCCGTGATGGTTGAACATCTCTTGAGCCAGTCCACTAAAGGGCCGTGATGGCTGTATTTCCGACTTTAGCCCATAGGCCACTTCAATGTCCAGCCGTGATAACTGTACATTTTTAAGGACAGCATGTTATGGCCTATGGCACCATTGTGGTGCGATATTGTCCATAGGCCAATGACACGCGTATTGCGTCATCTTGGCGCTACTTTGTTCTAGGACAGCCACCCAACTTGCCTAATGCATCTTTTGATGCAAGATTGGTCTTTGGGAGATATAGTTTACATCTTACACCCTCTTGGTGTCATATTGGCCTTGACCAATATGCCCATGCAGTATGCCATTTTTGGCGGCGTATTGGCCTAGGCCAATCTTCCCTTTTTCTACGGAGCTTGAGATGAAGCTTCATCTTAGACCATGGCGCATCTTTGAGCATGCGCCATGATAAAAAACACGGGGTGTTACAATATTCACCCATTTAAAGAATTCCGTCCCCGAAATTCAAAACAAGAACTATTGTGGACAATCTCTTCGGTTTGGATTCCTGAGCAAAAGTCCCATACCAGATGCTCCAAAATCACGGGTTTCTTCAAGTCGTCGCGAACATCAATTTTGACTTTCTGAGCAAACGTCCCATACCGCATACTCAGGAATCCAAAAAAGAGTCCACAACGTTACCAAGAATCTCAATTGGCCAGTGCCAAAAGGATATGTCAACAAGGTATCCTAAGGGGCGTCCCATACCACCACTCAGGAATCCCTAAAGTTCAAAATTTGAAAGATGTCATCGAAATCACAAGGTCTTAGTGAAGTACTGTGTGGAACAAAATCCAGTTGCCCGCCGTCCCTGACGGTCATCCAGGTTGCCACTCGTAAGTGGGATATTAGTCGGGCCTGACAACGCACACCGTTGGCCAGTTTCCAACGTGTGGGGATGATCATTCCCATTGTCTACCCACCGTCCCAGACGGTCTTCCGGATATCCACTCGTAAGTGGGGTGCCACTTAGGCCAGGAAAACTCACAGTACTTAAACAATATCAAGTAGATTCGCATAGTAACTGGCGTAGCAGTTACAAACTACTTTCCGCGTAAAAGTTGGCCGACTCTCCAACTTTAAGTTTCCTTTAAGTAAAATACTCGTTGACAAGCCATTCCCGCACAATCCCTAGAGTTATCTCGGAACTTGCTCTGATACCAACTGTGACAGGCCGGAAAATTACGCCTGACGCGCCTGGGAGTGTAGGCCATAACTTCTCCGATGCGCCATGATGATGCTACGATCCGAGCCTTAAATCTAGGCAAATGCACGTTCATTTTCCCTTCCAAGCATGTTCGTGGAGCATGATGCAGCTATTTTAACTTCCACACCGTTCCAACCTACCCTTGTTCTGCGAAGGGTTCAAAGCCATAGAGGTTATGGCCGATGCATCTTGCATGCATCACTGACTTCCAAGTGTTGTCTGTACATAAGGCATGCTTGGAATTGAAAATAGGCCATTAACGGCCTAATTCCATCTCCCTTAGGCTCATGCAAGCTCCGCTACTTGCATACCGATATGAGTTACTTTCCTGGCCATGTCCAACGCACTATTGGTACATGCCTACGTCGAATGCCTTGATAGGAAGTATGAGCATCCAAGGAATGGAATGCAACTAGCCTCGTCAAGTTTGGACACAATCATCTCGAGCTCCGAGCTACCGAGCCAGATGATATGAGAGGCCAAAATGCCGCAATCATCTCTAAATTAGATGATATGAGCGACAACGTGCTGGAACGGCAATGTTGCAACTCATTGTGGCTGCCTACGTACCCTTCCCTACTCTAAAGGGATCAAGCATAGGTCGTACTTCATCCACAAAGGGACATAAAACTTAAACCAACTCGTCTGCATGGTAGTGTCCAAGCAATAATGATAATGTCCTAATCCGTATATGCCTTTCCTTCAAAATTCATATAGGATATGCATTATCGGGCCCGCAGCTGATAAGTGCATAATTCATATAATTTTAATATTCATTCCATACTTGTTTAAGCTATTATTCTTGCATGTATTCGTATTATTACTCTTGTTTTTTCTTATTTTACACTATTAGGTGAATCATCCAAAAAGGAGCTACAAAGTGTTGAAAATAACTAAGAAGATAAGTATTCCAAGTATCCAAGCGCCCAAGTCCAAGAGAAGTGCGACGAAAAGGAGCAAAACGCTCAAAATCAAGAGAAGGTCCAAAGACCTATATTAACTCATTCAAATTAAGAATTTCTCGTCACCATCTTGAAGATAATTGAAATTGGAAAATAATGCAAAAAGAATGATGTCATTCCGAGTTCGGACGAAGAAGTTGTGGGAAAAACAAGCTTTTTATCCAATACCGAAGACAAGCAAGTTTGCAAACGCGTACGCATACTTAGTTCCGAAAATTTCTGCTGGAATTTGAGGTACGCATACCCTTACGCATACTTAGCAATTATACAATTGGGTATGCATACTTGTGAAGGCCAAAACTCACTGTTAGGGTATTTATGTCGTATTTTCGGGTCGGGTTCTTGAACCGAACTAGATACTTGATGCCCAAGCAATGTAAACCTATATAAATAGGTATTAGGCCTTTCACATGGGAGAATCGAACATCTCATATCACAAATTCTACATCAAAACGTAGGGTTTATCCCTTTAGGGGGAAACCACCATTATTCATCTTCTTTGTAACATGAGTAGCTAAATCCTTTGTTAACTAAAGGATGAATTCAAATTTCTAAGCGTGAAGCTTTATGAATAATACAAATCTATTTGAAATTTTAATCATCATCGTTTGTTTTCATCATATCCAGGGTTTATGAGTGATTCTTAGATTGATTCGGAGTGCACGCTAGTTTGATCTATTGATTGTTCAATTGCTATTAGAAATAAAGAGATAAGTAATCGTCGATTAACTCTCTACACAAGTAGAAATCGCGAGACCTTACATAGGGATTCTGTGGAGGAATTGTGTGTGAAAACAACACCATCAAGTAAACCTTGAGCTAAGAGTTTAACAACTGGGATAAACCTAATTCACAAAGCCTAAAGCGTTCGATTGGATTACACCTTGAGTGAGCTACTACTTGGTGGTTTGGTTGAATTGAATCTGATATTGGAGAGCTTCCGTATTCGTGGTAAAAGGATTTTTGGGGATAGCACTGAGCTAGCTGCTATTCTACGGTTGGTGATGAATGATTCTAAAGAAAGATAAATAAGTATTCTAATCCAGTAATATCTTGGTAACGGTGAATGACTCCTTAATCATCTCCTTTCTTTATTATTGTCTTTATATTTATCTTAAAACAAAACCTCATTTTGTTATTTACTTTATCTTGTTGATTCAAATAACATATCAATTGCACAGCTCTCTGTGGGAACGATCTCTTACTACCGCTATATTACCAGTTAATTAGTGGAAAATATCTTATTAATTTGTTGCATTAACGACACGCATCAAATTTTGGCGCCGTTGCCGGGGATCAGTTGCTAGTTGATTTGTTATTTGTTTATCTTGTTTTATTTTTTAGATTTTTTTTTTGATTTTATTTTTCTTGTGAGTCGTCGTGTTTCCTTATGGAAATAACATGTACGGAGCACAAGATCAATCATATAATAGTGGTAATCAAGATGGTTTTCAGTCTCATTCATATGATAACTACCAACCATCCTATGGGTATAATCAAAACCAATCTTTTGGATATGATCAATATCCCACGGAACGTTACGGATATTCTCATACATGTCAACAACTTTATGACTGGCATGTAAGTGAATAATCAGAAGGATGTGAGGATAGTTATGCTACTAATTCTATTTCTTCAAGTGTTTCAGAACGAATGTGTACCATGATGAAGGAGTTTCAAGGAAAAATAGTTCAATATTACCATAATCAAGATGAGAAGCTCCAAGAAATTCAAAGGAATGTAGACAACTTAAAGCTACAACTTGCTCAACTCAGGGAGACAAGGAACGAAGAAGAAGTTTTGCCTCAAAACCAAATTAACTCTGAAATTCCTAACGAAGAAAACAAATATTGTGAAGATGATCAACCTTTGGAGATTCCATGTAACAATGATGAAGTTATTCCATCTTCGCATCTTAATAATGATCATTCTCCTTTTCAAAGGAGGAGCCTTGGTATGACCGAACCATTGTTATGAACGGTGTAACATATTCGAATGCATATCAATGTTACAATGAATATCCTGATTACCCAAAAAACCGGCCTAAAAACATTCCAAATCAGGTATGATTTTAGTATCCATTCCATACTTGTTTAAGTTATTATTCTTACATGTATTCGTATTATTACTCTTATTTTCTATTATTTGCCTCTATTAGGTGAATCATCCAAAAAGGAGCTACAAAGTGCTGAAAATAGATAAAAAGAGAAGTATTC
Source organism: Papaver somniferum (assembly GCF_003573695.1). Classification (NCBI taxonomy): domain Eukaryota; kingdom Viridiplantae; phylum Streptophyta; class Magnoliopsida; order Ranunculales; family Papaveraceae; genus Papaver; species Papaver somniferum. The sequence goes on from NW_020628818.1 coordinate 18,859,289, forward strand.
CAAGTATCCAAGCGCCCAAGTCCAAGAGAAGTGGAAGAAGTGCGATGAAAAGGAGCAAAACACTCAAAATCAAGAGAAGGGCCAAAGACCGATCTTAACTCATTCAAATTAAGGATTTCTCATCACCATCTTTAAGAGAATTGAAAGAGGAAAAGAATTCAAAACGAATGAGGTCATTCCGAGTTCGGACGAAAAAGTTGTGGGCAAAACAAGATTTTTATCCAATACCGAAGAAAAGCAAGTATGCAAACGGGTACACATACTTAGTTCCGAAAATTTCTGCTGGAATTTGAGGTACGCATACTTAGAAAGTATGCAAACGGTTATGCATACTTGTGAAGGCCAAAACTCACGGTTAGGGTCTTTGTCGTATTTTCGGGTCGGGTTCTTGAACCAAACTTACTTGATGGCCAAGCAATGTAAACCTATATAAATAGTTATTATGCCTTTCACATGGGAGAATCAAACATCTCATATCACAAATTCTACATAAAAACCTAGGGTTTACCCCTTTAGGGGGAAACCACCATTATTCATTTTCTTTGTAATATGAGTAGCTAAATCCTTTGTTGATTAAGGATGAATTCAAAGTTCTCGCTTTATTAATAATACAAATCTATTTGAAGTTTTGATCATCATCGTTTGTTTTCATCATATCAAGGGTTTACGAGTGATTCTTAGATTGATTTGGAGTGCACGCTAGATTGATCTATTGATTGTTCTATTGCTAGTAAAAGTAAGGAGATAAGTAATCGTCGATTAACTCTCTACACAAGTAGAAATCGCGATACCTTACAGAGGGATTATGTGGAGGAATCGTGAGTGAAAACAACACCATCAGTAAACCATGATCTAAGAGTTTAACTACTGGATTAACCTAATTCACAAATCCTAAAGCGTTCGATTGGATTACACCTTTAGTGAGCTACTACTTGGTGGTTTGGTTAAATAGAATCTGATATTGGAGAGATTTTGTATCCGTGGTAAAAGGAGTTTTGGGATATCACTGAGCTAGTTGCTTTTCTACGGTTGGTGATGAATGGTTCTTACGAACAATAGATAAGTATTCTAATCCTGTTAACGCTTGGTAACGGCGAAAGATTCCTTGATCATCTCTTTTCTTTTATTATTATTATCTTTTTATTTACTTTAATCAAACACACCCCTTTATTATTTACTTTATTTTTCTGATCAAATAACCTATCAATTACACAGTTCTCTGTGGGAACGATCTCTTCCTACCGCTATATTACCAGTTAATTAGTGGGAAATATATTTATTAATTTGTTGTACCTACGACAGCGCATCAACGGAGTTTCATAGTGATGCCCATGCTTAACACGCTCCATTGGTAAGGCTTCGCAGCTATAAATGAGACTTATGCATCATTTATACTCTTCCGGCTAAGCTATGAAGCTTACTTGGTACATGATCCGCATACCTTCAACCAACTACCCCTCCCTATATATGTCAAAAAGACATTATCACAACTTTGATTGGGGGAGCAAAAATCATTCATCAACTCCCAATTTTATTACTCATGGTCGTTGCCATATATTTCCTGAATAACCGGCCAAGATGGTTGTACATTTTGTTCTGGCTCATAGGCCAGTTCCAATGTCCGGCCGTGATGGCTGAACATCTCTTGAGCCAAGTCCATTAAAGGGCCGTGATGGCTGTATTTCCAACTTTGGACCATAGGCCACTCCAATGTCCATCTGTGATTGTTGTACATTTTTAAGGTCATCCTGCTCTGGCCTGTGGCACCATTGTGATGCGATATTGTCCATAGTCCAATGACCCGTGTATTGCGCCATTTTGGCGCTACTTTTTTCTATGCCAGCCACCCGACTGGCCTAATGCATCATTTGATGCAAGATTGGACTTTGGCCAATATAGTTTACAACTTACACCCTCTTGGTGCCATATTGGCCTTGACCAATATGCCCACGCAATATGCCATTTTTTGGTAGCGTATTGGCCTAGGCCAATCTTCCCTTTTTCTACGCAACGGGGCTTGATATGAAGCTTCATATCAGGCCATGGCGCATCTTTGAGCATGCGCCATGCTAAAAAATACGGGGTGTTACAGTAAGACTGATAACACTGTCTTGTATTCCGAATATAGTATTTATATATTTCTCTAAATCAATTCGAAACATTCTTGAATAAACAACAATGACGCATATCATTCTTCCATGCTGTTTTTGAATGTTGAACTTGAATCATGATTTAGTTCCGAAAAATAAATTGTTCTCCACCGAATTTGATCAAGTATGAAAAAATGTTCATTAAGCTTATTCATTATATTTCGAGAAATTAGTAAACTAACTAATTTGCTCTCGACTCGAGATTCTTGTCTATGCAAGATACTCTAGTTAGTTATGCGACATCGTCTCAAGATAGAAAAGTGAATATAACTTGAGAAATAGGTGGTTCAGTCTTCACTTACCTTCTGTTGATGAAGTTTTCCAAAATCTTCGGTTGATCTTCGCCTTCAAATGGTAGAAAGCAAATGATGACTGGCTCATTTCTCAACTTCACTATCCTAGACCGAGACTTAACTAATTGTAGACTAGAAATCAAGATATAGTTTTGACGACTAAATTTGACAACAAGACTGATATAGAAACACTTGTCAGTTCGACCGAGCAATGCTCTAACAGTGAGACATATCCAACATTTTTTTATAGATTGGAATAATTCTTTATGAAAACATAGGGAACCAAATACATCCAACTTTCGTTTGGAAACCTGTGTAGACAAAACCTAATACGATAGAAAGTAGACCAAATGATCCTTGATAATATGTATATATAGTTTATATATAAACCTATACTCAATCAGTATGTATATAGACACATAGTCCGTGAACCTGATTGTTAAGCAAAGTACTTGGACAATCTCAAAACTCAATACTAGTCGTATCCAAATAATCCAATCGGAATTCTGCCAAGTGATTAAACTTGTTATCAATCTTTCAAGATACGAATTCTACAAGAAACAAGTCTCATAATCGATTAAAATTAAGTGGACACATCTACTTAGATTGAAAACGTACAAACCCGTGTAAATCCAACTATAAAGATAAACAATATAATTTGGAAAAGGAAAAACCAATACACTAGAAATTTGTTAACGAGGAAACCTCAATAACAGAAAAACCCTGGGACCTCGTCCAAATTTGAACGCCACTGTATTAAGCCTCTACAAACACTATCCTACTATCAAACTTCAGATTGGAATGTATTTGAAACCAAACCCATATTCCAAGCGATTGAGTTACAATCGTGCTCCTTATATCTCTTAAACCTCACAAGGTTCTACGCACTTGATTCCCTTAGCTGACGCCCTTTCCATCCTAAGAGTCGCTTCAGCCGAAGTACCAATCTTCCTCTAACCGATAAGGCCATTTGATTTTCGCTTAGATCAAAGGTCAAGTTGAGAAAATCTATTTGCAATAGAAAAAACTAGAAAACCTCACAAATCCAGAACTTAAGAATCCCGAAGAGAACTTTGTGATTACTATCTATCTTTTCCATAAGAGATTACGAGAACCTCGATAACAGAAAAGCAAGATCAGGATACACGGACTATCGAGGTAAAGATAGGCAGACCTAGCTTCACGAATCTCCAAAGTGATATCTTTTAGTCATATACATAATTACATTTCTCAGAGGAAACCTAGGTCAATATAGGACGACTCTATATTCAACTAGGACATAAAGTATCAGGGATTGCTTTTCCCAGTCGAAAGAGCATATATATTTATAGTTTTTCCAAGACCATGGGTTGTTTAGAGTTCAAGCTAAGATAACTTGAGAATCAAGTAAAATCTATTCTTGAAAAATACAACAGAAGAATATACAATCTGGTCCGGTTACAGAACCGTGTTTAATGACCGTTCGGTTTGGCAAGTTAGCCAAAGAACTAAAAATAATTTGATGTTCATTGAAACACCTAATATTTTAATCATGATGCACATACATAAGTGTTTAAGTGATCAATGCAGTCTTAATAGTGTTTAAGAGAGTTATAGCAATGCTAAACATGTTAAAATTAAGTCTTTAAGCATTTGCTAAAAAATAAACAGGGATAGTTAGTAAAACGGTTCATGAACCGTAAGGCTTGTTTAGTAGTCAGGGTTCAACGGTTCGTGAACCCTGTTCGCCAACTACTATCATATTATACCAACTTTGAAATTCAGTTCACCACGGTTCACCAACCGGGTTCGTGAGCTGTACTAAGGTTGTGAACTGTTTCGCCAACCTTCCTGAAACTCAGATATCTTTGGTTTGCAAACTGGTTTGCTAGCCTACCTGAGCAGAAATATCATAAGTTCATATTTCTCTCTTTATGATGTTTGAAACATTCCCAAGTGATAAAGTTATTTGCATGGGAAATTTTCAATTGATCCACAAATTAATTCACAGAACTAATATTGTTAAGGACCGTTGAACATCTTTGTTAAATTATATTTCGAGATTTTTCACAAGACAAGCTTGACTTGAAACTTCTTCCTTGTAAATATGCCAGAAGTCATATGACATAGTCTCAACAAATGAAATAATAAAATAGTGAGTAAAATTGAATGGTTCAGTCTTCACATACCTTATACAGAAGTTCTCCAAATGTCTTTGTCGATCTTTAGTCTTCAAGTGTGATCTCTGATACTCAAGTACAAATTCTAACCTAATATGATACTTGACTTAGTATACTAGAAATCAAGATGTAGTTTTAATCACCTAACATTGACAACAAGCTTGAGATAACAAAACTTGTGGGGTTCAACCTAGCAATGCTCTAAAACTTTGGTGAATATTAATATAAAGGTCAGATTGTTGGGACCATGGAGATACCAAACTGAAAAGATCCTCATATGCAGAATGCCTAGGTTTAACGAAAAATATTGGATTGCCACTAATCATTAGAAACTTTGAAGAGAATTGCAAAGAAGCTAGATGCAAATGGACTAAAACTCTAGACGCAGAAAAAACTAAGGCATTAATGGCCCTCTTGGAGGATGTGGAGTGGGCTATTGACAAATGAATCACGAAACTGGAGTTATAAAGTGATGCTCAAAATGTCATCCAAGAATAAATTCAAATACAAAAAAATAGTTTTACAGAAGATACTACCTTTTAAAATCGTTTGATTTTTGGTCTTGTGGTTATGTCGAGAGAGAGACACCAACCATCTAGCTGGCACCATAGCTAAACTTTTTTTCCAAAAGAAAAAGGTTATATTAAGATGAAAAGGCCAAGGAAGTACAAGAATACAGAAGATACAATGTCATAGTCTCGTAGACAAGGTCAGAGACTGCAAAACAACAAGGAACAAAAACTGCAACATTACATTACAGTAGCTACAAGTATGTTGCAGTTCATTGCAGAGACGAAAAAACAGATTTGTAAACACTCTTCTCAAAGTCGACATCGTCTACAATCCAAAAAACTTAGACTGCGCGATAAAAATTTGCAATCCCAAAACGAAGATTGTAGACCAATTTAGAGATAGAAATCAGAAACCTTGACCTTTAGTTAAAGAAAAGAAGCTGCATATAAGGCTATTACATATTCTAAATCCACCAATTGAGCCTGCGATACAGACAAGTTTACCACTGAACTACCAAGAAAACTTCCCATATGTAGACAACTCCGTTAGAGTGACCTTAGGTGATATCCAGAATTTCAGAAAAATCTTACGCATGAAATACCAATTCCTGATTCTCAAGCGTTTACTTTTATCCTTGTGGTGCTGCTAGTCAGCGTATATATGTGTCTTGGAATAGATTGCTTGGTTTCTCACTTTGTATCCCCGGATGCTTCCCGTTCTTGTTTTTCTTTTCCAATAAATTTTTAACCTTTTAAATAAAAAAAGAAAAAAAAATTGTTCCGTAGAATTGAACTTTGATATAGAAAACTCAATCCTCAAGGATGTCCACTAAGATTAAGACAAACTATAATTGCATTATATCACTGCGTTCCCTTGTTATTAAAAAGAAAAAATGATCTACTATGGAAGCCTGGATGGATGGAGAAGTCCCTTGTTTTAGACGCTTTTATACTCCTGTTCGTCTTTCCACATGTTCCGACTAAAACCAAATTCTGGACCCTTCAACCTGTTTTTCATTCCCCGCCCGGTATATACTGTTATTGTCGTTGTCTGTAATTGGTCAAGCTAGAAAATTCCTTTCCAGCATTTTTAGATTTATTTTTAAGAATCAACTTTGCTTTTGCTTTTCTATTTCATTCTTTAGATTGGATCTCATTTCATTGTCCAAAGTAAGTAGGCCTAACGCTTAAAAGCAGTTTAACTTTGACAAACCAGTTATTGGTGGGTCAAATAATGCATAAAGGCACGCACCAACAACTCAAAGCTCATGTCACATTCTATCCCATCCGGCATCGACCATCAAGTACTAAGGGAATTGTGATATGTAAAACTATACAAGTTATTTTGATTACTTTGCTAGTCTTGACTCCAATTGGGAAATTCCTCACGAGGGATCCGTGATGCATATATGTGATCCTCTTGTAAATCGTGCATTGCATCAGTTTTCTTTTCTATGACAACATTTTTCATTTAAAAAAAAAAGTTCTCATCATCATTTTTTGGCATTTCAAAATTGCAACTGCTAGCTTGAAAAAGATTTACCGTTATCACTGCAGTACAATGGTAGAATTTTTGAGTGATTATATTAAAAACCCGTGCTTTAAACTCGTTGGAGCCAAATTATCAACAACCAAAATTTGGACAAATTCAGGTGATGCAGCTTGCAGGTACACACATGAACCTCCGTTCTATATCCATCCATGCCATAAAATCCTGTCACAAATAAGAGTCTGTTTTTCTGCGCCATTTCCGTTTTGTTGGTGGAGTACGTAACGGTAAATTCTGAACCGCTGATGTCACCGTAACGACATTGTAGAAAGAAAAAAAGTAGGTGAAGTGCGAGTAGGGTTGTTCATGGTCGGTTTTGGTTCGGTTTCTAGCCAAACCAAAACCGAAACCAATATTATTGGTTTCTAAAAATCTAAACCAAACCAATCCATTAACCATTGGTTCGGTTTTCAAATGGTTCCAATTGGTTTCGGTTTGTCCCAGTGGTTTTTGGTTAACCAATAATTACGTCAAACCAAAAAAAAATACACAAATTTACAGATAAAAAAATCGTAGTTGCCGATAGTATTGGTTTACACAAATATACAGATAAAAAAAATCAAGAATAGTTAAAGCTTACTCTAATTCTAGAGACAAATGAAGATATATAATATATCTTAATTTAGATATTGACAAATAAAAAAGAAGGAAGACGGGAAGAAAAAAGTCGAGTAGCAGCAGCTGTAGTTGGGGGTGGAGAAGGGAAGCGGCTGAGAGAAGGAGAAAAAGAAAGAGGGAGAGTATCATAATGAAATATTAGATTTACGATTTTTATTTATCTTCTAAATTAATGGGTAGAATCTAATACTTTTAAATCGACGGTAGAAATTAAGTTTAAAAATTAATCGGTTCCCCAATGGTTTTTGGTTCGGTTTTCAGGTCAAACCAAAACCAAACCAATAATATCGATTTTTCAACATTTTTAACCAAACCAATCCAAATCTAAATGGTTTGGTCCGGTTTCTTGTTTATTGGTCTGGTTCGGTCGGTTTCCAACGATTAACCGACATCATGGTCAGCCCTAAGTGCGAGTGAGTGAAGAAACACAAGAATTAATAACAATCTATGTAACATCTCGATCCTATAAATACTCCATTAGTTATACCTAAAACCATCTCTTAAACCATTCACCAATCATCATACATACACATATTTTCTCTCTCTCGCATCGAAAATCTCTGTTCGTTTTTTCTCTCAAATCTCTAAATCAATGGCGTCCGAAGGTATTCTGTTGGGTATGGGTAATCCCCTTCTTGATATCTCTGCTGTCGTTGACGAGTCTTTCCTTGAGAAGTAATTCCCTCCTCCCTATCTCTCTTTTCTCTATCAAAATGCTTGTCAAGAACAATTGATTTTGTTTGCATTGCTTTCTATTCGCTAATCATGAATATTTTTTCAGATCGGAAATTGGTTTGTGGTTGTGTTTAATTTTGTAAAGTATGGATAGATTTGTAGTTTTCACACAGATTGATTGATGATTATGCAAATGGATAGATCTTATTTTGATAAGTCTAGATCTACTTGTTTTTGTCGGTATTTGTTAATGTTTCAGATCGTTTCAGCTGATTAATCCTGTTTTGTTATGCTGAATTTTATCATGAGAATGGATCAGATGAAAATTTCAGAACAGAAAACGTTTCTGTCTTTTTTTTCTTTTCATGGATCTGAGATTATGGATTTGATTGCATTTGATTTCCTTGTTTGAGGTTTATGAGAACTCAAGTTATATGAGGTTTATGAGAAATCTAAGGTTTTAACTTTGTCTGCTCTCACTGACAGATACGACATCAAGTTGAACAATGCTATCCTTGCAGAGGAAAAGCATGTGCCTATGTAAGTTCGTATTTTTTATTTGTTTCTTAATTTTTTGTTTATTGTTAAGTTTTAACTCTAATATGTTGTTATATATGCTGAACTGATGTGGCTTTCAATGTTATTAATAGGTACGATGAATTGGCTGCTAAGGACAATGTCGAGTACATTGCTGGAGGTAATGCGAAGGTTTCATTGTTGTTATGTGTGTTTCCTTTATCGCATTTTTATCTGGGTTTTTATGCTGATTATGATTTTGTTATTTGGATATGAATGTACAGGTGCAACTCAAAATTCTATCAGGGTTGCTCAGGTATATTAATTGACCCTTTCTGTTATTTGGTGGGTTATATGATATTGTTATTGTAGTAGGCTGAGCTTTTCTCTTTTTTCTTTTGCAGTGGATGCTACAAACTCCTGGTGCCACTAGTTTCATTGGTTGCATCGGAAAGGATAAATATGGTGAAGAGATGACAAAAAACTCAAAGCTTGCTGGTCTTAATGTAATTATTTTAATGTCTTTGATTGTTTTGTTTTATGATTTTCGTATCACTAGTTATTAATGTCAGGAAAGAAGTCTCTTGATTAATTCCTAATAATATCTGTTAATCAGGTTCATTATTATGAGGATGAGACCGCAGCTACCGGTACATGTGCCGTTTGTGTTGTTGGTGGCGAGAGGTGTGTCCTGCTTCATATTCTTCGACGCATTTTATTAAGCTTTTGTGGTTGAATAGTCTTTCTAAAATTTCAATTGTAGTAAAAATTCTTTGATGCCTCTGTAAGATCCCTACTTTGAGTGAAATGTTTTATTCCAAATACATATCAATTTTTATACTATGATTCATTAACAGCGTGATAACTTGCCTAAAACATATAACAGAATTTCATGATAATAAACTTTAATACAGATCCTCGTTAAGAGAGCAGCTTGGGAATTGGAAAATGCACCTGTCGTACTTGACTAGATTAACACTTGGCTGCACATTTTGTTAAATGTGTGATATTTAGCCGCTTAAGATAATTAGGGTAGATTTCAGATTTTATTCCATGCTGAATCAGATTTACACCCTACAACCAGCATGCTCTAGTACATAATTAAACTGAAAATGTCGTAGCATGAAAACATTTTACACTCTGAGACACCCAATTTAACTGAAGTCTAGTATGTGCCAAAACTCAAATACTGTTTGATTACTATTAGTTACATTGTTGTTTCTTGATACTGACAAAGGCATAAACAGGTCTCTCATTGCTAACTTGGCCGCAGCGAATTGCTACAAATCGGAACATCTACAGAAACCAGAAAACTGGGCTTTGGGTAACCATTTCTTTCGTGATCTTTATTCTTGTTCTTTTCCTTTATATGGAGATTTGTTTGGTTAACTTTTTACAAACCCTGTATGGACAGTGGAGAAGGCCAAATACTATTACATTGCCGGATTTTTCCTCACTGTTTCCCCTGACTCCATTCAGCTTGTAGCTGAGCATGCCGCTAAAAACAACAAGGTAACCTTACATGCACATTGCTACAAGTCTCTCTCTCTCTCTCTCTCTCTCTCTCTCTCTCTCTCTCTCTCTCTCTCTCTCTATCTATCTCTCTCTCTCTCTCTCTCTCTCAACATTTTGTCTTTCACCCTTTTGTAGGTCTTCTGTCACAATCTTTCTGCTCCTTTCATCTGTGAGTTCTTCAAGGGTGTCCAGGAGAATGTTCTTCCGTAAGTATTTTTGTACTTGGTGTCGCTATGTTAGTACGAGTCTCAAAATGTAGTAAATATATGGTAAATGTGTGTTTTCAGATACGTGGATTATCTTTTCGGAAACGAGTCAGAAGCAAGGACTTTCTCAAAGGTTCACGGCTGGGAGGTAATAATAATAATTTTCAGATTTGGACATCTTCTGTGTTTAAACAAGCTGCTGGTTTGAGACACTTTTTTGTTTCTTGCCAGACCGAGGATGTTGAGAAGATTGCTTTGAAGATTTCTGAGTTGCCCAAGGTATCAGGCCGCAAGAGAATTGCTGTCATCAGTCAAGGTGCAGACCCTGTTGTTGTTGCAACTGACGGAAAGGTGACAACTTACCCTGTTATCCCTCTACCAAAGGAGAAACTTGTTGACACTAATGGAGCAGGTAATGTGCTCTTCGCACTCTATTCCTAATGCATGTTATGAAAATTATCGCTATCTACTTTAATGCAAACATTAGGATTCGGATATTGGGATTCAACTTACCTTCCTGCGTATTGGGATTCTGATTACAATAAGTTCTCTATTTTGCGTTCTTTCTCTTAGGCTTCCCATGTGAATAATCTCTATAGCACCAGAAAAATAAAATGAGCCATTTTGAGATGATAGTAGAATCAGTGCAACGTTATGTACCAACCCATATTTTGTTGTATTGTCTTTGTATTGTTTGTCCTAGAGTGCTAATGTTTGAAATGTTGTTATGTTTTTGTTGCAGGGGATGCCTTTGTTGGTGGATTTTTGTCTCAGCTGGTCCTAGAGAAGCCAATCGAGGAGTGTATTAGAGCTGGGTGTTACGCAGCAAATGTTATCATCCAAAGGTCTGGCTGCACATACCCTGAGAAGCCTTCCTTTGAGTAATTGGGGGGGTTTACCCGGCCTCCTATAGGTGTCTCGTTTTAAGAATTATTATTGATAACTGAATTGTAAGCTCTAGGCCAGATTTTATCCTCTGGTAGTAGAATTTCTGAATTCTTAATCATTTCAAGGGAGACCGTATCGATTTGTATTTGCTCTTATTCATCTATCTATGAGTTCTATTCTGGATTTTATTATAACCACATCAATACTTTTGTTGGGATCCTGGTCCCACATTGGTTAGATGAGGCTTAATTGTTAGTTTATAAGTCAACGCGTTCTCTCATCTAGTCAACCGGTTTTCGACTTGAGTTCTACCCATGGGTTTATGACGAGTTTACGGTCGGTACCCTAACATGGCTTATGACGAGTTTAGGGTCGGTACCCTAACATTTGGTATCAGAGCCAACCACCACGATCCATGCCTGATTCACGAAAGGGGTGACCTATATGCTATATTAAAGTGTTGGGGTACCTATGTATGGGCGTAGTTGTCACCCGCATTGAGTACTGATAGGGGAGTGAAGCCGCCATAAGAGAAAAGGCTACCTTCGGGTCAGTGTTGGTAGAGTGGGCCAACGAGGACGTTGGGTCTGGAAACGTGATGGGATGTTGGGATCCTAGTCCCATATTGGTTGAACCATAATATTGGGCATATCAAAATCTTCCAAGGCATACTGAATGAAGACAAAAAAAGGTTGTGAAATAGCAAAATCAGATAACCCCTTAACCCAAATTTTTTTAATGGCAAATCTGCCCTTTACTTATTAGTGTTATTAATCTTGATTAGTGATTAAATATTTTGTTTAATAATTAAAATAATTTTCAGAATTATAAGAGTTGTTTAGATGAAAATTTTGGGGAAAAAAAATCAAAGTTTTGGTTTGGTTAAGAAGGAGAGAAAGAGAAGGAGAAAGTGAGAAAATTCTAATTCTTGATTCAATGGAGGATGAGGAGTGTCATATATCATCTAAAAAACCTAGGAAAATACACATCAACTACAATAATGATTCCCAAATGGTTGATTTCCTAGATTACGAGAACGATTCAATTGAGGATGAAAAGGTTCGGCTTACATTTATGAGCCGAACCGATCCCTTTATGAATAGTTCGGCTAGCTGAAACTGTTTAGGTATGCGCCGAACATTTGCTAGACACTAGTTCGGCTTGTATAAAATTTTCCTAGAAAGCCGAACCTATTCCTGAGAGTTCTGGAATAAAAAATGTTAATGGTTCGGCTTATATAATGAAAATCGTATCAGCCGAACTGTTCATATACACTTTCAGGCTGAAAATTTGAAGAACCGTTCGGCTCAAAAACAACAACATTATGCGCCGAACCTAGGTTCGGCTCACAACGCAACTAAATTATGCGCCGAACCTAGGTTCGGCTCACAACTCACCTAAATTATGCGTCGAACCTTGATCTGAAACCTGGATATTGACAACTAATGAACAGTTCGGCAAGCTGAAAGTGTTATTGTTATGAGCCGAACCAACTAGTTCGGCTTGTTTAAAAATATCATAATGAGCCGAACCTAGTCCTATGTGATCTGGAAGAAAAATTATGTGAGGTTCGGCTCATAGATGTAAGCCGAACTGTTCATCAATGGGTTGGTTCGGCTCATAGATGTAAGCCGAACCTATTCATGAGAGTTCAGGAATAAAAAATGTTAATGGTTCAGCTTATATAATGAAAATCGTAGATTTTAACCCATTAAAATCAAGTAGATTTTATCTTCATCTTCAAGAGAATGAAAATACGAAGATAACGCAAAAAGAATGAGGCCATTCCGACATTGGACGAAGAAGTTATGATCAAAACAAGATCGAAAGAATTCAGTATACAGCGGGAAGTTCGGCTGATAACTCATCAACACGAGTCAGCCGAACCTAAAGCCTATAAATCAATATTTTCGAAGTGTTTAAGGGTATATAGGTCATTCATACCCATTAGACACCTCTTATCAATACACCCTGGTTAGGAAAATGACTTTGTATGCCTATAAAGTTTTTGGTATGCCCAATATTATGGTTCTATTGGTTAGAGGGGCTTAATTGGTAGATTATAAGTCAATGGGTTACCTCATCTAATCAACCGATTTTCGAGTTGAGTTCTACCCATGAATTTATGACGAGTTTATGATCGGTACCCTAACAACGTTCCATACTCTTTTAAATCTCAAAACAATATTAAAGATTTCATAATAATAGGTGAGGATACTAAGATTGCTAATACGTTTCACTGTATCACTAAAAATGTATGGAACATAATAGTGGTGTAGATGTACTAATTGATACAAGCTAGTATTAACTTATGTATATACAGGAATGTATAAAGAAGCCCAAACAAGAAAGCGGTATTTCATCTCTCAGTTCTTGCAAAATGAGAACATTCAGGGCCTATATATAGGCTAGACTTATATGACATGATGAATAGAATAGCGACGCATGGCCGTCTACATGTCAATTTCCTACTAAGCCTAAGGTATAAACATTATCTATTAATGATCATGTTTATCTAACTAAACTTGCATTTTAGCCGACCTTTGAGTCTAGCAAAATCTAGACTGTTCTCAAAGTGGGTCCCATGAAATGTGATCATGTGGTCAGCCATACTCTGAAAGTCTGATATATATAACACTTCCTTTTGGATGACCACCATTTTTAGATTGTTATATCCTTGTTAATTTCTTGTCAGGAAAACTCGTGTCAGTAAAAACTTGAATCAGATAATGTGGGCGTTTATCTAACCACACCTCGAAAAATTCTATGGATATTCATCTCTTTAGATGATGATCATCGTTCTAAGATTGTTATCTCATTAAAAACCTCGTCAGGAAAAACCACTGGGACAAAAATCTGAACGTAGGAAAACATGAGTTCTCGGAACAATGATAAATCCGTAGATGTTGCCTCGTTAAAACCTTGCCCGAAAAAAAAACCCAGAGGGACAAAAACCAGGACGAAGGAAAAAGAGTACAACATGGTGAACTGCGGATAGCAGTGGACTCGCATGCCTCATTAAAACCTTGACAAGGAAAACCACAGTGGGAAAAACCTTGACTAAGGAAAAAGAGTACACGACGCAATGTCCAACATTTCCAATATCCATAGTCTTTTATGGCTTTACTCCCCTTGATGAGTAGTCTTCTCAGTTGATCACTGTGCTTGATAATATTGCATAGAGACCTCGAACCATCCTTTATTATCTTCAGCGGCTTCCTTTGCTTGAGAAACTTGGTCTGATTTTACTCTGTGCAATTTCTTAATAATCATCTGGTTGTATCAGCCTTTATTCTCCACTAATTTTGTCTGAACAATCATAACCGATCGGAGGATGAGCAAGTATCCTCTACTACCAGACTATTAGCTAGGAAAATGTTTAGCTTCTTTATCAAACCTGCCAAAAATCAAAACTTAAATAGCCTGATTAGCTTTTCTCTGTGGAGACATCTAGCGATCTTTTATGCGAAAGATCAAGCTTAATGGTACCACGAAGATGAAGGGGTTTTCTTCGGACCAATGTCTCGATATTTGTGCCGGATAGAACCAGACTTACATGTTTACTACAGACCCAATATCAGGTACCTATAACATATCTCAGTTAATGTACCATTAGTTTACACATCTTTTGTGCAATACAAACCACAAAGTGATACATCTCCTCGGTTGAGATGTAAGTCGATCAATCTTAAAAATAAGAGATCGAATGATTAGCTTATCCATTTAAACATGTCTAAACCTTTATGGTTGACGAAATTAAATGACTTCTATCTACAATGCTCAATCAAATTGAGCCCTTGTTTTACCGAGATTTTCCATCTTGAACTCCTGCTTTAAGCATTTTTGTGCTTGGATAATTTTTTTCAGGAGTTCCAATCAAATAGATGTTGTATATTTCAAATCTAGTAAATACACAGTTTATGATCATATAAAATGGTTCCCATGTCCCTAGGTAATATAAGCATTCACTTAGACGATTGATCACTTTCGTCCTTATTGAGTAAATGCTATGACATGGTAATTTTACTGAAAAAAACTTCAGGAATTTACATGCAGTTTTCTGTATTTAGTCTTTCATATAGATCTGCAGTAACCATATCAACTAGATGCACATCGAGTCCTTAAACACTGCCAGAAAAATACGATAAAGGTAGATGCATCCATAATATGGAATATGTTACAAAGAAATCCATCTCAGGTTCCTGTAAAAGACTTTGTGTCATTAGTTGACCTTACTTTTCTCACTATGCACATACACCCACCTGTAGCCACTAAGGGTTACATTATCGGATCTCGGAACTGCAAACACCCGTTTGTGGCTAAGAGTAGCTCTCAATATCGAGTGTTTGGCCTGCAGTACCAACGCTATGCATTTTGCAAGAAATTGATATTCTGCTTAGATTTCTCCTTTAACCAATCATACTTTTGATTAAATTCCAACACCAACATCATCTATGACAGAATCATTAGATACGTTTGAGTATGTCACCAACAATCATTGGATTACGATCGCAAATTTCTTTATTGCATGCATGCCTTTTGGAAATCCTCTCATTTTGAGGTTCCACAGCCTTTGCAGAGACATTCTCTTATTAAGAGAACTATACTTAGAGAAATTAGATCTTCCTTTGATAGTCTCTTTGAGCGCACTATTTTTCAATGATTGTGACTGGCTCTTCTTTTAAGAGGTGCAGAATATTTCAAGTCAACTAGTCATCCATGCTCAAGGTGTGTTCTAAGTGACACACTTGCTACTACATTTACAGCTTCTCAAGGAAGCAATTTGATTTGCAATCTCTGAAGATGTCAAATCTTCGGCATGTCTTTCAGTGATGAAAACATCAAGATAAGATACATCCTGGTTTATCTTTGTGTAAACCAAAATACTTCACGCCGTTTTCAGGCGACATCCTTTCCTCCCCCAAACGGTGGGAAGACTTTCTCATCAAATTTGCAAATCCTGTAGTAGAGTAGTAACGACGGTGGAATATAGCACGTCTCAAAAAAAACAGAAAACATGAAAATGGTTTCATGAGTAATAAGTTCCAAAATGCTTTATGAATGAGTCTACTAAACCATTCAATGAATGCACAAGAACAATAAATTACTCACCATCAATGCCCAAATCATCACTAAGATCATACGACATCAACGACTGATAATCAAGAGTTTCATTCAAAACCTATATGAGTATAGATACACAGTTACCATCCCAGGTGATATGTCCAGTCATTTATGACTACCAAACCATACTTCTATCAACCTGGTTAGTGTCTGCGTAAACTCATTTTCAAGGGGTGGCGCTTCATAACAAGCGACCTTAATTAGTTTTTCTCACTACACTTTTATTTAAGCATCCAATTTGTAATCAATGCTAAGACAAAAGTCTTAGAAGCGTACAAGGGAGAAAACAACACAATATGGACTAAGGACCATACTTGCCAATCTATAAACTCTGTCGATAATTCCTGTGCAAAGGCGGGATATCCGCCCACATCGATTTTAGTAGCTACTCAGAGTATTATCGACGACCAGTTAATACCCAGTTAATAACGATCTTACATCATTCTCTAGAGCACGAGGATATCCTAATCCATTGATACCAAACTTCAATATGCGGATATTCTTTTCAAAATATATCAACGCAACTTTTATGGATGTGCTCCTCGTTAGGAGGGATTTCAACTCATCACTCAAAGAGAATATGGATGTTATCTGATTAGATTGGCATACCTCATATAAGAGGTTTTCGTCTATGCTGTTAAGCATATTCTCAGACGAAACAGTCGCTGCGATTCCATGGCATGCCCTGCAAGGACTTTCTTGCGCCGAATCAAGCAAGCACACTCTTGCTAAATCTAGCAACAAAGTAGTCTCTAACACCTCAGGCATGTCTCGGTGTGAGAATTTAGATGATACACAATTGGAATTAACCAATATCGTCGACGATTCTCCCCCTGATCCTTAGGCGGGATGTCTCATTAACAGAACATTCAGTTATGCATGACTCAACCTATCAAGGGAGCAACTGGGTGCAGAAAACAATAATAACACGCAACCCAGGAGAGGTAACTGATCAGGTTTCCTCTCTCGTTTACTGTCCAGCTGGGATAATTTTAAGAATTTACATTTCCATGTAAAATTAACAGTAAACTGTAAACGAATTCTGTGACCATAGACATTATCTCAATATCAGTACCAATCCTGCCAAGATGACCGATAGAGATCAACAATAATGAACGGTATTTCAAATGCGCGTATCGTGTCTTTTATGTCACAACGATAGCAGAGCTCTTCCAGGCTCAAAGATGGTTATTCACCCAATCATTATGCTACCGTCCCGTATTATTCCACTTCTAGTGGTATGGTGCTCATCAGGTTCTTAAACCCGAGAACTATTGTGGTCTTCATATTCAAATATGCCTACCACAATTGTATTTTCCTTCTTCGCCAAAGATAAAATTATTTTCATAGGTACTAGTGCAAATTTAATTCACCAAATTCGGGATTTTAGGATTTTAGGTAATTTAATTCCACTTCTAGTGGTATGGTAATAGCTCAGGCGGCGAGAAGACATGATATTAACTCTAAATATCATTTACAAAAATGCAACACTCATTATCGCTCGGCCTTTGTATATCTACGAGGCGCAATTAACATTTGCAGCACTCAGTATTGTTGACACAACATATACAAAGTGAAAATTAAGCACTAGCTCCTTAAAGCTCGTCGATGCATATAATTGGCGCATATAATGCATGTCGTAAAGCTAGCAGGAACATATAAGGGCGCAAACTATGTGACTCTCCTTATTGCTCGCCGCAAAATTATATACGGTGCATATATACCTTCTCTAAAATCAGCCGAATTAACTACCACGAAAATCAACGGTGAAACAAGGAAGAAAATATTCAAAATATAATCTATACGGTTCTAACATATTACCGACAAATCTCAAATTTCGTCAGTTAGGGTCGACGAAATATTAATTTATCAAAGTTGAAATATGAACACATTCTTTATACCTTAAAAGAAATTGTCTCGATACCAATTGCAGCTCATTTCAAGGGCCGCTGGTAGAGACTGACTAACCGTGTTAACCCGATGTCCATTTTTCATCGCATTCCGACCTTTGGTGGAACGACTTTGAATTCCAGAGATTACTATAGCAAAGGAATATTAAAATTTTGCAATCCTGCTGGATGCAACAATTCTTCGCTTTGCCGATATTAAAACGTTACCACCACAAAATCATTTGTGTACCAACAAAGGTAATTCTATTCTCTATGCTATCCAAAAGGACGCGGAAAAACCTTCCGTTGATTGGTTAAAAAGGAAAATAGCAAAACGCTACCAAAATTCAAATATTTGGATAAATTCAGAAATCGAATAACATCACAAATATGAGTCCTTGCTAATACATATCTATTTTGGATGTCTCTTCATATACCGTATAATTTTTGTGCTCCAAATAGCACACACAAGGAACGACAAGATGCCTAACTTCAGTTTTAACAAGTCCTAATCAAAATAAGATACGAAGTTAGATACTATGAAAATTTATGCATAAAACTACTCAATAATAGTTAAATGAAATATGCAAGAGTCGAAGAGAATTGTCCATTTCTGTATCATCAGCCCCGCCGAATACCACCGAGCAATTCGTGCTGATAACGTTTCATAATAATAGGCGAGGATACTAAGACTGCTAATACGTTTCACTGTATCACTAAAAATGTATGGAACATAGTAGTGGTGTAGATGTACTTATTGATATAAGCTAGTATTAATTTATGTATATACAGGAAGGGAAAATTAGGGGGAGACCCAAAAAAAATAATATTCTCATTGTCAAACCCACAATTAATTTTAGTTTTTGTAACATCCATAATTATTTCCGTGACACCCATAATTATAAGAAATTGTTAAAAATGTACGCATCAGGGATTATGCATCCGCATGACAGGTTATGCATCAGGGGTATAATTGGCAACGCAACTTGGATATAACATATCTAAAAATACGTGCCTTGGAATTTTACAAATTTTATATCGTTGGAAATCTTTTTAAGAGAGCTACGCAACGAGTACAAACAAGAATATCAAAAAAAAAATCACGAAAAAATCAGAGGTGATCATCATTTTAGGAAAATTTTTCGAAAACTTGATACATAACCATTATGCAGCCACCAAAAAAGATGCATAACACATTCTGCAGATGCATAACGAATTATGCAACCATTTTCTCCACTGCATAACAAATTATGCATTTGGATAACAAAGTTATGCATTGTTTTGGTTGATTTTAGTGTGTACATAAAAAAATGGGGATTTTAATAAAGTACCACACTTCCAATTTGCAGTTTAAGAAAATGCCACCGTTTTTTTCAGAGTTTATTTAATGCCACACGTTTGACCTTTTCCATCCAAAAAAACTGTTGCCATCAGTTAGTGCATAGGTGGCATTTATCCAGCTTAGTAAAAGACATATACACCCTCAGCTTCTCTTGCCCTTTCTTCACTTTAGTCACAACTCTATCTCTGCTTAAACATCTCAACTCCATTTACTCCAGCCATCACCCTGTAATCTGGCATACTCAGCTTCACCAGGACCACGGACAGCTTAACCTCCTTTTAACCTCCTTTCTTCATTTCCAGCAATCTCTGCCTGCGAACACATCAGAACTACCACCAAACTGCAGCGGCAACAATACCAGCTGCACCATTTCACCTCATAAACATACATCTCCTCATACCATTTCCAGTGCCAATTCAATTTCATTACCAGCACATCTTTTACTCATCTCTCTTGCAATCTCGCCATGTCCAGTTCAACAGCATCATACCCATCCGTAATCCATCACCGATTCCTCCTTGTTCTTGGGTTACCTGCAACATCCACCAGTAAAACTCTCCAGCATCAACACTGTCATGTCACCTGTCCTAGCATTCATCTAAGTCACCAAATACCCATGGAACTTTGTAGCAACACTTCAGTTCCATGGCAATTCATCACCAACCATCGCAGTCATTTTCTCTTGCTTCATCTCAATAGCCTACAACAACTCCCTGCAGCTCCTGTGACATTAACCAAGCACAAACCACCTTGTACACAGGCTCAACTGGTAGAAACTGATCTTGAAGAGGTGAAGAAAAAACCATTTAGGACTTTTATCGAACACCTATTGTGCCATTCTCATCTTGGTGTAACATTGAAATTTCTAGCGCTTCTAAACTCACCGAAACACCTGCAAATTCACAACAAGCCATGACATCACCACCAGTATCAGCCACCAATACTGCTTCATCACGACAACCATCATAATCAAAACAATTTACAGTAAAAAACAATTAGAAACCCTAATTAACATACGAAACTGGAAAAAAAATGAAAATCAAGCTAAACCCTATTCTTAAAACAACCTGAATTCTAGTGAATTAAACATAATTTTGACGAACCCTAAAATTATTTCCCAAAACTTTAAGAAAGAATTTTGACAAATCCTATATGTAGGTTTCACAAAACTGATTTTGATACCATCTCATCAATGTTCTTGCTTCATCACAAAATTCTAACCAATTCTCGATTTGATTCAAACCCACAATCATCACAACATCCATCAGATCAATATCTTGATCTCTATCGGCAAATCAAACCCAATGTTCAATTTATTCTCAATTATCCACGACTGTAGCTCAGTTCAATTTCATCATTGTACCCTATCAATTCTTCTTCATCTTCCATTTCTAGAGATCGACAACAACATCAACTCCAAATGTTCATCTCAATCACCAAGAACACCTCCAATTTTAAAACAAATACTCAATTTGAACCTTCACAACCTCAACAGATCTAATTCTCATATCCATCTTCATTTTCTACTCGATATCATCTCTCAATTTCTCTGTTTTTTTCTCGACCTAGTTCTCGGCAATAATAGCAGCAGCTGCTGCTTTTCTCCTCTCTCAGATTCTTTGTTCTGCTTTCTTCTAATTAGCGATTCACAAGTCTTTAAGGATTGTGAAGGGTAAATAGGGAATGATAACATATTTTCTTGACTTGATCAACGCATATAGACCGGTTTGGTAGGCCCTGACGGAATATTTAACGGTTGTGGCATTTAATTAACTCTGAAAAAAACGGTGGCATTTTCTTGAATCGGGATTTGCAAGTGTGGCAGTTTGTTAAAAATCCCTAAAAAAATTGATGCATAATGCAGTATGCATCCATATTTACGGATGCATATAAGATTATGCATTTATTTTCTCGATGCATAAAAGATTGTGCAACAATTTTATCGATGCATAATGCATTATGCAGTTATATTTTCGGATACATAACAGGTTATGCATCTATTTTCACGACTGCATAACATGTTAATGTAGATATTATTGTAGGTGCATGACAAGTTATGAAACCTTATTTTTTGTTGGTTTCAATACTAAGAAAAAAGTAGCTGCATAACGTGTTATGCAACCGTTTTCTGGACTGCATAACAAGTTATGCAACAACTTTTGTAGATGCATAACAGGTTATGCAACCATTTTCATAGCTGCATAACAAATTATTCAACCATTATGACCAAACATCAACACCAATATGACCAAATACATATGTGGCTTCCCAACCAACAACACCAACACCTCTCAAAAACGACTAAAACTATAAAGTACCATAACAATTCTGAAAAAAGCAACAAAACAAAAGCATCCACAACAACTATTTTCCACTGCCCCTTGAAAAACAACCAATGAACCCATTGAAACCGGCAGCAAACCTTTGTTACAGGGTCAAGAAAATATGGCAAACTAACCCACCTTTCTTCCTTGTTTTCTCGTCAAATACCAGAGCCAAATACTCATGTATTCATAAGCAATTTGTTCTTGAATCCAGCTCAACTGTAATCTTCTAAACGGACTCAGACACCACTTTAAATCCTCTCCAAAACCTGTGCAAAGACTCACCACTCTATAGTTAAAAGGTGGCAACAAGAACTGGTCGGTCATTCAGGCATTTAGCCAAGCACCTTGTGTGCAGTTTTGAGTTGGTGACGGATTGTGTAATGAATGCATCTTGGAAACTACCAGAAAATGTGGATTAGAGACAAACCCACTGTCCTAAACATTCACATAAACCTCAGACATTCATCAAAATGCACTTTATTCACTGAAGTTAACAACAACAACAACTTGCCTCTCTTCCCTGGATGATATAACTTCTGAAACTGTTCACTATCAATCCTTGTTGTGAAGCCAAATTCGATAAAAACACATCTTCATTTTCTTCTCCGCTTCACATTCCTTGTCTTAACCTCCTCCATTACTCACCCAAATCGATGGCAGCAACTCGTTTTCTTCCTTATCTCCATCGGCCAAAACTTCCATCTCTTATACCTTCTATTGATACCTTCACATACGACGATGGAACCACTGTCAAACTTCTGAATCGACCAACCAATTTCTCCATCTTCCTGTGTTGAACTCACATCACAATTTCGAGACCATCTGCTGCCATCTTGAAATCAAAGACAAACCCAAGTTCTTAAATTTTCTCAACATCATAGACCCACCTTCGAATTCCTCTTCCTTTCCAATCAACACACAGACTACAACCCATTTTTCGCAATTCAAAATCAGCAATTTCTTCTCATCTGCTTTGATTTCAAAATCTCATAGATCCCCTTTCCTCTTCTTGAACAGCAACCTTCCATCTGATTGAAAAAACCCCAATCTTAGTTTCTTCTTTCATTCAACCAAAATCATAGTAGCAAACTCTCTCTCGAATCTTGGTTGTCTAAATTCTTCGATTTCTTTATCTGAGTTAAAAAGAATTGAAGAAGATGATGAAGAAGAAAAAAGAACGACAACCGAATTTTATAAATTATGGGTTTGAAAATAATTTTCTTCCAGAAAATGAATGCTTGCCTTTAGTTTGGGAGCGTGGATTTCACAATGAAAAGATCTGGGAGAATGGATTTCCCTATTGTTTTCACATACAGGAATGTATAAAGAAGCCCAAACAAAAAAGCGGGATTTCATTTCTTCTCAGTTCTTACAAAATGTGAACATTCAGGGCCTATATATAGGCTAGACTTATATGACATGATGAATAGAATAGCGACGCATGGCCGTCTACATGTCAATTTCCTACTAAGCCTAAGGTATAAACATTATCTATTAATGATCATGTTTATCTAACTAAACTTGCATTTTAGTCGACCTTTGAGTCTAGCAAAATCTAAACTGTTCTCAAAGTGGGTCCCATGAAATATGGTCAGCCGTACTCTGAAAGCCTGATATATATATTACAAAAATATGATTTTACCTGCAAAGAGAAATTCCGAGCATTCTTTGGTAAATCTCACAGCTAATTGTGTTTGCCCATGACTGCTCTAAAAGAAAATTGAAGTTTTCATATGGTTTTTCGTAACCGACTAATAGAAAATCCAATGCGATTTCACAGTAAAAATAAATTCAAATTTTACCTTTTTATCTCTACTCCTTTCCTTAGAGCGTCCACGGTGGGAGAGTAAACCCAAATATTTGGTCTTTTGAACAGACGTAGTGGAACGTACTATCGATCAAATTTTGATCAACGACTAAAACCCAGAGTATATTTGGTCTGGGACCAAAACTAAACCCAGATATAGTCGAGCGTTGATATACTTCACGCCCCACCACCAGGCGGACATATAGTGCACGTCCCACATCAGGCGTTGGTATAGTCTACGCCCCACACCAGGCGTTGGTATAGTTTACGCTCCACATGGGGCGTACGTACAGTCTACGCCCCATTTTTTTTTTTTAGTGCACGTCCCAATCAGGTGTTGGTATAGTCTACGCCCCACACCAGGCGAACGTATAATGTACGTCTGACCAAATTTAGTCTTTCCACCGTACCGTCACACACCATACTAAACCCAAAATTTGATCTTTTTTTTCCTCTTTGGTCTTTGGTTATACTCGCACCACTGCAGTTGCTCTTAGTATGGCTAACACTAAGTCCCATCCAATCACAAGATGAGTTTTCATCACCCAGACTAAAAAGTAAGTCAACAAAACATGGACATTACTTTTCCGCTATTGGTGTGGACTGGAGGCAAATCCAAAATCCCTGCGCGTAGAAAAAACGCGCGGTTATGACTGGCAATAGGGCTGTCAATAGATAAAAATCCGTCGGATATTGGCAATACCGATAAGGTTAAGGTTAAGGGTTATCGGATATCCGGTATCCGATAATATCCGTCGGAATTCAAAAATTCAATATCGATAAGGTTAAGGATAAGCTATCGGATATCGGATATTATTCCGTTAATTTTCGTTATCTACTCATGATACAAAAAACTTCCAATAATTTCCGATAATTTCCGTTAATATTCAATAATTTCCGATAATTTCCGTTAATATTCGATAATTTCCGATATTTACTTAGGAGAGACGTAATCAAATGGCTAAAGAGTAAACCTAAAGGGTATTAGGTATCGAAAATTTCCGAAAATTTTATGATATAGTTATACACTAACGGTATCGGATATTAACCTAACGGAAACTCCCTTAACCGGTACCGTTATGTTAATAAACGGATATCCGTTACGTTAAGGTTATCGGATATCGGATAGCCGTTATGTCGGATATTAACCTAACGGAATCCGGATGTTCGGAAACGGATACCGGATATCGAATATCCATTGACAGCCCTAACTGGCAACAAGAACTGTTAAAAAAAAAAAAAAAAAAAAAATTCGTTAATCGGTAATTAGTCCAATTACCACTTTACCCTCAATCAATTTAAGTATCGGACACCTAGTCCTCCTCCCCAATAAACTCGCAAGATAGAGATAGAGAGAGAAAACAGAGAAAAGAAAACCCTGGAAATCGCCATGAACAGAGCAGCAACAGCACCAAGATTAGAGTTACGAACAACAGCACAACTAATCAAACAAACCTCAGTATCATTCTCCACAAGTTTGTATACATTTTTATTTCTATCTTTATTATTATTCTTTTTTAGAACTAGCGTTGAAAATGGAACTTTAATAATAACTTCATTCATCGATCGAGATCCATCTTTAAAAGCTCTATTATCTCGTATTGATTTATCTGGTAGAAATATTAAATCATCGAATACAGAAGATAATAGTTTCAGCAGTAGTGGTAGTACTAGTAGTGGTGGAGGAACGAGTAGATCTAATTTTAATAATAATCGTGGGAGAAGGAGAAGAAGACCTTTTCTTCATCTAAGTCGAGTTGGTACTTTAGATGATGATTTCTTTTCTACTGATGATGATATTGATAATGATAGAGGTTTGTTTGGTTTTGGTAAGAAAGGGATGATTAATGTTACTACTGTGAATTTGAGTTATTTGTTTAGAGGATATTATGATGATGATGGGGTTATGTTGAAAGAAATTGTTGCTTCTGGTGGGTTTCAATTTAAAGATGAGGGTTCGGTTATGAATAATGATGGTGGAGTTGTTGGGAATGAAGAGGAAGAAGGGGATTTTCAGTTTTTTATGAAGGGGTTGGAATTGGGGCGGTTTTATATTTGGTAACACATTCGTGTATTCTTGGTGTAGTGTTCTTTGTTGTGGTGAATAATCATTTAGGGAAGCATGTTTCGTTTGTGAAAAATATTTGGGGAGGATCGAAATTGGGGGTGAGGAGGGTTTCTGGGTTTATTATACTTATGAGATGGGCTGTTAGAGATGCAATGACGCAACTTCTTGGTTTATGGTTCTTTAGTGAAATTGAAGATCAACACTCGTTTTTCAAACTATTTATTAGGTTGAAATTGATGCCGTTTTCTGTTATTTCTCCCTGGATAGTGGGTTATGAAACTCAGATTTCGGGGTTTCTGTTTACTTGGTTTTTGTTGGATGTTGTTGTGGCTTTAGTTTTTGCTATTATGGATATAAGAATGAGTGGTAAAGAAATTGTGAGGGAAGGATGTTATTTGATATCAACAATGATGAACCAGGCAATTCAATTGAAGTGTCATGAAGCAATTCTTTGCGGGTCTTTTGTTATATGGATCTTGGTTCATTCATTTGGGAATATATTTGCCTCGGCTTTTCAGTCGATTGTGGAGGTTTACTTTATGGTTGCTTGGTTGATATACTACTTTGCAGCTAGGTGTAGGGACACCAGTTCTGATGGCAGGCGGTTCGGGCGAAGAGATCTAGAAGACTATATTAATGCTTTAAGATGATTTTCTGCAACTGCTTAGCAGGGAGAGGTTTCCATGTAAAACTATAATTGTTACAAAGTGTAAACTATAATTTTCGGTGCATTTTTCAATCAGATTCCCTGTTTGTATGCGTCATGCGATGTATCATTGAAAGTAGCAGGCTGTGTTTCTTAAAATTGTTTGTTAACAATGGAACTTTCACCATGCTTTGAGCATAAGACACTTTCTTTGCTGCATGAAGCTCGATGTTGTTTACCTTGTCTTCTTTATGCTCATCCTAACATCAGCAGTAAGGGGAGAAGCAAAGACTCTGGACAGTAAGTAATATTCTAACAGATTACCAAAGCAGATTATGGATGAGAGATTTGGAGCACACAGCGTTACCTTCTCAAGGCCGCCCATGTAAGTACCACTTGTAAGGCTAAAATTTGAGAGATTCATAGTTTATGCACAGAAAATTTGAGATTCATGTCTGACATCTAGTGAATTTCAAAACCAACAACTCCTCAGCCGGACATGCAGTAAATAACTCGTCATCACAAAACCACAGGCTCGTTGATTTAAGCCTTTGGTAAAATCACAGAAGTAGAAACAATACTGGAACGAAAGTAAAACATTCACTATGCCAAGTGGACTAGTGCAAATTTGAAAATTAAAATAGTGATATTAGAATGCCGCATTGCCACCTACTTGGGGTCGACCCTGAACGAGATGATACTAGAAGCTCCTGGATATGCAAGAAGTGTCGCTTTGAAGTTCTTGGTTCGTTTCTTTGTCCGTGAGTCTTCTTGAGAAAATTTACCGAAAAGAACAACTTTCTCCAAGGCCATGGCATTTTTCAACATGATTTTTATAAATCGTACTTCATTATTACCATATCCTTGGAGACCCCGAATCACAATATGCTTGAGGTGATGCAACTTAAATGGCAATGATGCTCCTGAGTTCCAAATATGTTTTGCACCTAAAATCACCTAGAGGAATACAAGAATTGAAGTTAGGCAAATGAAAAGTAGAAAGTGGAGCATTGTCCAAATGAAGAGAATGACAAAGTATTTGGTGATTAGACTCATTACCGGTTCTATGTTTAGCTCCAGAAACTCTAGATTAGGAGACTCCTTGAGTAAATGTATTATTGCGTCTATGCAACCTCTTGAGAGCCAGGTTTTAAGGATCAACCTTTGGAGATTTGGAAATTCAGGAAGCTGACAGTCCAAAGCTTCAGGAGCTCCTGCTAAAACCTTTGACAGAGAGAAATAGAGATGACAAAAACAAAGAAAAAGCATTTCGTTAACGATAATCACTTATCTTACACTTTTAGGCTATTGCATCTCGAAATAATTTTAGAAATGGCAGTCACAACAGCTAAATTAGAAGCAGAGGTGGCCATACCTTAAAATCATTTGTTAACGACAGAACTTTCACGTTGTGTATCCCTCCCAATAATTTCACCATACGTTGAGCATGAGACACTTTCTTTTTTTCGTGAAGCTCGATTTTGCTTATCTTATCATACTGTTTAATGTTGATTCTGACATCAGCAGTAACAAGAGAAGAAAGATTCTCCAGACGGTAATCTTCTACCAGGCTAGTAAAGCAGATGAAGGATGAGAGATTTGGAGCACATAGTGTGACCTTGCTGACGCCCATGTAAGAATCACTTGTAAGGCTGATATGCTTTAGAGTGGGCACAGAAATGCGGAGACTTATACGTCCACATCTACTGATATCCAAGGCCAGCGACTCCAGAGCTGGACACTTAGTAAATAACTCATTAGCTAATTTCTCGTTATCAGACTATGGATAACTTAACTGCAGATTCATTGATTTAAGCTTAGGTAAAATCACCGAAGTAGAAACAATCTCCGAACCGAAGTTGAAACGCAGTGGCAACTTCAACTCAAACATTGTCAATGATTTGCAAGTACATAAGCAGTGCGAGAATATAGAGAATTCATTCGATGTGTTGCTCTTGATACATAGCTCTTCAACATTATGTTTTACAGCTTTAGCAATCCATGTATTGATATGAGATGAATCAATGCTTTCATTACGGCAATCAAGCTGAAACCTCTGTATACGGCAATCGTCACGAAACAAGAGTATATTATACACAAAATTCATAAATTTTCCCGTTCGGCGCCAACTGTGCCCAGACACGTCGAAGTTTAGAGTTGATAGAGATCTCCAAATGTATTGCCATCTTTTTGACAAGATGCTGGTCTGAACAACATCTTTGATGTCAATGAAAGACAGAATCATATGAATTAAATTATCTGGTAAATCGCTGATTCTGTCTTCCATAAGAGATTGTGGTGAATTGCTTTCATCCATGGTTGATTTGTCTGGTAAGAATGTACTGCGCCAAACAGATTAACTACATGGGTTTTAATATTAAACTACGTGATAATCACAGAATAAATATGCAAAGACTAGTTTATACAGAATCTATACCTGTCAATTTAAGTCGTAGTAAACCGTCGATCACACCATTGACATAAACAATAAGAGTAAGATTGTAAGAAGGTCTTGGCGTCTCTCCCGACCTTAAAACCCTAATAAGTTTTTACTTTTATTGCTTCCGCACAAATATGGAATATTTTTATGCGAATTCAGTATTTCTAGGAAGCTAGCTTCTTCATAGAGAAAATATTGCAATACACCACAAAGAAAAATCGCTTGAGAGGATTTTTTTGGATGCATTATTGGGCTTGCATAAAGCCCACTAACACTCGGTAGTTCTGCTTATATCAAGATGGGAAACTAGGCGCAGGCCCAAAAAAAATAATATTCTCATTGTCAGGCCCACAATTAATTTTAGGTAGCGTGACACCCATAATTATTTCCGTGACATCCATAATTATATGAAATTATTAAAAATGTCCCCATGACGAATTATGCATCCGCATTACGGGTTATGCATCAGGGGTGTATTTGGCAACGCAACTTGGATATAATATATCTAAAAATCCGTGCCTTGGAATTTTACAAATTTTATATCGTTGGAAATCTTTTTAAGAGAGCGCTACGAGTACAAACAAGAATATCAAATTTTTGTTTTTCACGAAAAAATCGGAGGTGATCATCATTTTAGGCCAAATTTTCGAAAACTTGATACATAACTATCATGCAGCCACCAAAAAAGATGCATAACACATTCTGCAGACGCATAACGAATTATGCAACCACTTTCTCCACTGCATAACAAATTATGCATTTGAATAACAAAGTTATGCATCTATAACAAGTTATGTAACCATTGTTTTGGTTGATTTTAGTGCGTCCATAAAAAAATTGATGCATAATGCAGTATGCATCCAATATTTACGGATGCATATCAGGTTATGCATCTATTTTCTCGATGCATACTGCATTATGCAGTCATATTTTCGGATGCATAACAACTTATGCATCCATTTTCATGACTGCATAACATGTTATGTAGATATTATTTTAGGTGCATGACAAGTTATGCAGCCTTATTTTTTGTTGGTTTCAATGCTAAGAAAAAAAGCTGCAGAACGTGTTATGCAACCAATTTCGAGAATGCATAACAATGCATAAATTTTGTAGATGCATCACTAATCACACCTCCATTTTCGCAATATTGCACACAATACATCCAACCAACACCAGTTGCACACTGCATCACCACCAACGAACTGCAACCATTAGCCTGTAACCTCAACACAGCATCAACCTGGCCAGAGCTACCTTTCATTTCAAATACTTGACATCTTTGTCTTTAAAATACTACCATCAAAACTTTCACAGCCTACTGCAACTCCCATTCTCTCTTTCTCTGAACTTCTAAACCTGCAGAGCATACATTCACGGCCAAACGCGCAAACACCATTTCTATCTCAGGCACTCAACTTCAGCTGCTCCTTGGCTCAGTTCCTTCACTTCTAACCACCAACTACAATGCCATTACTAATACCATATGTAGATGTATCTATTCAAGCTTTCCTGTAGTCTCAGCAGCAACACTACTCTGCACATAACACCTCTAATGCATTCTCCTCATTCCACAAAAACCCATTTCAGCACTGCCAACACCATTCTTCAACTTCTTGAATCCTGCAATCTACCATCTTTGTAACTGTAGTTGTTCAACACCCACACAAACCATCAACACCTCCTTTAAGCATTCATCCACTTCACACAAGCCATTAGAGAACTATTATCTTTCTTGTTCTTCGAACTCTTAACATCTACATCAGACAACGTATTTCAGTCCCAATGTTTTCATGCTTCATGATACCACCAGCAGAACCCATAACTTTTCATCCCAATACCAGCAACGCTACCTCTCTTAGTTCAATCTAACCATGTTCAGTTCAATAGATACAGCTTCATGAATCATCCCCATACTTCTCCTCGATCTATTGTCAGCCACCAGATTCACTATCACCACACAACTCTGTCTAATTCAATTTCTGGAAAGCAGACTCAAGTCCCAGCTGCAACCACCATTAATCCTTCCTTCTGAATTGAACCCATCTTCTCGATTTCCTTCTACTTTGATTGAAACCGAAATTCAACATAGACCCATCACAATTTCAAACACGAACCCATTCATTCACCATCTGCCATTGCAGAATCTTTCAACAATCCTTCACGGAAATCACCAAAACCCATTTTCCAGCAGAATTGGTCTCAAACCCTAGATGCAGCAACAGAGAGGAGATTTATCACAAATATTAACAACATCTCCATCTTCCAGTTCCAACTCGATTTCTTCAGTATCAAATTATCGATTCCACTCTCTGCTGATCTCTCTTCTCTGAATTCCATGGCCGCCATTTCAGTGCATCTCTTTCTCAACTTTCAGACAAATAAATAAATGAGAAGAGAATTTCAGAAACTATGGGTGTTGGAGTAATTTTTTTCCAAAAATTGGGTGCGCGCGTGAAGTTTTACGTCCGTGGGTTTCATAGTGGAGAAATCTGACAAAATGGGTCTCACAGTAGTTTTCACTATCAAGATAGGGGTGAGCAAAAAGTTCGAAACCGCGGATTTCACCTAGAGCTGTCAATTTATAACCCGGCTTGCGGGTTGACCCTAACCCAGCTTGTTTCAACCCGGCCCGGCTTGGCTTGTTGTCTAAACGGGCCGGGTTAGGGTTGGCATATACAACCCTACTAGAAAACAAGCCGAGCTAGGGCCAACCCGCGGGTTACCCGTAAAAATTAATAAATATATCCCTCAATCCCACCAACTCTTTAAAATCCATGATTTGCAAACATATATTAGAATTAGTTAATTTTAAATCAATAAATAAAGCTAATTTTGGATCTACCCAAACAAATATAACAATTTTTAGATTTTAAATAATCAATCAATAAATTAAATTACAACTTAGATTCATCAATCACATATTTATTCGGGATGTCCTAAATTGATAAAAGGACTAGCATTATTTAAACAGTGAGTTAGTCTTACTCACATTAATTTAAACTTATAAAACGATAAAAAAAAAAGTAAAATGCTTAGTTGATGTTAGGGTTCTCTGCCTAAGAAAACTAAAGCGCCGTAACCGGCTATATCGTTGATTAAGTGGCAATAAAAACGTCCACTTTACAACTCAGTGGTGGGGCTTCTAGTTAAACACCAAATTGACCTAGGTTCGACCTTTACTAAATGAATAATCCTAAAAAATCCTAAATTTTAAATTTAATTTTTAAATTGATAACATTAACAAGCCAACCCGCCAACCCGTCTAGGGCTAGGGTTGGGGTTTTGAGCTTGTTCGTGAATAGTACTAGGGCTAGGGTTGACCCTAACCCTAGTACGGGTTGGCAAGCTAGGGCCGGGTTGACCCTAGCTTGCCCGTTTGACAGCTCTAATTTCACCCTTATCCATCCGCAAAATTGCGGGTAAACCCAATCCGCAAGATCTATGGGTGGGACACAGTAGGATTTTCCAAATGCATACTTTTAGCGATTTGGTTGCGGTTGGACTTTGAAATCCGCAGATTCACCCACACCGTACGGAAATGTATTTACTGCTGGATATTGGTAGTCAGTATTACTTCAACATTAACCCAAAATAGTTGTTGCTAGTAACACAAACATAATTTGAAATAAGTCAGGTCCATGGGGCAGCAATTTATCCTCCTCTGTCGTTCAGTGCTTCCTTTTTCCCTTTTCAGGCTGGCCACCAGCATTTGATACAGCTGCATCTAATCCTTCTTCAGTTGTTCTCACTGCAGTTGGCGTAACTGCAGTCGAAGATTTTTTTTATATAGAAACTGGAACAATAATATTTATTCCTTTCAAGCTGCAGGCTAAGGATTCATGGACTTTTAGAATCCTACCAAGTAGGTATATTTATAGTCAGTGGAGCTTCTACAGTTGCATCACCTCCTCCTACGTCATTGCAAACCAGAAGCAAGCAACACCTTAACACAAGCTGCAGCCTCTAATAATGCTTCATCATTGACATGACTAAGAGCTTCCAACTCATACTTCAAATCACTATCATCATTTTCCAATGGCTGCACCTCATGTTTTTCTTTTACTGATTCTGGCAGTTTATCGCAATAAGCCAAATGTCTCCATAGCTTCTATTATTCCTAGGCATTATTAGTTATATTGGTGGTCGTCTTCCTAATAACCAACATATTCCAATGTATTTTCACATCCGGATACTGAGCAACTTTTTTAAGTAATGCTAGTATTGTTGGTGCACTGTACCTTGTTAAAACCAAAGCAATATCCTCTTCACCGGTAAAACCTTTCTGTCCTATGTTGGAGAAAATGAGTTTTATTGTTTTGGTTTTATAGTCTTGGCGGGAATGGAATTTAGGACCTTTGGGTATCTAAGAGCACTTATTCATTTTCCTATGAGTGAATGAAATAGGACCTTTAATCCCATATTGGGTATAACTAAAGAGGAGATCCACTATATAGCTATTCCATTATGGATAGTTAGTAAAACAATGTGGGTGAACAGAGTACCGGGTGGGGCAATTTTTTTTTGCTTTCACTAAGGCTTGGGCTTAGGACTCGGGCTCGTGCTTGCGCCATGGACATTGGTCAACCAAGACTTTCCTTTTTGGTAAAATTCCTTTTGAATTATTTCCTAAACATTTGAAAATCAAAATAAATTTTATCTTAAATGTGGGGGGCGTGTGACCCGGGTGATTTTACTTTCTTAACAAAATATTTCATAACGGTTTTATGTGCATAAATGAAGACATTATTTCTTACCGATTTTTGACTATTGTATGACCGATTTATGTCGACGTCATGCAGAATAATTTCGCACATTAATATGTATTGATTTCACCCTCTCCATTTTCCTATAAAAAGAACTCAAACCCCTCATTCCAAATTGTGTTCAGAAGAAGCTACAATCCTTATTCTTTTCGTCTCTCTCCCTCTGTGTGGTCTTTTCTTTCTTTCTGTGCCATTGTTGTTGAGTTCGTAAGAGTGGGAAAGTACTGTAGTGCTGACAGTATTTGCAATGGCAGTTTTATCCTGGATAAGATTTGACCACAGGGTATAGGCATCACTCATTCTTGAGGCGTACCGGTCAAATATCGTGTTAAGGACAGCTTGATGATCAAGTGACTCTGTCCTCTGTTTGTTGTCCATTGAGTGTTTGTTTCCAGAAATTTATTTCTGACATTTTCTTTGAGTATTGTATTGTTATAGTTACAACAATCTTAATACGATAGTTCTTTTATGTCTAAAATAATGGGTAAGAATGATGTTGAAAGGCCTACAAAATTTTCTGGGAAGGACTTTAAGAGGTGGCAGTCAAAAATGTTATTTTATCTGAGTTATCATGTGCTGGATTATTATGTTCTGAAAACTTTTGATGCATCTTTGAATAATGATGGTCATGAGTCTGAACTAGAAGAATGGAAGAGGGAAAACTACATGGCTAAAAATCATATTCTGAATTGTTTAGAGGATGTATTGTATGATTTTTACAATGCTAAGGAGAAATTTTCTGCTTTTGATTTATGGGCTGTTTTGGAGGAAAAATACCAAGCTGAAACTCCTGGAAGTAAGAAATTCTTAGTAGCTAGGTTCATGGAATACAAAATGTCGAATGAAAAATCTGTGGTTGATCAATTCCTTGAATACCAACAAATTATCAATGAAATTCTTGCGGAAGGTATGGTGATTGATGAAACTTTTCAAGTGTCTGCTGTCATTGAGAAATTGCCTTCTTCCTGGTCTGGGTACAAGAAGAAACTGAGACATGAAACTGGTGAAGTCACTATGGTTGATTTTGGTAAGAAGATTCAAGTAGAAGAATTATTGAGGACAGAAATGTGTCTTCTGCAAGGGACATGTCTAACAAAGCTCATGTGATTGAACACAAAGGTTCCAATGCTGAAAAAGGTGATAAGAACCGAAACAACTCCAAGAAATCTCCATGCAAGAAAGGTATGTTTCAGAAACCTAAATCTAGCATTAATAAAATTAAGGGTGATTGCTATGCTTGTGGAGTTCCTGGCCATATCGCGGTTCACTGTAGAAACCGTAAGGACCGTAAAAAGAAAAATAATATTAATTTAGTTGAAAACAACAAAGATGAATTTTCTGGCACGGTGTCTGAAGTAAATTTGGTAACCAATGTGAGAGACCGGTGGGTAGACTCTGGGGATACCAAACATGTCTGTGGAAACAGAGATATGTTCACCTCCTACAATAAGGTAATGGAAGGAGAGAAACTCTATATGGGTAACTCATCTGCACCTGCGGTTGTAGGAAAAGGTAAAGTTGGGCTCAAGCTCACTTTTGGCAAGACTCTCACATTGAATGAATTTCTTCATGTTCCGGACATATGTAAAAATCTTATTTCTTGTGGTGTTTTAGATGATAAGGGTTTCAAAATTGTAATAGAATCTGGGAAATGTGTTGTAACTAAGGGTAAGGGTTATGTAGGGCAGGGTTATAAGACTGAGGGTCTGTATAAGCTTAATGTAAACTCTGCTGTAATGAATAAGAATGATTCTTCATCTTATGTTTGTGAGTCTTTGAATGTTTGGCATGGTAGACTTGGACACGTAAATTATAAGTCAATGCATAAACTAGATAATGTAGGCTGCATACCCAAATTTATTTTGGAAAAGGAACACAAATGTGAAATATGCGTAGAATCAAAGTATGCTAGAAAACCTTTTAGAAAAAATATTCATAGAAATTTTAAACCCTTAGAATTAATTCACTCATACCTAGTTAACATGAGATCGATTCAAGCTAGAGGTGGTAAGAAATGGTTTGTTACTTTTATAGACGACTGTACGAGGTATTTTCATATATATTTTCTTAGAGGTAAGGATGATGCCTTAGAAGACTTTAAAATTTAAAAACTAGAAGTTGAAAAACAATTAAATGTTACCATTAAAACAGTTAGGTATGACCGTGGTGGTGAGTACAGAATTCCGATAGGAGATTTCTTTGTAGAACATGGCATAATACACGAGGTTACCCCTCCTTATTCACCTCAGTCTAATGGTGTAGTTGAACGTAAGAACCGTACCCTTAAGGAGATGATGAATGCCATGTTAATTAGTTCAGGATTACCTTTGAACTTGTGGGGTGGAAGCTGTCCTCTTAGCCTGCTATATCTTGAGTAGAGTACCCTCTAAAGGATCAGATAAAACTCCATATGAATTGTGGAAAGGTGGACAAACCTTCTTTTGCTTACTTCAAAGTGTGGGGGTGTTTGGATAAGGTTTCCATCCCTAAACCTAAAACAACCAAGATAAGACCCAAAACTGTTGATTGTGTCTTCATAGGGTATCCTGAGAATACTCCTGCATATAAATTTATGTTTGTGAGTTCTGAAATTTCTGAAATTGGTGTGAATACTATTATGGAGTCTAGGGATGATGTGTTCTTTGAAAATGTTTTTCCTTTGAAATCCGACTCTCGTAAGAGAGGTATTGATCCCCTAGATGTCCCTTCAACCAGTCAGACTTTACCTTTAGAGGAAGATGAAGTAGAAATTGATCTTAGGAGAAGTAAAAGGGACAGAACCAAAACCTCCTTTGGACCTGACTTCGTAACGCTAGCAGAGTCTGATCCTCAGAATTATAGAGAAGCCATGACTTATTCTGAAGCTCCATGGTGGAAAGAGTCTACTATTAGTGAAATGGAATCCATCAAAGAGAATGATACGTGGGAGATGGTAGATTTACCTCCAGGGTGTAAGGCCATAGGATGTAAATGGATCTTCAAGAGGAAACGTAACATAGATGGAACTGTTCAAAAATACAAGGCTAGGTTAGTAGCTAAAGGCTATAAATAAAAGGAAGGTGTAGATTTATTTGATACTTACTCACCCGTTACGAGAATTACTTCCATTAAAATGTTAATTGATATAGCTGCGGTTCATAACCTAGAGATATATCAAATGGATGTAAAGACAGCTTCTCTAAATTGTGAACTAGATGAAGAAATTTACATGGAACAACCTAAGGGCTTTGTAGTAAAAGGTTCTGAAAACAAAGTTTGTAAACTGAAAAAATCTTTGTATGGATTAAAACAAGCACCTAAACAATATCATGAAAAATTTGATCATGTAATATTTTCTAGTGGTTTTAAAATCAATGAATCTGACAAGTGTGTCTACACTAAACTTGTGAATGATGCCTGTGTGATTGTATTCTTGTATGTTGATGATATGCTTATACTTGGTACAAACATGGATGTAAGTAAATGAGAACTTTGACATGAAAGACTTAGGCCCCGCAGATATAATCTTAGGGATGAAAATTAGAAGAAATTCTAACGGTTATAGTCTTAGTAAATCTCATTATGTTGAATCTGTACTTAGAAAGTTCAATCATTTTGATTGTAAACCTGCTCATACTCCATATGATCCTTGTTGTAGACTAAAAAAGAATAAGGGTAATGGAGTTTCACAACTTGAATACTCACGAGTTATAGGAAGTCTGATGTATTTGATGAACTGTACTAGGCCAGACATTGCTTATGTTGTGAGTAGATTAAGTAGGTATACTTGTAATCCAGAGCAGGAACATTGGGATGCACTTTTTAGAGTGTTGAGGTATTTGAAATACACTTTGACCTTTTGTTTGAATTATGAAGGATACCCTGCCATCCTTGAGGGATTTTGTGATGAAAACTGGATTTAGGGCTCAGATGAGTCTAAGTCTACGAGTGGATATGTTTTCACTCTAGAAGGTGGAGCTGTTTCTTGGAAGAGTTCCAAACAGACCTGCATAGATCGATCCACTATGGAATCCGAGTTTATTGCGTTATATAAAGCAGGAGAGGAAGCCGCTTGGCTAAGATGCTTTTTAGAAGACATTTCTTTCTGGCATAGGCCTGTGCCAGCTATATCTATACATTGTGATAATCGAGCTGCCATAGCTAAAGCTAAAAACAACTACTAATGAGAAGTCTATACATATTCGTAGAAGACACGATACCCTGAAAAAACTAATCTCAAAAGGCGTTATTTCCATTGAATGGTTAAGGTCCAAGGAAAATATCGCGGACCCTTTGACGAAAGGTTTGTCCAAGGAGATAGTTCGTAATGCATCAAGGGGGATGGGGCTTAGGCTCATTAAATAAACTTGCCATGAAGGATACTCAACCTTGCTGATTGGAGATCCCAAGATCAAGGTTTTGAATGAGACAACTAATTTGTGGTGAGTCAAGGTAAATCAGAGAATTCATTCTCTGCCCCTTCCCTATGGTGTAGACGTGATAGTGTGACTGCATGTGGAGGATGACTTTCAATTAAGTCTTAATGAGTTTTATAGTTTCAATTTAAGATTGAAGTGGGGTGTAGCAGTAAACACTCTTGATGGAACTCACCTATCTGAATGTGGAAGTGGGTCGCTTCCTCTGAGAATAAAGCTGATTCTCTAGAGCATTCTAAGAAACGAGATTTGTCCAGAGCCAAAAAGGACACAACGACACGAACTTCACAACACCTAGAGAGATATCACGCGTGGTTATTATCGCGGATTACACCAAACGATGACTGTTCAAGACATCACGTTCACTGTCCATCAAGTAGTTCCGGCAATTTCTCACTAAGCAAAGGTTCAAGACCTCATGGACACCTCTTGCCTATAGTGGTATTTCACGTTTTCTGATTTTCTCGGTATTTCATTCATTTGGGGGATTGTTGGAGAAAATGAGTTTTATTGTTTTGGTTTTATAGTCTTGGTGGCAATGGAACTTAGGACCTTTGGGTATCTAAGAGTACTTACTCATTTTTCTATGAGTGAATGAAATAGGACCTTTAGTCCCATATTGGGTATAACTAAATAAGAGATCCACTATATAGCTATTCCATTATGGATAGTTAGTAAAACAATGTGGGTGGAACGGGTACCGGGTGGGGCAAAAAAAAAAATAGCTTTCACTAAGGCTTGGGCTTAGGGCTCGTGCTTGCGCCACGGACATTGGTCAAGCAACAGTTTTCTTTTTAGTAAAATTCCTTTTGAATTATTTCCTAAACATTTGAAAATCAAAATAAATTTTATCTTAAATATGAGGACGTGTGATCTGGATAATTTTATTTTCTTAACGAGAAGAACTAACCAACGGGGTAATTTGTATCCAACTTCTTTTCGCTTTCCCACCTAAACCGGTTTTTAATTCCCTGTCCATGAGCGACTAAATCTTGAAGTTTACCGGAGCTATGCCGGCTAATCCATAGTTAGTTTTCGGAATATCTATTGTTTTGGATATGGTCCGATTTTTTGTGTGAATCGATGATGAATCTTCACCAATCTTCTGCCGGTGCTTGCTCCGTTGGTTCCGCCTCTCTTTCGTTTTGAACTTCATCCCTTTGCATCTGCTGATTTTTGTTTTGAACCCCCTTCGGTATCAATCGCTTCTCTCTCTGTTTAATTGCTTTATCCCATGTTCTGATTCTCATCTTTATTTTTAATTTAGAAAAAAAGAAAAAAGTGAACAGTATCAAAAATTTCTTTTGATAATCAGGTTGTTGTGTTGTTTACCATATACTCATTTTCATATGGTAAGGTTTTGTTAGTTGGCTATCTGATTAGTATCCTTTTTATCCACTATCAAATCTTAACCTTATTGTTATGGTTTCAATTTTTAAATCCATCCAAATCTGTCTCCTTTTTATTTGTTGTTGTAGTGAACATGTTTGTGATAAAGTCAGTTGATTGTGTTTTACTGGTATCACCTTGTTTCTATCGGTGATGGTTCTTTGTTGACTTTTCTTACAATATCTCATCAATTTTTATCCAATTTCAGTGCTTTTTGCGTCCATTTAGTGTATTCTTTGTTGTGAATTTCACCAAGGGGGTTGTGGGTGTTGAGATGCTATGGATTCTGTGATGTTGTTAGGGTCTGTTGTCTTTTGAACCAATCCATTTGAGTGTTGTTCATATCTTTTATCTTGTGCAAGCATTGGGATCAATCTCTCTTCGATTATTCGTCCTTATTTCTTGGCAATTTTAGCCCATGTACGATTCCTTGTTTTCCGGCGAACTACTATGTTTTGGTGGATACTATTGGTTTTTCTCAGCTCTGGTAAGCTATTCCAATTATTTTATGTTAGCAGCTAGCTCTGTTGAATCCTTTTCTTATATATACTAATTAAAATTTAGCTTGTTGTTTCTAGTATTGTTTACTTCTTTCTTTTCTTAGGTTCTGCTTTGATTTCCTTTCTTAGTCAGTATACTAAGCACCAATACCTTTCTTTTCTTTCTATCGCTTTTGCCTGCTCTATTGCATTGGTTCTTTTTCTTTTTTTCTCCCGTGGTTTCTCTCTTTATTCTTTTCTCCCTTTTTAGAGTTTTCAACATTTTCTAGATGATTTAAAATTTTGTTCTACTTTTAAAATGAAACTTCTTTCTTGGAATACCCATAGTATTGGTACTCCAGTTATCCGGGATCACTTTAACCACTTCAATCTTTATTATAAGCCGGACATAATTTTCCTTGATGAGACAAAAGCTCATTTATCTCGAATGGAACTCTTTTTTTAAAAAGCCCATTTTGGGGACTGGTTCATTGTTCCTTCTGTGGAAATTGCAAAAGGGTTAGCGATATCGTGGCACAAAAACATTGAAATGAACCTTCTTTCTTCAAATATCAATGTCTGTTACTTCGAAACAAAAATTGGTCTACTCGAGGTGCTAGTCACTTGTGTTTATGGTGTAGTTGACCCGGAAGATAAATTTGAACAATGGTCATATATTGCTAACATTGCTCAACAGGTCAACAAACCTTGGATTCTAATAGGAGATTTAAATGTCAACCTAGACCCAGATGAGAAACAAGGTGGAAATAAAACTAGCTCAAGCAGCAAATCTTTCATAGTTCAAACAATAGACTCCATGAGGTTTCAAGATGCGGGTTATGAAGGAGCGCCATTCACATGGTCCAATAATAGAGAGGGTGATGCCAACATATGTGAGAGAATAAATAGAGCTTTAACATCATTTCTATGGTCGCAGAATTTTCCCGACACAAAGGTAATAGACACATTTTTGTGTATGTGTTGTCCTTAATTTCATGTATTGTTGGTACTCGATTTTTGTACTTATTATGGTATTTTATGTGTTTTTAGGTATTTTTGGAAATAAACATTCTTGGAAAAATCGGCACGAAAAGTCGTCTAAAGCACCGGAAGGAACGTGTTATTCAGACTCTCACTTGTGGATAAGGGGCGCCCAAATGATAAGGGGTACCCAAAGGATATTTGCACCCAATCAACTGATCAGAGACAACCCTCATGGCATCTGCTATTCGCACCCCAGGACCGGATAGGGGGCACCCATCTTCTTCTTCACGGGAAAGATATTTGGCGGGAAAAGAAATCTCAACTGTGTGAGATTCTGGTCATGATATTATGGGGATATTTGTGTCTTTAAGAAATGATTATCTTCTTACCATGACGGTAAGATTTTGTACGTGTCTTGAATGGAAGGAAATCGTATACTTTTGGATATTTTCGAAAACAGGGAAGGAATTATTCACGGAATTAATAGAAGATATTGTCTTCATTATTTGGCTCAATTAAATGAGAAGATTTGGATATACCATACAACTCAGAAGACGTGTGAAAATGGAGAGGAAATATTCCCATGAAATACTTTCATTAACTGCAAAGATCTTTTGGAGTAATTGAGATGGCTGTCGACCTAAGATTGGCTTCACGGTATAAATAAGAGTGTCTTGGGTATCAGTGAGGGGATGGAGAGTTTGGGGATCGTTTAGAGCAAACCCGGTTTAATCATTATTTTCTCCCATTTCATCACTTGTAAACACTTTTGAGCAATGAAAAATTATTCTGAGTGTGTATCCAATATGCGGAGCTAAACCCAATCCTTGGGGCAATGGAGGAAGTCGTTGTTTCGGTAAAAGTGATATATTTTTATTAATTAATTACAACAACTCTATTATGATTTTTGCATTGAACTAAAAATTGTTTATATGATTTTGATTAGTTAGGTGTATTTTCTCTTGATAGAATATGCTTGCCTTAGGGTTTTGATATTCTATGCTTGGATTAACATCTATTCTTTTGGAAATCTACATGTCTAGGCAATACTATTAGAATCAATCTGAATGTTGAGTTGCATAATTTTTGTTTTATTAAATCACTAATATCAACCAATGGTGGAATCCTAGTCCTATTCTCTCCATAATTCTCACAACACTTTTTATTCGAGTTTGTTTTATTTTTTTTACTTATAAAAATTAAGTCTAAAAAAATCTTCCTTCACAAGTCTCAACGAACCTTTTTACTACAACAACTTTGAAAAACACATCAATTTTTGGCGGCGCCGACGCGGACTTGTCTTTAGGCTAGAGTTTTTAGATTTTTTTTTTATGTTTTTATTTTATTTGTTCTTCTTTAAGTTTTTGGGTTTTTGTCTTGTTCTTACAGAATTCGGAATTTGGAGCGAAAGAAAATTTTGCCAAAGCTTTTGGTGAATACTTAAAGACTTCGAGTGAAAGGCAAAGCGAAAGGAGCGAAAGAAGAAGATTTCTTTTTATTTTATAAAAAAAAAGAAGAAAAAAAAGAGAGACATTTCTATTTGGTAGATTTTTTTTTTTAGACTTTCTTTTTCTTTTGCACTTTATATTTTTGGACTTTGGACTTTTAATTTTGGGACATTATTTTTTTAACACTACGGAAGGGTAGTTTAAATATAAACTGTTTGCAGAGAAGGACGGTGATTACAATATCACCTCGGCCTCTCGGGTTCGTACATGACATAGGAGTCGTGGCCCGAGTCGACTACAAAGGTTCATCCCCCGTCTGGTACGGGAGGTCAATTTGTCGAAACACTCGCAAATCCCCTGTCAGCGAGTTATTGTCTTCCTTCCTATGCATATATGTTGAGGACTTGAAAACGGCTGCTTTTATTTCCTAGTAAAGGGAAAGGACTGGCCATACAAGATAAGGTTCAATGAATTGATATCTCAATGTTCTCATCATGGTTTGGAGAAGGTTAGGTTAGTTCAGATCCTATACGAGGGTTTAGATTATTTAACAACAACCATGCTTGAGTCCTTATGCACAGATGGGTTTGAGAATAAAACTATTGATGAAGCGATGACATTTTTGAATGAAATCGCCGATAAGACCCAACAATGGGAAAATAGTAGGGAACCCCAGAAAACAATTCTTCTAAGTAGAGAAAATGTTAATGGGGTAGAAGGATCTTATGAGTCAGATGCACAAATAGCAGTTATAGCCAAAAGGTTAGAAGCCTTAGAATTAGGTCATTCTAGTGGTAGTAGTGGAAGAAATGAGCCTTTTTGGGAAGGCCATGATGTTGAAGATCAAGCCAATGCTTTTTATAACAACACTAGGTTTGATAACCAACAGAAGTTTGATCCATATTCAGAAACCTATAACCCTGGCTGGAGAAACCATCCAAACCTTTCTTGGTCCAAGGGCCAGAATGAAGGTCAGTCTAGGAATGCTCAGGTTCCCTCAGGTTTTGTCTATACTAAGAATCCTTCAGCTCCGGCACAGTTTCAGAACCCTTCGGATAAGAAGATTATGAGTTTAGAAGAGTCTCTTGCTTTGTTAACTCGTAACACTGTGCAGTTTCAGCAATCTGTTGCTCAAGGTTTAGAAGAAAATAAGAGAATAGGTCAGGCTAACTCTCAGGATATTTTCGAGTTGAAAACCCAGGTTAGTCTGATAAATGAGACATTGAGAGAAAAAGGAAAGTTTCCTAGTCAACCACAACCCAACCCTAGGGGAGTCCATCAAATATCTTTAGCTGGTGAGAAATCATCAAACCATGTGAACTCGATAACAACCCTTAGGAGTGGTAAAACGGTAGACAATAAGGTAGCCATGCCTAGTGGACATACTGTAGTTCCACCTTCTACTTCCCAAGAGGAGCCCGTAGACGAGGAAACTGAAACAGTCTCTAAGGATTCCCAAGAAATTCCTGATAGGTCTACCTTTGTGCCTAGAGCCCCATATCCACATTTGTTAGCCCCAATAAAGAAGGAGTCGACTTTCAACGAGATAATGGAAACATTTAAGCAGGTGAACATCAACATTCCGCTATTAGAAGCAATTAGGCAGATGCCTGCTTATGCCAAGTTCCTTAAAGATCTTTGTACACGAAAGCGTAAGTTTAATGTCCATAAGAAAGCTTTTTTAGCTGATCAGGTAAGTTCCATTCTTCTGAACCAAACACCCCCTAAGTATAAAGATCCTGGTTTCCCCACCATATGTTGTGCGATTGGTAATCACATGGTCGATAAAGCTTTACTTGACTTAGGATCTAGTGTTAACTTACTCCCGTATCATGTATACACCCAGCTAGGTCTTGGTAAGTTGAAACCGACTAAAATGACACTATAATTAGCTGATAGGTCTGTCAAAGTCCCTCGTGGTGTCATAGAGGATGTTCTAATTGAGGTTGATAAGTTTTTTTATCTTGTGGATTTTGTTGTTCTAGACACCCAGCCTGTTCAGGACCCAAGTCGTCAAATCCCAGTGATTTTAGGTCTCCCATTTTTAGCCACCACTGTCATCAACTGTGGGACTAGGCTGATGAACATATCCTTTGGTAATATGACCGCTGAACTAAATGTCTTTAATGTTACTAGACAACCTTCTGAGAATGATGATTTAGAAGAAGTGAATATGATTAGCACTTTAGTTCAGTATTTGGTTCAGGATAATTGGCTTGACACTTTACTGGTAGATTCTTTAGATGATTTTGAGGAAACCATTCTCTTAGATCAGATATGTGATCAATCTTTAGAAGAAGCTCTTGAGTATTTTAAAGATTCTATGGACCCATAAATTCAGGCAATAGTTTTAGGTTTTTCTGAGAATAATGATGACCCTAAGTTTGAGGGTAGAGAACTAGAAGAATCTCTTGAGTATTTTAAGGACTCTGAAGATCTTGAAATTCAAGAAATAGTTAGAGGTTTGTCTGTGAACCCTAATTTTTGGGGTAGTGATGGTTCTTTTGATTGTATCATATGCCTAATTAGAGTCCCTAACTTGGGACTCGATCCTTGTACATATGAGATATTACTTGAGTCTTTTCAGACTCCGCAAACCGGAGAAGGTTAGGTTAGTTCAGATCCTATACGAG
Organism: Papaver somniferum; assembly: GCF_003573695.1. NCBI lineage: Eukaryota > Viridiplantae > Streptophyta > Magnoliopsida > Ranunculales > Papaveraceae > Papaver > Papaver somniferum. The sequence goes on from NW_020628818.1 coordinate 18,904,127, forward strand.
GGTTTAGATTATTTAACAACAACCATGCTTGAGTCCTTATGCACAGATGGGTTTGAGAATAAAACTATTGATGAAGCGATGACATTTTTGAATGAAATCGCCGATAAGACCCAACAATGGGAAAATAGTAGGGAACCCCAGAAAACAATTCTTCTAAGTAGAGAAAATGTTAATGGGGTAGAAGGATCTTATGAGTCAGATGCACAAATAGCAGTTATAGCCAAAAGGTTAGAAGCCTTAGAATTAGGTCATTCTAGTGGTAGTAGTGGAAGAAATGAGCCTTTTTGGGAAGGCCATGATGTTGAAGATCAAGCCAATGCTTTTTATAACAACACTAGGTTTGATAACCAACAGAAGTTTGATCCATATTCAGAAACCTATAACCCTGGCTGGAGAAACCATCCAAACCTTTCTTGGTCCAAGGGCCAGAATGAAGGTCAGTCTAGGAATGCTCAGGTTCCCTCAGGTTTTGTCTATACTAAGAATCCTTCAGCTCCGGCACAGTTTCAGAACCCTTCGGATAAGAAGATTATGAGTTTAGAAGAGTCTCTTGCTTTGTTAACTCGTAACACTGTGCAGTTTCAGCAATCTGTTGCTCAAGGTTTAGAAGAAAATAAGAGAATAGGTCAGGCTAACTCTCAGGATATTTTCGAGTTGAAAACCCAGGTTAGTCTGATAAATGAGACATTGAGAGAAAAAGGAAAGTTTCCTAGTCAACCACAACCCAACCCTAGGGGAGTCCATCAAATATCTTTAGCTGGTGAGAAATCATCAAACCATGTGAACTCGATAACAACCCTTAGGAGTGGTAAAACGGTAGACAATAAGGTAGCCATGCCTAGTGGACATACTGTAGTTCCACCTTCTACTTCCCAAGAGGAGCCCGTAGACGAGGAAACTGAAACAGTCTCTAAGAATTCCCAAGAAATTCCTGATAGGTCTACCTTTGTGCCTAGAGCCCCATATCCACATTTGTTAGCCCCAACAAAGAAGGAGTCGACTTTCAACGAGATAATGGAAATATTTAAGCAGGTGAACATCAACATTCCGCTATTAGAAGCAATTAGGAAGATACCTGCTTATGCCAAGTTCCTTAAAGATCTTTGTACACGAAAGCGTAAGCTTAATGTCCATAAGAAAGCTTTTTTAGCTGGTCAGGTAAGTTCCATTCTTCTGAACCAAACACCCCCTAAGTATAAGGATCCTGGATGCCCCACCATATGTTGTGCGATTGATAATCACATGGTCGATAAAGCTTTACTTGACTTAGGAGCTAGTGTTAACTTACTCCCGTATCATGTATACACCCAGCTAGGTCTTGGTAAGTTGAAACCGACTAAAATGACACTATAATTAGCTGATAGGTCTGTCAAAGTCCCTCGTGGTGTCATAGAGGATGTTCTGATTAAGGTTGATAATTTTATTTATCTTGTGGATTTTGTTGTTCTAGACACCCATCCTGTTCAGGACCCAAGTCGTCAAATCCCAGTGATTTTAGGTCTCCCATTTTTAGCCACCACTGTCATCAACTGTAGGATTGGGCTTATGAACATATCCTTTGGTAATATGACCGCTGAACTAAATGTCTTTAATGTTACTAGACAACCTTCTGAGAATGATGATTTAGAAGAAGTGAATATGATTAGCACTTTAGTTCAGTATTTGGTTCAGGATAATTGGCTTGACACTTTACTGGTAGATTCTTTAGATGATTTTGAGGAAACCATTCTCTTAGATCGGATATGTGATAAATCTTTAGAAGAAACTCTTGAGTATTTTAAAGATTCTATGGACCCATAAATTCAGGCAATAGTTTTAGGTTTTTCTGAGAATAATGATGACCCTAAGTTTGGGGGTAGAGAACTAGAAGAATCTCTTGAGTATTTCAAGGACTCTGAAGATCTTGAAATTCAAGAAATAGTTAGAGGTTTGTCTGTGAACCCTAAGTTTGGGGGTAGTGATGGTTCTTGTGATTTTATCGTATCCCTAATTAGAGTCCCTAACTTGGGACTCGAGCCTTGTACATCTGAGATATTACTTGAGTTTTTTCAGACTCCGTAACCCGATCCTCCTGATACTGTCCAGGAGGTAACCCAGGTATTAGAGACCCGTTTTTCGGATGAATCTATTTATTGAGACACACATATGAAGTTCAATCATGCGCCGCGGATAAACCCAGTTGTCTTGAAAGAAACCTTAGATGAGGGCGTGCTCCTTCTTTTCATTTTTCTGAATCAGTGCAGTTGTCTTATACTGGTGTCAGCTCTATTTGGTATTATGGACCCACAATTGTTTCGACTATTGATATATGAATTTGGAAGGTGACAATCCTTTTTGAGGTATTTGATGTCTAGCTAAAGACTTTAAATTTAGCATTTCCTGGGAGGTACTCATGCTTAAGGTAATATCCTTCCTTATTTCTTTTTCCATCCATCAAGTGGTAACAGTTTCTTATTGTTCATGCTTTTAATTTCATCTTTAGAACATTGAGGACAATGTTAGATTTAAGTTTGGGGGTGGGGAAGAAACTTTTTGTTAGCTCTTAGCTGCAACGAATAAACTCCAGAGCCTAGAAATTTATGCTTATTAAGGTTGGCACTAACCAATCTAAGTGGATGGGAACATCTTGTTTGTAGGAGTTGAGGAACCAATATGATTAGATGGAAACATCTAAAGAGTCTATTCATAAAAGCACAGAGCTCAGGTATTAGAATTAAAAAAAAAACACGGTACTTTCGCCATATCTCGTTGAATCCTAATCCTTCTGTTTTTATTTTTTAACTGATTTGGTGGGGCACACGATTCAAGTTGTTACCTTTGCTAGGGTGGAATAGAGTGATTGAGATACCAAAAAAAAAGACCAGACCATTAGACTAACCGGAATAAATTCAATAAAGTCGACCACTGGTGCCCTTGTATATGCCAGTTGTGTTGAACTAGAGTTAGGTTTATCGACCACTGGTCCCCTTGTATATGCCAGTTGTGTTGATATTAGTCAGGCTGGTATCTCAGTCCATTAGGATAGGTTCATCCTGGAAGAGGCCTTCAGACAGATATGGGAAACACCGTTCACTTTAAACATCTTTTTCTTTATCCATCTTCTTAATCTTTCCATGTGATTGGTTGACTCCGGTTATGATGTCCAGAAACTATCTGAGTAGAGCTCTGTCACTTATATATGAATTTTAGTATGCTGAGTGCAAACTCGTGTACAGCAATTGGAATTTCGCATCAGGGTACTTCCTCCTATAGTCAATGATTGTATGCCAACCAAGGAGATTCTTTAGTGCCTTCCAAGGTTCTGCGTAGATAGCTAGGGATTGTAGTAAAGGTTTTTTGGGTACACCTCTGGTAAACCCTTCGGAGACAACACTCCGCCGCTAGGGCCACCTAGCGGTCTAACGGCTTGTTGCATGTGCTAAGTGTAGTCATTTTATTTTCTACATTAGTTTTGTTCGAGGACTAGCAAATAATAAGTTTGGGGGTATTTGACAGACACATTTTTGTGTCTACGTTTTCCTTAATTTCATGTATTCTTGGTACTCGATTTTTTTACTTATTATGGTATTTTATGTGTTTTTAGGTATTTTTGGAAATAAACATTCTTGGAAAAATCGGCTCGAAAAGTCGTCTAAATCACCGGAAGGAACGTGTTATTCAGACTCTCACTTGTGGATAAGGGGCGCCCAAATGATAAGGGGTACCCAAAGGATATTTGCACCCAAGCAGCTGATCAGAGACACCCCTCATGGCATCTGCTATTCGCACCCCAGGGCCGGATAGGGGGCACCCATCTTCTTCTTCACGGGAAAGATACTTGGCGGGAAAAGAAATCTCAACTGTGTGAGATTCTGGTCATGATATTATGGGGATATTTGTGTCCTTAAGACATGATTATCTTCTTACCATGATAGTAAGATTTTGTACGTGTCTTTAATGGAAGGAAATCATATACTTTTGGATATTTCCTCCTGATACTGTCCAGGAGGTAACCAAGGTATTAGAGACCCGTTTTTCGGATGAATCTATTTATTGAGACACACATATGAAGTTCAATCATGCGCCGCGGATAAACCCAGTTGTCTTGACAGAAACCTTAGATGAGGGCGTGCTCCTTCTTTTCATTTTTCTGAATCAGTGCAGTTGTCTTATACTGGTGTCAACTCTATTTGGTCTTATGGACCCACAATTGTTTCGACTATTGATATATGAATTTGGAAGGTGACAATCCTTTTTGAGGTATTTGATGTCTAGCTAAAGACTTTAAATTTAGCATTTCCTGGGAGGTACTCATGCTTAAGGTAATATCCTTCCTTATTTCTTTTTCCATCCATCAAGTGGTAACAGTTTCTTATTGTTCATGCTTTTAATTTCATCTTTAGAACATTGAGGACAATGTTAGATTTAAGTTTGGGGGTGGGAAGGAAACTTTTTGTTAGCTCTTAGCTGCAACGAATAAACTCCAGAGCCTAGAAATTTATGCTTATTAAGGTTGGCACTAACCAATCTAAGTGGATGGGAACATCTTGTTAGTAGGAGGTGAGGAACCAATATGATTAGATGGAAACATCTAAAGAGTCTATTCATAAAAGCACAGAGCTCAGGTGTTAGAATTAAAAAAAAACACGGTAGTTTCGCCATATCTCGTTGAATCCTAATCCTTTTGTTTTTATTTTTTAACTGATTTGGTGGGGCACACGATTCAAGTTGTTACCTTTGCTAGGGTGGAATAGAGTGATTGAGATACCAAAAAAAAAAAAGACCAGACCATTAGACCAACCGGAATAAATTCAATAAAGTCGACCACTGGTGCCCTTGTATATGCCAGTTGTGTTGACCTAGAGTTAGGTTTATCGACCAATGGTCCCCTTGTATATGCCAGTTGTGTTGATATTAGTCAGGACGGTATCTCAGTCCATTAGGATAGGTTCATCCTGGCAGAGGCCTTCAGACAGATATGGGAAACACCGTTCACTTTAAACTATCTTTTTCTTTATCCATCTTCTTAATCTTTCCATGTGATTGGTTGACTCCGGTTATGATGTCCAGAAACTATCTAAGTAGAGCTCTGTCACTTATATATGAATTTTAGTATGCTGAGTGCAAACTCGTGTACAACAATTGGAATTTCGCATCAGGGTACTTCCTCCTATAGTCAATGATTGTATGCCAACCAAGGAGATTCTTTAGTGCCTTCCAAGGTTCTGCGTAGATAGCTAGGGATTGTAGTAAAGGTTTTTTGGGTACACCTCTGGTAAACCCTTCGGAGACAACACTCCGCCGCTAGGGCCACCTAGCGGTCTAACGGCTTGTTGCACGTGCTAAGTGTAGTCATTTTATTTTCTACATTAGTTTTGTTCGAGGACTAGCAAATAATAAGTTTGGGGGTATTTGACAGACACATTTTTGTGTCTACGTTTTCCTTAATTTCATGTATTCTTGGTACTCGATTTTTTTACTTATTATGGTATTTTATGTGTTTTTAGGTATTTTTGGAAATAAACATTCTTGGAAAAATCGGCTCGAAAAGTCGTCTAAATCACCGGAAGGAACGTGTTATTCAGACTCTCACTTGTGGATAAGGGGCGCCCAAATGATAAGGGGTACCCAAAGGATATTTGCACCCAAGCAGCTGATCAGAGACACCCCTCATGGCATCTGCTATTCGCACCCCAGGGCCGGATAGGGGGCACCCATCTTCTTCTTCACGGGAAAGATACTTGGCGGGAAAAGAAATCTCAACTGTGTGAGATTCTGGTCATGATATTATGGGGATATTTGTGTCCTTAAGACATGATTATCTTCTTACCATGATAGTAAGATTTTGTACGTGTCTTTAATGGAAGGAAATCATATACTTTTGGATATTTTCGAAAACAGGGAAGGAATTATTCACGGAATTAATAGAAGATATTGTCTTCATTATTTGGCTCAATTAAATGAGAAGATTTGGATATACCATACAACTCAGAAGACGTGTGCAAATGGAGAGGAAATATTCCCGTGAAATACTTTCATTAACTGCAAAGATCTTTTGGAGTAATTGAGATGGATGTCGACCTAAGATTGGCTTCACAGTATAAATAAGAGTGTCTTGGGTATCAGTGAGGGGATGGAGAGTTTGGGGATCGTTTAGAGCAAACCCGGTTTAATCATTATTTTCTCCCATTTCATCACTTGTAAACACTTTTGAGCAATGAAAAATTATTCTGAGTGTGTATCCAATATGCGGAGCTAAACCCAATCCTTGGGGCAATGGAGGAAGTCGTTGTTTCGGTAAAAGTGATATATTTTTATTAATTAATTACAACAACTCTATTATGATTTTTGCATTGAACTAAAAATTGTTTATATGATTTTGATTAGTTAGGTGTATTTTCTCTTGATAGAATATGCTTGCCTTAGGGTTTTGATATTCTATGCTTGGATTAACATCTATTCTTTTGGAAATCTACATGTCTAGGCAATACTATTAGAATCAATCTGAATGTTGAGTTGCATAATTTTTGTTTTATTAAATCACTAATATCAACCAATGGTGGAATCCTAGTCCTATTCTCTCCATAATTCTCACAACACTTTTTATTCGAGTTTGTTTTATTTTTTTTACTTATAAAAATTAAGTCTAAAAAAATCTTCCTTCACAAGTCTCAACGAACCTTTTTACTACAACAACTTTGAAAAACACATCAATTTTTGGCGGCGCCGACGCGGACTTGTCTTTAGGCTAGAGTTTTTAGATTTTTTTTTTATGTTTTTATTTTATTTGTTCTTCTTTAAGTTTTTGGGTTTTTGTCTTGTTCTTACAGAATTCGGAATTTGGAGCGAAAGAAAATTTTGCCAAAGCTTTTGGTGAATACTTAAAGACTTCGAGTGAAAGGCAAAGCGAAAGGAGCGAAAGAAGAAGATTTCTTTTTATTTTATAAAAAAAAAGAAGAAAAAAAAGAGAGACATTTCTATTTGGTAGATTTTTTTTTTTAGACTTTCTTTTTCTTTTGCACTTTATATTTTTGGACTTTGGACTTTTAATTTTGGGACATTATTTTTTTAACACTACGGAAGGGTAGTTTAAATATAAACTGTTTGCAGAGAAGGACGGTGATTACAATATCACCTCGGCCTCTCGGGTTCGTACATGACATAGGAGTCGTGGCCCGAGTCGACTACAAAGGTTCATCCCCCGTCTGGTACGGGAGGTCAATTTGTCGAAACACTCGCAAATCCCCTGTCAGCGAGTTATTGTCTTCCTTCCTATGCATATATGTTGAGGACTTGAAAACGGCTGCTTTTATTTCCTAGTAAAGGGAAAGGACTGGCCATACAAGATAAGGTTCAATGAATTGATATCTCAATGTTCTCATCATGGTTTGGAGAAGGTTAGGTTAGTTCAGATCCTATACGAGGGTTTAGATTATTTAACAACAACCATGCTTGAGTCCTTATGCACAGATGGGTTTGAGAATAAAACTATTGATGAAGCGATGACATTTTTGAATGAAATCGCCGATAAGACCCAACAATGGGAAAATAGTAGGGAACCCCAGAAAACAATTCTTCTAAGTAGAGAAAATGTTAATGGGGTAGAAGGATCTTATGAGTCAGATGCACAAATAGCAGTTATAGCCAAAAGGTTAGAAGCCTTAGAATTAGGTCATTCTAGTGGTAGTAGTGGAAGAAATGAGCCTTTTTGGGAAGGCCATGATGTTGAAGATCAAGCCAATGCTTTTTATAACAACACTAGGTTTGATAACCAACAGAAGTTTGATCCATATTCAGAAACCTATAACCCTGGCTGGAGAAACCATCCAAACCTTTCTTGGTCCAAGGGCCAGAATGAAGGTCAGTCTAGGAATGCTCAGGTTCCCTCAGGTTTTGTCTATACTAAGAATCCTTCAGCTCCGGCACAGTTTCAGAACCCTTCGGATAAGAAGATTATGAGTTTAGAAGAGTCTCTTGCTTTGTTAACTCGTAACACTGTGCAGTTTCAGCAATCTGTTGCTCAAGGTTTAGAAGAAAATAAGAGAATAGGTCAGGCTAACTCTCAGGCTATTTGAGTTGAAAACCCAGGTTAGTCAGATAAATGAGACATTGAGAGAAAAAGGAAAGTTTCCTAGTCAACCACAACCCAACCCTAGGGGAGTCCATCAAATATCTTTAGCTGGTGAGAAATCATCAAACCATGTGAACTCGATAACAACCCTTAGGAGTGGTAAAACGGTAGACAATAAGGTAGCCATGCCTAGTGGACATACTGTAGTTCCACCTTCTACTTCCCAAGAGGAGCCCGTAGACGAGGAAACTGAAACAGTCTCTAAGGATTCCCAAGAAATTCCTGATAGGTCTACCTTTGTGCCTAGAGCCCCATATCCACATTTGTTAGCCCCAACAAAGAAGGAGTCGACTTTCAACGAGATAATGGAAACATTTAAGCAGGTGAACATCAACATTCCGCTATTAGAAGCAATTAGGCAGATGCCTGCTTATGCCAAGTTCCTTAAAGATCTTTGTACACGAAAGCGTAAGCTTAATGTCCATAAGAAAGCTTTTTTAGCTGGTCAGGTAAGTTCCATTCTTCTGAACCAAACACCCCCTAAGTATAAGGATCCTGGATGCCCCACCATATGTTGTGCGATTGGTAATCACATGGTCGATAAAGCTTTACTTGACTTAGGAGCTAGTGTTAACTTACTCCCGTATCATGTATACACCCAGCTAGGTCTTGGTAAGTTGAAACCGACTAAAATGACACTATAATTAGCTGATAGGTCGTCAAAGTCCCTCGTGGTGTCATAGAGGAGTTCTAATTGAGGTTGATAAGTTTTTTATCTTTGGGATTTTGTTGTTCTAGACACCCAGCCTGTTCAGGACCCAAGTCGTCAAATCCCAGTGATTTTAGGTCTCCCATTTTTAGCCACCACTGTCATCAACTGTGGACTAGGCTGATGAACATATCCTTTGGTAATATGACCGCTGAACTAAATGTCTTTAATGTTACTAGACAACCTTCTGAGAATGATGATTTAGAAGAAGTGAATATGATTAGCACTTTAGTTCAGTATTTGGTTAGGATAATTGGCTTGACACTTTACTGGTAGATTCTTTAGATGATTTTGAGGAAACCATTCTCTTAGATCAGATATGTGATCAATCTTTAGAAGAAGCTCTTGAGTATTTTAAAGATTCTATGGACCCATAAATTCAGGCAATAGTTTTAGGTTTTTCTGAGAATAATGATGACCCTAAGTTTGAGGGTAGAGAACTAGAAGAATCTCTGAGTATTTTAAGGACTCTGAAGATCTTGAAATTCAAGAAATAGTTAGAGGTTTGTCTGTGAACCCTAATTTTTGGGGTAGTGATGGTTCTTTTGATTGTATCATATGCCTAATTAGAGTCCCTAACTTGGGACTCGATCCTTGTACATATGAGATATTACTTGAGTCTTTTCAGACTCCGCAACATCCTCCTGATACTGTCCAGGAGGTAACCAAGGTATTAGAGACCCGTTTTTCGGATGAATCTATTTATTGAGACACACATATGAAGTTCAATCATGCGCCGCGGATAAACCCAGTTGTCTTGACAGAAACCTTAGATGAGGGCGTGCTCCTTCTTTTCATTTTTCTGAATCAGTTGTCTATACTGGTGTCAACTCTATTTGGTCTTATGGACCCACAATTGTTTCGACTATTGATATATGAATTTGGAAGGTGACAATCCTTTTTGAGGTATTTGATGTCTAGCTAAAGACTTTAAATTTAGCATTTCCTGGGAGGTACTCATGCTTAGGTAATATCCTTCCTTATTTCTTTTTCCATCCATCAAGTGGTAACAGTTTCTTATTGTTCATGCTTTTAATTTCATCTTTAGAACATTGAGGACAATGTTAGATTTAAGTTTGGGGGTGGGAAGAAACTTTTTGTTAGCTCTTAGCTGCAACGAATAAACTCCAGAGCCTAGAAATTTATGCTTATTAAGGTTGGCACTAACCAATCTAAGTGGATGGGAACATCTTGTTAGTAGGAGTGAGGAACCAATATGATTAGATGGAAACATCTAAAGAGTCTATTCATAAAAGCACAGAGCTCAGGTGTTAGAATTAAAAAAAAACACGGTAGTTTCGCCATATCTCGTTGAATCCTAATCCTTTGTTTTTATTTTTAACTGATTTGGTGGGGCACACGATTCAAGTTGTTACCTTTGCTAGGGTGGAATAGAGTGATTGAGATACCAAAAAAAAAAAAGACCAGACCATTAGACCAACCGGAATAAATTCAATAAGTCGACCACTGGTGCCCTTGTATATGCCAGTTGTGTTGACCTAGAGTTAGGTTTATCGACCAATGGTCCCCTTGTATATGCCAGTTGTGTGATATTAGTCAGGACGGTATCTCAGTCCATTAGGATAGGTTCATCCTGGCAGAGGCCTTCAGACAGATATGGGAAACACCGTTCACTTTAAACTATCTTTTTCTTTATCCATCTTCTTAATCTTTCCATGTGATTGGTTGACTCCGGTTATGATGTCCAGAAACTATCTAAGTAGAGCTCTGTCACTTATATATGAATTTTAGTATGCTGAGTGCAAACTCGTGTACAACAATTGGAATTTCGCATCAGGGTACTTCCTCCTATAGTCAATGATTGTATGCCAACCAAGGAGATTCTTTAGTGCCTTCCAAGGTTCTGCGTAGATAGCTAGGGATTGTAGTAAAGGTTTTTTGGGTACACCTCTGGTAAACCCTTCGGAGACAACACTCCGCCGCTAGGGCCACCTAGCGGTCTAACGGCTTGTTGCACGTGCTAAGTGTAGTCATTTTATTTTCTACATTAGTTTTGCTCGAGGACTAGCAAATAATAAGTTTGGGGGTATTTGACAGACACATTTTTGTGCCTACGTTTTCCTTAATTTCATGTATTGTTGGTACTCGATTTTTGTACTTATTATGGTATTTTATGTGTTTTTAGGTATTTTTGGAAATAAACATTCTTGGAAAAATCGTCTCGAAAATTCGTCTAAATCATCGGAAGGAACGTGTTATTCAGACTCTCACTTGTGGATAAGGGGCGCCCAAATGATAAGGGGTACCCAAAGGATATTTGCACCCAAGCAGCTGATCAGAGACACCCCTCATGGCATCTGCTATTCGCACCCCAGGACCGGATAGGGGGCACCCATCTTCTTCTTCACGGGAAAGATATTTGGCGGGAAAAGAAATCTCAACTGTGTGAGATTCTGGTCATGATATTATGGGGATATTTGTGTCCTTAAGACATGATTATCTTCTTACCATGATAGTAAGATTTTGTACGTGTCTTGAATGGAAGGAAATCGTATACTTTTGATATTTTCGAAAACAGGGAAGGAATTATTCACGGAATTAATTGAAGATATTCTCTTCATTATTTGGCTCAATTAAATGAGAAGATTTGGATATACCATACAACTCAGAAGACGTGTGAAAATGGAGAGGAAATATTCCCGTGAAATACTTTCATTAACTGCAAAGATCTTTTGGAGTAATTGAGATGATTGTCGACCTAAGATTGGCTTCACAGTATAAATAAGAGTGTCTTGGGTATCAGTGAGGGGATGGAGAGTTTGGGGATCGTTTAGAGCAAACCCGGTTTAATCATTATTTTCTCCCATTTCATCACTTGTAAACACTTTTGAGCAATGAAAAATTATTCTGAGTGTGTTTCCAATATGCGGAGCTAAACCCAATCCTTGGGGCTATGGAGGAAGCCGTTGTTTCGGTAAAAGTGATATATTTTATTAATTAATTACAACAACTCTATTATGATTTTTGCATTGAACTAAAAATTGTTTATATGATTTTGATTAGTTAGGTGTATTTTCTCTTGATAGAATATGCTTGCTTTAGGGTTTTGATATTCTATGCTTGGATTAACATCTATTCTTTTGGAAATCTACATGTCTAGGCAATACTATTAGAATCAATCTGAATGTTGAGTTGCATAATTATTGTTTTATTAAATCACTAATATCAACCAATGGTGGAATCCTAGTCCTATTCTCTCCATAATTTTCACAACATCTTTTTAATTAGTTCGCTATTTTTTTATTAAAAAAATCTAAAAATCCGCTTTCACAAGTCTTGAACGAATATTACTACAACAACTTTGAAAACACATCAAATTTTTGGCGCCGCCGACGCGGACTTGTCTTTAGGCTAGAGTTTTAGATTTTTTTTTTTTAGGTTTTTATTTTATTTGTTCTTCTTTACGTTTTTGGGTTTTTTGTCTTTTTCTTCAGATTTTGGAATTTGGAGCGAAAGAAAATTTTGCCAAAGCTTTTGGTGAATACTTAAAGACTGGAGTAAAAGGCAAAGCGAAAGGAGCGAAAGAAGAAGATTTTTTTTTTATAAAAAAAAAGAGAGACATTTTTATTTTTGTAGATTTTTTTTTTTTAGACTTTCTTTTTCTTTTGCACTTTATATTTTTGGACTTTAAATTTTGGGACATTATTTTTTAAACCCTACGGAAGGGTAGTTTAAATATAAATGTTTGCAGAGAAGGACGGTGATTACGATATCACCTCGGCCCCTCGGGTTCGTACATGACATAGGAGTCGTGGCCCGAGTCGACTACAAAGGTTCATCCCCCGTCTGGTACGGGAGGTAAGTTTGTCGAAACACTCGCGAATCCCCTGTCAGCGAGTTACTGTCTTCCTTCGTATGCATATATGTTGAGGACTTGAAAACGGCTGCTTTAATTTCCTAGTAAAGGGCAAGGACTGGCCATACAAGATAAGGGTTCGGATTTCATCACCGTTCTCTTCTTGCCCGCCTTAGGAAAACGACACCAAACGCGAACCTAAGCCTAAAATTTTGACTAGAACGAGACCGATAGGGTAACGAGCTTAACAGGAAAGTCATTCGAAAAATATTGGTTACTCTTTTAAGCATACTTCGAAGTTCTTGACGGTTTCTGTAAGTTGAATGCGTGACTGCGCCGCCTTGTAATACCGGTGAGGCCTTGGGTATCAAAGCTCCACCGAGCTTCCCTCGCCTCTATTCAACTTACTTTAACTCGGATTGATTCCAGAGGGGTTTGCTTAAATTGTAACGAATTCCCGTTCGAAGGATTAGAAGCTGGTCTAGAAACAATCTAAGTGGAGCCATCATGCTTTTTGTTTGCTAGAAATCAGTAGGTTTGCTGTGGTGGAGTCAGCCTTGTTTGTGTTTGCATAGAACATCCCTTCCTTTTTAGGCTTTTCTTTTTGATTTTGTTTTTCTAGTGTATGAAGTTTTTAAACGGGCTTGGAAAAGAAACACTCTAGGTCGTTTGATTAGTGAAAACCTAGTAGTTCTTCTTGTGAAGACGGGGAGCTCGAAGACTCTTCTTTTGAGAGCCCCGTTTTTGGAAACTTCAGTTTTGAGAATCTGTCTCTTTGTGAGGAAAGTACCCCTAGTACTCCTAGTCCTTTGGTAGTGCCAGAAATGGCAACTTTGAAAGCTTTGCTAAACCCAACTAGGACCTCTCGTCCGTCTTGTATCAAGTTAGCTGAAACCGAGGCAAATTATGAACTGAAACCTGGGACTTTACAGATGCTCCCAATGTTTTTAGGGAAGGAGAATGAGAACCCCTATTTTCATGTTAGGGAATTTGAGGAAGTTTGTAGTACTCTGAAAATTAAAAACCTAAGTGATGATGCGTTGAAACTTAGGTTATTCCCCTTTTCCTTAAAAGATAAAGCCAAATCTTGGCTGTATAGTTTGGACTCTGAGTCAATTGAAACCTATGACCAACTTACTTCTGCCTTTATACATAAGTTTTTCCCAAGGCATAAAACATCGTCTATTAGGACACAAATATGTACTTTTGCCCAACAAGAGGGAGAATCTTTATATAGGTACTTAGAAAGGTTCAATGACTTGATATCTCAATGTCCTCATCATGGTTTGGAGAAGGTTAGGTTAGTTCAGATCCTCTACGAGGGTTTAGATTATTCAACAACAACCATGGTTGAGTCCTTATGCACAGGTGGGTTTGAGAATAAAACTGTTGAAGCGATGACATTTTTGAATGAAATCGCCGATAAGACCCAACAATGGGAAAATAGTAGGGAACCCCAGAAAACAATTCTTCTAAGTAGAGGAAATGTTAATAGGGTAGAAGGATCTTATGAGTCAGATGCCAAAATAGCAGCTATAGCCAAAAGGTTAGAAGCCTTAGAATTAGGTCATTCTAGTGGTAGTAGTGGAAGAAATGAGCCTTTTTGGGAAGGCCATGTGTTGAAGAGCAAGCCAATGCTCTTTATAACAACACTAGGTTTGATAACCAACAGAAGTTTGACCCATATTCAGAAACCTATAACCCTGGCTGGAGAAACCATCCAAACCTTTCTTGGTCCAAGGGCCAGAATCAAGGTCAGTCTAGTAATGCTCAGGTTCCCCCAGGTTTTGGCTATACTAAGAATCCTTCAGCTCCGGCACAGTTTCAGAACCCTTCGGATAAGAAGATTATGAGTTTAGAAGAGTCTCTTGCTTTGTTAACTCGTAACACTGTGCAGTTTCAGCAATCTGTTGCTCAAGGTTTAGAAGAAAATAAGAGAATAGGTCAGGCTAACTCTCAGGCTATTTCCGAGTTGAAAACCCAGGTTAGTCAGATAAATGAGACATTGAGAGAAAAAGGAAAGTTTCCTAGTCAACCACAACCCAACCCTAGGGGAGTCCATCAAATATCTTTAGCTGGTGAGAAATCATCAAACCATGTGAACTCGATAACAACCCTTAGGAGTGGTAAAACGGTAGACAATAAGGTAGCCATGCCTAGTGGACATACTGTAGTTCCACCTTCTACTTCCCAAGAGGAGCCCGTAGACGAGGAAACTGAAACAGTCTCTAAGGATTCCCAAGAAATTCCTGATAGGTCTACCTTTGTGCCTAGAGCCCCATATCCACATTTGTTAGCCCCAACAAAGAAGGAGTCGACTTTCAACGAGATAATGGAAACATTTAAGCAGGTGAACATCAACATTCCGCTATTAGAAGCAATTAGGCAGATGCCTGCTTATGCCAAGTTCCTTAAAGATCTTTGTACACGAAAGCGTAAGCTTAATGTCCATAAGAAAGCTTTTTTAGCTGGTCAGGTAAGTTCCATTCTTCTGAACCAAACACCCCCTAAGTATAAGGATCCTGGATGCCCCACCATATGTTGTGCGATTGGTAATCACATGGTCGATAAAGCTTTACTTGACTTAGGAGCTAGTGTTAACTTACTCCCGTATCATGTATACACCCAGCTAGGTCTTGGTAAGTTGAAACCGACTAAAATGACACTACAATTAGCTGATAGGTCTGTCAAAGTCCCTCGTGGTGTCATAGAGGATGTTCTGATTGAGGTTGATAAGTTTATTTATCCTGTGGATTTCGTTGTTCTAGACACCCACTGTTCAGGACCCAAGTCGTCAAATCCCAGTGATTTTAGGTCGCCCATTTTTAGCCACAGCTAACGCTGTCATCAACTGTAGGACTGGGCTTATGAACATATCCTTTGGTAATATGACCACTGAACTAAATGTCTTTAATGTTACTAGACAACCTTCTGAGAATGATGATTTAGAAGAAGTGAATATGATTAGCACTTTAGTTCAGGATTTGGTTCAGGATAATTGGCTTGACACTTTACTGGTAGATTCTTTAGATGATTTTGAGGAAACCATTCTCTTAGATCAGATATGTGATCAATCTTTAGAAGAAGCTCTTGAGTATTTTAAAGATTCTATGGACCCAGAAATTCAGGCAATAGTTTTAGGTTTTTCTGAGAATAATGATGACCCTAAGTTTGGGGGTAGAGAACTAGAAGAATCTCTTGAGTATTTTAAGGACTCTGAAGATCCGGAAATTCAAGAAATAGTTAGAGGTTTGTCTGTGAACCCTAAGTTGGGGGTAGTGATGGTTCTTGTGATTGTATCGTATCCCTAATTAGAGTCCCTAACTTGGGACTCGAGCCTTGTACATCTGAGATATTACTTGAGTCTTTTCAGACTCCGCAACCCGATCCTCCTGATACTGTCCAGGAGGTAACCCAGGTATTAGAGACCCGTTTTTCGGATGAATCTATTTATCGAGACACACATGAAGTTCAATTACGCGCGGATAAACCCAGTTGTCTTGACAGAAACCTTAGATGAGGACGTGCTCCTTCTTTTCATTTTTCTGAATCAGTGCAGTTGTCTCATACTGGTGTCAGCTCTATTTGGTCTTATGGACCCACAATTGTTTCGACTATTGATATATGACTTTGGAAGGTGACAATCCTTTTTGAGGTATTTGATGTCTAGCTAAAGACTTTAAATTTAGCATTTCCTGGGAGGTACTCATGCTTACGGTAATATCCTTCCTTATTTCTTTTTCCATCCATCAAGTGGTAACAGTTTCTTATTGTTCATGCTTTTAATTTCATCTTTAGAACATTGAGGACAATGTTAGATTTAAGTTTGGGGGTGGGGAAGAAACTTTTTGTTAGCTCTTAGCTGCAACAAATAAACTCCAGAGCCTAGAAATTTATGCTTATTAAGGTTGGCACTAACCAATCTAAGTGGATGGGAACATCTTGGTTGTAGGAGTTGAGGAACCAATCTGATTAGATGGAAACATCTAAAGAGTCTATTCATAAAAGCACAGAGCTCAGGTGTTAGAATTAAAAAAAAACATGGTAGTTTCGCCATATCTCGTTGAATCCTAATCCTTCTGTTTTTATTTTTTAAGTGATTTGGTGGGGCACACGATTCAAGTTGTTACCTTTGCTAGGGTGGAATAGAGTGATTGAGATACCAAAAAAAAAAAGACCAGACCATTAGACCAACCGGAATAAATTCAATAAAGTCGACCACTGGTGCCCTTGTATATGCCAGTTGTGTTGACCTAGAGTTAGGTTTATCGACCACTGGTCCCCTTGTATATGCCAGATGTGTTGATATTAGTCAGACCGGTATCTCAGTCCATTAGGATAGGTTCACCTTGGCAGAGGCCTTCAGACAGATATGGGAAACACCGTTCACTTTTAACCATCTCTTTATCCATCTTCTTAATCTTTCCATGTGATTGGTTGACTCCGGTTATGATGTGTACAGAAACTATCTGAGTAGAGCTCTGTCACTTATATATGAATTTTAGTATGCTGAGTGCAAACTCGTGTACAACAATTGGAATTTCGCATCAGGGTACTTCCTCCTATAGTCAATGATTGTATGCCAACCAAGGAGATTCTTTAGTGCCTTCCAAGGTTCTGCGTAGATAGCTAGGGTTGTAGTAAAGGTTTTTTGGGTACACCTCTGGTAAACCCTTCGGAGACAACACTCCGCCGCTAGGGCCACCTAGCGGTCTAACGGTTGTTGCATGTGCTAAGTGTAGTCATTTTATTTTCTACATTAGTTTGTTCGAGGACTAGCAAATAATAAGTTTGGGGGTATTTGACAGACACATTTTTGTGTCTACGTTTTCCTTAATTTCATGTATTCTTGGTACTCGATTTTTTTACTTATTATGGTATTTTATGTGTTTTTAGGTATTTTTGGAAATAAACATTCTTGGAAAAATCGGCTCGAAAAGTCGTCTAAATCACCGGAAGGAACGTGTTATTCAGACTCTCACTTGTGGATAAGGGGCGCCCAAATGATAAGGGGTACCCAAAGGATATTTGCACCCAAGCAGCTGATCAGAGACACCCCTCATGGCATCTGCTATTCGCACCCCAGGGCCGGATAGGGGGCACCCATCTTCTTCTTCACGGGAAAGATACTTGGCGGGAAAAGAAATCTCAACTGTGTGAGATTCTGGTCATGATATTATGGGGATATTTGTGTCCTTAAGACATGATTATCTTCTTACCATGATAGTAAGATTTTGTACGTGTCTTTAATGGAAGGAAATCATATACTTTTGGATATTTTCGAAAACAGGGAAGGAATTATTCACGGAATTAATAGAAGATATTGTCTTCATTATTTGGCTCAATTAAATGAGAAGATTTGGATATACCATACAACTCAGAAGACGTGTGCAAATGGAGAGGAAATATTCCCGTGAAATACTTTCATTAACTGCAAAGATCTTTTGGAGTAATTGAGATGGATGTCGACCTAAGATTGGCTTCACAGTATAAATAAGAGTGTCTTGGGTATCAGTGAGGGGATGGAGAGTTTGGGGATCGTTTAGAGCAAACCCGGTTTAATCATTATTTTCTCCCATTTCATCACTTGTAAACACTTTTGAGCAATGAAAATTATTCTGAGTGTGTATCCAATATGCGGAGCTAAACCCAATCCTTGGGGCAATGGAGGAAGTCGTTGTTTCGGTAAAAGTGATATATTTTTATTAATTAATTACAACAACTCTATTATGATTTTTGCATTGAACTAAAAATTGTTTATAAGATTTTGATTAGTTAGGTGTATTTTCTCTTGATAGAATATGCTTGCCTTAGGGTTTTGATATTCTATGCTTGGATTAACATCTATTCTTTTGGAAATCTACATGTCTAGGAAATACTATTAGAATCAATCTGAATGTTGAGTTGCATAATTTTTGTTTTATTAAATCACTAATATCAACCAATGGTGGAATCCTAGTCTTATTCTCTCCATAATTCTCACAACACTTTTTATTCGAGTTTGTTTTATTTTTTTTACTTATAAAAATTAAGTCTAAAAAAATCTTCCTTCACAAGTCTCAACGAACCTTTTTACTACAACAACTTTGAAAAATACATCGAAAGGTGAGTCATCTTCCTAGAGCTGGTTCAGATCATACGCCCCTCCTCTTTGATTCAAATCCGGAAAGACAAAAAATTCAAAAACCATTTAGATCATTAGAACTTGGCTATCTCATCCAACTCTATCATTAATGGTTTCCAATTATTGGACTTTCCATTCCAACTCTCCGTAAGATACAAACATGTATTTGAAGCTCCAACTTTTATCCTCGGACTTATCTCATTGGAACTCATATATGTTTGGAAACATTCATAAGAATATTAAATCCCTGAATAATAGGATTGAAAGCTTTAATAGAGCTGGAAAATATTCCGAAAACTTAGAAAAAAATAAGAAATCTCTAAGATGATCTAGGAAATTGGTACAAACTCAAAAATGATTACTATCACCAATTATCAAGAGATAAATTTTGTTAGAGCATTTCTCGGTCGAACTCGCTTGCGTTGCTATCTCAAGCATGTTTGTCAATGTTAGTGATCAAAATTATAAGTCTTGATTTCTAGTCTATTATAGCTAAGTCTCGGACTAGGATAGAAAGTGTAGTTGAGCTCAAGGACTTCATGGCGATTCATCATACAAGAAGAAGAACTACTCAAGGAACCGACGGAAATTCTCGACAAAAAGGTATGTGAAGACGTGAACTTATCTATCACTCAAAAATATATCTACTCTATCTCCTACTCTTGGAGACAAGAAGTCGTATGAAATATATATAGACTTTGATTATATACATTTGGTATTTCGAGTCGAGTATACCTCGCCTGTCTATATCTCGAAATATGAGTTGGTAAGCTTTTCGCTTTAACCAAGTTTATCTTTACCATGTGACGAAAGTCATGATATGTTTCAATCATCTTGAAAATTGCTTTGACGAGAAATGGTGTAACAACTATATAATGTCCTCTAAGAATGTTTCAATGATTCAAATGATAGTTTAGATTACATAAACAATGGTGGACATAAGCATTATTGTGGAAACACATTTATGTATAAGTACTATTCCTTGAACCAAAGTTTGCGAACTTTGTTGATTAAGAGAACCGGAAGAATGGCGTAAGCCAAGTCCGCGAACTGCCGAAGTTCTCAAACCCGAGAATTTCTGCTGGAGTTGACAAACTACTTGCGTGAAACTAAGTCCGTGAACCGGCGAAGTTCTCATACCCAAGAATTTCTGCTGGAATTTGTAAACTCTGCCCGGTAACTTAAGTCCGCGAACCTAGTATGCGAACTTGAGAAGGTTATATATCTGAAGATGATTTCTGAACTTAAACTTAAAAAGACTAAGGAATGTAATTTGGAAACCGTGGCTATAAAATTTCATGAACTGATTCAAGTGAATCAAATCATCTTTGCTTCAATTATGTATTGTGTAGTACATGAGATTTCCTTGCAATTGAACAACTCTTTAACTAGTTCATCTTGAAGTCATTTGAACTAGTTATGGTGAAGAAGAACATGGTTGATATGAAATGCTCATATGGCTAACCATTGGTTAACTATTGTTGAACCAACAAGTGCATACGTTTGGGTATGGTTAACAAACCTAGAAGCATGCATTTTCAAGTGTGTGTAACAAGCTAAGTTTTCTATCTAACGGTTGAGAAATATTAGCTTGAATCTAAATCAGGTTTTCATCTAACGATGGATATTGATTGCTTTGTTACCAAGGTAACCTAATTGCAAACCCTGATTTGAAAGACTATATAAGGGGAACTCTAGCTTTTGTGCAAAACTAATCCCCACACCTTACGTGTGATACTAGTTTGCATGCTAAAGTCGGTTCTCCTTTAACCTTTGGTTTTCTTCTTCTAAAACCAGGTTAACGACTTAAAGACTTCATTGGGATTGTGAAGCCAGACCGATACTACTTTTATCATAGTTGTGTGATCTGATCTTGCATCTTCTATCGTACGAGTACAATCAGATTGATTGGCTTGAGATTGATATCTCCAATAAGCAAGATATAAAAAGTAATAACAAACATCTTCGTCTCATTGTTTGTGATTCCGCAACATCTTGTTTCGCTACCATACGATTGAGATTTTTGTGAGGTGATTGATAACTCTAGGTTGTTCTTCGGGAATATAAGACCGGATTATCAATTGGTTCATGTTCACCTTGATTATTATCAAAAGACGGAACAAAACCTTTTAGGGTTTATCTGTGGGAGACAGGTAGATCCTTTGATAGACTTTTCTGTGTGAGACAGATTTGTTTATTGTCAAGTCTTCGACTTTGGGTCGTAGAAACTCTTAGTTGTGGGTGAGATCAGCTAAGGGAATCAAGTGCGCAGTATCCTGCTGGGATCAGAGGTGTAGGGAGTACAACTGTACCTTGGATCAGTGGGAGACTGATTGGGGTTGAACTACTATCCAGTCTGAAGTTAGCTTGGAGTAGGCTAGTGTTTGTAGCGGCTTAATACAGTATGTGTTCAATCTGGACTAGGTCCCGGGGTTTTTCTGCATTTGCGGTTTCCTCGTTAACAAAATTTCTGGTGTCTGTGTTATTTCTATTTCCGTATTATATTTTTTTATATAATTGAAATAATACGAGTTGTGCGTTTGAATCAATCAATTGGAAATCCAATCTTTGGTTGTTGATTGATATTGATTGATCCTTGGATATTGGTCATTGGTACCATCCAAGTTATTCCTTGTATTTGATTTGAACTCGGAGTTCTTGCTTGAGTAAATCAAATCAAGAAGAGAGATAAAAACTCGTTGATATACTTTTATTGATTGAGTCTTGTTGATTCTATTAAAAGTATATTCGAGTTTGTCCATACAGATTGCTAAGCGAAATATTGGGTGGTGTTTTTAGACCCCCGGTTTTTCAATTGGTATCAGAGAAGGCAAACACGTTTAAGACCTTACAAGTCTGTGTTTGTAGCGATCTGACTCTATGGCATAGATTATATCTCTATTAACGTACCACCAGTCTTCGATGGCTGTAATTATTTATGGTGGAAAATTGCTATGCCAGCTTTTCTTCAAGCACGTGATTTTCAATCATGGGTATATGTTTTTAATGGCTATGATGCTCCCGTTGTGGCAGTTGGAGATGTAAACGTTCCCAAGAATATTGGTGAATACAGTACTGCCGAGATACTTGTTGCAAAGCAAAATCCCGACGGTTTTAATGCCATCATACATGCCATTACCCCAAATCTTCAGCACCATGTGTCTAATTGCACTAGGTCTAAAGAAGCTTGGGATATCTTAGAAACTGTATTTGAAGGTAACTCCAGTGAAAAGGAAGCTAGGCTTCAAAACCTTAATTTTGATTAGGAGAACCTTCGTATGGCATATGAAGATACATTTGATGAGTTTAATCACAAAGTGTCTGAAATTTTTAATGCATCTTTTGCATTGGGTAAGACTATTCCTGAAAATGAAATTGTGATGAAAATTCTCAGATCACTGTCATCTATATACGAGTCTATGAAGCATGCCATCGTTGAGGGAAATAACCTCGATAATATTTCCAGAAATACATTGGTTGGAAAGCTAAAGTTCTTTGATCATGAACATACATCCAAAATCGGAAAGGATGTTGCGTTTAAAGCACAGAAGAACACTAAATTACTTGATAAAAGTAAAAGTGTTTATGTCTCTGAGGATGATCAGTCTGAGGGTGATTTTTTGGATGAATATCTTGACAAATCAGTCTTCTTGATCACAAGACAGTTTAGGGATCTTCTATTGAAGAGAAGTAAACGGTTTTCAAGAGACAAACCTAGGTCATAAGATAAACCTCACAATCGCGTTCCTCCTAAAAACAGGGATACTAACGAGGCTGATGACGAGGATATGCCATAGTGCTTTAAGTGTAAAGGTTTTGGTCATTTTGCAAACGAGTGCCCAAAACGTAGAAAATACACTAGGAACAAAGGTCTTGTTGTAACACTTGATGAGATGTCTGAGATCTATTATTCTTATGAAGATATGAAATCAAGTGTTGGTCTTCTATGTGAAAACATTAATTTTGATAATTGTAGCAATACATATATCAACCTTGATGGTTTCAGTGAAGAAGAGAATCCAATCAAGCTGGAAAAATCAATTGACCCATCCTTTGGAAACTCTGTCTGTAATGTTTCAGGATCTACTATGTGTCTAGCTTCTTTCACACCACATATGCCTGAATACTATCTAGGATTGACGTGCTCATTTTGTTCTCATAGAGGTTATGAACTATCAAGATGTTACAAGTATAAATATCAAGTGAGGCAGGCCAACAAACTTCAATGAAGAGAAAATCGATTGGCAAGGAAGCTTAAACTTGCGCAGAAGACTGCCGAGGTATGTAGGATTTTATCTTCGTCTAAGAATTTGGTTTCCAAATACAAAATAAGACCATTAGAGAAGAAGGTATGGTCAAATCGCTTTGATAGACAGAAGTCAGAGGATTCCTCTCAAGAGGAAAATGGTAGACAAATTGTCGTTCACCACAACACAAATTAATTGTGTTGGGTAAATCTTGTCTCATATGCCTGGTCAAAAGAGATAAGATTGTGTACCGCTCAGGCTTTAGGAAAAGTTTTTTTCTTTGGTTTGTTTTCCTGTTTATCAAATAAAGGGTTATTATCGATAATTCTACTCTTTATAGGGTTTAGAGTTGGACGTCCACGAACATGTTTAAAGGTTGCGAACCCTACATTCATTTTTCCTCTCTAATATCCTTTATATTTTAAGACTGCTTGATGAGATTGTGAATTCCACTCACAAAAAAAACAGTTGTTTATAACTGTTCTCTAAGCATCATGTCTTTGGATGGAAAAGATGTCAACATGATTGTTAAGCCATCAATCAAGGAAAAAGAAAAATCTCTAGTAACTCCGTCCTTGAAAAGAAAGAGGAGGAATACAAGAAACCCAAGGGTTGTCTTCTAACTCTCAGAAGTTTTCTGATGTTCTTGATGAGTTGAAGGAAGTAAGAAAGGAGATTCGTCAAATAAAGGCTTGCGTTTTAAGATCTTTGGAAATTCAGAAAGTGCTGGTTCGACATCATCAGCCAAGACGGTTTGTTGATATTAACTCCTATCTCCACGAATCTTATGTTCCAATGGTTGTTGACGACAAGGAGTTCGGGAATGATAAAGAATTTCTCAAAGATATTGTTGCCTTGTATGTCTTCTTTTTGATTTAGTTGGAAGAATAACTAGTGCTTTGAATAGCAATGATTATGACTACACATAGCTATTATTTTTCATCTTCTTGTTCTTTTTTAGGTTTATTGGTATTAAATTCTAAAAATATTTGGAGGATGATGTTTTGCAGTATTAATCTTTACGACTTGTTATATTATAATTTTTTATGAGATATTGGTGTTTACGTCCGTGAACTATGGTTATCCCATACTTTGTCAAAAGTAAAGTCTATGTCAATATTCACGTATTGATAAAATAATGAATGGACTTTTGACAAATACAAAATTTAAGCCTATATTGTCAATTCTTTGATGGAAGATAGGTTGAAATCATTTGTTTTCAAGGATTATGTCTATTAATATCGTTATGCAAATAGTGGTGGAAAATAAAATGAATCCTTGTGTATTCCGCAGTATTGATCATCCCTGATCCATATTTTATATATTACTGTGAGGCACCGTAATGTATCTTATGTTGAGCACTATACAACCAAGTTGATTTTTTAGCTAAGTTGTTGTTTGATTGGTTGTCGACCGTCAAATATAATTTCACTTTCTTACTTAACTACAATAATATAGTAAGTGGTTGGAAAGATTTCGTATCCACAGAGAGGCTTTTGTTGTTATGTAATTTTCAGTTTTTAAGATAACCAAGGGGGATTTTTGTTTTAGCAAATATAATAAAATAAAGTAAAGCAAAGCAAATAGTTGGAATAATCAATAAGGAGAAGATATTAGTCATGGGATAGTATCATTCACAAACTTGAGTTTTCATCAATGACTAGAATTGATATTTTAATCTCGCATTTATTAAAAGTCCTAGGATACCTTGATCGCAAGAATATCCCGCTAATTCCCTAATTTCATCACAACCACATTAAAAGATGCCTATGTGAATTCTTCCTAGAAAGAAACCCAAAGTGTAAAAGCACAATTAAGTTTAACTCCCTAAAAGCTTTAAGATTTATGGAATAAGACTAATAAAAGAAAACAAACATGTAAAAGCACTAATTCGTTTTAACCAAGGTTATGATTCATATGTGACTAGTAGGATATATCACTATAATCACTACCCACAATTATGCTACTTAAAATCAGGGACAAACAACTTTTTCGTATTGAAAACCCTAATATAGCTCTAGATATGAAAGCAAATCGGATTGATTCCGGACTCAACCAACCAAACAATCAAATCATATGATAAATAAACCATGAATCATAAACAATAAAGTTGAGACAAAACTAATTCATAGAATCAAATAACATGCTTGAGAAATCAACTTTTATCCCATAACCAATAATTGTATTTAGTTACTCATAATAATGGAGTTCATCATAATCATAATCAATAAAATAAAGAAGATGAAAACAAACGAAAACAAACCCTAGAAGAAGTTCTCTCCAAAGATCCAAGTAGAAAATAATACGTGATATAAAGTTGTAGAAATCTTCCCTCTTATGTCTTTTCTTAGGTCAAGTCTTCAAAATTCGAATAGATAGACGTCCTCCAAGCCCATGTGTGAGAAAAAATCATGTAGAAAATCTGCCACAAAAGTGGTCGCCAGAAGTCCCAAAAGTTGGCCGGAAATTGGACGGGACATAACTCAGGTGACCGGAGAAGTCAAACTCCACCGGTCAAACGATTCAACTCGGGTCAACTGGGAAGTCAGACCGAGTCAATGTCTAGTCAGATCTGAGTCCGTTGGTCTGTCTGGATGAATCAATTCTAGTCAGCATCTGACTGGTCTTGATCAAGGCCTGAGCTTGTGCTGCACTCATGTTGGAATATCCTCCACATGCTCACTTTCAGCTGCAATTCTTCACAGCTACAACTCCACATATCTCAGCACACTCACCAATTCCATATCCACGTATACCTGCAATTCGGCTTACCTCATTGCTCAAACATCAAACCTACAGCTCAGTTGCAACTTCATAATTCATTCCTGCAACAGCAGGAACCATGCTCAGTCACTGCAATCACCCAGATCCCAGTTGTTTTCTTAACCCTTGTTTCTTCTTTACTGAACTTGACCTCACCCCTGTAAAATGTCCCATCATTCCCATGTTTATCTCAGTTTCTGAATCGAGTTCCAGCTGCTAGATACATCCATCGAACCACGCAAATCAAGACAGCAACATCTCCTTCCAACCAAGGTCAACTTCCCTGCTCCAGCTGCAAATACACATGCCTATTCATTCATTTCTCACACTCATTCAACTGCATCTTACATCTCAACCATCAACTCCCTTTGACAATCATCTTCCATTGCACCACTTGCAGTGAACACCACTTCACTGCATTATGGCAAGCTTCTCCTGCTTTACCAACAACAACTCAGCTCTGAATCCAACCACTGCCTCAAGCCATTCCCTGCTCTTCTTGTTGTTCCAGTTTACTTCAACCTCAACTTTAACAGCACCAGTACCATCTCCATAGCTGCAACTGCACCAGAAACTGTTCTTACTGCATATCCATTTCAGTTAACTCCTCCTACACCACTCAAGTACCCTGTAACTCTCCCCTGACTCCATTGTAAACACATGGCATCAGTTCCAACTACTAAATCACCTGCAATATCAACAGAAACCTGATTACAACTCATGGTATCTACAGCACATCATCAGTTCATGGCCAACACCTGCAGTTCAGACCCATTTCAGCCTTAAAACTAGCATCACCAACAACTCATAATCCTAATCATTGTGTTGCTCAACTCAAACCCTTCAGCTTTGCCTTTTTACTCCCAGACATCCATCAACAGTGCAGACCTCCACCAGTGAACCATGTTTTCAACACCACATGAGCTGCAAGCTCTAGCATTTCCACTTTAGTGCATCACCACCATATTCATCTTCAAAACCAGATCCAACACAAACCCAAATCTCAAAGAAAGACCACCATCTCAGCATCTCATCAATCGATCCTCATCCACCAACAACAACGAATTACGGCAAACTCTATTACCAGCAACACCTCTTCTCTGTAAACCCTAACTCCAAAAATTATGTTGCATATGAACTTGAAACCTTTGAAATAGAGAAACCCATCTTCATTGTTCTCGATCTGTAACAGAAAAATCACAGCAGAAATCAATTTTTCCCGTCAATTGAACACATCGAACCCTAATTCTTCACTGTAACCTTCTCTCTATCATCTGAGTCATTCTCTTGATTTCTCCATCAATAGTACCTCCATTCCTCTCTGAATCTATGTTAATCCATCTCCTTCTTTCTCTGAATTTCTGGACTTCTCTCGGACAACAGCCGCATCAATTTTTCTCTCTCTGTCTTGATTTTGAGTAGATAATGATAAAGAGAAGATTGAGAAACCTGAAATTTGGGGCTAGGTAGGAACCAGAATTGATATAGGTACCCTACACAAACCACCATTTAGCAGCCCATTAGCTTTCCTTTTGACCAGAGCTAGCGACCCCTTATCGTTGACTTGACTCCGCATAGCATTCGCCCGTGAAATGACTGTTGTGCTCCTTTTAGCTCCATTGTGCTTCCAATAACAGCATCCGCCTCTTACTTCTCAGATTCACTTCTACTCTTCAATTTTTACACATCACTAAAGTTGTCATGCTTTTCAGACATATGAATTTACATCACTAAAGCCGACATGGTTTTCATCTAGAGATGAAGAAACATAAGCAAATAATGAGAAATAATTCCGCCTCCAACAACATTTGCACCTTTTTGCCTTTTAGGCGACGTTTCTTCTTCTTTTGTTCCAAATGACTCCAAAGTACCTAAACACTCAAAAGCAAACATAAGATATATAATTTACAAGAAAAATAGCAAAGAAAGCATAAATACTAGATATAAAATTAGGTGTTTTAGACACCTATCAAATTTTCCCATACTTAGACTTTGCTAGTCCTCGAGCAAATCAAACAAAATAATTATAAAACATACATACAACTCCGTCTCGTCGAGCCTACGGTCACTTTTAGCATAAATAACAAGCCTTTAAACCCCCTAGGTGTCCCTAGTGGATGAGTTATAGTCTCGTGAAGGTTTACAAGAGGTTTTCCTACAAAACATATTACCTGTGACAAATCCATGAATTAATCCAAAATGGTTGCAAAAGGAGGTACCTTGTTATGAATCCAAATTAATATATATATAAATTAAGCTCTGTTAAGAAAGTCGAGCAAGCCACAATCTCGGAAAATAACAAACCACAATCACAAATGAATAGATAAAGCAGCTGGAAATAGATATAAATGGTTGCGATGTTTACTAAAGTGATCGATGTTTCCCATATTTATCTGAAGGTCGCTGCCAATGATGAACCTATGAATCCTATTGGATTGAGCTACTGGTCTGAATTATAATGTCAACACACTGGCATATACAAGGGAACCAGCACTCAATAAACTTAAATCTAGATCGACTCACTGGCATATACAAGGGAACCAGGAGTCGATTTCATTGCACCATAACATTTTTTTTGAGACATCATGATTGGATCTTGTGGATCCAAGCGCATGTTTCTTGTCAGCAGATTACATGATAGTTCTGTTGGATCCTGCACTCCACGCTTTCTTAGGCGACGGAGACAGGGAGAACACACACATATTGCTTTATCCAAGTGTCAAATTTATTCCGTTTGGTCAATTGGTCGGTCTCTTTCTTTTTTTTTTCCTTTTTCTTCTCTTTTTTTTTTCTTTTTGTAGTAACTCAATCACACTGTTTCATCCTAACAGCAATAACAAGTCGATGTTAGTGACCCATCAAATCACATAGATATAACATAAAGGTTGCAAAAGTAAAAACAGAAAGTGAGATGGTGATATTCCGAGCTATGGTAACAACTTTCATATTATTTCTAACACTTGAATGATTTTGTCCCTTGTAGTTAATAGGTTCCTCAACTCCCGCAACCAAAACGGTTTCATCCACATAGATTGGTAGTGTCATCCTAAAGGCACATATTTCTATGTTTTGGAGTATCATTTTTTTTTCATTTTTCATTTTTCAGTTTTCTATTTATTTATTTTTTTTACTAAAAAGCATCAAACTCTAAAAACATATAAAAGATCCCCCACACTTAAACTTTACATTGTCCTCAATGTAAATTAACTCATCCAAAGTGAAGTTCAAGGTGGGAAATTACGCAAATAATATGCAAAAACAAAGATAAAAATACTTAAAAAAATAAAAAAGATAAAGATAAAGATACAAAACCGGTGAGTTGCCTCCCACTTAGCGCTTGGTTTAAAGTCGTCAGCCCGACTATCTCCTTGCTTTCTATGACTCCTCCAGAGGGATTGCATCCACAAAATTAACTCCTTACCACTTCGGAAGAGAAGTTCTCATAGTATGGTTTCAGCCGGTGCCCATTAACTTTAAATTCCTTGCATGTAGATACGCTACGAATTTCGACTGCACCATGAGAAAACACATTAGTAACAATGAAAGGTCCAATCCAACGTGACCTTAATTCACCCGTAAATAATTGCAAGCGAGAATTAAACAAAAACACTTTCTTCCCAACACAAAATTGTTTTCTAGAAATCATAGTATCATGAAATGCCTTCGTTTTCTCCTTGTAAATGCGTGAGATTTCAAATGCATCATTGCGAAGCTCCTCTAGCTCTTGGAGTTGAAACTTCCTTTGCTTTCCAGCACCATACATCTCCATATTGCATTGCTTAATAGCCCAAAACGTCTTATGCTCAATCTCCACGGGTAAGTGACAAGGTTTACCATACACAAGCCTAAAAGGAGATATCCCAATAGGTGTTTTGTATGCGGTTCTATAAGCCCACAAAGTATCATTAAGTCGCATGCTCCAATCCTTCCTTGTTGGATTCACCGTCTTCTCAAGTATGGATTTCACCTCTCGGTTGGAAACCTTGGCTTGTCCATTTGTTTGGGGATGATAAGGTGTTGCAATCTTGTGCGACACATTGTACTTCTTCAACAAGTTTTGTAAGAACCTGTTTTTGAAGTGAGAACTCCCATCGCTAATTATGGCTCTCGGAATTCCAAACCTTGCAAAAATATTAGCTTGCACAAAATATGAAACCACTTTAGAATCATTAGTTGGGGTGGCCTTAGCTTCCACCCATTTAGATACATAATCAACAACAAGTAAGATATAAAAATTCCCATGGGAGTTGACAAAAGGACCCATAAAATCAATACCCCATACTTCAAAACTTCAATAAATTGAATAAAAGTCTGTGGAATTTGATTTTGAGCACCTAGATTGCCTGTTCTTTGGCACCTATCACAAGTTGTACAAAATATATATGCATCCTTAAACAAGGTTGGACAATAGAAACCGCTTTCAAGCACCTTGTGAGCGGTTCTCTTACTCCCAAAATGTCCTCCGCAAGCATAAGAGTGACAAAAATACAATATAGAATTAAATTCACATTCAGGAACGCACCTTCTTATTACTTGGTCGCTACAATATTTCCACAAGTATGGATCATCCCATATGTATTGGTTTGCCAACTTCTTAAGTTTTTCCCTCTCAGCACGAGACAAGTTCTTTGGGATTTGTTTAGACACCAATTAATTAACAATGTCGGCATACCATGGTTCTTTAAAGGCAATTGAAAATAGTTGCTCATCCGGGAAGCTTTCACGCAATGGGATAACTTCCTTGTCCACAGCAAGACGGCTCAAGTGATCCGCAACGGTGTTCTCAATTCCTTTCTTGTCTTTGATTTCAAGATCAAACTCTTGCAAGAGTAAAATCCATCGTATGTGCCTCGGTTGCGCTTCTTTCTTCGCAAGTACTTAAGTGCTGCATGATCAGAAAAGACACCAACTTTTGTACCAATTAGATAAGAGCGAAACTTTTCCAAATCAAAAACAATGGCTAACAACTCTTTTTCAGTGGTTGTGTAGTTTTGTTGGGCCCCATTTAACGTTCTAGAAGCATAATAAATAGCATGAGGTATCTTCCCCACACGCTGCCCAAGCACTGCACCAACCGCATAGTCACTTGCATCACACATGAGATCAAAAGGATTGCTCCAATCCGGTGGTTTAATGATAGGGGCTGAAATCAAAATCTCTTTCAAGCGATTAAATGCCTCCACACACTTTTCATCAAAGTTAAAAACCACATCTTTTTGCAATAAATTACAAAGTGGTGACTCTATCTTGGAAAAGTCCTTGATAAACCTACGATAAAAACCTGCATGTCCAAGAAAAGAGCGTATCTCTCTCACCGTAGTGGGAGGGGTTAGAGCACGAATAAGGTCAATCTTAGATTTATCAACTTCCAAGCCTTTAGAAGATATTATATGGCCTAAAACTATGCCATGAGTAACCATAAAATGGCACTTCTCCCAATTCAGCACAAGGTTTGTTTCAACACATCGTTCAAGGATTAGTGACAAATTATTCAAGCAAAGGTCAAATGAATCACCAAAGACATTAAAGTCGTCCATGAACACTTCGATTATGTTTTCATCATATTCTGAAAAGATACTTAGCATACACCTTTGAAAGGTAGCCGGAGCATTACACAAGCCAAAAGGCATCCTTCTATAAGCAAAAGTACGAACGGACAAGTGAAAATAGTTTTCTCTTGATCCTCCGGTGCTATCACAATCTGATTATACCCTGAACAACCATCAACGAAGCAATAGTAAGAGTGTCCAACTAAACGTTCAAGCATTTGATCAATAAAAGGTAATGGAAAATGATCTTTCCTAGTGGTGGCATTCAATTTTCTATAATCAATACAAACCCTCCAACCGGTTTGCACACGAGTTGGGACAAGTTCATTCTTATCATTCTCCACCACCGTCACACCTGATTTCTTTGGTACCACTTGCACCGGGCTTACCCACTTGCTATCGGATATGAGGTATATAACTCCCACTTCCAAAATCTTGAGTATCACAACTTCCATCATGGGAGGATTCAAACGACGTTGCGCTTCCCTTGTAGGCTTTGCATCGTCCTCCAAACGAATCTTATGCATACAAACGCCAGGGATTATACCCTTGATATCAGCGATTGTCCATCCAATGGACGTCTTGTACTTCCTTAGCACCCTTAGAAGTTTTTTCTCCTGTGATTCACTAAGATCGTTAGAAACAATCACAGGTAACTCTTCCTTTTCACCCAAGTACAAGTACTTTAAGTGACTTGGGAGAGGTTTCAATTTTAATTTTGGAGATTTAACAATATATGGTAAAAGTTTTTCATCGCTGCATGGTAAAGAAATAAAAGAGATATTATGAGTTTCCAGGCATCCTTGTAGTGAATTAATATCACCAAGGGCTTCCTTGACTTCATTACCACACTATACACCATTATCTATGGATGTAGTTAAAACGGTTTCCAAGGCATCATCACCATTCAATTCGAACACTTGTTGTGCCAATGTATCCATAACATCAATGGAGAAATAAGAGTGGACATTACTAGGATATCTCATCGTCTCGGAAATATTGAAACGTATTATTTTTCCATCAAACTCCATAGTCAACGTTCCCTTGTCCACATCATTAATGGTTTTCGCCGTCTTCATGAAGGGACGCCCAAGTAGCAATGTAAGAGACGAGTCTGGTGAACCTTCATTCATCTCTAACACGCAAAAGTCAGCTGGAAATACAAGTTGATTAACCTGCACAAGAACATCCTCAATAATACCCATTGGGTAAACATTAGAGTGATCGGCTAATTGCAACACAATTCCAGACTTTTTAAGAGGTCCTAACTCAAGTGAATTATACATGGATGCAGGCATAACATTAATGGATGCACCTAAATCAACCATAGCTTTGTTAAATGTACTGTTACAAATTGTGACGTGAATGTCAAAGCTACCCGGATCCTTGCATTTCAGTGGGAGTTTGTGTTGTAAGATTTTCGAAGCATTCTTCCCCACACTTAGTACTTCATTGTCTTTGAGCCTTTTCTTGTTGGTACACAAGTCCTTCAACACCTTTGCATACTTTGGCATTTGCTTTATAGCATCTACGAGCGGTATGTTCACATGAATCTTTCTTAGAACGTCTAAAATATCCTTTTCTAGTTCCTCCATCTTGGACTTTGTGAATCTGTGAGGGAAAGGTAAAGGAGGAACATAAATAGAAACTGGAGTTCTAGATTTAGAAATAGGTACCTCAGAAGTTTGGGGAGACTCCACATTTTTCTCCTCCAAAACAGGTTCCTTTGGTGTTTCCACCTTGCCCGAATCAGTAACTTCGGGTTGCACAAGTTGTGTACCACTTCTCAACATAATAGCATTCACATCCCCTTTTGGGTTAATAGGTTGAGAAGGGAGTTTCCCACTATTTTGTGCATTTAATTGATTCAACTCAATAGCCACAGAACCAACTTGAGTTTGCAACTCCTTAACCGTGTTCTCCGTCCTTTGCATAAAAGATTTCAGCAACTCTTCCATACTTGACCCCTGATTTTGAGGTTGTTGTTGTGGTTGGTGAAATTATTGACGCGGCTGGAATTGTTGTTGTTGAGGTTGAAATCCACTCGAATGGTTGAAATTAGGTTGTTGAACCGCTCCTTACTTGTTCGCATAGCTAAAATTGGGGTGATCTCTCCATCCCGGATTGTAAGCGTTGGAGTAGGGATCATACCTTCTTTAATGATTTGGGAAAATCACATTAGCTTGTTCATTGGAGTCTTCATACCCTTGATAAGAACTTGGTATCACCGCGGATGCAACTTGTTGCATCATAGATGTCATGTTACCCATTTGTTGACGAAGTTCCTCCACCTCGCTCACTTCATTTACTCTCCTAAGAAGCACATCCGAACCACGATTCAAGAATTGTTGGGAGTTTGCTGTCATGTTTTCAATCAATTCTCTAGCTTATGCCACCATTTTTCTCACTAGTGCACCACCACCCGCAGCGTCAAGAAGATTTCCATCGCTTGATTGGAGTCCTTCATAGAAGTATTGGATAATCATCGCGCCGCTGAATTGATGGTGAGGGAAGCTTTCCACCAATCTCTTGTATCGTTCCCAACATTCATATAAAGATTCTCCCACATTTTGCTTCATCCCGCAAATCTCCTTGCGAATTTGAGTAGCCTTTGACGCAGGAAAATACCACTCTAAAAAGAGTTTCTTCAACCCAT
Organism: Papaver somniferum; assembly: GCF_003573695.1. Classification (NCBI taxonomy): domain Eukaryota; kingdom Viridiplantae; phylum Streptophyta; class Magnoliopsida; order Ranunculales; family Papaveraceae; genus Papaver; species Papaver somniferum. Next base: position 18,938,102 of record NW_020628818.1, read on the forward strand.
TACATGTTGTGATACTTCCGGGAGGTAAATAACACAACCAATCCTTAGCACTATCCATCAATGAGAATCGAAAAACTTTCAACATTGCACCATCCGCTTCAATATCCGCTGAAAGCATGGACGTGACAATGGTGTGGAAGTACATAAGATGCTTTTTTGGGTCTTCATTTACCATGCCATGGAACTTTCGTAATTCTCTAAGCAACCCCGACTTGATCTCAAAAGTAGAGTTTGTTTGAATACACCCTTGTTGTGTATCCAACTTGTGAGATGCCAAGTCCTTGAGTGTACGATTTACATCACCCATTGCTTCTTCTTCTTCTTCTTAAAAAGGTGGTTCTTGTTCAACCGGTTCCTCTTGTTCTATAAATTCTTGTTGTAACTCTTCTTCCACTTCTAACTGTTGTTCGTCCGTTGTACCTTGACTTGGTTGGAGTATTGTGCCTCTTCGAGTGGCTATTCCGCACCTTGGATAGTTCCAATCTTTAGAATCCAGGGATTAGGTACCTGAAAACAATTCTCGCAAACAAGTGAGAAACAAGACAAGAAACAAAAAGCAAATATGGAAGTGGAAGTAATTATAAGAAACTAAAAACTTAATAACAAACCGTATGCCTCCCCGGCAGCGGCGCCAAAATTTGATCAGTTGTCAACCGTCAAATATAATTTCACTTTCTTACTTAACTAGAATAATATAATAATTGGAAGGAAAGAGTTTGTATCCACAGAGAGGCTTTTGTTGTTATGTAATTTTCAGTTTCTAAGATAACTAAGGAGGATTTTTGTTTTAGCAAATATAATAAAATAAAGTAAAGCAAAGCAAATAGTTGGAATAATCAATAAGGAGAAGATATTAGTCATGGGATAGTATCATTCACAAACATGTATTTTAATCAATGAATAGAATTGATATTTTAATACCGCATTTATTAAAAGTCCGAGGGTACCTTGATCGCAAGAATATCCCGTTAATTCCCTAATTTCATCATAACCACATTAAAATATGCATATGTGAATTCTTCCTAGAAAGCAACCCAAAGTGTAAAAGCACAATTAAGTTTAACTCCCTAAAAGCTTTAAGATTTATGGAATAAGACTAATCAAAGCGAACAAACGTGTAAAAGCACTAATTCGTTTTAACCAAGGTTATGATTCATATGTGACTAGTAGGATATATCACTACAAGCACTACCCACAATTATGCTACTTAAAGTCAGGGACAAACAACTTTTTCGTATTGAAAACCCAAATATAGCTCTATATATGAAAGCAAATCGGATTGATTCCGGACTCAACCAATCAAACAATCAAATCATATGATAAAATAAACCATGAATCATAAAAAATAAAGTTGAGACAAACTAATTAATAGAATCAAATAACATGCTTGAGAAATCAACTTTTATCCCATAACCAATAATTGTATTTAGTTACTCATAATAATGGAGTTCATCATAAGCATAATCAATAAAATAAAGAAAATGAAAAAAAACGAAAGAAAACCCTAGAATAAGTTCTCTCCAAAGCTCCAAGTAGAAAATAATATGTGATATAAACTTGTAGAAATCTTCCCTCTTATGTCTTTTCTTACGTCAAGTCTTCAAAATTCCAATAGATAGAAGTCCTCCAAGCCCATGTGTGAGAAAAATCCATGTAGAAAATCTGCCCCAAAAGTGGTCGCCAGAAGTCCCAAAAGTTGGCCGGAAATAACTCAGGTGACTGGAGAAGTCAAACTCCACCGGTCAAACGATTCAACTCGGGTCAACAGGAAAGTCAGACCGAGTCAATGTCTAGTAAGTGAGTCAGATCTGAGTCCGTTGGTCTGTCTGGATGAATCAATTCTAGTCAGCATCCGACTGGTCTTGATTAATGCCTGAGCTTGTGCTGCACCCATGTTGGAATATCCTCCACATGCTCACTTTCAGCTGCAATTCTTCACAGCTACAACTCCACATATCTCAGCTTACTCACCAATTCCATATTCACGTATACCTGCAATTCAGCTCACCTCATTGCTCAAACATCAAACCTATAGCTCAGTTGAAACTTCATAATTCATTCCTGCAACAGCAGGAACCATGCTCAGTCACTGCAATCACCCAGATCCCAGTTGTTTTCTTAACCCTTGTTTCTTCTTTACTGAACTTGACCTCACCCCTGGAAAATGGCCCATCATTCCCATGTTTATCTCAGTTTCTGAATCGAGTTCCAGCTGCTAGATACATCCATCGAACCACGCTAATCAAGGCAGCAACATTTCCTTCCAACCAAGGTCAGCTTCCCTGCTCCAGCTGCAACTACACATGCCCATTCATTCATTTCTCACACTCATTCAACTGCATCTTACTTCTCAACCATCAACTCCCTTTGACAATCATCTCCCATTACACCACCTGCAGTGAACACCACTTCACTGCGTTGTGGCAAGCTTCTCCTGCTTTACCAACAACAACTCAGCTCTGAATCCAACCACTGCCTCAAGACATTCCCTGCTCTTCTTGTTGTTCCAGTTTACTTCAACCTCAGCTTTAACAGCACCAGTACCATCTCCATAGCTGCAACTGCACCAGAAACTGTTCTTTCTGCATATCCATTTCAGTTAACTCCTCCTACACCACTCAAGTACCCTGTAACTCTCCACTGACTCCATTGTAAACACATGGCATTAGTTCCAACTACTAAATCACCTGCAATATCAACAGCAACCTGATTAAAACTCATGGTAGCCACAGAACATCATCAGTTCATGGCCAACACCTGCAGTGCAGACCCATTTCAGCCTTCAAACTAGCATCACCAACAACTCATAATCCTAATCATTGTGTTGCTCAACTCAAACACTTCAGCTTTGCCTTTTTACTCGCAGACATCCATCAATAGTGCAGACCTCCACCAGTGAACCATGTTCTCAACACCACCCGAGCTGCAAGCTCTAGCATTTCCACTTTAGTGCATCACCACCATATTCATCTTCAAAACCAGATCCAACACAAACCCAAATCTCAAAGAAATACCACCATCTCAGCATCTCATCAATCGATCCTCATCCACCAACAACAACGAATTACGGCAAACTCTATTACCAGCAACACCTCTTCTCTGCAAACCCTAACTCCAAAGATTGTTGTGCATATGAACTTGAAACCTTTGAAATAGACAAACCCATCTTCATTCTTCTCGATCTGTAACAGAAAACTCACAGCAGAAACCCATTTTTCCCATCAATTGAACACATCGAACCCTAATTCTTCACTGTAACCTTCTCTTTATCATCTGAGTCATTCTCTTGATTTCGCCATCAATAGTACCTCCATTACTCTCTGAATCTCTGTTAATCCGTCTCGTTCTTTCTCTGAATTTCTACACTTCTCTCGGACAACAGCCGCATCAATTTTTCTCTCTCTGTCTTGATTTTGAGTAGATAATGATAAAGAGAAGATTGAGAAACCTGAAATTTGGGGCTAGGTAGGAACCAGAATTGATATAGGCACCCTACACAAACCACCATCTAGCAGCCCATTAGATTTCCTTTTAACCAGAGCTAGCGGCCCCTTATCGTTGACTTGACTTCGTATAGCATTCGCCCGTGAAATGACCGTTGTGCTCCTTTTAGCTCAATTGTGCTTCTTATAACAGCAGCCGCCTCTTACTTCTCAGATTCACTTCTACTCTTCAATTTTTATACATCACTAAAGTTGTCATGCTTTTCAGACATATGAATTTACATCACTAAAGCCGACATGCTTTTCAGCTAGAGATGAAGAAATAGAAGCAAATAATGAGAAATAATTCCACCTCCAACAGCATGTGCACCTTTTTTCCTTTTAGGCGACGTTTCTTCTTCTTTTGTTCCAAATGACTCCAAAGTACCTAAACACTCAAAAGCAAACATAAGATATATAATTTACAAGAAAAATAGCAAAGAAAGCATAAATACTAGATATAAAATTAGGTGTTTTAGACACCTATCATTGTTCCGTGAGATATGTTATGTTGAGCATGTTGAACTAAATTAATCATCTTGTTTGGTTATTTAGTTATTGCTTTGTAAGTTTTCTTATGTCGAGAAAAACAAATGACAATTAAATTGATTACTTTTGTGATTAGTTTGGTTGTGTATTCCAATTAGATTAATTATGGGTTCACTTGTAATTAATCTAGTTGAGTATTTTTTGTGTCTCCATAAGTTCTTTTATGTTCTTTTTGACAAAACGCAGGTTTGAACAGCATATTTCATGTCAATGAAGGAGAGAATCATATGAATTAAACATTCTGGTAAATCGCTGATTCTGTCTTCCCTACGAGAATGTGGTGATCTGCTTTCATCCATGGTCAACTTATCTGGTACGGATGTATTAAGCCAAGGAGATTAACTTTAAGGGGTTTAAAGATTAAACTACGTGATGATTACAAATATAAATATGCACAGAAAAATATGAATCATAGAGAATAAATATGAATCCTGATCTTAAAACCATAAGGGCATACTTAAAAATTTTAGGATATAGCATATAAAGAAAAAAACGGGAACATATTAAACCATATTTTAGGGCATACCTAAAAAATTTAGGGCATACCATATAAAGAAAAAAACTGGTTATTAGATAGTAATTTTTAAAGCCCGTTATCCATATATTTGTTTAATGCCAAAATTGCCCTTATTTATGTATATATATTTTTTAGAAAATTATTTAATTTATTACTTTATTTTTCTTGTTTTTCTTAAATTGCTTTTGTTTTAAAGTAAATTAAAAAAACAGGAAAAAAAATTAAAAAAGAAGAAAAAATAATAATAATAAATTAAATAAATTAATTAATTTATTTTTACAAATAATTTACATGACAAAATAAATAATACATAAATAAATTGATAAATTCATTGAGGATAATTAAGTAATTTACCTATCCCTGAATACCCCTTAACATCACACCCTAATTAGGGTAATCATTTTGTATGCCCTAAAATTTTCTTGTATACCGTAAAACATGGTTCAATATATTCGTTGAGAAAATATAAATATTGCCCGTAAGAAAAATCGCTTGAGGGTGGAATCTTGGGATGCACTGTTGGGCTTGCATAAAGCCCACTAGCACTTTATAGTAGTTCTTCTTTGGTGCAACCAGTCACATCCAGTGTAGTCAATCTCGGCCATCTCGGCTGAGATATGGCCGATAATATCGGTTTCGACTCTCAGCCAAGACAATTGCAGTATATCGCAGGTACGATATTGCAGTATATCGACTCTCAGCCAAGACAATTGCAGTATATCGCAGGTACGATATACGGCCGAGATGGATCAAAACCGGTTAGCCGAATTAGTCGAGATTAGAAATTTTTGCACTTACATGAGGTACAGTATCCAGTATTTGTACAGAGAGGTACGGTAGTTATTAGCGGACGGTTAGTTCTAATCAAAAGAAAAACAAAATAGTGGCGTTAGCATCATCAGCAACAACAACTGAATAATTTCACTTTGATTGAGGTATTACTAAGAGCATAACAACTGAAGATCAATTACAATTGTGCGTTTAAAGCACTTTTAAATTTGAAAGATAGGAAGAATTAAAGATAGAAAGAGAAATCACTTAATAAATAATTTACAGAGAAACAAAGCAAGGGCAGAATCTCATGTGCATAGATCGTCTTCTATGTTTTCTTCTTTCTAAGACTTGGTTATAAACCTCCCAAAATCTTATATGGGATAGTCCTCTCAATTGGAAGTGGTGTTGCGTTAATTAGCGGTAGCGATACTCTACTGGCAGTTATTGGTGGGATTACTGACAGACGAAAAGAATCAAAAACATCAGGCCGGTAGAAAGAAAAGAGACTGAAATGTTAAACACAGGGGTTGTGTCTTCTAATAGCTCCCCTTCACTTCTTAAGAAAATCGAACAGATCGACGTCATGCATATGGTTATCTAGGAATTACTGGTTAATCCAGTTTTCGAAGAACCGTTTAGTGTGTAATCCAGCACCAAAATAAATTTACTCGTTGGTCCAAAAACATGTTTTTGGACCAGATTTTTTACTCGTTGGTCCGAACATGTGCGGAAGTTATAAAGTGTATTTTTAAAATGCCTAAAAAACCCTTCTAGTCAAATTAATTCGGTTTTATCAATTCTTTCTTCACCAATTGGAGAGCTCCGGCGATGATGATGGCGATGGCGATTCACGGAAAAAAATCAGAGATTCCAACTCTCTCTATAAACTAAATCCGGAGGAGTAGATGATGGTGAATCGTCGTTTTTCTTATTTCAATATTTGCATTTTTTTCATTTCTAATTTTCCACCTCATAAGGGATCATTTGCTAGACGATACAATTTTAATTAGCCTATTCTCTTTACTGTTGATATTGGTCTTGGAGATCTGCTCTTTCATTCTTTCGCTCTCTAGTTTTATTTGATTTGGATGATTTTGAATTGTGATTATTTTTTTGATAAAATTGAATGAACCCTAGATTTTTTAGATCCATTGTAAAACGTCCAATATGTACTAGATATCAAAGTGGTAATGGAGGTAACGACGGTGGTGGTGGAGGTTCTGGATTAGGTGGTATTGATGATAGAAGGAAGGTTCAACAACAACAACATAGAGGGGTTGTTGATGATGGAGGTAGTAGGTCTCTGTTCTCATCTCAACTACCCGGAGGATATTCGATAGGTAAACGAAAATGTTGTAAGAAACTGCATATGCAGCACCCAATTGGTGTATGCGTCATTTTAACATTCGAGTTTCTAATTATGAAATCTATAAATATAATATGTTGTCAATGGAACAAAATCGTTATATAGGTGAAGACATAAAGTATTATAGAGTTATGAATTTGGTGTTATGTTTGATTCCAATTCAGGATATTCTTGCTTAGTGTCATATGTTTGATGCCAGTGAATACTTTGGTAACAAAATAGTATTGCATGTTCGTCTCAAGTTAGATGACGCTGGTCTGACCACGTAAGATAACGTACACTATGATAATTTGTTAGAACCATCGAGATGGTAAGCGTAATTTTTTTACGATAGATATTTATACAAACTCATGGATGGTAAGCCGTAATATGTACTGGGTTTCTACTCGGTGCATATTACTATGTACTCGTTTATAATATATATTCATGGATGGTAAACGTAATATGTACTGGGTTTCTACTCGGTACATATCAGTATTACTGGTTTTCACTCTTTATATATCAATATCTACTAGTTGTTCTATTAGTACATTTGAATATCTGCTAGGTTTTCACTCGGTGCATATCAATATCTAGTAGGTGTTCTATTAGTACACATGAGTATCTACTAGGTTTGCACTCATTACATGTGTATATGTACTATAATTTTCATTTTTAAACTTGGGATTCAACTCCCGAACAGTAAGTTTCGAGGTTATTAAACTGATAATTAACCACTTTGACATGGAAGGTGATTTTATAGAAAATAGAGGGAGTAGAGAGATGGAGAGAGAGAGATGAGGTTCCAAAAGAAGTAATGATTTCATTGTTCATTTACTGTGCATTATTTATGTCTGCAGATGCTGCTTAGGCATACTTTAAAGAGGGGACGTCATCCTACAAGGCCATAAAATTTGAAAGGAAGAACGGGCAGTGCTGATGGAAGAATTCTGGCCCTATACTTATACAGATTAGATATGAAGTTTATTTGGTGGCATACTTGTGGATCAGTTTTAGTTAATTTGGGGAGTTTAGTGTATTCTTTTCATAAAATGTTAGCACTAAGCGACAGATTTTAGCGTCTACAACAGGAAAAAGTTGTTTTTTCTTTTATATGTAATATATGTAATTTTGGTCTCAATAATAGAACATCAGAAACCAGAGTTCGGATACAGTCAGCTCTCAGAAAATTGAATATTCAAGTATAAACAGTGTTTCACAGATGAATGCAAACAATAATTTCGCAGTTCCAGATATATACACAAAGGAACAATTTGGGACCAAAAGACAAAGCGTGTTGTATGTTATTGATTTTAAAGCTAACATTCAAAAAAATTTCTTACTTGATCAGAGATACAAAATACTGGCATAACCGATGACATTTTTCACTCTCCATCACAAAGTGTCAATCACACGATATGTAGAGCTAAAAGCATTAAAATGACTAGTAATCCGTCGATGCATGAGTAATATAGCTTGGGATTAATTAATATGGCATTTTCACTAATCAGAACTTCATCTTGGTGTCTCCATGTAGACTGTTTAGGCCTCATTTAGCAGTTGGAGTTCACAAAGTAGAGTATGGTCTTCCTTCAACGATGACGTTCACTGCTAGTTCTTGATAATGTAGAAATACAAGTACCTTTGAAGGCATGAAAGATGTACTTTATGAAGTTTCCAATATTCTGCAAGTGAATCAATAAAAGTAATTTCCTTGAGTAAGAATTTCTAAAGTTTAATACGCAAAAAAAATAAAAAATCAAGCACTATGGATATTAAACGATCTAGCGAGATGATGATATGTACTGCATCAACAAATCACCTTTTTTTAAGTACGTATTGATATTTACCGTAAGATTATATGCAAGCACAAACTAAGGTTAGGTATTTATAAAATACACAATGATATGTACTGGATAAAAGAATCAGTTTTTCCCTAAGTACGTAACGATATATACTGAAGGATCAACATAACCTAGGTCTAGTGGTTTATACAGTATGTAATGATATGGAATGCATAAACGAATCATCTTTTCCTAAGTACATATTGATATTTACTCTAGGATAATACATATGCTAGGCATGTGATAAGGAGTGATGTGTGTTCAAGCATAAACTAGTTTCTACTTGGTACATATTGATATGTATTGTATAAATACGTACATTTATTTCCAAGTATTCTTTACCATGGCACGTTTTTGTAGCTTACCTTTGAGGTAACACATAGACCGACATTCTTCTCCAGCGTCAGGGAACTTATAAAAAGCATAAAAACCATGGAATCCCCATTCCCGTCTGTAACATTACTAGTCTTTGGAGGTGAAATCAATACACAATCATTTAAAATATATCCATTTAATGTATACCAATACAAAAAATAAATTACTAGCCATGGAACTACCTTTTCCATAAGTAACCTCTCTACCTTTTCCATATGTAAAAGAAATGTATATCAATACAGAAAAGAAATTACTAGTAATTTTCATAAATAGCTATCTAGTCAATACACAGTCATTAAAGATATATCCACCTCTTTTCCTTTTCCATATGAAATTACTAGCCAAGGAGCTGCCTTTTTCTATAAGTATATGTTAATCTACTGTTGGATCATAATGTGAAGCACAACGCAGAAGTTTTTCACTCAGTACATGTCCATATCTACTGTTAGATAATAGTCTGATATACAACTCAAAATTTTCACTCAGGTTTAAAAAGTATACAGACTAAACAGATTAATCCAAACTCATCATACAAATAAAATCCCAGAACCATGGCATTTCTACTGATACAATTGGAGATACGATCGATGTAAGTCGATGATTCTTCCAGCGACCTATGGAAGAGAGATCAAAGTTTATGACGACTGATGTTCGAACATCGGTTCGTTTCGGAACTAGTTTCAATCAAAATCAAGATAGTGTGTTTTGGATATCAATATGTACTGGGGGTTTACCTAGTACATAACAAGCATAAAAAGGTTTACCCAGTACATATTTATTGCACTGGTCATATATATCCAGTAATACATGTTGATATGTACTAATTCAAGAACAAAGTACATCAACAGTACATATACCAACTATAAACTAGAGTTTTTAGCAGTACATCCTAAATTTTGATGTAGGATCATACACAAAATATATGCATTACATATGGATATGTATTGAACGATCATACGTAGACATGCAGTAGAAGGGTTTGAGCAGTACATATCAAGAATTTTAACACTACATACTGATATGTACATAACAAGCATAAAAAGGTTTACCCAGTACATATTTATTGCACTGGTCATATATATCCAGTAATACATGTTGATATGTACTAATTCAAGAAAAAAGTACATCAACAGCACAAATATCAACTATAAACTAGAGTTTTTAGCAGTACATAATAAAATGTAATGTAGGATCATACACAAAATATATGCATTACATATGGATATGTATTGTAAGATCATATGTAAACATGCAGTAGAAGGGTTTGAGCAGTACATATCAAGAATTTTAATAATACATACTGATATGTACTCTAGGATCATATAGAAAATTGGTATAAAAAATCAACAAAAATAAAACTGAAAACATTACACATATTGGATTTAATTTTTGTAATTAGAAACAATACCTTTTTTTTTGGCAGAAATCTCAGGTTTCTTTGATGTTGGTTGAGTTGCAACAAATTTCTTTTTCTTCTTCTTTCATGCTGTTTCAGAATCGGGAGTACCTTTTTCTTCAAAATCACAATCTTTTACTGATTTTTGGGAGAAGAATCTCGTAGTATGCTAATTCTTCTTAGTAAACTAGGGTTTTGTGGATATGATTCTTCAAAAAAATAAGGTTTTTGAGTATTTTATATAATTTCTTAATTGTAAATCTAGGTTTTGATCATTATCCCGTAATTTGATTACAGATTTAGGTTTTTGTGGATTTTTTAAAGATAAGAAACATGAAGACAGAGGAAGAACGAATACAGAAGAAGGATGAAGAGATTCTTGGAAAAATCGTTTTTGTTCGCACGAAAAGCTTTGAGACGTGAATCAATTGGTTTCACACGTGAGTATCGATGGGAAGGGAAGTAATTTTCAGTTTTCAAAAGGTTTTTGGACCTCCGGTTAAAAGATTTTTCCCTCTGGACTACAGGTTAACCCGGATCGGGTTTTGTGGACCATCTAGCAAATTTTTCTATGGTTATCCTTGCACGTGGTCTACAACTAAATGGACCTACACATATCTCTATCTCTATAATTAATAGTGGACTAATGCAGCTGGGTGCGAGAGTTCTCTTAGCTCCACATGATCCACTAATAACATTAGGATCCATTAATTTGTGATGATGATTATTACTTGGTGGTATCTGGATTAAGAGAATTTCCATAAATGATATCTATCATTAGTATTGAAACCGAGAATAAATACTTGTTTATTTTATAAAAATTATAGATATAAATTTTATCCTTTCTGGTTCTTGCATCTTTCCATCTTTTTCTTTGATATGTGAATCAAATGTTTATCATAAAAATTATAGTTATAAATTTAGAATCGATATCGCACGGGTATTTGAAACCGAGATCTCCTCGATATAATGTTGTACCAGTGTACCGGTTCCCGGCCGAGATAAACCGGTATCCGATATTAACTACATTGGTCACACCACCAGTAATTTCCCCGATTCCTGTTTCGTATCTCTTTTCTAACTTCGATTCTCTACGACGTCACCAGTGATTACTTATCCCTTAGTCAAATTTGACCAACGACTGATAGACATAGTTCTGTAAAAATAACTAGGTACCACCGGGGCCATACGGCCTCGGCTCAACCTCCCATGTTAGCATCAGTTTACATAATTTATTTCTTTCTCATTCCAGGGTACTCATAATTTTATAACATTAGTAAACACCTATTGTAACAGAACATAGAATGCAAAATTCACATTGTAAACAATAATAACAGAAGAATCCATTTTTGACACTGTAAATCAGTGCATGGCATATGCTTCTTTCAAACATCACATTTTATCGTGCTTGTTGAGAAATATGTTGTTTCTGATACAGCCGTAAACATAATATTTCAGGATTAACACCCACAATTTAGTTCAAATATTAAATTAAAAAACCATAGTACTAAAACCGTTGCTCTTCATACATTTTGCAAACAGACCCTTGCTCGACTATTGCAGGTTTCACCATATACTACTTCTCCAGACTAATTAATATACTCGTCCAACATACCTGCTGCAGAGCAGCCTGAGTATTGTAAGATGGAATATCATTTGTGGATGGTGTTGTAACTGATGGTGCCCCTGATAGAAAAAATAATGGAAGCTGAAAATACTATAAGAGAAGATGCAAAAACATAATACAAATATATTGTACATCCTATATCTTTCTTGGTTAAATCGATAATTTCGTGGACATGAATTTGATTTTTATAGAAAGAGAAAGTGTGAGATCGTCGTTCTCCTACGTCTTTTAAGTGAATTCCAATCATCTTATCAGAGAAACTCCTACGGGTTAGGAGCAATAAATCACCTGGTTCTCAGATCGTCGTTCTCCTTGACCTTCTTCTTTCTCGTTACATTGTTGTGCTCTCTTCTTTTGCGTGCTTCTTTGCAGATGATCGGAATACCTTGCAAGTCAAACATTAATCAATATTACGTTACATTTGGATATCAATAACACAATAAGAACATGTCTATATCCAAACCACAGAATCATACTTTAGCCCAGAGAGATGAGACATGTAAACTTGCACGTACATCTTCTACATGTGTACTGGACTGTTTTGCAATGCAATTAAATAAAATCGATTTTCAAATTCCTAAGAACATCTCATTTTAATGGACAAACATAAAGACTTGAATTAATTAATCTACTTGTAAATTTGAATACTATGGCTCGGAATCTTAAGAAATAACAAAGGAACGACTAAATGTAGCTATAAGATCTTGTGGGTAATCCATGATGTCAAGTAGACAAATAAAAAAATCACGACAGTAATAGATCTGAAAGATGAACACATGCTCGGCAATTACAAAAATCTGATCCTTAGAAAGATATATAAGATAAAAATTCTAATTGCATGTTGTAGTTGAAAGGCATTTACCCATAGAGACATGGAAAATAAACAGATAGGTATTTTAAGAAGTGGGACTCAGTTACTAAATCTAAAGAACAAAGAGGTATGAACATTAGGAAAACTGCAGTTTTAAGAGCAAGGGATATGGAATGAGTGTTTTTGACACTCATTCACTGTCAAAACCAGTGAGAGTCTAACTGAAAAGTAACTTTGTGATCGTGGGAGAGAAAATATATAGACTAGGAGGCTGAAGCTTAGCCGTTTGGAGAGAAAAATTCTCTCCAAGCGGCTGAACATGTGCCTCTTAGGTATTTTTTTCTATAAAACTCCAATGAGCCCCGCATAAAAGAGTTTAAACGGAATAAAAATCTCTTGAATCAGCAAAACTTCACCGTTTTGGGAAAGTTTTGGGTGAGCGACAGATTTTTAACCTCCTTATGAATTAGTACATGAATGATTTTGGGTATATGGGTGAGAGCTCTCATCCCGCAGTAGCACATAATTTTCTTTATTTTGATCAAACTCTTTCAAATCCAATGAGGGCCCTCACTCCATATCCCTTGCTCTAAATGAAGCATTCCTAGATGAATTAGCTTGGAAATTTCTTACTGAACTAGATGCTCCTTAGGTTCAAATTATGAACCATAAGTACTTTCCGAACTATAATCCTCTCCACTCTACTGAAGAAGGGAAGGGGGTTCTTGGGTTTGGAGGGGTTTGTGTAGAGACCTTGAGTTGGTTAGAAATAATTACTATTGGGAGGTAGGTACTGGCCACGAAATATACATTTGGAAGGATAAATGGGTGCCTACTATAAATAATTTTCTATCCTCTAGATTTAGCTCATCAAATTTAAAAATTGTGGATCAATTGATTTTGCCAAATAGTAACTGCTGGAATATAGATCTGTTAAATGTCATCTTTGATAGTGATATAGTTAGAGAAATTGTGAATATTAAGATTCCTATTATAGGGGAGATAGATTAATGTGGAAACCTGCTAGTAATGGTAAATTCACTATTAAAACAACTTATAGAGCTGCTGATAAAGATGATAATTCTCTAGTGGTTATTGTTGGTCTTAATAACCACAGTTGGAAACATTTCTGGAAACAAGATCAACCTCATAAGGTTCTTCACCTACTATGAAAGTACTTGCACAGTTGTCTTCCTCTTATAGAAAGACTCTTCAGATTTGTTAATAACATAGATTCTAATTGTGTTTTTAGTGGTAATGTTACTGAATCACAAGATCACTTATTTATAAATTGCGATGTTATTAGACATATTTGGTCTATTCTGAATCCTTTATTCTTGACTCGATTTAATATGTCTAGTTTGAATGATTGGACAATTAGATGGATTAACAATGGTCTTGCAGGTAGTAATAATAGTATTATGCAAGATATGTTTATAACTGCATATTTTACTATTTGGAACATCTGGAAAATGAGATGTGGCATTATCTTTGATTGGAAAGGATGTTGTAGATTGGAAAGACAACATGAAAAAGCTATTATTAAGTAGAAGTCAGAGGAACCGCGATGAAAATGAGATCACATGGATTGTACCACAGTCCGGGTTTATGAAAATTAACTTTTATGCACCATTTTATAAAGTTAACAAATGTATGATAGAATAATTAACATCAATTGATCATGCAGGTCGAATCCAGGGTGCCGGGTGTATTCCATCTGTAGCAGATGATGAGGAGCAGGCTGAAGCATTGACGGCATATGAAGCTATCAATCTATCTAGCAGGATGCAGATTACAAATTTATATTTGGAAGGAGATAGTCTTAATATGGTCAATTCATTGAAAGGAAACGAAATTTCTATTAAGTGGACAATCAATCCAATAATTAGGGACTGTTTAGAATCCCTTAAGGTTTTTGATAATTGGTATGTTTCTCATGTTCCAAGAGAAACAAACAGTGTCGCACAAACTAGCAAATAAAGTTAGGAGTTTTTCAGCTTCTGTTTTTTTTGGGAGTCTGATATCCCTGTCTGGTTAGAGTCCCTCACTAGAGGAAAAATCTGTAACACTTTCTAATTATTATATTAATGCATCATATCCTATTAAAAAAATAAGACAGTCGTCAGTGTGTTGCATTTTCGACCATGACTTCTATAACCGCCAAAAACCAATATTTTCAGTATCTAAATTTGGTTTTAGTCGTTAAGGATTTGATAATATATCGTGACGACCTTTTTCTATGAAGTATAGAGTCGTCATTGTTTTACATTATGGAGCATGGCGACTGTGAACCGCCGAAAAATGTTTTTTGGTGTTCATATTTGTTTTTAGTCATCGATTTTGTTCAAAAAATATACAATCGTCATTGTTTTGCCGACTTATTGTGATGGTTAGTCGGCATGATCGCGAAAAGGATGAATCGGCGATAAAGTCGAAGTCAACCCAGTTTATTTTTTCCATCGATTTATTGTGATGGTTAGTAGGCATGATCGCGAAAAGGATGAATCGGCGACTTATTTTGATTCTTACTTTTTCTGTTCCTTTTGATCCTTAAAAGCTTCTGTTTTAGTATGATTTATCCTAGATCCTTATTCCTTTTATTCTCATAGTGTTTATTGGGGGGGGGGGGGGGGGGGGGGGGTTGTAAAATGACGCAGGCAGATCTTTTATGAGATGGTGAAGAATTTAAAGAAAATGGTAAATTGGTCTAGAATTTAAGAAAACGTTCATCATAGAATTCCAAATTAGTGTAGTAGGAAGGCGGGAAATCAGCCAGAGGACTTGTCAAAGTTGTTTTGTTTTTCAAAATATATTGTGGTCAAGGATTAACATCCTTTCACCAAATTATGAACCGGAGGGGAGATCCTTCGGTTTCTCTTCCATGTTACAGAAATCTGTTTGGTGCACAATTTAGAATTAGAGACAACTCGGTAAACTATTGCTATAAAGTTTACCGAGTTAACAAATATGACTCTAGGTTCTTCTTTAAGATTGAGTTCAAGGATATCTTTAGGCTTAGGTTTCTTACCAACACCTTTAGTTCTTCCCATATTTGCCAATTACAGAAAACACAAAGAAGAGAATACATTGGATCTTACTTGAAGGACTCCTTTGAAAATGATTGCTACATTAGCTCCTTCTTAACAAATCTTCTTGCTATTAAGAAGAGAAGGTAACAATTATTGAACAATAACCTTCAGTTTATGATGGCATCGCACCGGTTCGCAAACCCTAACTCAAACTCAATTCCCGTTCGTGGCCATGAGGAAAAAGAAAAGGAAAAGGAGTACGCGTACTCTTTTATGAAACCTCCTAATGGATTTTACTAGTTCTGGTGCGGAAACCCATGTATTGAAGAGAGGAAAAAAACTCTATATTATTATTATTTAATTTTTTTTATTTTTTTTGGCGCCGCAGACGCGGACTTGTATTTAGGTTTTATATTTTAAATTTATTTTTATTTAATTTTTATTGTTTTTATTAAAAAAATATAATCATATCATTTTGATTTTTGGTCGATACTTAATAATCGATGATTACAATACCAATATAAGATGATTAGTCTTATTCTTAGCTCAATGAGTCGATTGTAGTAACAAGTCTCAAAGCAAGCGAAAAATTGATATTTATTGGATTAAAAGTTTTGTGTTAGATTATGACTTTATAACACCTTCGAAGCTAGCTCGACAATTTGTAATGTTTTTAATCATATATATTACATTGATTCTTCCATTTTCCACAATCAATTACCAGGATACCAACACATAACCACACAAATTTTATAGATATTATATGAAATAATACAAACAAAAACAACCTAACTACTGCCTGCCCCATCTCAATAGAATACATGATGGGGTGATGTCAAGATATTAACAAGAGGTTGGATGAGCAAAGTGCTCATAAACCATCTTGGCAAGACGGTCTTTCCAATTTTTTCTTCCTTATAATCATGAGATGGTATTCCGTAATTAACAGGAGTAGTCAGAATCATAGCAGGAAAAGTGCGAGATTCTTTGACATGTCCTAATTTTCGACATTAAATGCAAACAATAAGTTTATCAGCGTCTAAAAATCGCATGGACTTATCCTTTCTCAAGATCATTGCCAAATGTTCCAAGAATTTAAAAGTTTTTTCAAAAGCTACATACATATCTTCGTTTATAAGTCCCTTTTTGTTGCATCCTTAAAGAGACTGGTTAACAATATTTTAAGACAGTGTCGTAATGTTTTATTTGTGATTTGCAGGAGGCTCAGGTAAATGTTGTAGCTCCAATGAAGTTGAGGCAAGAATATGCAAATAAACTGCTAGATGGGCAAGAAGCAATGGACAAGGAAACTTGATCTTTCTTTGTGATAACCTAAACATCACCATTGAAATAAAGTACAGTATTTTTGCTATAGACCGGAGAGCAAAGTCTACTTGCTGAAAGCTTTGGAAGAAAACTTCTTATCACTATATATAAATAGCAATTGTAATTTTTTTGCTGATAAGTTAGCTAGATATTTAATCAAGTTTAATGATATTATAATAAATTCTAAAAACAGGAAAAATCAGAAAAAAAATTGTCTGGATAGCAAAACCCAGTGATTCCGACAATGTAATATCCTTTCCGTAATTTGTAATATTTTTCATTTATCAAAAATAAAATAAAAGATAGTCGGCGTGATCATAAAACGATATTTGATGTCATTATTAAAGAGTTTTGTTATTAGAAGGCAACAAATGGATTTGAGGAGGAAAAGATTACGAGGAGGAGTTAAAATTCCGATTGAAGAGCGATGAAATGTCCAATATATCCTTGAACTCACGTTGAAAATTCATCTTCTTCCTTAAAATTCTGATGTAAGGCATCAAAACAGAAGGAACGACGGATTATCATAAACAAGGAGTCTCGACAAAGAACCAACCTCACCGTCGTCATCATAAAAAACAATTTCGCTTTCGTTGAAATTTTTAATCATCTTTGACTTTCAAATTTAATGTTATCTCTAACACTATCGATCCCCTTTGATATGAATGAACCATCCTTGGTCGATAATAAATAAAAAAAAGTGCTAACCTTCGTATCCACTTTCTCTGAAGATCGAAATAATTTTTGGATCATATCAGTGGCATATGTTTCTGATTGATGATTCTTAGGGTTTTTATATTGAGTTTATAATTGTATGTTTTATGCAAATGATCTCGTTAGCTATTTGGTGGGGATCTCTTATTAGCACTGTTGTATCAACTATCAAGTGCTAGGTTATTTGTGTTTATCTATTTGGTGAGGATCTCGTGAGCACTGTTGTATCAACTATCAGTATCTAGGTTATTTGTTTTTGATCGAAAGATTATAAAGGCTATGATTGGCATTTCTAAAATAATTTCTTTTTATCACTTAGTTTGACTTTGACCTTACACTGATTAAAATTTAATCAGGCTTTATATCCATTCTTTCCCTTCTATTAATAAGACTCTTATAAAAGTCGTCATTTTATAAAAGTCATCATTTTGTTTTAATACGATCCTGCCGACTATATTTGATTGGCGTGTTTTGTCTCAGTCAAGCATCACGATTTTTCATAACCTAAGTTGTAAATCTCCGAATTCCATCCATAATTCGAGAATTAAATCCTAATCGATTTGTTTTGATAAGTGTTTGATCATGGTTGCTCATTTTCTTTACAAAATTCTCAAAAACCAAGCATTTTCCAAAAAATAATTTAAGAAGATTCATAAGTTCAATGTAAAAAAAAAGAAGAAAAAAGAATAATTAACAAATTTAAACCGACATTATTAACTTAATAATTAATTCAATAGATTAGTGCTAATCAGTGCGGGGGCAGATTAGGCATCGGATAAAATAAAGAAAGAAAAAAAAAGACTTACTAGTATTCAATGTTCTGTCTTGCAAAGTACCAAAACGTATAGTTTCTCTTTTCCAGTGGGACGATTTGCTAGTTGAGAGTCTTCAGAAACATGATTGGAAAATCAGAGTCATGGCACCTAAAGATAAAGATGTGCATAAGCATATTTCTCCGCTTAGGCCTTAGCACAGCGCCTGAAAGGAGCCATGGAATTGCAGGTAATCATTCTTACGCAGTGTGGAATGGCAAATTTTAAAATTGAATTGATATTAGAATCTCACACTGCCACCTACTCGGAATCGACCCTGAACGAGATGATACTAGAAGCTCCTGGATATGCAAGAAGTGTATCTTTGAATTTCTTCATTCGTTTATTTCTACTAGACAACTTCCTCCGAGGGCAGCTTTCTCCAAGGTCTTGTTCAGAAAATTTACCGAAAAGAACAACTTTCTCCAAGGCCATGGCATTTTGCAACATGATTTTCACAAATTGTACTTCATTACTATATCCTCGGACACCTCGAATCACAATATGCTTGAGGTGATGCAACAGGATTGGCAATTCGAGTCCCAGATATCTTTTCCATCCAAAACCATTTAGACAAATACAAGACTTAAGGTTAAGCAACTGGATGGACTCTCAAACTGGGTAACATAAAAAGAAAAAGAAACACAAAAACGACCAATGGTCACTTGAACTTGAACGGAATTGAACATAAACGGGAGGTAAATACCGGTTCAATGTTTAGCTCCAGAAATTCTAGATTAGGAGACTTCTTGAGTCAACAGAATACAATAGAATATCGAAATAATGGCAGTGATGACAACTAAATGGGCAGCAGAGATGGGCATACCTTAAAATCGTTGGTTAACGATAGAACTTTCACGTTGTGTATCCCTCTCATTAATTTCACTAACCTTCGAGCATAAGACACCTTTTCAGATTCACGAAGCTCGATTTTGGTTTCCTTATTGTATCCTTCTATGTTGATCCTGCCATCAGCAGTAACATGAGAAGAAAAACCCTCGAGACAGTAATCACCTAACAGGTTACTAAAACAGATGAAGGATAAAAGATTTGGAGCACATAGTGTGACCTTACTAGGGCCTGCGCGAGCACCAGTTGTAAGGGTAAAATGCTTTAGTTTGGGCCCAGAAATATTGAGATTTGGGCACACAAATACTGACAGATTGTTTGATTACCTATATACCCTTAAAACAAAAATCTAAAATCAGTTTTCTAAGAAATTAAAATTAGTTTCCCTTAACATCTCTTCTTCTTCTTTCTCTAGCCGAACTCTTTCTCTCCCGCGAAAAAAATACAATTCATCACCGTGACTAATTATCGATTCGTAAAAATTTGATCGTCGATTAAACTCAACTACGTAATGACTCATACAAATAAAAGCAGGGACTAGACAAACCAAATCGTCTTCTAATCCATCAATTGAAGATGAAGGTGTAGAAACTGAAAATCAACCACCAATTGAACCAGAAATTGAACCAATTGCATCTCCAACTCCAAAAATGAGGATAAGAAAGTAAGTTTTACAAACCCAATCTCCTATTTGTTGTTTTTCATCGATTAAATGACGGTTACGGTGTTGGGTTCGGCTCAAAATTGAGTTGCGTTTTTAGCCGAACTGTTCTTCACAAAAGCTTCCTGTAAGTGTATATGAACAATTCGTCATGAAATTTCATGAGATTTCAAGCCGAACCTATCACAGATAGAGATGCATAGGGGTTCAGCGTATTTGATAATCATAATATGTGCCGAACCTAGCACATTTACGAGGTTCGGCTATTACGATATTCACATTATGTGCCGAACTAATACAAAATTCTTACCCCAACAATTATCAGGAATATAAAATGATCAGGTTGAGATTATACAATACTTATGTAAATAGCCGAACTATGTACTTCCAAAAGGTTCGACGCTTACGATTTTCTCAATATAAGGCGAAACTCACATAATTTTTCTTCCAGATCACACAGGATTAGGTTCGGCTCATTATGACATTTTTAAACAATCCGAACTAGGGATACAAAGTGGGTTCGGCTCATAATAATAACACTTTCAGCTTGCCGAATTGTTCATTAGTTGTCAATATCTAGGTGGGTTCGACTGATATATTAAGCCGAACATATTTCAGACTCGCCGAACCTTAGTGAAAAAACACAAACTTTTTATAATTTTAAGCTACAAAAGTGAGATTAAACATAAGATAGAAGTGTACCCTCCTCATCCATTGAATCAAATACAAGCTTTTTTCTCATTTTCCTCTTCTCCTTCTCCAAAAAATCTAACTTTTTTTTCTTACTCAAAAATTTTCATCTACTCAAATTTATAACTAAATAATCTTAAAACTAATCACTAATCAGAATTATTTTAACTAATCATTAGTATTAACACTAATCCTAAAAGCGCAGATTTGCCATTAAAAAAAAATTGGTTAAGGGGGTTTCTGATTTTGTTATTTCACATCCTTTTTTGTCTTTATTAGATATGCCTAATAAGATTCATGTTGCCCAAAAACAGCCTTCATCAGATATTTATTGGCATTCAATATTTCGAAGCTAACATCCTGGAGAAAATATCGCAAATTTGCAATACAACGCCAGAAAAATCGCTCGAGGGTTATAGGAATTACCTATAGGTACTAATATCCTAGTATTGGTTAGTGGCAGGTCCACCCACTAAAGCCCAGTAACCAGAGGTCCATAATAAAAAGAAAACAGTAAAATGGACCCAACTTTTTAATCCCGGGTCCTGTACACGTGCGGGAACATTCATGTGTAATTTAAAAATACCAGAAATAACCTTTCTACTTTACAGACCAATTCACAATTCATCATTCTTCATTTTCTCTATTGTCTCTCTCGATTTGAAGAGCTCTGGCGACTTGCGATGAAGATTTTTACGAGGTCTTTGATCGATTAATCAGTTTCTCCGCGCAAGATTTTGTTCCCTAGATTTATTCCTCTGTATCTCCTTCGATTGATCATTTCTAACACCCTAAAAAATGGTGAGATTCTTAATTTAGTCTTCTTTTTATTGTTTTCTTAGGGTTTTGATATTTTCAGTATCTTCTTCTTTGCTGTTCGAGTTCTTTTTATCATCAATTAATTGGTTTTTACTGAAATTTGAGTGATTTGTTGGATTCGATCTACTAGTTACAGCCTAGTAAAATAGATCTAATTTTGGATGTTTGATTGTTGATCCGTGAATTGGTTCAATATAATGATCTGTTACGTTTGGTAGTGGATCATTGGATCTCACTTTGGCCACTGAAACGTTATAGGAAGAATTGATGTGTTGATTTGAGAACAAAATTTTTTATTGTTTAGATTATTCAGTAATATAGCCATAATTTTGTTTTTTGTTTCTTTTTTATTGTTAAAATCATGATTGTTTGTTGTTACAGATTATTTGATTCAGCAGTACATAAATGGTATACTGAAGAAAAAAACTGGTTTAATTTTGTTATATTCATTGTTTTATTACTTTTTTTGTTTGATCCTGAAGTACATGTATCCAATACTGGAATGGAGTTGTTTTTATTCTGTTAGATTCATAGGTTTATAAGTTATTTTTGACATGCAGTTGATTTTTAGTTTACGAATCATAAGTACATATATGGAATACTGAAAATAATTGCTTGTAATGTTGTTGTGTTCATAGTTATACTCAGTTAATTCATATGATCTAGCAGTACATATGAAATACTGAGCTGAAAGTGTTTCGGTTCTGATATATTCCTATGTTTCTGTTGGTTGTATATGTTTGTGCTTTTGGCTCTGAAATTGTTGTTAATTTTTGATGCGAGTATAGTACCCATCACACGAGTTAATTTTTGATGTGAGTATATTTGGTTTACTGAAAAATCAGAGGCTGGTAATCTCCACACTACTACCCAATGCAGTATGTTCAAAATTATAGAATAAAACATATACAATACATAACAATTGTACTGGATTTTTGAGCAGTGCATAACAACTATACTGGATTTGTTATTGAAGTAATTTTTCTTCTTACTGCATACCCGTCTTCACACTATTACCCAACGCAGTATGTTTGAGACTAGAGTAGAACATACACTACATAGCAGCTGTACTGGATTTTTTTAACAATGCATAACAACTGTACTTGAATTTTTAGATTTTAGATGTTTCTGATGTTGCATTTTTTTCTTTTTTTACAGGAATGGAGAGATAGTCTTTGTAGCTTCTGCATAAATGCCTTCTACATGGATATGAAAGTGCAGCAGCAGCAGCTCAATGCTTACTAAACTTGTATAGGACAAGCTTTCATACACAGGTTCGCCCATAATTACAATATTTAGAAATTTGATTAGAATGGTAGTTATTTCGTGAAAGATTAATGTTATGGAGTACTAGTTTAACCTTGTGCATATGTTAATGCCAATGTTTCCACAATCCTAAACCTCGTTTAGCTTACATTCGATAGTCACAGTGTATATACATTGCACTGCTAAAAAGACACAATGTATATATATGTTGCACTGCTGAAAACTCTACACTCAAGAGAAAATTGTTTCATAAACGATGTACTTCGTACTTCCTAACTTTATATGTGGCGAAGCCTTCATACACATGTACAGATTTCATTACTGTCAGGAGTAGTTTAAACCAATGACTGAGTAGTGGTCCTTGTCAATGATTTAGCTGACAGTAGTGCTTCTAATATTGTTGTTTTTGATTTCATATTCAGAGGATTATCTTGAGTTTATTTTTTGATTTTTGGTAATTTTTGGTTTTGTTAAATTAGATCTTTGAGATCTTCGCCACGACTTCACTTAAATTTTTTCTATTCCGTTTCATTAATGGTGTTGATGGTGTTGTTCATTTTGTACTCAAAAGGTGGTGGTGCTACTAGACTTTACAAGCATTTGATGAACAAACAAGAGATCTAAAGAAAACATCTACAAGATATGTAAGTCTATGCTCTCTTATTGTGTAAATTACAGTACACCATGATTTACTACAGACTCATCTCTCTGTTGTGAAGACAAGTGCACCATTTTCCAAAATGAAATTTACATTAGCCTGATTTTTGTTTGTGCCGCATTATGCATAGGTGTTAGATGGAATTAGTTATCTTTTCAAATGTTATCCCTGTTATGATACTTAAAATCCACTGAAATATGAGTGTAGAAAATATGTATTGACACAGTTGTGAAAGGAAGAATTGTAATCTTATCATTATGCAAAGGTTTTAGATGGAATTAGTTGTATTTTAGAATGCAATCCCTGTTATGATGTTTAAAATCCAATGAAAGTATGAGTGTAGCTAATATGTACTGACCGTTGTGACAAGAAGAATTTCCTTTCTTTGCATTACGCATAGGTTATGTTGTGTAAACATACCAATAATGTTACTATGAAATTTTGTAGATTTGCTGGCATTCTATGAATCGGGGAATAAGAATTTTTCATAGTACATAAATGACGTACTCCTAAAAATCAATTTCCATTTGTTACTATTGTATCTGCCACTTGATCTTATTTTGATTACACTTGCACATAACTAAATACTCTTTTTAGAAGCATTTCTTTAAGTTCTCGATAACATGTTCATTAGCCGATGGTGCATATGCATGTAATAATTGAGAAAGTAACTTGCCAAGCCACCTTGCAAACAAGAAATTCCGAATACAATTTTCATATTCATAAAAATAAAAGTTGTGAATTACATGGGTGTAAGCACCTCTGGTCTCTCTGCAGTATAACTATAGAGTATATAATTGAAAATTGTCGTATTTGGTGAGCTACGGAGATTACCTCCTTTGGCCCATAATTTAATAGAAAATCACAGTGTATAAGCGCTGCACTCCTGAGAAAATAAGTGTATAAATGATGTATTGTGATACTTCTCAGTGTATAATTGCCACCGGCCACACTCAAGAAAAAATCACTGTATAAATGTTGTTATGTGTTATTTCTCAAATATATTGGAGGAGCCAAAACAAATAGTTTAGACAATCTGACTGAGGTTGCACTCTTAATTACTAATTTTGTCGGATTTGGCATTTCATTTTTTGCTATTTGGGTAGCTGATGTTAGGCGTTGTGGATTTGTAATCGCACTACGGATCTTTCAGTTGCACTAGATGAATTCCAAAGTTTTACTTTGCATTGAGTGTTAGACTTCAATAACTTGTGTAGTTACCAGTAAGACTGATTTAACTTGTGTACCAAATCTCGACTGTTTAATATTGCCATTTCGTTTGTATTGCAGGAACAAAAAGCTTTGGCAGAAGTTGTTTAATATTCAATCATCTACTGATTTTGTCTTGTTTCGATTTGCAGTCGTTAATCATTATCTTTTTTCTTCTAGGTACAGTACCGTGGTTAGCCGAGATAGTACTGGTAGTGTACATTTTTTGGACGGTGAACAAAAAATTCCTTTCCAGACACATTCTTTGCCACAAGGGTAATGTCAATGCTTTGGCATCTTCTCCTATTCATAATAAAGTATTTTTTTTTGTTGGTTCTGATGGTCAGGTAATGATTAGCAATCAGTGATTAGTTCCAAACTAGCTGTAAATTTGCATGAAGGTGTAACGCATAGGTTGTTACTGAGGGTAGTTAAGTATGCTGATATATTCTTAGTTTTTTTTAGCATTTTATGCAACTGGAAATCGAAAATGGGATCAAGGGTGTGTTGCCCCTTGTAGACCATGGTAATTTAATTTGCGGCACCACTGTTGATAGCTAACTAGCATGCTGATTGCAAGATTCCAACATATTGTCATCATTTTCTAGTGCAGACAGAATATGCCCTTGTTTTGAGTACATATTTGCTGCACCAATTTTATAAATACATATTATGTGCCCCAATTAAACACAGATTCTTTACATTGCGAATACACTACTCGTGAAGCCCATGAAGCCACTAGCACTACAATGGAATCTCTCAAGCTACTTTGCAGAGTAGTCATTAAACAGTACATATATGTTGTACTAACAATTGTGCCTCATTCAATTCCCTGGATTTTGAGTGGTGCCTCATAATGATGAGGTACCTGCTGACAGTGTTGGTGTAGACTCGAAGAGGACAGGTTGAATTGGATCTGACATTTTCGACATTTCTTATGATGAGGTTGTTGGTGCTTTGGGAGGATAAGGTTCAACGAAAGTGGAGAAGTAGGGAGTGTTTCGGCTAGTAGTGGCTCGTTGGGTGGTAGGGAAAGCTGGAAGGGTGGTAGGGAAAGCTGGAAACTCGTGGCACTAAGCATATTCCACTAAGGTTTGTTTTATGTTATGGGAGGCATGTCCAGATTTACTGCCTACTGTGAGGATTCTTGAAAAAAGAGGATTCCATTAACTAATGTCAATGGTAAATTTTGTAACTTGGAGGAGGAAAGTGCGAATCTAGTTGTCCAAAAGTTTATGTTATTTCTTTTTCTTTTTATGTTTTTGTTTTACGTCTTGGTCTTGTTAAATGATCATTTTCTTATTTATTTGACACGCTCGACGCCAGGGGCTAAATATGTCTTTTCCATATTTTAAACAAATATGGACCCTAAGCTAAGATTATTCTCCGGTTGGACCCTGCTATAACTAATATTTTGGGCCTAGGACCAAACAACAAATTTTCCGGTTGGAATTGCTCTGTTGGGATTGCAAAAAGCCCACTAGCTCCTCCGTAGTTCTGCTTATATCAAAGTTTAACCGGTGAGCAAAAGGATTTTTCTCGTATTATTCTCCTCTTTCTTCAAAGAAACCTAAAAGATTCAATTTCGATTCTCTACGACGTCCCACTAATCCAAAGAGGTAATAGTTACAAATCCCTTAGTTCTTGATTTTTATAGTTCTACAATCAATTATCATGAGTAATGTTGTATTTTGGCCTGTTCCGATTTCTTTATCGATGAGATCTGGAACTAATAAGGAACTGTGTAGTCGAAATTGGTCTCTGTGTTTGTGAATTTGTGTTGTTATCAATATATTTGAATCCTGTAGTATGTATCTTTCGGTTTTGCTCGAAGAAATGTAAAGAGGGGACTGAATTAGTTTTAGGATCTTCTTAATCTGTATAGATGAATTAGTTTTAGGTTTGAAGTTGTTTTGCTTTCGATGTGGAAGAATCAATTGTATGCATATCTTACTAATTCTCGTGTGGATCCGTACGTTACAATGCCTCAATTCTAGAATTGGTGTTTTGCTCGTTAAATCTACTTACTGGATGACTTTGTTGTTCTTACATTGTTTACTAGTCTAGATAGATATTCGAATATGCCTGGATTTATGATATGTATGTAGCATTGATGGGTGTGTCGCGAATCTACAACTGGATGATTTTGTTGTTCTTACATTGTTTACTAATCTAGATAGATATTCGAATTCGAATTGAATATGCCTGGATTTATGAAATGTATGCAGGACATAATTTGATGGATATCTGTTTTTGCATTCCTTTCGCAATAGTTCCAAACATAAAGGCTGCAACTGAAGTATGCATTGATTGGTTGCTTGGTGCCCTTACCCGAACAGTTTCTCAGTTAGCTTTTCGTCTACTGCACCCTTGATTTTTCCTGGAAAAGATAGTTTTCTGGTGAAACGGCTTCAAACCACCAACTTTCCATAAACAATATATAAACACAATGGGGAGGTTGATTTTATGTAACCCAGTGAGCATGAAGCTTATATCTTTCTCTCTTCCATGCTTATTGTGTATGGTTCAGAAGTAATAGGCTTCACCTAATATAGTTTTTCTATTCCTCATGTTGATGATGTTAAATTTCAGAATTATATTTCCTCTTGCCTGGATTAACATATTGCACATTTGTTTTGTTCCTCTTGCAGATGATTGATGACCAGGATCTCGGGTTCATTGCCAATTTTCTTGGCATATTCATTTTCGGCTTGGTAATTGCTTACCATTATGTGATGGCTGACCCAAAATATGAAGGCAACTGAGATATGTTAGGTGTTTTCTAACAGACAGAAGATAGTTTTTACTCTTTCATGAGATTTCAAATGATTCATATATTTGGTCATTTAGTTATTGTTTATGTGTAATGTTGCTTCTTTCTGACTATAAATCAAATGAAATACCACCAAGAGTTTGTCCTTTACTATTTATTTTTTTTTCTGAAAGTTAGATAGTCATTAAAAGAGCTTAGCAATCCTTACATCAAAAGCCATCGAATGTTGGGATAACAGGTTCTTCCCTAACATTAGATTTATCTACTTCCAAAGCTTGAACAATACTAGACGGAGGGTTATTTACCCAATTAAGAACAATTCCTAAAAGCTTAAGCTTCCTTAGCTAGAACATGAGCCACATTGTTTGCCGGTGTATCAACAAAGAAAAATCGAAAAAGTTTGAACAAAAACTAATTTCTTCCTCCATAATAGTTTGATTAGCTGTTTGTAGAAGCCCCGGTGCTTCTGTTTCTTCTGGAGATGATGCTGAGATGAGTCTTGCTCTTCCATATTCAAAGTTACCGGCATCAGTTTTGAGAATTAAGGAAAAATCTGCTGGTGCAATTTCTGAGATCCAAGCTGCATCTAAATAAATTTTACTTTGAAGACTCATGGGAGTCTTCCAAGTTGCTGTTGTTTTTCCAGAAAGATTGACCAATTTGTTTGTGGCATTATGTTTCTATTTATGTCAGAAGTTTAAGTGTCCATGTATTTCTAATGCTAGCTGTAAATAAGATTGTTGCTTCTTTCCAAATGTTCTGTTACATTTTTCTTTCCATATAAACCAAATATTTGTTATTAAAATTTCTATAGGCAAGATTGGGTTAGCCTTTTCTATCCAATCCTTACAGATATCTAAAAATGTGGTTGAAATACTAAAGTTTAACTCTACTGGAAATGGACCTATAGCCCATACTGATTTTGCATATTGACAGTGGAAGAATAGATGTTCTATGGATTCTTTTTCCTCACAACCAAAGGTACACTTAGGTGAGAGATCTTTCATAAATCTGGATAACTTGAAGTTTGTAGAGACTGCATTCTGAAGGAACTTCCATGTGAATTTTTTTATTCTTTGAGACAGATCAAAAGCCCATACACCTTTCCAAAAAGAGTTTGATAGACCTAAGTTATAATTGTTAATTGTTAATAAACCTTTTAATTTTGAGTACATGGATTTAACTGTGAAATTACCCGATGTTGTTAGAAGCCATCTAAGTTTATCTGGTTTGGTCTCTAAATACCTTCCTAAAGCTATTCTAATCCCACAAACTTGCCTTGCAATAGAACTTGGGAATCTAGAGTGAATTAAAATTTCATTCTACTTTTTAGTGATTGGATCAATAAGGTCCACCACAAGTGTTAAGTGGGAATTAGTTGCATTCCTGAATTGGCTCAGGTTTCCAACTAAGTTATCCTCCCATATATTTATGCTTTGTCAATTCCCAACTTCCCATATACTATTTTGTTCAACTAGATTTATTCCTTTATACATACATTTCCAAATTCAATAACTCGCAGATGGAATTTTAGCTCTAAAGACAGAGGTTTTTCTGAAATAGTTAGGTTTGAGCTGAGTAACCTAAAGAGCATTAGGTTCTGTTAATAATCTCCAAGCTAATTTAGCTATTAGAGCTAAGTTAAACTTGTGTGCATGTCTGAATTCTAGACCTCCTTTACTAATGGTCTTGCCCGTACTGTTGGATTCTCTACCCCACCAAAAGTCCCTTTGTAATGCATTTATTTTGTTGGTAATTTTTTTAGGAATGATAAAACTGCCCGTCTGATAACTTGCCATGCTAGATAGAGTTGCTTTATTGAGTATCGTTTTACTTGCCTGAGCAAGAATTTTTCCTTTCCATCCTTGAATTTTATGTTCCATTTTTACTATTATACCTTCAAATAATTTTATTTTTTAATTTATCAATAAAGAGTGGTGCACATAGGTAAGAATCTTTTAAGTTTATTTTAAAAAAATTAAGATTTTAGACATCATTCTTTGATGTTTGGGTTGAACTTTCTTACTAAACCCCTGAATTATCAAAATTAATAAGCTGTCCAGAGGCATTACTAAAAATTTATATGATTTGTAAAATAGAGTTACATTCTTTGAGGTCAGCTCTAATAAATAACAAACAATCATCAGCAAAATATAAGTGTGAGAATGAGTTATTCTTATGGGTCATTTTGACTCCATGAATGGTTTTCTCAATCTCTTTAGACAGGAGCAGTCTAGAGAAAATTTCCATACATATAATAAAGAGATAAGGAGATAATGGGTCTCCTTGCCTTAGATCTCTAGTTGGTTTATGATAGGTACCAGGACTACCATTGAGCAATACTGCTATAGAGATTGTTGAGATACATTTAAAGATGAGGTTACAAAAGGATTGATCAAAACCAAAATCTTTTAGAGCAGTGATTAAGAAATCCCAATTAACCCTGTTAAAAGCTTTGGACATATCAATTTTATTTCCCATCATAGCTTGTTTAACCTTTTTTTTAAATGGATTATTTCCTAAGCAGTAACTATGTCGTCTGTGGTTTGTCTTTTAGATTAAAAATACATTTTAAGAAAAAATAGCTTGGAAAGGTGAGATTATAGAGTCTAAATGTGGTTTAATTATATTAGCTAAAATATTTGTTATTAATTTGTAAATTGCATTTCATAACCTAACAGGCCTGAATTTGCTAGGATCCTTTGGGTGTCTAGTTTTGAGTATAAGAAAAAGAAAAGTTTTATTTAGCTTAGGATGTAGTTCTGTCGTTCTAAACAAGTTTTGGATTGAAGCAATTATTTGTTCCCCTATAGTATCTCAGTTCTGTTTAAAAAAACTAGCAGGAAACATATCTGGTCCTGGCGATATATTTGGTTTTAAATTCTTTAGCACTTTCAGGATTTCCTCCGAAGATAGTTATATAGAGCTACATTTTCCTCTTGGGATATACCAGGCTGAATGTGTTGGACGATGATTGGGCCAGGAGGTTGAGGATCAGGATTTGCAGAGAAGAGACTAACAAAATAATCTGACAGGACATTTTTCATTTCAGATTTGTTAAAAGTAATTTCATTATTGTTATTTTTCAAACATTCTATGGTGTTTCGTTTCCTCCTTTTTAATGTTTAGTAGGAAAATATTTTGTGTTTTTTCACCTAGTTGTACCATGTTATTCTTGACTGTTGTTTTTCTATTGCTTCTTGAGCATCGTATAGCTTCTCTGACTAAACTAATTTTTCATGAATTTTCTCCTCTTTTTCATAGACATGATTGGAGATATTAAGTTTATCTATTTGTGACAGAATCTTCTTTATCTGTTTAGAGGGAAGCCCAAAGATATTCTTTTTCCAAAAGTACGTCTAAATTATTACCTACAGATTGCAAGTTAGAAACCAGGGAAGCAGCAGGATTATCTATAATTAAATGATTACGTGAGTCTTTTATAGATCTTCCTTTACACTATCTCTTTTTGTTGTGTGTATGGTGGCAGCAGTCATGTTTTTGTGCCTTGTTAAATGAGCTATTTTGGGGATTTTTATTTTTAAAAGACTAGCGTAGGAATTTCATAACTGCTATAATGGTTGAAAGCCAAATTGGTTTCATCCAAAACATTGAAACACTCCACAATATACCATCTAAAAGTGTAAAAACACTAGAATGAGAAATACGGGAAATAGAAATGATGGCATCTTTTCGTCTTACATCAGTTAAGAACCATCAAAATCCTGCTTTAGAACACCTGTCGATGTAGAAGCTTGAAATATCAACTAGGAAGTATAAAATCTAGTCCAAGATTGTCCAATTTTTTTGAAAATGCTTGTGAGATTGTAATCATGCCCACAGGACTGGTAAAATGAGTGTTGGATACATAATCGTCGTAAATGTGAAAAATATATGCATGATATCGGTGGTGTTCTGGAGAGACGGTGGATCTACTCTGGAGACATATATTCATAGACCCCTATTTTAGAACCCTGTTATTGGGATTACAACTCAAAAGTTTAATAAAGACAAAATATTAATCTTCAAAGGTCGGTGGTTAGATTAGCTTAATGATCTGATTTATAGTTAATAAATTAGATCAATGATTTGATTTATAGTTGTGTTTGAAAATCAAAACTAAAAGAAAAAAAATGATATTAGAGGGAGAAGAAGAAGTGGATTATTTGTTTTTTTTGAAAACCCATCAAATTGGGTTTTCTCCGTCCAAATGACAAATGAGTGATTGTAACAAGACTTCGAGGAATATGATTCCTCATCTTCCAAATCAATGAAGATAATTCATACATTTTAAAAATGACCCCGTTATGGACGATTTGTTATATACTCAACATTTTTTATCCCGAGCTCAAACTTAACTTATTTATGAACCTTATTATGATTCTGAAAGACCCAACGAAGAATACGAAGAAACAAATGTTCAAGATGGTGTCAGGTATGCCTCTAATTTAACTCCAACTGCAGTTTTATTGCTTATAATCGCTTAAAGCATGTAGAAAGTTGGATTTTTGGCATTCTGAAAAACTCAATTTTCTAATTGTAAGGTGCCATATGGTTGGGAAATTATGAACTCCCAACCGTAAACCAAGATTAAGATTGGGAAATCATGTTTTCCTCACCGTAAAAACAAAAAGTTTTAGGTTGGTGTTTTTCTTGTTCCTTCATCCTCTCACAATTTACTTTATGTCTATAAATTTACCTATAACAATAATTGTTCCCTAACTTTCACTTGTGATGGTTTTAATGTTCAGGATCTTTCCAGTGGGAGAATTCGGTACAAGGGACTTCAAAATAATGGCTTCTACCTCATTCATTTCCTTTTCAAAGGAATACATTGTCTAAATCCTCAAACACGAATGTTCCTTCCGTAGAGATCCCGATAATTTGAAAAGCATCATCCATATTGATAGTTATCTTGCTGAACATAGATAAAAAATGTAAGTTTCAATCTAGAAGGTTTTCATAAATCCACAAAAATAAACAACATCAAATCTCTTTTATGCATGGTCAATTTCATGCCATAACACCAAAGCTTTTACCAAGGTTATTACCGGTTTACATTATGTATCCAATGACCAAAAAAGCGTCGTTTTACGTTTTAATTTAGGAGACCGCTTTTGTATGATCTTGAACAAACTATAAAAATGTTAAAGAAAGATAAAACAATGATAAGTAAATTAATTAAGTTCTAAATTAACCTATACAATCATACGAAATATTTTTACATGTTCCCAAGAAACTTTTGCATCCCATGAAATTCCGTAACCAAATAAGACTCCAGTCCCACTTTAGTCTCACCTCAAGCATTGCCATCCTCCTTCTCAGGCAAAAAAATCATAGCATCAATAAAAAAAATTGGTGTAGGTTGAGGTGGATACTTATTCTCCTCTTGTCTTTCTCTATAAGTTTCGAGTGAGTAATTGGAGGACCAATAATAGTTGTTTCGACCATATATTCTCCTTTACTGTGATAAATCTTTTGACTTCGTTTACTCTGTTCTTATATTGCTCCACGGATGACGAGTGCATATTTGTTCATTTTCTTTGCACACACTGAAAGCTTGTTACTAGGGATTAGATCCCCCTTATTACTTGGTGTTACTTCCTAAAACACCAACTGTGTACAATACACATATCTAGTAAACAAAGCTTAAAAAATTGGAATCATTTTCTTTTTAATTTAAAAATCTACCATATGGTTGCGAACCTAACGGTAAATACTATATACGGTTGGAGTCCGAAAACTTCCAAACGTAGATAAACTCATGGTCACCTGCGGCTGAAAAAGGTGTGAAGCATAACTACTTATGGTTGGGAAAAATATAATGAAACATTTTTGGGAAATTAGACTTACGGTAAGGAACCTCAACCATAAATACTATATACAATTGGGAACTCCCAATCGTAAACAAATTAAGGGTCATCTACAGTTGGTAAAAAAAATGAAGTCTAACTACTTACGGTTGGGTTTTGCGGGCTAAATATTTTTGGAAATTTAAATTATGGTTAGGAACCCAACCATAAATAAAATATACGGTTGGGAGTTTATATTTTTCCAACCATAAGCAGTTCTGAAACTATTTTTATATTCCTAATTTAATCAAATATAACCTATTCATGCAATAAAAAAAAGGTGGGTTTTTCGATTCTTACCTGATTGAAGTAATTACTGACTGATTAGCTGTTTTATAAACTTCTTGATTGTTCAATTCTTCTTCTTATTGGGATTCATCATTATCATCACGTGGTGGTGGATTATTTGCATATGATATTAAATTCGGATCTTTATTTTTATTTCTATTTGTCTCCTTCGCCTGCTCCATCTTGTTTTATATAGGTTTTAATCGGCGATGAATAATTTTGAGAATCGATGGGAAAAAGAAAAAACAGATGAATAAATTTAGGTTTTTTGTTTGCTTTCGTATTTGAATTAGATTAGGAAGGGTAATAAGGTGGTAATAAAACTAATCAAAGGGTATTTTTGTATTTGTGTTTTAAATTAAGTCCCCTTATCTATTTTTAAGGATATTTGAATTCATTGCGGCCCTCAAAACCAAATCCTTAGGTCGGTTTCTATGGGCATGGAAAAGATTCAAGTTTGTCACTTTTGCACCCACTATGGGCATGGCAAAGTGGAAAAAAGACCTGGCTAAGTGGCAAATTTTCCATTCAGCCAGGTGAAGCTTAGTCTCTGGTGGAGTCTCGACCGCTCGGTTGACACTACACCGAGCGGCTTAGTATAGGCCACCAGCGATAAAGAGTCGACCGCCCAGTGCGGAATACACCGCTTAGTATATATGATCCAATGGGCATAAATCTACCCCCCTATAAATACCCAATTTCATTTCAACTCACACTTCTTTATTCTTCTCATTTCTCACATTTGTGATAATCTAACACAAATTTCATCATCCAACTCCCATCTTTTTTACAATTCACTATTATTGTGTAAATTTTTGAATATGGATTCTCAATTTGATTCTCAAATGAACAAGCGCAACAAAATTAGGGGTGCAAAATTTATCATAGACGAAGATAAAGGCATTTGCAGAAACTATGTGTATTTCACAGAAGATAGTATCAGTGGTGCCCAACAACCAAGTAACAAGTTGTGGGATAACATATTTCATAAATTCAGTGAAGAAAAAATGAACAACAACATCCGTGATGCAAATGGATTGTCGTGTCGCTTCATTACAATTAATGCCCTGGTTTCCTTGTATGTTGCCGCTATAATGCAAGTTGTTCGTGGTCGAGAGAGTAGCCTTGTCCATGTCGATGTGGAACGAAAGTGTCAAAATTATTGGCACCACAAGCATGGGAAAAAAATTATTATAAAAATTGGTATCATATTTTTAAAGTATTGCCATTTTCAAATTTACTCACGAATACAATTTAGATGTGTTACCAAATTTGCAGCATGTACCAGGAAGGTCACCGTACACTTCTTCTCCTTCAATACCAAGTTCACAACCATCTCAATTATGTCAACCCCTTTCATATGATCCATTTTCTTCACCAGACATCATAAAAAACCAAAATGCCAACTTAAATCTCAATGCTGCGATTAAAAGAAAACAATTAAGAAGAAACAATGCAATAACAACGAAAAAAGCTTTACAAGAATGAGAAGCAACTGAAGTTTTTTTGGAAACTATTATGGATCAACAGTAGACCGGCGAAAAACAAAGAGCAGTTGATCGGAAATTCACGACCAGGGAGATGAAAAAACGTGGTCAAACTCAAGACAAGTTCGTTCCAGACTATGACAAGAATAAGATTCTAGATTCTTGGTGCAAACTCCTCGGTTACGATCGACCGACAAAAAATGGTATGGCAGATGGAATTTGACAGGTTTGCAGAAGAGTTGGAAGAGAAGCATAACAAGAAAAATTTGGAACAACAATTTGGAGGTTAAAATGAAGATGAAGTGGATGATAAATCGGAACACGGTGAATTAGAACTACTTCATTAATTAATGTATCGGGTTGTTCAAGATGAATGAAGTTGTAGTAGTTTTTCATTACTTGGATTTTGAATTACATAAATGATTTACATGAAAAAATACATAAATTAAAGTTAAACAATATCTCGTTAAAATTTTAAACTTGAAAACACCCCATTAAAACTAACCAACAACCCATTAAAAATTAACATCTCATCCGAGTTATAACAAACTCCTTAAGAATTTGGAGGCGCTTCGTATTCAAAAAAATAAAATTCCTTTGTATCTTCGCGATTCATCTCGAGATCGCACTCACATGTGAGCATTGGTTTCACCTGCGTGTAAGACGATATTGATTGACAATTCGTCCCATAGCTATAAAATCCACAACTTCTTGTGTTATAGTCATGAATCAACAAAACAAAGCAGCATGAACCCGATAATGAGGATTACCTGTACCGATGCAGAAGGTTTCATGAATTTTACCCCAGTCTCTCATACTAGGTAAACCATTCATCCGTCGTTCTTCACCTCTATTTGGGTAGTATATTACACAGTTTCTACAAAGAAATAAATCTTCATCTTCAGTAAAACAAGGATCATCCATAAATTACCTGGAAAATAGAGAAAATATTGAACCAAGTTGTGATTTTTAAATGGCTGAATTGGTAGGTATATATATGGATTTTTGGCAATAGATTCTAGGTCGTTCGATGCATCCTAAGCCGCTCGGTCGAGTGAAAAACGTAAACTAGAACCTTAATGATTCAAACAATTTGGGTAGTATTAACCACAAACTTGAAAACTTAAAATGATTCGAACAATTTCAAAACTATACAAATAAACTTACAAAAATTTAAAAAATAAATGAACAAACATTAATCCGTTCGCCCTCCCGTTCTTCCAAACTCAGCCCACATATTTGCTTTTAGATCTTCCCTTAACTTGTCATACAAAAATTTGTTCTCAATGTGACTAGTCATCTATGCATAGTCCTTGCAGGTGATCCTATTTATGATTGAACCTCATGCCTTAAATCTTCATTCTCATGGTTAGTCCAATCCCTATTACGACGTGTTTCCAGAATTACCATGTTATGCATAATTATGCAAGTGAGCATAGTCTTATGCATTTCACGAGTAGTTAGACCATGATAAGGCCCACAAATTATCATGAACTTCCGCTTTAGAATTTCAAAAGCCCGTTCGACACCCTTCCTCAATTCCATTTGTCTACTATTAATTTACGTGTATGAAGGACCCAATTCGCCGACAGGGGGCTGACGATAACATTGTACTAAAGTTGACCATTTTGGATACATTCTGCAAGATAACACTCATGAGAGTAACAGTGACTGTTGATATTGAAATTTACTTTAGGTCTAATTCCATACTTGAAATCTTCAAACGAAAGTGACCTGTGCAAAACATTTATGTCGTTCTAAGACCCCGTAAGATAAAAAAAGGGTGCTATATCCAAAAATCATAAGAAGTAGCATTTACAAGGATAACATTTGGTTTCGCATGATGACTCTTATACTGAATGGCCCAATAGGTAAGGCGGACGGTCCATACCCAGTGATGCAGCCAAGACTACCTCCCCTTTCCTGATTTTGCTTTAATATTTCTTTAACATCTGCATCAGTTGGTTTTTGTAAATATATAGGTCGGACCAAAATGGTTAATCATTGTTTCGTAAAACAATACAAGATACTTGTATGTAGTTTTTTTTCCCATACGAAGGTACTCATTTTTAGAATCCGGTGGTTTTCCATAACCTAAAACCCTTGAAACCGAAGTAACCTTTTTGTTCAGGATTATGACCTCTAATATTTAGTGCACATACTGATAATTAAATTGAGGTTCTACCCGACAAAGCTCACCAATAATCTTCAATACCAACTGCGAGGGCATGCAGAATCGACGTTGAAAATATTGATCAGAGAACACACAATCGGGAAGAAAATAGTGTGACATTAGATTCTCGTGGACTTCTTCCCCCCGTCTATACATATATCTTCTTGTGAACACTTTTCTTGGATCTGGATCTCTAGGTATCTGCCCATATCAATATAGCTACACCACATTATTGGTTAGTTCTTTATCTTCATCTGACTTATCATCCATTTGCCACGTCTCCTGAACGAGCATTCATTGTTGTGATTCAAATCGATCTGTATGAATGCGCAACTCTTCGTCAGAAGAATAGATTTATGATACTAAAAATAAGTAAACCAATAATTAAGGTAGAAAGAAATAAGATGACAGTGTAGTCGATGAAAAAACAGTGTGACTAATTGGGATGAATATATAGGATGAGATAGCGGGAAATAGCCGTAAGACCTAAATCTTTATTGGACGATTTAGATTATTCAGCAAGCGATGGATACTCGACCGCCAGCGGTCTAATCTCTACCATTAGGTAAAAACTCCATCACTTAACAATATTACCCTAATGGCGGGTCAGTTTTCCAAATCACCCGACATGGCATATTAGTGACTTGCCACCATAATAGTAATAGGGTTCCTTTTTTACCTTAAGCCCGTGCCTCCAAAATAGCGTAAGTGGTTGGGCCAAGCCCATGGAATATAGGGCACATCACATGCTAGTAGTATTTTGTTTGTTAACGTTAAAGTAGGCCCCACGTAAACTCTGTCACGTCTCTTTCCATTCTCTATCGACAAATCTGACGGTCCAAAGATAAGAGCGTCCTTGAGATTAATCCAGAAGGGTCGGTAGTTTCCACTATTTTTCGTGTTGCCCTAATCCTTCTAAAACTAGGGTTTTCCTTTTATTCACTATAAATAAGATTTCCTCTTCAATTCCTCTTTTTAATTTATTTTCCTCAGCAAAGGAAAAAGAATACCTAAATCTCTCTCGCTCTATCGCTCTCGATTCCCTTTTCCGGACTACCTAACCCTAATCTTCAATAGAGGTAACGATTATTCTTTCTCTCTTCAATTGTATTATGATTTGATTGATTTTCAATTATTACTGTATTGTTCTGATTTGTTTGGTTTCATTTCGATTTTGTTGAATCAATTGTATATGTATACATGGATCCGTTATTGCTTTGATTAAATTTGTGTGAATATCAATCCGTATTACAGATTTAGATCTTATTTGAATTGGATTGTGTTGAATCTTTGTTTTATCCTTGGGTAGATGTTTTGTTAATTTTGTTTTATTAATACGTATTGAAAAACATGAACTGTGCTGATTTTGTAGTTGTTGATGATAATTTAATAGATTTTATGAATAACATAATGAACTTGATTATGTGTTTTGTTAATTCTTTCATCATCTAGCAATTCTGTTTCTATCTGTAGTCTGCTGATTGATAATGAAATCAGAATTTATTGATACAATCTAGGTAGACCTGATAATCATTCAAAGCAGTCTCTAGTCTGCTGATTTTGGCTGTTTTTGTGTGTAATGAAAGTGGAATTAGTTAATACAATATAGGTAGCCCTGATAGTTTTCCAAAGCAGTATAGTGGTATTGGTGAAAAACATACCATCTGAGCAAATTGAGCTTGTAATTTATTTATACCTTTTATGATGATTGAATTATTCAAATGTAATGGTTTGGCTTGTCAGTGACTATTTACCTTTTATGATGAATGAATTATTTAAATGTGATAGTGTACCTTGTCAGTGACTATGTATCTGACTCGTGCTATTTGCTTTTTGATGTTGCAGATTTATTTGTTACAACTCCGGTTTAACAAAGTGGAGGGTGTCAAGTTCCAAGCCTTTATGTCTGAACGGGCCACACTCTTTTTGGGATCTGTTGGATTGCTTGGTGAATATTGTCCTAGAGGATTTAAGCATAGAGACTTTGCTGCTAATAAAGTTGGCTGTATGCATTTAGAGCGATTTCAGGATTTTACAGATTCTTCAAGTTGCAATTTTCTGCGACCTCCAACTACCAGTGAACTAGAAGAAACCACTCTCACAGAAGAAGCTTACCGTTCTCTCTAATATCACACTCTATTCAGTCTTAAAAGGATGGCGATGCAGAACATAGGTGCTGGTAACAGCGATGATGCCTTTTACAGGTATAAGATGCCAAGGATGTTAACAAAGATTGAAGGTCGTGGAAATGGTATCAAGACTAATGTGGTAAACATGGTTGACATTGCAAAAGCATTGGCTAGGCCTCCGTCATACACCACCAAGTATTTTGGTTGTGAGCTTGGAGCACAGTCCAAATTTGATGAAAAAACTGGAGTTGCTCTTGTGAATGGTGCCCATGATACTGCTAAGCTTGCTGGTTTGCTTGAGAACTTCATTAAGAAGTTTGTCCAGTGCTATGGATGTGGGAACCCTGAGACTGATGTTCTCATCACCAAAACTCAGATGATCCAACTGAAATGTGCTGCCTGTGGTTTTGTTTCTGATGTTGACATGAGGGACAAGCTCACTACTTTCATAATCAAGAATCCGCCTGAGCAGAAGAAGGGAGGTAAAGATAAGAAGGCAATGCGTAGGGCTGAGAAAGAAAGACTAAAGGAAGGTGAGGCTGCTGATGAGGAGCTTAAGAAGCTGAAATTAAAAAAGAAGGATGCTTCAAAGGCTTCCTCTTCCAAGAAGAAGACAGTCCTTCCTGTTGAAGACCGTCGTTCTCCTTCTGGTAGTCAGGCTGATGACAATGATGCAGAGGAGGAAGAGGAGGATGATGACGATGATGTTCAGTGGGCTACTGATACATCATTGGAAGCAGCTCAAAAACGTATACAAGAACAATTGAGTGCCGTCACAGCCGACATGGTTACGCTTACCACTGCTGAGGCCGAGAAAGAAAAGCCTAAACCTGCTGCAAAGAAAGTGGTAGCTGCTAATGGTTCTGCCGCTACTGCTGTTAATGGACCTGAAACAAAATCTCCCACTGTAACTGAGAATGGTAAGTCAGCTAATGGCGTTGGTGCTCACGAACAACTAGTTGAGAAGATCCAAGGGAATCTGAAGGGTTGCAGTGTTGGACAGTTGAAATCCTTTTTGGCATCTCTGAATGGTGGTTCTTCTCCACAGGTTGTCATGAATGCCCTTATTGATGCATTGTTTGGAGGTGTAGACAAAGGGTTCTCCAAAGAAGTGACTAAGAAGAAGAACTACCTTGCTGCGGCTACTCATGATAATGAAGGATCACAGATTCTTCTTCTGCAAGCTATTGGTGCTTTCTGTGAAAAGTCTGGCCCTGATGTTGTGAAGGAGGTGGCTTTAGTTCTGAAAACACTTTATGATGAAGATGTGTTGGAGGAAGAGTACATTGTTCAGTGGTTCAATGAAGGGATTGGTGCTAGCAAAAATTCTCAGATGTGGAAGAATGTCAAGCCCTTCATTGTCTGGTTGCAGAGTGCTGAATCTGAATCCGAGTAGAGATTCCGCTGCTGAGGGAAGCAGAGTGGGTGTTTGCTCCAGGTTGTTTCACTGTATTCGTTTTATTTATTTTATGTTTGATTTGGTTAAGTTTTAGTAGCAGTAATAAAATAATAAGTCAGGTTACTAGGAAGATGGAGAGATTGTGATGGTGGTTTGACAATTCTGAATATTTGTTTGTTTTTGTTATTTATGAAGTGAATTGTGGCTTTTGAGTTGTAGATGTTTTCCCCTTTTTGGTTTTTTTTTTTTTTTTTTTTTTTTTTTTAATGTTTTCCCTTTAATCTCTGTGTATTATGAATCTGTGATTAGCAAGTTTGTTATGCTCTTTTTGCATTAAGAATTATTAGAGGAGAAAATGGTACTGGTTCACTACCGGTTCAGTGTCCAGCACTTTCTTTCTCAGTAGTGTGTTTGGTGCCGCCCTAGTGTCCACAAAATGTCACACCAAAAAGTTGTGTGTACTCGATAAAACTTGGCAAAAATCCTCAACCAGAAAATCCTCATTACGGCTCTCATTGGTTTCAAAATCTCCCTTCTAAAAACGTTTTTTATTCTTTGATGAATAGATTATTACCATCCATGTTGGTACACTTCGCCACCTCATAGGATACTGATATGTCACCAATCATGAGTCTGAATAGAATTGTTGGACTATTCCCAATCCAGTTCACATATGGGTCAGGTGTCCACTGTCCATTATACTTTCCTGGTTACAGCTCATGCTTGCCAAAAACACCTAGAAAACTATTCCAAATTACGTAACAACTCGAATTAAAGAGCCCGGAGGTCTTGACTTCTATGTCTACTTCTATTTCACCACTAGTACTAATCTAAAGAGCATTCACGAAGGAAAAATAATGAAGAATAATACAATAATTAGATAACAGTGTCACTGGCCATATGTTTTTCTCCTAGTAAGTTTACGCGCTTGTTAGATGATTTTATTTCCGTTTCCTTTTTACCACCATCCACATTCTCTTTGTTGATGTATGGCCGTGAGTCAAACTAGAGAAGTCAAAAGTCTACAACAGAGATCCGTGCAAATGAGACTCGACTTTGAATTGAATCATTTTCTTCTTCGTTCTTTCTCACCCTAGTACAGTCGGCAAAAACGACACGGCCCAGCAACAGGTTCAGAAGAACCTTACCCTTACCACTAGACACATTTTTAAAATTCAACTTTACTCTCATTTCTTTCTTCTTCGGTGACAACTTCAATTTTCCTACCTACTAGTTTTGTTTTGTTTCCTTTCTTCATCTTCTTCAAATTCTCAACCCCCTGATTTTCATACTCATTCTTCTTCTTTCTACATACATGTGCAAAT
This sequence comes from Papaver somniferum, assembly GCF_003573695.1. Classification (NCBI taxonomy): domain Eukaryota; kingdom Viridiplantae; phylum Streptophyta; class Magnoliopsida; order Ranunculales; family Papaveraceae; genus Papaver; species Papaver somniferum. Next base: position 18,980,281 of record NW_020628818.1, read on the forward strand.
CAAAAAGAAACACCAATGTAACACAACCAATTTCAATTTCATCAAGAAGATCCTATGAAAACACTCGATCTTTTCCCAACTCAAATCCAACAAATTCTAGTTATGAAATCTCTGATGAAGATTTCACACGTAGTACAAACAACACTTCATCTTCAGAATCAAGAACTTCACGATCTTCTTTAAAATCTCTAAGAGATTCATTACCAGAAGACTCGTACATCTATGATTTCTCAGAAATTCGTTCCGCAGCTAACAATTTCTTATCCAAACAGTTGTCATCGTCATCGTCTTCGTCGTCTTGGAAGTGTTTGATTAGAGGTAAGGATGTGATTATATTTCAACGTAAATTTCATCGTTCGATTGATTCGTCGAAACTTCGGGAACGATTGACGGCGATTTGTAAGAGTCATCATATTAGTTTGATTAAGTTATTAGGTGCTTCGGTTTCTGGGGATTATATTTATCTAGTCTATGATTTTGTGAATGGTGGTGGTAATTTAAGAGATTGTCTCCGCCGAAACATTAGGAATCCAGAATTTAGTGTATTGTCTACATGGATGTCTAGAATGCAGATTGCTGTGGATGTTGCTCAGGGGATTGAGTATATTCATCATTTCTCTGGGTTGAATTTGTCTTTGGTGCATAATCATATCAAAAGTAGTAGTGTAATTGTTATCGAGCCTTTGTTTAACGCGAAAATATGTCATTTCGGAACATCCGAACTCTGTGGAGAGATCAATGAAATTCAGGAAATGGAATCAAGGTTTGAATTAGAGCAACAGAATCAAACCCTGGCTCCGGCGAGGCTAAGAAGATCGAACAGTGTGAAGTTTTCAGGGACTAAAGGGTATATGTCACCAGAATATCTCGTAGATGGAATAGCAACACAAAAATCTGATGTTTATGCATTTGGGGTAGTGATTTTAGAGCTGTTGTCAGGTGAGGAACCAATAAGGGTTATATTTGATAAAGTAAATGGGCAGTATAGAAATGTTTCAGTGATTGAAACAGCTAGGGAAGCAGTTGAATCAGAGGATTTTGAGAGGATCCGGAGATGGATTGATAGAAGATTGAAGGATTCATTTCCTGTTGAAATTGCTGAGAAGTTGGCTTCTGTCGCGTTAGAATGTGTACATGATGATCCAGATAAGAGGCCGGATATGAGGCGTGTGTCAGGAAAGATTTCGAAGCTTTATTTAGAGTCTATCAAGTGGAAGGAAAAAATGGCTCCTCCTACGGATTTTACTGGTCCTCCTATTGATTTTACTGGTACTCTTAGATAAGTTGGCACACCAACTGAATTCAAACACGGCAAATCAAAATTTGAGTCATGTTCTTGTCGTTGGTTGTTTGTTATTGAATTGATTGAGACACAACTGTAAGCTAACAAATATAGATAACATTGTATACTCTTGCTGTTGATTTTTGATCAAAGACAAAACATTTTTGGTTTCTTAATCTCTTTGTTTAGTATATTTAATTTGGTCAGAATGATATTAGTGTGGCAAATTGGAAGTAAATTCATTTCACATCCTGAGCATATTTTATCAATTACAAACCCAAAATTCTGTGTTACCAATTAGGAAATGAAGATCTTCCGAACGGCCATAGTAGCAAGTTAGAAACTGCTAACTATTGATAGGGAAATGGGAAAAGACTGGAGACTGATGTTGACTGAAGAAACGTTGAGGACTGTAATGCAGACAATAAAAGTGGATATAGTTGACCTCCATGAATTGATAGCAAGGATTAAATCTTGGGTCTTCATAATCCCAGCTAATGAAGAGTTCAACAGAAAAATGGTATGTCGACAAGGAAAAAGAAAATCTTGAATTTCCGTTAGCGGTGCAGGATTTTTCTAGGGATGGCAACCGATGCCAGAAAATTTAAAATTATGGTTCTCACAACCAGTAAACATATGTGTTCTACCTTCTCTAAACAAATTGGTGTGATGACGAAACCAGTTTTGTTTTCAGAATGGGCAGGCTATGTCTTTCCTTATCTTGGTCGGGGATGTCTACAAATTCATGTACGTTTCTGACACTCAATTGTTGCGTATGTCGTGTAAATTGCTTGGTGTATAAAGATAATATTCGATATTGTTTTTATTGGTGACTTTGGAACGTGATGTGTAAATAATGTGGTATACTAGGCCGGTCCTGACATTTTAGTAGCTCATATCCAATAGTATTTTTGTGGCCTCTACATATGGTTGAATGCCGCCCAAAGTTTCAGGCGCCCATGCTCAACGAAAAAACCTGTTTGGAGGCATTCATTTTTTTTAAGGCATACTAAATGATGATACCATCTAAGATATGCTTATAAGGGGTGTCCTAGCCGTGATGAAATTACTAGGTTACCCTTCAACTAAATTAAAAACCTAAACTAAAACTAATCAAAATCAGTTTAATCTTTCTTCTTCTCATCTCCCGCAGCTGAACTATTCCCCGCATAAACGTTGAAATTTATTTTCGTCGCCGATTAACCATACAAATCAAGCAAGTTCTCAACAAAAGTAAAGAACTAATCTAATTGAGCGACGTTGGAAGGCGAAATCCAAATCTCGATTATTCTCCAATTGTATTAGAAGATATTTCCTACAAACCCATCTTGTTTTTCATTGTTTTTACATCGTTTGATCGATAAAATATGATTTCTCAAATGAAATTAGTGTTTTCAGAAGGGAGTTCGGCTGAGAAATTAGAGTCGAACTTATCTTTGTTCTTCGTTTTTTGTTTTTCAGAAGATCAGTTCCGCTGATCTGGCAATATCAATTTTAGGCCGAACATAAGCTATAGTTTAGGGAAATATTATGTTCGGCTAGTTCGACTTTGCTAGGTTTCAGCCGAACCTTTGACTTGGCTAAGTTATTGAATTCATTGAAGCTCGGCTGATTCGAGTTCGCTATGTGTTCAGCCGAACCTTCTGATAACTTAATTTTTTTTTTGGAAGTTGCACTACAAGGTTCGGTTGAACATAATTAGTCGAACATTTCTCTGAAACTCGCCATTTTCATTAAACCAGGAGGTTCGGCTGAAATCTACAGTAGTACGATCCAGCCGAACCACACATATATTTACAAAACCCTAAGGTTCGGTTGTAGACTAGGAACCGAACCTTTCTTCGCGCCAAGTTCTGCTTCCAAAATAGCAGTCGAACCTAATGTTGAATTCCGAAAAAAATTGTAAATATTCAATTTTTTTGAAGAATATAAGCTAAAAAAAATAGATACTTCTTCATCATTTGGAATAACTCATTTTGAATCACAATAATCTCAAAAACCTAGTTTTCCTTTTTTTTACTTCCTCCTCTCAAAAAATTTGATTTCTCTACTAATATAACATTAACAACTTAACTTAATCAATGAATCAACATTACTAATTAATCATAATCATTAACATTTAATTGTCATCAATAAAACTAATTAAATAAAGATATATTTGCCATTATTAAAAATGGATGGATAAGGGGTGATGATCTTTTTTATCTAGTGATCCTATCTTGTCACTATTTGGTATGCCTAAAAAAATTTAGTATGCCTCAGAACAGGTTTCTTAATGAACTATACCAATAGTATCTTTTATCTACTATCGCCTAATTCTGTAAAACGGAGGCTAGCCCAGAACTATACCGCCCATGCCGCCCAAAGTTTCTATCATTTTGATTTTACAATTTAGCAAACGCTTGATACAACTGTTTAAATCACAAATATGAGAGAGAAGACTGGAAATCAGCAAAATTGTAGCATAATCATCAATGTCCGGTGAAAATTGTCCTTGGATCCATGGAACCAACCGCGTGGAAATGGTTTGCCCAAACGAAAATGATTAATACACCGAACAAAAAAACGAAATCTACACCATGTGAGAGGGATGGAGGGGCCTACTTTTGTCCTTACACTTAGAACACAGGATGTGGGCGAATATCTTCCACAAGAAACTTGTGGAGATGGGACTCTTATTTATATTAAGAGATAGGCCTGTCAATATTTGTCCGATATCCGGTATCCGTTTCCGAGTATTCGAGATCCTATAGGATTTTATCCGTTTTATTCGGATATCAGATCGAATATTTTATCGGATATTTCTTCCTTAACATATCGGAAACGGATTAGACCCCATCCGAAATGTTAATATCCGATATCCAATAATATAGGAACTTATTTGTAATTTATCTTAATTTCGAGTCTAGTATCGGATATTATCGGATAAATATCCGATAAGTGTCAATTATGAAAATGTTTTACAAGGATTTTTAAGCTTTTTTGTTATAACCGGATATTATCGGATATCCGACAACTTAGCCTATTGGAATCGATATCTGATTTTGATATCCTATAGGATATTATCGGATATCGAATATCCGGTAGTGCTTAACCTGTCGGATATCGGATTTCTAATTATCCGACGGATATTCTTCCATTGACATGCCTATTAAGAGATAAACCAAATATTGTTACAGAGTTGTTGATAAAACCAAATACTGTTACTGACTCTGAGAACGAGTTTATAACTAACAAGAGGAACCACTGAGTAGCCTAGACTAGCGCTGACTGACTGACTAACTGAGCTGAGAGTCTTGAGGAAAACTCTCTGATGTATGCTTAACACCTCCCCTCAAATTGTACTTGAGTTGACGAATGTGCAACTTGATTCGAATATACTGAAACCGTGGTGAAGATAACCCTTTCGTAAATATATCAGGTAGCTGGTCTTTTGAACTTATGAACCGCACATGCAATTGTTTACCTGCCACCCTCTCTCTGACAAATGGTAGTCGATCGCGATGTGTTTAGTACGGTCATGGAAAACAAGATTTGTTGTGAGATAGGTAGCACCAAGGTTATCACATTATAAAACAGGAGTTGAAGAGGTAATACTAAGTTCTTTATGAAGTGATTGAACCCAAATGACCTCTGAAGTGGCAATGGCTACTCCCCTGTACTCTGCCTCTGTACTAGATTTTCACACAGTCTTTTGTTTTCTCGCAAGATCAAATTTCCACAAAAATATACGCAATATCCACTTGTAGACCTGCGATCGTCTAAGCTGCCAGCCCAGTCTGGATCCTCTATACCGAAAGAAGTATTGTGCACACCAAAGATTATGAACCCCAAATCAGAAATCTTCTATATCTTCTTTGTCTTAAAATCTTCTTAGATCTCCAATAAACTCCTGCCACAACAACTTGAATCTCTTGTGATCAATCTCGCACAGAACGGAGTCTGTTAACAATGGATTATCACAAGACATCTTTAAATCTACAAACAGTCTAAAGATCCCTGTCGAAACTTTGATCTAGTTTGAGTGAATCTTATATCAGAAGAGAAGATTCTTAAGCATAAACAAACTAGGTGCAATCAAAGTTCAACCACCGTTAGTCAATCAAATCAGTATAAAACACAAGATAAACCGTAATTATCTAGTTTCCCACCAACATTACTAATAAAGCTTCTCAATCCCAAGAAGACTTTAAACTGAGCGGCCGTAAGAGCTTTCGCCTAAATAGGTTACTCTCCTCTACGAATAGGCGGCTTCACCAGTAACAACACAACCGAGGAAGTTTGCTGTCACGAAGGATTAGTTTGCTAGAAATTCAAACTTCAAGTATTTATAGACAAGGAATTTTGGACACCAAGGAATTTCCAAAACCGAAAATATTCTCAAGATATGCAATATATTCCAAATTCGGTTTTCATAATTCCTGGAAATGCTTTGTGCAAAATAATGACCGAAAATCTCTTTGGAAAATCTTCAACTAGTAAATGCACATTACTAATTCTCATTTTCCTAAAATAAAATTAAAAACCTTAAATAAAAGATTCTTAACTTATTTATGTTTCGATCCTGGGATTCTCTTCCTTTAGCTATTAAGGAATAACTTTGAACAATTAAAGATAGACGTTACTGCACATGTTCAAAGTATGTCGACATCCTTACTTTGTAAGTCTTCTTTCATACTTACAACCTTGAAACCGATTTTCCACACTTCCAAACAAGTTTAGAATTGGTTCATCTGACTTTCAAGAACTATGTGATTGATCAAGAACACTCAATCACAAACCATGGGTTTAACGGTTCTACCAAAACAAGTTTCGGTTCTACCTCCATGTGAGTAATGTGCAGAGTCACACTACCTTTCCAAAATTCGGTTGACTAGGTACTAGGATCGGTTCCCCACATATATATGGTATCTAACTTGTATGTGTTTCACATATCCATAGGATCGGTTCCCCTTTGCTTAAAAACAAATTGCACATGTCCATAGGATCGGTTCCCCTTTCTTCTAAAAACTTGTTGCACCTCATACAAGGATCGATTCCCCTTTGTGATGTGTTGCACCTCTTACTAGGATCGGTTCCCTTTACCCAGAGTAGGTCTTACAAAATCACAAACTCGATCATACCATCTCAGGTGATTACTTAAAATCGGTTTCACTAATGAAAGTCATACCAATACAAAAGTCAGGCCTTTGTGAATAGTTTTACCAAGAACACAAACAAGTTATGAGCAGTTATACTAGTCACACATATTGGTTGTTCACAAGATATGCAATGAATAACAATACCAATAACGCCTGGAGATTTCCTTTTCGATTCACAAAACAAGTTCATGAATTTACTTCCTTAAAACACATGTAAAACATTGTTTTGAAAAAACGGAGGTATAACAACCACACCCAATTTTTCGATTAGAAATCTGTATGGACTAACTCCAATATACTTTCTAGAGGATCAACTAGACAGTCAGACTCAATCTAGAGAAAAGTATATCGAGAAGTTAATATCTCTCTCACTTGATTTTATCTTTTCTCAAGAAAATAGAAATCTGCGATTCTTTATCAAATACAAGGATAATAACTTGGATGGTACCAAAGACCAATATCCAAAGGTCAATCAATTTAAATCAACAACCAAAGGTTGGATATTCTAATTGATTGATATTAACGCACAACCCTTGATATTTCAATTATATAACAAAATATAATGCGGAATAAAAATAACACAGACACCAGAAATTTTGTTAACGAGGAAACCGCAAAATGCAGAAAACCCCGGGACCTAGTCCAGATTGAACACCACACTGTATTAAACAGCTACAGACACTAGCCTACTACACACTAACTTCGGTCTGGACTGTAGTTAAACCCTAATCAATATCACACTGATTCAAGGTATAGTTGCACTCCTTAAGTCTCTGATCCCAGCAGGATACTATGCACTTGATTCCCTTAGCTGATCTCACCCACAACCAAGAGTTGCTACGACCCAAAGTCGAAGACTTTAATAAACAAATCTATATCACACATAAAAGTCTACGATGATAGATAAATCTGTCTCCCACAGATAAACCTAAAAGTTTTATTCCGTCTTTTGATAAAATCAAGGTGAACAACAACTAATTGATAATCCGGACTTATATTCCCGAAGAACAACCTAATATTATCAATCACCTCACAATAATCTAAATCGTATGGTAGCGAAACTAGATATTGCGGAATCACAAACGATGAGACGAAGATGTTTGTGATTTCTTTTTATCTTGCCCTATCGGAGATATAATCTCAAGTCAATTATTCAATTGAAATCGTACGATAGAAAATGGCAAGATTAGATCGCGCAGCTACAAGATAAGTAGTTTCGTTTAGCTTCACAATCCCAATGAAGGCTTTCAGTAGTTAACCTATAGGGTCTCGAGAAGAAACCTAAGGTTAAAGGATAATCGGCTCTAGAAAAACCAACTAGTATCACACAGGAGGTGTGGGGATTAGTTTTTCCAGTTTCTAGATATCTCCTTTATATAGTTTTCAAATCAGGGTTTGCAATCTAAGTTACCTTGGTAACAAAGCATTTAATATTCAATGTTAGATGAAAAACCTGATTCAACCAAGCTAATATCTTACAACCGTTAGATCGAAACTTAGCTTGTCACATACAAATGAAATGTATTCATTTAGGTTTGAGTAACCGTACCTTAACGTGTACACTTAGTTGGGTCACAAATAGTTAACATATGGTTAGCCATATGAGCTCTTTCATATTAACCATTGTAGTTGGTGGATTTTCAACAAAGTAAAAAAACCGTAAAATCATGAGGCATGTTTTTGACACGGCTTTCAGGCATGCAACGATTCATATTTTACGAAGAGCCTCCATCCACTGAGCGTTCGATCCCTGGAATTTTGTAGTGACCTCTATGAAGAATAAAGTATTTGGGCGGTTCTCCGTAGATTGAGAGCTTAAAGCCTTCAGGACGTCGGTGATACTCATTGTTCCCTGACTGCAGGAGAGAGACCCACCTCCACATAGAAGAATAGTTGGGAGGAGGACGCCTTCATCACGTCGGTGACACTCACCGTTCCTTGTGTGGAGATACTGTGCATAGATTCATTCGGTTCTCCGTATATTGAGAACACTAACGCCTTCAGGTCTTAAACAACATCATGACTCCCTGACTATGCACCATTCAGAATAAATGTGACGCTTTAACTGGCTAATATCTTTTCTGCAATAGATTAATCCCTCCGTGACATTGACTACTGAATTCCCAGAATAATCTATTATTGCTCCTATTCCATGGTCGAATCCACGGCCTGATCCCATGGAATGGCAATAACAACTGTGTTATCTCATTACTACGATTTCATGATCGAATCCACTGATCTCATGAAATGGTAATAGATAATCTTAATTACTCTGATTCTATGGTCGAATCCACGATCCCATAGGATGGTAATGCTTGTTTTATTATTCTGAATTCGTAGTCGAATCCACAGCTGATCCTGCGAATTAATAATGAACAACTATTCATTTTTATTACTCAGTTTCATGGATTATTCTCCACTGAATTCATAGATTAGTAATAGATACTCAACAACCGGGCATCTGGGTAAGCCCCACAAAAATGGTGCGAGTGTACTCGACAATGATGCACGACTGAGCACCCGGATGCACGAACGAGTGTCCAAAAATATGAAATAATGAGGAATCCTTAGCAAAACAGGAGAAACCAATAAATATTAATAAAATAATAAGAGACGCCAAGGGTCGGGCTCACCGGCCTACCGTTCCCTAGCCATGGTCGGTCCATGCATCTCCCATTATTTTCCTTATTTTTTGTTATTTCGTGAACTCAAGAAAACTCCTTGGTTTTAGCAACTTTCCTTGTTTTTGCAAAACTCGTGAATTCTCCATAACTTGGTGGATTCACGAAATAATATTATAAAATAAGGAGAGGTGTGCGAGACCAGGAAACCTAACCGGCCGGCCATGCCTAAGCCGTGGCCGGTCCCACACCTCACAATCCTTAGCTTTTTATAATTATTATTCCCCAATCTCACGAAACTTCTCCGTTTCAACAAAAACTCGTGGATTCTCCATAACTTCAAGGATTCATGAAAAATAATAAAATAGGGAAAGGTGTGCGGGACCGGGAAACCTAGCCGGTCGTCCATGCCCTAGCCATGACCGTTCCCACACCTTGCAATCCCTAATATTTCATAATTATTATTTTCCTTAATTCATGAAACTCCTGGGGTTTGAGCAAAATTCATGATTTCTCCATATTTTCTCGAATATTGCTCAAATCACGAAAAACCAAAAGCCAACATGGTCACACGACTGGATAGCCTCTCACGACAATTTAAATATTAAAACATTTTTATTTTAGTATTCTCAAAATATTGATGAATTGAGCATACATGCTCATTCCAATTAAAATAGAGAATTCTCAGTCAAGATGAAACTCTTCTGAAAATTCACTATGTTGCTCGAACGCGTATCAGAAAATACTGAAACTCTCAGTATGGAAACACGGACACCACGACAACATGTGCATGCCTTCATGACCGACCAGAGTCATTCCTAGGTCTTGCAGAAAGCCGGTCTCACAGGTTTTCATAATTCTGAACTAATTTGCTCAATTGCTCATACTGGGCCCGAACTCTCTCCAACCAACTAGGGGATTCTCCAAATGACCAACAACTGGTCCAGTGACCACCAAGATCCAGTCCCATGCTCTCCTGGTCGGTCCTCATCTCTCATACCTAGGTTTTATCACCTAATGCTGAATCCAGCAATATTTTAATAAATGATGAAACCTGTATTTAATCACCGTTCTTTCACCAACTCTCAAAATGAGAACCCTGGTGCGTGCTTACTCGAGAACTAGGCACCCATGGACGCTAATCATCCCATGTGGTCGGTCCCTCCTCACTCATGACCAATTTTCAGCAATTCACCAATTGATGAAGGGTTGATAAAAATTAGGGTTTCAAACAAACGCTCCACGAATCACCATTCTGAGCAAGTTCAAACACAAAATAATGTTGATTCAGCAATCAACATCCAAATTAATAATATTCGATAATTCACCAATATTTTTGATTAATATTTTATTGGGTCATGGCACCAGTAAATAATTCGTCGAATTGAGCAATACTTGCTCAATTGCTCGAATCTTGATCCAACCATCAATGTTCATTAATTCATCAGTGGTTTGTTGAATTGAGAAAAACTTGCTCAGTTGCACGCAAAAATTATCAAATTCGTCGAATCGAGCAATACTTGCTCAATTGCTCGACAAACTCTCAATATTCAGCAATTCGTCAAGTTGAGCAATACTTGCTCAGTCGCTCTAGTCAGTAATTCATTGACATCTCAGAGAACTACATGTTCAATCCATGAATCACTGAGCATTCACCACTTATGCTCGATTCAACAAAACTAGACTCACAGTCTAAATCAGTCAACAACTGACTAACTAATACACGTCTGCCTTGCAGACTCCACGATTCGTGAAATATCAATCACGTCACAAATGGGGGGATATCACTTAGGGTTTTGGTCTAGCGGTCTACGACACGTGGATTCATCTACACCGAGAAATGTGCGTAAGTCGTGTAAACGGTTGAAGGAGTTAGCAAAGTAGTGGGTGCACGATCATTCAAGTCTCTGAACGACATGGAACTAACTTTACCACGATCTCCCACTTTCCTATTCTTTCACTCAAGAAACCGTCACACTTACAGGGATCAGTGGTACATCATTCTGGCAATATAAATAAGTCTAAATCGAGGACATCAGGATATCATCAATCATCGATTATCATCATTATCCGTCATCAACTCGATATAAACGTATTCACAGAACTCAACTTCAGCAGTTCAGCAATATTGCAGAAACCTTCAGCACACCCACAATCCTTGATCATCGTTGATCCCACACAACTCTCAGCTTCCCTCCTACAGATCAACCCATCTCCCTCTTTGCGACCGAGTTTACTCTGGAACTGCCATTTTCTTGGTTTAGGCCTGAGTCATACATATTGATTTCCCGAATCTAAGCATCCCCTTTGCAGCGGTGCATCTCGACAACACGCTCGACTCTCCACTTTCCTAGAAAACCAGCAAACTGTTTTTCCCCATTTACAACCATATTCATCTTTCTCGTAACTAGTTCAAATGACTCATAATAACTAGTTGATAGAGTTGTTCAATTGCTTAGGTATTTATTCATAGACACAATTGAAACAAAATCGAATTGATCCACTTGAATCAATTCATGAACAATATAACCCTGGTTTGCAAAGATTGCATTCCTTATTGATTTATTGTTTTAAGTTCATGAACTTCTGATTTGAGAAATAACCAGCTTGGGTACACATACGGGTACGTGTACCTTACCTACCGGATTTGAGTTTGGAAACTCAGCAGAAATTTTCGGTTCAAAAACTTCCATGAGTACGCGTATGGTTACGCGTAACTAACTGACTGGTTTTCCGGTTTGTAAACTACAAACTCCAGAAGAAATTTTCGGTTAGAAAACTTCCGCCAGTACGCGTACCCAACCTGTCTCCTTTACCAATGTCGCATGCAAAAGTGCATACAATTGGTTTCCGGTACATGGATTTATACACTAATGTGCGAACACACTATATATTCTTATATCAATAGTTGGTTACATAATCTCAACTCTACATTTCAATCATTGAAACATTCTTCTATAATGTTATAACAGTCGTTATTCACAACTATAATCATCAAAGCTATTTTCAATATTGAAACTTCATCATGACTTTCGTCACGGATAAAGATGAAAAGTGGTTAAAGCGAAAGATTACCAACACGTAATTTCAAGAAAAAGATAGGCGAGTAAACTCGGCTCGAAATAGCAAATGTGTATGTATGAAAACTATCATACTTATACGACTTTGTCTCAAGAGTAGGAGATAGAGAGATAGACTTTTGAGTGATAGATAAGTTCAAGTCTCCACATACCTTTTAGTCGGATGAAGTTCCACTGGTTCCTTGAGTAGTTCTTCGTCTTCGTAAGATGATCGCCATGAAGTCTGGAGCTCAACTACACTAATCTGTCCTAAACCGAGACTTAGCTATAAGTAGTCTAGAAATCAATACCTATAATTTTGACAACTAAATTTGACAAAAACGCTTGAGATAGCAATGCATACGAGTTCGACCGAGCAGTGCTCTAACAATCTACCCCCTTTGTCAATTTTAGTAGCAAAACTATCAATACATATGGATTACAAAATAAATAAAACTTTGTAGCTTCTCGTCCACATGCTTGATCTCCTTGGTGCTTCAACATTACTTGAAAACTTCGTCTTTTCCAAGTACTCCCATGATTCCATAGATGTTCAATTCAGCATCATAGTTGTTGAAGTTCCGTAGCCATAACAATGAGAAAACAAAAGCTCTCGGTCATTCATATACATTGTCATAGTATTCTTACACAGTATCAAAGTTCTTATATCACAACTTCGACAACAATACTATGGTGATATGTATCACTCCCCCTTAGTCAATACTTTCATCTCAACATGAAAACCACTCCCCCTTACATAATGATCCGAAAACTATATGTATTTTTAGTGCGAACTACACATTAATTCTCCCCCCTTTTGTCCATAAAATTGGTAAAGGTACGAAAACTAGTTGGATCCTAATGAAATTTCCACGGAGATGCTTCAAGACCAAAGAAAAGTACATATCAACTTGTTTATATGCAATCATATAACCGAGGGTAAATGCATTCATCAAGGATTTTATAAAGATACAAGATAACCCCTAAAAATTCCACATCCGCACTCCCCACAAATATATGGAAATTAAGCGCAAGTTCAAAAGAACTCTCCCCCATTTGATGTCATTCCCGAAAGAACAACAAGAGTGACCTTACTTTTACAAGAAAATAAGGATTTCTTTGGACACCAAAAACCATAAAATGACTTTGTATCCAAAAAATTCTCAATTAAATTAACCACAAGAGAATCCATGATTAATTTAATCGGAATACACAAACGAATCTATGATTAGTTTAGTTGGAAATGCTCACACAAGAAGACTTATGGAGACGCACAGTATGCACATAAAATATGGATCAGGTAAAGATCAATACTGCAGAATATACAAAGATTCATACTATCTTCATCACTATTTGCATAACGACTTATAATAGACATAATCTTTGTAAACAAAATATTTTAACCTATCTTCCATCAAAGAATTCACAATATAGGCTTAACTTTTGTCATTTCAAGAGTTCATCGATCTTGTATCAATATTTGCATATCGACATATGAAAGAGTTAACTTTTGATATCCTATGGGACAGTAATAGTTCACGAATGCAAACACACATGTCCCATAACATATTGCAATATATAAAACCATAAAGATTAATACTGCAAAAATCATCTTCCAAACCAACTTTATAATTTAAAAAAATAAATCTAAAAACATGAAGATGAAAACGTTGGACATAGCTATGTGTACTCATAATAATGGCTATTCCAAACTCTAGTTATTCTTCTAAATAAAATTCTTATCCGAAGATTTATCTGACATTAAGATCTTTGAAAAATTCCTTATCGTCCCCGAACTCCTTGTCGTCAACAGCCATTGGTACATATGGTTCATGGAGGAAGGATTCAATACCAATAAACCGTCTTGGCTGATGTTGTCGAACCAGGGCCTTCTGAATTTCTAACGATCTTAAAACACAAGCCTTTATTTGCTGAATCTCTTTTCTTTCCAGTTTTCAACTCTTCAAGAACATCAGAAAACTTCTGAGAGCTTGAAGGAACAACTCTTTGCTTCCTCACATTCCTTCTTTTTGTTTTTAAAGTTAGAGAAAATTGAGATATCTCTTTTTCCTTAGTGATTGATGGCTTAACAATAATATTGATATCTTTCCCATCAGAAGACATGATGCTTGGAGTATCCATGAAAGCACGGTTTTGTGAGAGGAGTTCACAATCAAACCTCAACAAGCATTCTTAAGATATAAAGAGTGTCAGAGAAGGAAAAATGAATGTAGGGTTTTGAAACCTTTAAACAGGTTTGTGCACATTCAACTCACAACCCTATAAAGAGTAGAATTGTCGATAATAACCCTCTTCTTTTGGCAAAACAGTCTCTTCCAATATCAACAGTGATATGGAGGAATTACAAAAACCAATCAACACAAAGCTAAAAATAAAACTAAAAAAATAATTTATTTTTTAAAGCCTGAGGTGTGCAAGATCTTGTCTCTTTTGAACATGCACATGAGACAAGATGCACATGACAACACAATCAAGTTGTGTTGTAGTGAACAACAATTTGTCCACCATGACCCTTTTGGTTGGAATTCAAGGAGCCATGCCTTTTTGTATGTTTAGACCATATTTTCTTATCTAATGGCCTAAATTTATCTTTGGAAACTAATCTCTTCGAGGAAGATAAGATAAGATCTTACATACCTCAGTTGTTTTCTACGCGAGTTTAAGCTTGGTGGCTAGACGATATGCTCTTTGTTGAAGCTTGTTGACATATCTCATCTTGTGTTTGTATTTGAAACACTTTGAAAACTCATGTCCCTTGAGAGAACAATAGGAGCATGTCAACGCAAAAGATGATTTAGGCGCCTTTGAAACGCAACCTGCTAGGCACAAGGTAGATCCTGAAACATTAAACATAGAGTTTCTAACAGAGGGGTCAAATTATTCTTCCATATTGATTGGGTTCTCTTCTAAAAGATTATCAAGATTGATGTATGTATTGCTACAATTATCAAAATCAATATTTTCACATAGAAGAGCAACACTTGATTTTTTGTCTTCTTCAGAATCATAATTGTCAGACATCTCATCAAGTTTCGCAGCAAGACCTTTGTTCCCAGTGTATTTTCTACGATTTGGGCACTCGTTTGCAAAATGACCAAAACCTTTACACTTAAAGCACTGAAGCATATCCTCGTCATAAGTTTCATTTGTGTCCCTGTTTTTAGGAGGAATATGATTATGAGGTTTGACTGATGCTTTTGGATTATCTCTGGAGAACCGTTTACTTCTCTTCAACATAAGATCTCTAAACTGTCTTGTGATCA
Organism: Papaver somniferum; assembly: GCF_003573695.1. NCBI lineage: Eukaryota > Viridiplantae > Streptophyta > Magnoliopsida > Ranunculales > Papaveraceae > Papaver > Papaver somniferum. The sequence goes on from NW_020628818.1 coordinate 18,995,668, forward strand.
TCGAGACTGATTTGTCAAGATCTTCATCTGATGAATCCGTCTCAGAGTGATCATCTTCAGAGATATACACATTTTTACCTTTATCAAGTAATTTTATGTCTTTCAGTGCTTTGCGTGCAACATCCTTAGATTTGGATGACTTCTCGTGATCAAAGATCTTAAGCTTCCCAACCAGCGTATTTCTGGAGAGATTATCAAGGTTATTTCCCTCAACGATGGCATTCTTCTTAGATTCGTCAACGATCTGAGAATTTTCATCACAATGTCCTTTTCAAGAATAGTCTTACCCAATGCAAATGATGCATTAACAATTTCAGACACTTTGTGATTAAACTCATCAAATGAATCTTCATCTTCCATACGAAGGTTTTCCTAATCGGAATTAAGGTTTTGAATCCTAGCTTCCTTTTCACTGGTATTACCTTCAAATACGGTTTCTAATATATCCTACGCATCTTTAGACATAGTGCATTTTGACACATGGTGCTGAAGATCTGGGGTAATGGCATGTATGATTGCATTTAAACCGTCGGAGTTTTGCTTTGAAGCAAGTATCTCAGCAGCATCATATTCGCCAATATTTTTTGGAACATTAACATTACCTACTGCAACAACTGGAGCATCATATCCATTAACAACATATACCCATGATTGAAAATCACGCGATTGAAGAAAAGCTCGCGTAGCAATTTTCCACCATAAGTAATTTGAGCCATCAAAGATTGGTGGTACGTTAATAGAGATATCACCCCTGTCCATAGAGTCAGATCGCCACAAACACAGACTTTTGAGATCTTAAACGTGTTTGCCTGATCTGATACTAATTGAAAAAACGGGGGTCTAACAACCACACCCAATATTTCAATTAGCAATCTGTATGGACTAACCCCAATATACTTTCTAAAGAATCAACTAAACAGTCAGACTCAATCTAGAGAAAAGTATAACGAGAAGTTAATATCTCTCTCACTTGATTTGATCTTTGCTCAAGCAAATAGAAATCTGCAAGTCTTTATCAAATACAAGGATAATAACTTTGATGGTGCCAAAGACCAATATCCAAGTGTCAATCAATTTAAATCAACAACCAAAGGTTGAATATTCTAATTGATTGATCTTAATGCACAACCTGTGATATTTCAGTTATATAACAAAATATAATGCGGAATAGAAATAACACAGACACCAGAAATTTTGTTAACGAGGAAACCGCAAATGCAGAAAAACCCAGGGATCTAGTCCAGAATGAACACCAAACTGTATTAAGCCGCTACATACAATAGCCTACTACAAACTAACTTCGGTCTGGACTGTAATTGAGCCCTAATCAATATCACACTGATTCAAGGTACAGTTGTGCTCCTTACGTTTCTGATCCCAGAAGGATATTATGCACTTGATTCCCTTAGATGATCTCACCTACAACTAAGAGTTGCTACGACCCAAAGTTGAAGACTTTAATAAACAAATTTGTATCACACAGAAAAGTCTACGATAGGTAAATATGTCTCCCACAGATAGACCTAAGAGTTTTTGTTCCGTCTTTTGATAAATCAAGGTGAACAACAACTAATTGATAATTCTGACGTATATTCCCGAAGAATAACCTAATATTATCAATCACCTCACAATAATCTAAATCGTATGGTAGCGAAACTAGATATTGCGGAATCACAAACGATGAGACGAAGATGTTTGTGATATATTTTTATCTTGCCCTATCGGAGATATAATCTCAAGTCAAATATTCAATTGATCTCGTACGATAGAAAATGGCAAGATCAGATCGCTCAACTACAATAGAAGTAGTTTCGTCTGGCTTCACAATCCCAGTGAAGTCTTTCAGTCGTTAACCTACAGGGTCTCGAGAAGAAACCTAAGGTCAAAGGAGAATCGACTCTAGCAAAACCAACTAGTATCACACATGAGGTGTGGGGATTAGTTTTTCCAGTTGCTAGATGTCTCCTTTATATAGTTTTCAAATCAGGGTTTGCAATCTAAGTTACCTTGGTAACAAAGCATTCAATATTCACCGTTAGATGAAAAACTTGATTCAACCAAGCTAATATCTTTCAACCACTAGATAAAAACTTAGCTTGTCACACACCAATGAAATGTATTCATTTAGGTTTGAGTAACCGTACCTAAACGTGTACACTTAGTTGGTTCACAAATAGTTAACCATTGGTTAGCCATATGAGATCTTTCATATTAACCATGTTCATCTTTCTCATAACTAGTTCAAATGACTCACAAGAACTAGTTTTTTAGAGTTGTTCAATTGCTTAGGTCTTTATTCATAGACACAACTGAAACAAAATCGGATTGATCCACTTGAATCAATTCATGAAAAATAAGCCATGGTTTGCAAAGATTGCATTCCTTATTGATTTATTGTTTTAAGTTCATGAACTTCTGATTTGACAAATAACTATCTTGGGTACGCGTACGGGTACGTGTACCTTAGCTACCGGTTTTGAGTTTTGAAACTCAGCAGAAATTTTCAGTTCGAAAACTTTTGTAAGTACGACTGGTTTTCCGGTTTGTAAACTACAAACTCCAGCAGAAATTTTCGGTTAGAAAACTTCCGCCAGTACGCGTACCCAACCTGTCTCCTTTACCAATGTCGCATGCACAAGTGCACACAATTGGTTTCCGGTACATGGATTTATACACTAATGTGCGAACACACTATATAATCTTATATCAATAGTTGGTTACATAGTCTCAACTCTACATTTCAATCATTGAAACATTCTTCTATAATGTTATAACAGTCGTTATTCACAACTATCGTCATCAAAGTTATTTTCAAGATTGAAACGTCATCATGACTTTCGTCACGGATAAAAATAAAAAGTGGTTAAAGCGAAAGCTTACCAACACATATTTCAAAAAAAATATAGGCGAGTAAACTCGGCTCGAAATAACAAATGTGTATGTATGAAATTATCACACTTATACGACTTTATCTCAAGAGTAGAAAATAGAGAGATAGACTTTTGAGTGATACATAAGTTCAAGTCTCCACATACCTTTTAGTCGGATGAAGTTCCACTGGTTCCTTGAGTAGTTCTTCGTCTTCGTAAGATGATCGCCATGGAGTCTGGAGCTCAACTACACTAATCTGTCCTAAACCGAGACATAGCTATAAGTAGTCTAGAAATAAAGACATATAGTTTTGACAACTAAATTTTCCAAACATGCTTGAGATAGAAACGCATGCGAGTTCGACCGAGCAGTTCTCTAACAGTTTCCTAGGATGAAATACTCACTTCATACCCATACATAATCACAATAGCATTTAAACGATTATGTCGATGTCTTATCTACAAAGTTTAATGGTTAAGCAGTAAACCTCGTATTGTATTCCTTAATACTATGTCTATCTAGAGTGTTCATGCTTCGCAGTTTTGTTTTCAATATGCACGACTAGGGCTGCACATACCTGACCCAACCCGCCGACCCTACCCGTACCCGACCAAAAATACCCGCACCCGATTCAACCCACCTAGGCATGGGTCGACTATGGGTGAGGCACGCCAGAACCCACCTATCTTGGGTCGGTTGCGGGTAGAAACTTCCGTCACCCGAACCGACCCACCCACCCGCCCAAAACTAACATAGGATTCCTAACCCTTAGATTATCTAATCCTAACCTAGAATGAATTATCACAGCCGTTGAATTGATGAATAAAATACCTAACCTAATCGCATTTTTCACGACCCCTTCTCTTCCGCGGCCTCTTCTCTCCTTCTCAGAGTCTCAGACAGACTCCATTCTTTTTTCTTCGCATAGTCTCAGACTCTCAGATTCGCTTTGTGGATCATCGGCATCACCAGAAGCAAACCAATAACGGAAGGTAATATTAGGAACTGCTGTAAACTTGTAATTTTTTGATGATGTGATTTCTTGTAATTTTCAATTTAGGGTTTATCTTTTTAGGGTGTTGTTTTTTAATTTCAGTTTGGAATGAATTGGTATGATGTTGGAACTCAGTAATGAAGATTTTAATCAGTAGATTCTAAGGATTCTTTGGGATGGTTATTGAGAAACCCAAATTGGTTTTGCTTATTTTACTGATTCATTGATATAGTTAGATGAGACGAATACAACTTGTTTGTATAAATGATAATATCAGGGAGAAGTCTTACTGTGGACCTCGTTGTTAATGTTTATGTGTTTTAGAGGTGTTATTCTTCTAAGCTGCAACAATGAGTATTTGGAATTACTCATTTATGTTCAGAACCAGTAGTTTAATTTTAAATTTTAAATCAATCTCAGTTCTTTAGTACAACCTAGTTAATTTATTTGGTATTTGAACTAAGTCATGAGTATGGTGTTCAATTCAGTATGGTGTTAGTACTTTCAATTGTTGCAAATATTCAATTGAGTATGGTGTTAGTATGGTGTTTGATTGTAATGTGTTTTACCGATGTAACTTGTTTCTTTTGTGCAGGTTACCATGGTTGAAATCTCAGAAGATGATTCTGCTTCTAATCTTCCAATTATACATGGAGTGGCATCACAAATGGGACCTCCCTCTCCACGTCCACCGCGTTCTAGACAAGTGCATTGGTGTGGTTAGAAAAGACACACAAAAACTTGCAAGTATACAAGGCCAAGTTTTAGTATAGAAGGTAAGAGAGGGATCAGTCCACAGGGAGTGGGAGCATACAAGAAATTTTCCTAATCTAGCAATGGAGACAAGGCACTATGGCAGTGAGCAAGGCAAAGTAATATGGCAATTGCAAAGAACCAAAACAGTTAACAAAGCAAAGATGACAAAACAACATGGAACCAAGGCTGTGAGCCAAGGGCAGGGGTGAGTTTGTGCACTGATTTCAATGCACAACAGGCTTCAAAATACAAGAAATAAACAGCAAGATAGCTAAGAAATTTAGCTGAGCAGGGAGCAAAATAAGACTGAACTTGTAAGTGACTGAAATAAGGTATTGTGGTCTAAGCTAAGGCTTAGAGTCCACCTTTGTGTCCTAGCCAAACAATGTGATCCTAGGTTGAGTTGAATATCCTATGCATACATTAGAATGGGAGGAAAATCAGCTTGCTCACTGATATGCCCCTAGTATTGACTGTCTTTTGACAGCACAGTCAATCACAGGCATACCAGAGCACTGATTTCTTCCCATTGCACAAGCAAAACAGGCATCAAGATAACTATCCTAGCAATACATCATTCAACAGTGCACTAGGCTTCATCTGAGCCTAACTGAAGAACTAGAACATGTTGACAGTAATTAAAAACATGATGAACATAATTAACATTTGAAATTGAAATTAACTGAATTAAGAACTATAATTGAAATTCACAGAACATGGATAATTGAGGGCACTGGCTAGTCCAGGCCTCTGAGGTGGTGCTCTGCCTAATCCAGGCATACCCAACAACACTTACATCAGTTCTATTTATACCCAAAAATCCCAATTTGGGTTCAGACCCTGTTTTCCCCAAATTCCCAAAATACACAGTGGACCTAGGGTTTCGACAAATTAGGGGAATGGTTTAATTACTTACCCTATTTCACTCACTCTCCTCCTCCCAATTCTCTCTCAACAGAATTAGGGTTCATATACAAAAAACCCCCAAATTCACAGTAGACTAGGGTTTTGATTTTCGAACTTACCAAACGTGATAAGACGAGTCCGTCTTCAACCCATGCTTCTTCTCCCTTCTCTGCTCCTTCCCATGCCTTCAATTTCTCTTTCTAGCTCGACATATTCACTAATCTCTCCTCTAGGGTTTCTGAAAAGGAATAGAGAGTGGTGAAATAGGTAGGTAGAAGGGTAGGATAATGATGGGTTTCGATTGGTGAGAGCCATGATGGCTTTTGGTGTTTGCGGCAGAGGTATGGTGGTGCTAATGGAACTGGCGAGGGAGAAGGTGTTTTCTGCAGAGGAATGGGGGAGAAGAAGTCGATGGGAATGATGGGTAGTTTTGGTTAAGGTATAGGCATTAGGTACTAGAGTGTTGGTCGGGTGTAGCGGATTTTGATGATTTGTGAGGGGAATCCGTAGGATGATAGGATGAGGGAAAGATCCAATGACGTGATGTGAATGGATGTGGAGCGACCGTCGGATGCCTGATACAACAAAACTGACGGCTCAAGATGGAGTTAGGTGCTGTAGTGTTGGTCAGGAATTTCAGACTTTGATGTACTGGCGATGCTGCGACCGTAGGATGCTGAGATGATCCAATCTGACGGCTAGAAAGGGAAAACGGGTATGGATTTTGGGTGAGGGTTTTGGGCCTTGGGTATGCCAAGCCCATATCTTCTTTAAGAACAATTCTTCCTCTTCAAGCCCACTTCTAGCCTTTTGGTCTTGTGCACAACATTCTTCGCGGCTTCCTTTGTAATTCCTCCCGACTTTTCACTACTTTTCTGCTCTTTTCGCTCCGCTATTCATCCAAACTTTATTTATTACCTAAAAATGCAAAATTAATTAATAAAAATATTTATTCTTGAAAACAATGAAAATACAGAATATGGGATAAAATGTAGAATTAATGCACAAAAGATGAGTTAAATGCCAAGAAAAATATATAGAAATATGCACTTTTTAGCACTCATCAAATACCCCCAAACCTGAATTTTACTTGTCCTCAAGTAAAACAAAACTAAGGAAATCCTACCTATACCACTGTCGCTGGTCTCTCGAATGCATTTAGCGTATGCACTAAGCCTTTTAAACCACTAAGTGTCCCTAGTGGACGAGTGAAGTCTCGTGAAGGTTTGCTTAGAACGTACCTACAAAGTTCTAGGTCAAAATAAGCTCAGATTCCATCAAATGTGACATGTGCAAGTCAGTTTAAGCTCACAGCAAAATGGAGATGTCAATCTAGCTATCAAAGGCACAATCCTAGCACTGATAACAAAAAAAGACATGTGATAAGAGTGTAAAGTGTATCTACACATGTTTCTAGAATGACCTGAAGTTATGACTACTAACCACCAAGAGATAGTTTTTAGGCTAAGAACCGAATTCTAAGCCAAGCTAGCTGTCCGTCTTTACGAGAATTGTGAATGTTCACCCAATGAGTTGGTGATATTTCAGTTTACCCGCGTTATACATCGATGGCTGCACCCTCCTTGCTTATTACAAGACTATTTACAACAAAAAGATGACTCTTTACATGACTCTTATTTACATTGACTACTCTCTTTTATTTTTGGAACAAGAGAGAACTATTGTCTTTAACATGACAAAACATGAAATAAATAAATACTTGATTTTTTTTTTGAGGAAATAAATTTGATCTTTACAACATAATGACACTTTTGATACATGAACAAAAAGAAAAACATAATTACATGACTCTTAGCAAGAGGTGGCCCTTATCGAATGCATCCGGTCAAATTCTATGGTTGCTTTTCTTAACGTATCCTCCAACTTCTATCCCAGCCAACCAAAGAACAAGCTAGTCAAGTCTCATTCAGTATTCTAAAGTGATTGGCAATCTAACTTCCTATCAAACACCTTGAAGATCGAGGCTATACATGTATTGGTAGATCGTGCGCGTGCAAGTTTCTTATCACTATGTGAATTGTGCTAGAATCAGGGTGCCTAAATATCTAGACTAAGACTCCTAATAATTACATATTTGCACAAGAGTCAACATTTCAAGGTAAATGAGCTCCATTTTTATGTTTTTTTTTTTTAATTTTTTCGGAATTTTTAATTTTTCAAAAAGAGAGAGTTCTGTTTTCAATTATAACATGTTATCGTGGTATCTACTCTATACCCCCAAATCTAAACTAAACATTGTCCTCAATGTTTCAAAATATGAACAAAATTATAATACAACATATGAAGAGGATCATGTTGAGTAGAGAAAAAGGAAAGAGAATACCCGATTTCGGCGAAAGCAATATTAGAACTCCGTTATTCAAGGTAAGAATCCAACATATGTCAGCCGAGATCATATTGGATTAGCAAAATATATACAAAAGGAACAAAAAGGTTTTTAAGAAATTTTATCTACTGGATTATATACAAAAATTCACCATACACTAACAATCTAAAGAGTTGAGGATCAACCCAAAAGACAAAGTGTAGAGGTTTCAACAGCTTCGCACAATAATAATATGATAGGCATGCAAGTGAAGCTGTGAAACAAAATGAGCTACCCCCAAACCTGGATTTTTCAACAGATAAAATTTTGAAAACAAAATCTCGCAGTTTTTGGGGTTCATCATGCACAAGGTCTAATTCGAAATGAACTTCGCTAGGGACGGGTACACATGCTAATTCCAACTGTGGTTCCTCAAAGATATTATACTTAGATGCAAAATAGTCCAAAAGGACTTGGGAAGCACACAGTTCCAAACCTAGATTAGGGACTCTCAGAAAAATTGGTTTGACAATATGGGTACAAACCAACTCTAGGTTGGGTGGAAGGCTATCAGATTGTGACTTAGGCAAGAAAGTGACATCTAAGTGTCTCACATGCATGAGATCAACAGTATCAATATTATCAGTCACATCAGCATTATCTAAGTCACACTCAAGATGTGTAGCATGCTCATCATCACAAAAAATTTGCACAAGTCCTAATTCAGAATCATGGTTATCCGATATATTCAAATTATCATCAACATAAGCAATATATTGTGGCTTAAGTATGGAATCAGACACATCAACTATGTTTTCATGCATAGGATCATTAGTGTCAACAAAAGATTTACCTAAGTCATGCTCTTCACAGGATAATTGCACAATATCTAAATCAGTATCAACATCACATGCATATGGAATATTAGAAGAAATATCATTCATGAAGGTCGGGGCAGAAAAGCCTAATGTATTTGAAACCAAAGGTTCCACAACATTTTCAGCATAGACATGTTCTTCTAACATAACATTATCATCATCATCATCATAGTAATATGCATACTTGTCCCTATTAGCAGTTGTGGTGTCATTAGTCAACTCATGTTCCTCTAGATTAGGTTCATATTCAATATCATACACATGAGAAGGACTAGACATGCTATTTTCAAAGTTCAATTCATTACCACCTATATCATGTGATAGTGTCTCAGTTTCCCTAATGGATTCCCATTGACGGGTTTTCTCCGCAATCTCAGCTAAAAATTTCCATGCATCATCCACAGTTTTATCAAGAAATTCACCATTACACATACACTCAACCATGGATCGAGATTTAAAGTCTAGTCCCTCAAAGAGGATAGCGACAAGTCTCCACTTCTCAAATCCATGGTGTGGACATTCGCTCAACAAATCATTAAAACGTTCAAAATAGTCAAAAACAGTTTCCTCATCCAACTGGACAAAACAATTGATATTTTGACGAATAGCGATGGTCCTATGATGTGGAAAAAATCTTTGGAAAAATTGATTAGTGAGTTGTTCCCAAGTGGTGATTGATTGTGGTCTCAAACCGTAAAACCATGTTTTGGCCCTTTACTTTAGAGAAAATGTAAACAAACGCAATTTCAGAGAGTCTTCGGACATATGATCAGGTTGCATAGTCCGACAAATTTGTTCAAACTCTCTTACATGAGTATAGGGGTTCTCAGAATCGAACCCTCGAAATATATGAAGTATTTGTATCATGCTTGCATTTATTTTAAAAGGGTTATTGGTTTGAGGTAAGACAATACATGATAATGGAATTTTTATTGTGGGATACATGTATTGATGGAGAGCACTAGGTTGGCCCATATTGAAAAGACACAAAGCCCACTATTTGGTTTTAAAGGGTTTTCAACAATTTGGTTTTTTTTTATGGGAAAATTTGGTTTTCGAAAATAGGAGCAATTTTTTTTTTTTTTAAGCCCAAATTTTAGTTTAAAAGAAACTACAAGCCTAACAAACAACTAAATTACAAGCCCAAATAATGAAAGAAATAAAAATAAAACTAATTATTACAAACCCACAAAAAAAGAAAATAAAAATAAAACTAAAATTATTACAATCCCAAATAAAAAAAAAGAAAAAATAAAAGAAATAAAATAAAATTAAAATAATTATTACATGCCCAAAAAGATAACTACAATTACAAACCAAAAAAATTACAAGCCCAAAAAATTTGGGATTGGGTTTAGGCTTACCTTTTTGGAGGGAAGCCCAGTCGGGCTTTTATCCCTTTTCTTAAGTTGCACAAGCCCAGTTGGGCTTTGGGATCGTCCTAAATAGCTCACGCCCAAGCCCAGCAACAGTTGGAGTTGGTTCAGCAACACGAGCCCAGGAGGATCAGCTGCGAAGCCCAGGAGCAGAAGATCACGAGCCCATCAACAGAAAAAGGCAGAGCCCAGCAGCAGCAGGTGGCTAAGCCCAGTTGCAAAGTTTGGCGAAGCCCAGCAGACCACCACCAGTGAAGCCCAGCAGTGAAACGCAGCTTCAGTTGGCAGCCCAGTTGCTTTGGCTTGGCAGCAGCAGGCTTGGTTCACCAGCTCCAACAGCAGCAGCAGCAGCAGCTCAAGTGGCCAGCAACACAGCTCTGCGGCAACTCAGTGGCACCTGCAATGATAGTGAAGAAGCTCAGACAACTCAGTGCAATGATTGCAGGTCAGGACAGCAAAGGAAATCAGCAGCAGCAAGCACCACTCCCCGGCAGCGGCGCCAAAAACTTGGTGTGGTTAGAAAAGACACACAAAAACTTGCAAGTATACAAGTCCAAGTTTTAGTATAGAAGGTAAGAGTGGGATCAGTCCACAGGGAGTGGGAGCATACAAGAAATTTTCCTAAGCTAGCAATGGAGACAAGGCACTATGGCAGTGAGCAAGGCAAAGTAATATGGCAATTGCAAAGAACCAAAACAGTTAACAAAGCAAAGATGACAAAACAGCATGGAACCAAGGCTGTGAGCCAAGGGCAGGGGTGAGTTTGTGCACTGATTTCAATGCACAACAGGCTTCAAAATACAAGAAATAAACAGCAAGATAGCTAAGAAATTTAGCTGAGCAGGGAGCAAAATAAGACTGAACTTGTAAGTGACTGAAATAAGGTATTGTGGTCTAAGCTAAGGCTTAGAGTCCACCTTTGTGTCCTAGCCAAACAATGTGATCCTAGGTTGAGTTGAATATCCTATGCATACATTAGAATGGGAGGAAAATCAGCTTGCTCACTGATATGCCCCTAGTATTGACTGTCTTTTGACAGCACAGTCAATCACAGGCATACCAGAGCACTGATTTCTTCCCATTGCACAAGCAAAACAGGCATCAAGGTAACTATCCTAGCAATACATCATTCAACAGTGCACTAGGCTTCATCTGAGCCCTAACTGAAGAACTAGAACATGTTGACAGTAATTAAAAACATGATGAACATAATTAACATTTGAAATTGAAATTAACTGAATTAAGAACTATAATTGAAATTCACAGAACATGGATAATTGAGGGCACTGGCTAGTCCAGGCCTCTGAGGTGGTGCTCTGGCTAATCCAGGCATACCCAACAACACTTACATCAGTTCTATTTATACCCAAAAATCCCAATTTGGGTTCAGACCCTGTTTTCCCCAAATTCCCAAAATACACAGTGGACCTAGGGTTTCGACAAATTAGGGGAATGGTTTAATTACTTACCCTATTTCACTCACTCTCCTCCTCCCAATTCTCTCTCAACAGAATTAGGGTTCATATACAAAAAACCCCCAAATTCACAGTAGACTAGGGTTTTGATTTTCGAACTTACCAAACGTGATAAGACGAGTCCGTCTTCAACCCATGCTTCTTCTCCCTTCTCTGCTCCTTCCCATGCCTTCAATTTCTCTTTCTAGCTCGACATATTTCACTAATCTCTCCTCTAGGGTTTCTGAAAAGGAAGAGAGAGTGGTGAAATAGGTAGGTAGAAGGGTAGGATAATGATGGGTTTCGATTGGTGAGAGCCATGATGGATTTTGGTGTTTGCGGCAGAGGTATGGTGGTGCTAATGGAACTGGCGAGGGAGAAGGTGTTTCTGCAGAGGAATGGGGGAGAAGAAGTCGATGGGAATGATGGAGGGTATGTTTGGTTAAGGTATAGGCATTAGGTACTAGAGTGTTGGTCGGGTGTAGCGGATTTTGATGATTTGTGAGGGGAATCCGTAGGATGATAGGATGAGGGAAAGATCCAATGACGTGATGTGAATGGATGTGGAGCGACCGTCGGATGCCTGATACAACAAAACTGACGGCTCAAGATGGAGTTAGGTGCTGTAGTGTTGGTCAGGAATTTCAGACTTTGATGTACTGGCGATGCTGCGACCGTAGGATGCTGAGATGATCCAATCTGACAGCTAGAAAGGGAAAACGGGTATGGATTTTGGGTGAGGGTTTTGGGCCTTGGGTATGCGAAGCCCATATCTTCTTTAAGAACAATTCTTCCTCTTCAAGCCCACTTCTAGCCTTTTGGTCTTGTGCACAACATTCTTCGCGGCTTCCTTGTGTAATTCCTCCCGGCTTTTCACTACTTTTCTGCTCTTTTCGCTCCACTATTCATCCAAACTTTATTTATTACCTAAAAATGCAAAATTAATTAATAAAAATATTTATTCTTGAAAACAATGAAAATACAGAATATGGGATAAAATGTAGAATTAATGCACAAAAGATGAGTTAAATGCCAAGAAAAATATATAGAAATATGCACTTTTTAGCACTCATCATGCATGGACCATCAGCAGGGACATGGAGTACTGCTGGCTCATCTACACCAGCTTCTGAACCTTCACATGCTTGTGCCGCAGGTGAAACATTAGCTATTAATCCTAATGCTAGTGTGAAGAGATCAAAGGTATGGGATCACTATGATATTTATGAAAATGGTGAGAGAGAGAAATGTAAATATTGCAAAAAGGCTAATTACAAGATTGGTAAGAAAAATTTGGATGGTAAGAAACATGGGACTTCTAATCTCCAACATCATTTGGATAAGTGTCAGAAATATAAGAATGAAATGAATGAGGCTAGAGCTGACGGACAACAAACACTTGACTTCCAGCCTTGCAAGCTTGGAGAGGAACCACAGTTGGTTGGGGTGTCTTTTTCTCAAGATGCGTGCAGGAGAGCCCTGATTAGATTTATCGTTACCGATGAAATGGCTTTTAGAATTCTTGAAGGTGAAGGTTTTATAGGTTTTTGTAAGTATCTTGAGCCTCGATTTAAGCTTCCAAGTCGTATGACAATATACCGTGATGTGTGCAAGCTGTTTTTGACAGATAAGGCTAATCTGAAAAGTTATTTCAAAGAAAACAAGGTAAGAGTGTGCCTTACTACTGACACTTGGACGTCATCACAGAATTACAATTATATGGTAGTGACTGCGCATTTCATTGATCATCACTGGAAACTACATAAAAGAATTATCTGTTTTTGCTTGATTGATAGCCATGACGGTACAAAAATTGGAGAGGCTTTGGCGAAATGTTTGCTAGACTGGGGACTTGAAAAGGTTTTCACTGTGACGCTTGATAATGCGTCTGCAAATAAAGTTGTTCTTAACTATTTGAGGAAGAGAGTTCAGAGTTGGGGTTCTGCATTACTCGGAGCTAAACATTTACATGTTCGATGTGCGACTCACGTACTTGCACTTGTTGTGAAGGACGGTATGAAGAAGTATCATACATCACTTCTCAGGATCAGGGCAGTGGTAAAATATGTCACGAAATCTCCCGCAAGATATAAAAGGTTTACGGAGGCTGCTGAGTCGGAAAGAATAGATTGTAAAAAGGGTCTGATATTAGATGTGAGAACGCGGTGGAATTCTACTTACTTAATGCCTGTTGCTGTTGAAAGATATGAAAAGGCATTTGAAAGGCTACGTGAGTTGGATAAGGCATTTTGTGAAGAGTTTTGCTTTGATATTCCAGTACCAGATAATATTATGGATGATGGTGATGACACTGTTGATCTTGATGCTGATTATGATCTGGAATCAGACAATGAAGAAGAACTTGATACTACTGAAGAAGAAGATTTTGCTGCTGTCAGGAAAGCCAAGAAAAAAAAAACAGGCCAAAAGTGCATGCTCCTGAACGATACGATTGGTGCAATGCGAGAGTACTGATTAAGTTTCTACACGTATTTTATGAAGCAACTGTTGCATTTTCAGCTTCTACTTATGTTACTTCTCATTCTTTCTTATTGGAACTTGGTATTGTTCGTCAAGAATTATAAGAATGGAAAAATACACATGAGGACCCTTTCTTAAGCAACATGGGTGCTGTAATGTTGCTCAAGTACAACAAATATTGGGGAACATACCGAAAGATGAATCCATTGATGTTTATGGCTGTACTTCTTGATTCACGAGAGAAAGAACATGGATTATTTGTGACTATTGAAGATTTAATTGTGCATTATGACCCAGCAATGAAGAAAAAAATTGTAGAAAAATGGGTTGAAGAAGTTCTGAAAAATTTTGTGGAGCTGTTTGCAGCTTATAAAGCAGAAAATGTTAGATGTGCAATATCTTCATCAGAATCTGTGGGCGAGACTAATTCTACTTCTACTCAAAGTTCTTCGAGTTTTGGAAGTACTATTTCTAGTAAGGCCAAGTATATGGAGGGAAGGAATAAACGAAAGCATCAATTGAATAATGTGGAGGACAATGGGAGATATGAGGTAGAAAGGTACTTGGCTGAACCGATCTACACACCCACCAATGAAAATGCTACTTTTGATATATTACAATGGTGGAAGGTAAATGCTGCGATGTTTGACATTTTGCCACTTATGGCTAAAGATATATTTGATATTCCCGTTTCTTCCGTTGCTTCAGAATCAGCATTTAGTACCGGAAAAATAATTTTGGATCCTTTTCGAAGCTCCTTAAATCCCAAGACACTTGAGGCCTTAATTTTGTTACGAAATTGGTTACGAACACCAATAGACATGGATTCATCTACCCTTGGAGTCGAGGAGGAGGAGATTGATATTGTTGAGTCTGGTATGTCTAAATTTTCCTTGGCTCTATTGTTTTTATTTGATTAAGCCAATATAATTTGATTCAACGTTTATGGTACTTTAGCTCTGCGTAAATGATTAGCATACATGTTCAAAAAATACTGAGCACATTGGAATATTGATTAGTGGACTTCTTTTGAATTTAATTAACCAAACATAATCATCTAAGCATATGTGAATTAACATACCTGTTGCTGCCAACTCCAAGGATCAAATTCATAAGGGTTGTCATAATTCTCTTCATCCATGTGAACTGAACTAAAAGAAGCTAACAAACACCATCCCTTAGGTATCAAGTAACCTGCAAATTATTAATTCATAAAATCTGATCAGTAGATAAATTAATAATTAAATTCTTTTGATCTGTAAATTATTTTTTACCTTTGATTTGAAGTTTTGAACATCCTTGAGAGCTTTTCTCCAGACCCCATTGATTATGTTTGCCATTCTCAGAGTTTCACTAATCACCTGAAATAATAATTTAGATCCAACATAAACTATAAACATCATTAAGAGTTAAACTACTTTAAAACCATATATGTTTTCCAAATTAGAACTCACATTTTGAGTAAATGGCAATGACATGTAATCAGTCCAAATGTAATCTTCACCAAGATTAGCCTTTTGCTTCTTTAACTCCATATTTTCATCATTCGCTTGCAGAGCTATTTTACTTGTTTCAAGAAATTCATCTACCCTTTCATTCATTCTAATTGTTCATTTCGCTTGCAGAGCTATTTAGTGACCTTGATGCTTCTTCCATCGCCATAGATGATTGATTCCTATTGGCTTAGACAAGGTAATGACGCCAAGGGTCATTGTCAGTAGCTTGATCTTTCTGAGTTCATCTTGGTTACTGTAACTAATTTACATACTAGGCTTTAGTATAGTAGGCAATACTCAATAGTAATGCACTCTTTTATCTTTTGAGCTTTGAACAATTGAACTTTGTTCCTTTTTATTGTTAGCTTTATCACTTTGGAGTTTGAAACTTTGCATCAACTTTATTATGTAAATAGTAAACACTATTAAGTAAACACTTTCTAAATCTGTAATGTCATTTTATTTTATGGTGGGTAACCCACCACCTACCCGACCAAACCCGCCGTAATGTGGGTCAGGTGAAAACCGACCCATTATGATGTTGGGTCGGTTGCGGGTGACAACTTCTGTTACCCGCCATCAGTGGGTTGGGTGGTGGGTGAGGCCAAAACCGACCCAAACTGACCCATGTGCAGCCCTATGCACGACTTGAAAGATACATTAGGGAATGAAACAGTTCAAGTCAAATATCACTAACCTCAAGTGGAATGATGATGTTGTCGTTGTAGCTTCTTACTTCTTCAAGTCTTCGCAATACTTGTAATGTCTCATATACTAATACTTTCAAGCTAATTAACCTATACGAAGTTGACTCTAGTACATAATCAAGCGACTCTTTAGATGAGTTTTGATTCACTAAAATATGACAACCAAACTTGACATACTAACGCTTGGTGGGCTCAACCGAGCTATGCTCTAACAGTAACCACGGGATGTGAAAACGTGGGGGTCTAACAAACACACACAATATTTCGCTTAGCAATCTGTATGGACAAACTCCAATATACTTTCTAGAGAATCAACTAGACAGTCAGACTCAATCTATATACAAAGTATATTAACGAGTTTATATCTCAATCTCTCGATTTGATCTATACTCAAGCAAATAGAAATCTGTGAGTCTTTATCAAAGAGGATAACTTGGATGGTACAAAAGACCAATACCCAAGTGTCAATCAATTTAAATAAACAACCAAAAGGTCGGATATTCTAATTGATTGAACAACGCACAACCTGTGATATTTCAATTATATAAAAAAAAATGAGGAAAATAAATAACACATACACTAGAATTTTTTTAACGAGGAAACCACAAATGCAGAAAAACTTCGGGACCTAGTCCAGATTGAACATACACTGTATTAAGCCGCTACAGACACTAGCCTACTCCAAACTAACTTCGGTCTGGACTGTAGTTGAACCCCAATCAATATCACACTGATCCAAGGTACAGTTATGCTCCTACGTCTTTGATCCCAGCAGAATACTACGTACTTGATTCCCTTAGCTTATCTCACCCACAACTAAGAGTTGCTACGACCCAAAGTCGAAGACTTTAATAAACAAATTTGTACCACACTGAAAAGTCTATGGTAATAGATAAATCCGTCTCCCACGAATAGACCTACGAGTTTTGTTCCGTTTTTTGATAAATCAAGGTGAACATGAACCAATTGATAAACCCGACTTATACTCCCGAAGAACAGCCTAGTATTATCAATCACCTCACAATAGTCTTAATCGACGCAGCGAAAAAAGATACTGTGGAATCACAAAGGATGAGACGAACAACAAGATCAGATCACACAACTACGATAAAGTAGTATCGGTCTGGCTTCACAATCCCAATGTAGTCTTTAAGTCGTTAACCTGGCTTAGAAGAAGAAACCAAAGGTTAAAGGAGAATCTACTCTAGCTTAGCACAACTAGTATCACACAGAATGTGTGGGGATTAGGTTTCCCAGTTGCTAGAGTTCTCCCTTATATAGTCTTTCAAATCAGGGTTTGCAATCAATGTTAGCTTGGTAACAAAGCATTCAATATTCACCGTTAGACGAAAACCTGATTAGATTCAAGCTAATATTTATCAACCGTTAGATCAAAAACATAGCTTGTTATACACAAATGAAATGCACGTTTCTAGGCTTGTGTAATCGTACCCAAACTTGTACATTAGTTGGTTCAACAATAGTTCACCAAATGGTTATCCATATGATCACTTTTATATCAACCATATTTTTCTTCACCATAACTAGTTCAATTGACTCAAATGAACTAGTTAGAGAGTTGTTCATTTGCAAGGAAATCTTATGTACTACACAAGACACAGTTGAAGCAAAAATGATTTGATTCACTTGAATCGGTTCATGGACTATATATCCACGGTTTGCAATTGTATTCCTTAGTTAATATGAATAAGTTCACAAACATCGTTTTTAGATATAACCTACTTAAGTTCGTGGACTGGGTTCGCGGAATTAAGTTCCCGGATGGAGTTTACAAACTCCAGCAGAAATTCTCGGGTTTGAGAATTTTGCCAGTTCGCGGACTTAGCTCACGCACTACTCCGGTTCAATTGATCAACAAAGTTCGCAAACTCGATTCAAGGAATAAGGACTTATACATATATGTGCTTCCACAACAATGCTTATATCCTCCAATTGTCATATAATCTAAACTCTCATTTCAATCATTGAAACATTCTCAGAGGACTATATATTGTTGTTATTCACAAACCATTTTTCGTCAGAGCACTTTTCAAAGTGATTGAAACATAACATGACTTTCGTCACTAGGTAAAGATGAACTTGGCTAAAGCAAAATCTTACCAACACATATTTTGAGAAGATAGGCGAGATAAACTCGGGTCGAAATACCAAATGTGCATAATCTAAGTCTATATATCAAAACGACTTTTGTCTCAAGATAGGAGATAAATAGACTTTTGAGTGATAGATAAGTTCAAGTCTCCATATACCTTTTAGTCGATGAAGATCCACCAGTTCCTTGAGTAGTCCTTCGTCTTGTATGATGATTTCCATGGAGTTCTTGAGCTCAACTTCACTTTCTATCCTAGTCCGAGACCTTAGCTATAGTATATTAGAAATCAAGACTTATAGTTTTGATCAATAATATTGACAAACATGCTTGAGATAGCAGCGCATGCGAGTTCGACCGAGCAATTCTATAACAGGATGGGTTATAATGTCACTTTGAACCGGCTGCTCATTAGATTGTGTTGATTGTGGTACACTTGTTGCTGCTGAGTTTGCTGAGTTGGCTGGAGTAATGGCAGGCGAAGTAAAATGCTATGCAGGAGAGTTTTGAGTGCCAGATATTGCTGGAGAATCTGAATCATTCAACATTGCTTGTGGTGACATGTCGTCTAAGTGGATTTGTACTGGTGATTGTAAAGTACCATTTTCCTGACTGACTGGTAAGGTACAATATGTAAAAGGATGTGAAAACAACACATTAGTACTGGATGGTTTATTACCTTGACATGACAACAATTTCTGCTGCTGGAGAGGCATGAATGGGAATGACTCTCCTTAAAACACACATGGTGAGAGATGTAGACCCTGTTTGTTTCTCGATGCAAGCACATATATCCTTTGTGAGCACTACTATAGCTTATAAAAACACAAGCAAGTGACCTTGGATATAGCTTGTTCTTATTGTACTGCCAAAGACAAGGGTAGTCCATATAGCCAAACACTCTTAAGAATGAATAATCTAGGTTTTTTTTACAATAGGAGTTTTACTGGTGTTTTTAATTCTGACTTGTGAGTCTATTGATCAGAAAACATGTAGTAGTGAATGCATCATCCCAAAAAAATCGAGGCATATGTGTATGAAATAAAAGAGCCAAGCCATACTCTGTGACATGTCTAATACGACGTTCATCTATGCTATTTTGAGGTTATGTATGTGGGCAAGAGAACCTATGTTGAATGCCTGAGCCATTTAGATAAGCAGTGATTTTTTTGTATTCTAAGGGATTATCTGATTGAAAAACTTTTATTTTTTGAGATTTTCTACTTGTTTAGGAAAAAGAATGAATGTAGCTGGACAAGAGGAAATATCCATGTGAAGTGAGAATATACATCCATTAAAAGTAGATAGTAACGAAATCCAGATCTAGATAAATGAGGGGAGACCCAAATGTATGAGACAACCAAGCTCAAAGGCTTGTCATAAATAATATCGCTAATAGAAAAAGGTAATTTCCTGCTCTTACTGATATGACAGGAATGACAGAACTCAAAACTATCATTTAAAACAAGAAGGGAATATTGATGACAAATTTTAGAGACTGTGCACAACATTAGATGGCCCAAACGTTGGTGCCACAATGGGAAGGTAGAAGAAACATTTTCCAGTGGCTTTATTGGTTGATATATCATGTAAACTCCTTCAAAGATGTAAAGCCTATTCCTATTCAGCTCTCGCAGCAGTGCTACTCCCGTGTGCTTGTCCTTTACAACAAATAAATATGTGTGAAATTCAAAATATACATCACATACTCATGGTATATATTGTTCAAAATAAAATATCTTGATTTGTATGTAAAAGAGGTATTACCAATATTGACAATGTTTCGTGTATTACCATCACCAACATGTACTTGTTCAGTACCATCATACTCATGAGGGATTCACAGATTCATCATCTCATTGGTGATGTGATGTGTTGCACCAGTATCTTTCACCAATGATTATCAGTTTGTCCACCAGGTAGAGCAATATAAGTTGCGAGCTGGCTTTGCAAGTTGTTTTTTGGATTTTCATAACGAAACCAACACCTATCTGCTTGGTGGTTTGTTTTCTTGCATATCTGGCATGGTCCTTGTTCTTGCTGTTAGAAATTTCTATAAAGTACTGCTTGATTACCACAATTGTCTTGTTTGTTGTTTTGATGATAAGGTCCCCTGTGTTGATGTTGTATCTTCTTTGCGCTGTGTTGGAAAACGAAGAAGAGCCAGAGACAGCAACATTTGCTACAAGCTGCTGCAGGAGTGCTAGTTGTTGTTCAACATATCTAAGGAAAGAAGATGTGCA
This sequence comes from Papaver somniferum, assembly GCF_003573695.1. Lineage (NCBI taxonomy): Eukaryota > Viridiplantae > Streptophyta > Magnoliopsida > Ranunculales > Papaveraceae > Papaver > Papaver somniferum. Next base: position 19,016,266 of record NW_020628818.1, read on the forward strand.
TAGAAGGTCTCCATGTACATATCTTCAATTGTGCTTAATGCAGTCACAATAGGGTCATATGTCTGATTTAGTTCATTTCTTATGGACTGCTTCATCTCATCAGTTGATACAGTATAACCTGATGTTGCAAGCTGATTGAACAAACTTTTAGCTTCATGAAAGAATTATTTTGAAGTTTTGTTACCTTTAGACAATGTATGTATTTGTTTCTTCAGTTGCATCTGATGTGACTTCGCTTTTGGTGCATAATTCCTTTCCAGTGTATCCCATACTTCCTTTGTTGTTGTTACGACACTAACGGTGCCAAGAACAGCTTATGTTAGGGTTGAATTGAGCTAACCTACAAGGACAGAATCCCGTGTTTCATAAATTTTGAAGGATGGATTGGTTGCTTCTGAATTTGGCAGTGTTCGTGGGGGATTCACTTCTGTCCCATCAAGGAATCCTATAGGTCCATAACCTTTGAGAATAGGTTTGAACTGAGTTTTCCATACAAGAAAATTGGTTTCAGTGAGTTTTAAGGTGACTAGGTGGTGGATCTGAACTTGACGAAATTGATTTGTATTATCTGCCATTGTGAAGATATGATGAGCGTGGTTTGGATCCAATTGCTGATACTAACTTAGACCGCATGATATGGGTGAATATCTTCCACGGGAAATTTGTAGAGATGAGACTTATTACCAATCCCAACGCTAAGAACGTAGGGTTGGGACCGTTGGATTCCCCTCGGGACAAAACGAAGTATAAAACTTCGGTGTGTCTAGCATTTTACACGGTGAAATAGGTGGGGCCCATTTAGCCCGCATCAATTTCAATAATAGAGGGCACACCAAAGGCTATAGAATTTTTCCTCGTTAAAAAATCATTCTTTTTGATTTTCTGAAAAGGAAATGATATATTTTAAAAGGGAAAAAATATTTACATGGATGTGGATCAGAGGATCCCCAAGTAAAAAATCATTCTTGGTATGTAGAATTGTTGTTGATCCAAAATATGGAGGCCATATACTCACACTGCTAGCTTTGGTCTAAGGAAACTTTGTTGATGTGTTACAACTCCCGAGGATGCAGGGATTCGTTTTGGACTGGTAAAATTTTTTTAGGTCACTCCGATAGCACAATAAACTAGACGACAAGTTTTGGTTTATTGAGGTAGATGTTGCGCTAACGGAACATATTTTTTTTTACTTAAAAAGGGCTCAATATATTGAAAAAAATCAATTCCTGCCAAGAAGTTAATCAACAACGATGGAAATACAAAACAAGCTCTATTTTAGTAGAGCTACTAAGAAAGAAAAGAAAATGGAAAATACTAATGCATGATCGCTTTCCAGTTGTACAATAAGGTGTCTAAGGAGATATACGGAAAAATATTTGTACACACTAATTATAAATGAAAATTTTGACGTTGTCAATCGGTTCATCCTGACTGCCCACCACACGGCAAACGGAATAATATCTCATATGTTATTTCTGACATTAGAGATTTTAATCTTCCTCTGTTTCCATTCTCAAATGACTTGTCTAACTGACTCTTGAAAAACCCACTATAATTTGTAACTATTCAGAAAGAAAAGCCAAACATCTCTAGTTGTCTCACTCCCTCAAACGTCATAGAAAAAGTGCAGTGGCTCATTTCACAGTTGAGGGCTTTTCGGAGCTTCCTGTTAGCCAATAACTCAACAACAACATTACCTTCCCTATAGATATGAGACTATCTAAACTGGATCAATAATAAAAATCTCAAGAAGTTCTCCCACTGCACCGGTAACCACCATGAAACCAAAATATGTAGGATCTGAAGAGCTTTACTAACATACATAGAGTAACGCTCAAACTAAATGTGAATCATCCCCCTAGTGCGAGCAATCTTAAAAGCGAATTATATAACACCTCAAAACTCTGGAGAAACAGAATTATCTACACCAATGGATTGCGCTAAGACTTGGGTTTCCAAAAGAAAACCTATCAACATTAATCTTAAGCTAGCCATTTAGCGGAGGTTGTCAAATTACCTCACTGGTCTTCAGAACCTTATCCAGTTTACCAACAATCTTGAAAAATCTTGGGATGGAAAGATCCATCGTTGTGTTATATATCTTTCTGTTACTTGTTATTATTTTGTGTGTTGAACTTTTAGGTTGATTCCATAGACTTGCGAAACTTTTTTGGTATCTGAAAACGAGTCAAAGAATCTATTTTAGGATGCCTTAAACAAAGATCTTAATTTACTAGGACCAATGATAAGGATCTCTAGTAGGACCGATGCATTACCAAGGATATCTACTAAGACTAATTCTTAGTTAACCAACATTGTGTTTCTAGTTTTTCTATTACTTTAGGGTTTGCATAGCTACCAAAATATTTGGTTAAAAAGGATAGTTCGCAAGAAGTCGACATAGTATTTGAACATTTGCTAAACTCTTATTAGTTAATTTTCAAATATTTTCCTTGATACTTAAGGTGAGATACCTAATTGAAATAATCGAAATATGTTTTTAATATTTGAAATTATATGATTTCCGTATCCAAGAGGATAAACATATCTCTTATAGCTATATTAGTAAAGTCTATGTTGTATGCGGTTAATGTTAGCTATCATCCAAGAGAGATTTCGTTACATGATTTGGATTACAGTTAGAATTTTGACAAAACTGAAAATAAACTTTTATTGAATATCTTTAGTATTTTCGGATTTGGTAATTATATATTGCCGAACAAACATTAGTCTTACACTATAAATAGTAGAGCTTGTATTCTTACAAACTCACTCGAGAATACACTGCCTAACCGTTTGTGTGGGAAGCCCACCACTGTAGTATTTTTTACAGTACTCTTTGGAGAGAAGAGTATTTGATTATGTAAAATCTCTTTTGTGGCTTTCGTTTAAAGTTTTCTGTGGGATCAAAAAGGCTTTTAGTATGCCGTTGGTTGGAAACTAAATTGCATTTTTTATTTTATTTTTCGGTTATTGATTTGATTTACTGACAGTGAAGTTGAACCTTGATAAATCTATTTTATTGATTCCATGATCTTTTTCTTCTGTTATAAGATCACTCAAACGAGTTCAAGGATCGACAATTTCAAATATGCTTATTCATTCAAGGTCTGAAGATAAGACTAGTGATCATCTATTGTTAACATACTCCGTTCGATGTGTGATCGATCATTAGTAGGAATCAAGTTGTTTGTATAGGTACTTTCAATATTGAGTATTCAAGACTAGAAGATTTTCTTTTTGGTATTCTGATCTTTGTGATACTTCTTGCACACTTGATTTACTGGGATCTGACAAGCTGCTTATCTCGAATAGACTTTAAATCTTGGGGTTTAGATCGACAATCTATCTAGTTGTTTCTCTTTGAGATTTACTTTGATAGTTTGTAAACTAAGATTGATTAACTCGATAGTCTCTGACTTAGTTTATTTGCAACCGACAAAGGAGTTTACATTGATTCAACGAAGAAACTTTTGTACTCAACTTATCTCTGATCAACTTTTTGATCTATTAGATTGATAGATAGGATATTGAAACAAGATAATCCTTTATTGTGTTGGATTATGATCCAAAGGAGTTGAGTTGATGAAATCTTCACAGCAGGTGAAACGACTTGAGATAGTGGACTCTGTTAGCGCACTGATCGGTCGAACTCGGATGCGTTGCTATCTCAAGCTTGTTTGTCAAGTTTAGTTTCCAAAACTATAAGTCTTTCTTTTTAGTCTACTTATAGCTAAGTCTCGGATTATGATAGAAAGTGTAGTTGAGGATTAGACTTCACGGCGTTCATCGATTGAAGACGAAAAACTACAAAGGGGAGCTTGTGGAACTTCATCAACAAAAGTCATGCGGAGACTTGAACTCATCTATCACTCAAAAGTCTATCTACTCTATATCTTATTTGAGATAAAAGTCGTACAACTATATAGACTTTCAATTATGCACATTTGATATTTCGAGCTGAGTTTAACTCGCTTAGATATTTCTCAAAATGTGTGTTGGAGAGCTTTCGCTTTAACCAAGTTCATCTTATATTCTTGACGAAAGTCAAAAGATGATCAAGTGAAAATCGCCTTGTAACATCTTACATTATTTGTGTGAGACAGTCATTTGATGTAGACTCGGAATGTTTCGTATTGATCATTCGATAACTTCAAAATCTCTTTGAAGCTAATAGTTTGTGTGAGACAGATATTGTCATCTTCCGAGAATGTTTCAATGATTGAAATGGAGTTTAGGACAATTGGATATAAGAATAGTATGCGTACTTGCATATATGTAATCCAAGTCCGGGAAACCATAGTATGCATACCCGTACGCATACTGGTTGGTTTAGTGAAAGTCCGGGAACCTTGTACGCATACCGGTACGCGTACTGGCGTGAGGTTCAGGTCCGGGAATTTCTGCTGAGTTTGGAAGGTATGCGTACCCGTTTGCATACTGGAGAATCCAAACTTAGTCCGGGTACTTAGGTATGCGTACCTGTATGCATACCTGAGAAAGTTAAGTTCTAAAATCGATTTGTTCATGAATTAATACATTTATATAATATGGAATGCAATTTTTTGAAAACCGTGGCTATAATGTTCATGACTTGATTCGAGTTAACCAAAATCGATTTTGCTTCAATTGTGTCTTGTATACTTCTATGAGAATATAAACAATTGAACAACTCTAGAACTAGCTTCATTTGAGTCATTTGAACTACTTATGGTTAAGATGAATGAGGTTGATATGAAAGTGTTTCATATTGCTAACTTCGGTTAACTATTGTTAAGACAACAAAGGTGTACACGTTTAGGTATGGTTACTCATATCTAAATGAAGTCACTTTTCATTTGTGTGTATCAAGCTAAGTTCGATCTAACGGTTGAAAGATATTAGCTTGAGTCTAATCAGGTTTTCATCTAACGGTAAATATTGAATGCTTTGTTACCAAGGTAGCATTGATTGCAAACCATGATTTGAAGATTATATAAAGAAGAACTCTAGTAACTGGGAAACCTAATCCCCATACCTCCTGTGTGATACTAGTTGCGACTAGAGCCGATTCTCCTTTAACCTTAGATTTTTCACGAAACCATGTAGGTTAACGACTTAAATACTTCATTGGGATTGTGAAGCCAAACCCAATTATTTTCTCCGTAGTTGCATGTTCTGATCTTGTTGTTTTATATCGTGATTGAGTACTATCTTTGTCTCATCGTTTGTGATTCTACAATATATTGTTTCGCTACCATATAATTAAGATTATTGTGTGCTGATTGATATTTCTAGGTTGTTCTCCGGGAATATAAGTCTGGTATATCAATTGGTTCCTTTTCACCTTGATTTATCAAAATACAGAACAAAACTCATAGGTTTATCTGTGGGAGACAAATTTATCTATTCAATATACTTTTCTGTGTGACACAGATTGGTTTATCAAGTCTTCGACTTTGGGTTGTATCAACTCTTAGTTGTGGGTGAGATCAGATAAGGGAATCAAGTGCACAGAATCCAGCGCGGTTCTAAAGGCGTAAGGAACGCGACTGTACCTTGATCAGTGTGAGATTGGTTAGGGCTCAACTACATTTCAGTCCAAAGTTAACTTGGAGTAGGTTATTGTCTGTAGCGACTTAATACAGTGTGGTGTTCAAATCTGGACTAGGTCCCGGGGTTTTTCTGCATTTGCGGTTTCCTCGTTAACAAAACTTCAGGTGTCTGTGTTATTTCTTTTCCACATTATATTTGTTTATATAATTGAAATATCACAGGTTGTGCATAAGTTCAATCAATTGTGAATCCAACCTTTGGTTGTTGATTAAATTGATTGACACTTGGATATTGGTTTTTGATACGGTCCAAGTTATTTCTTATATTCAATCGGTCTCGAAAATTCCTATTTGTTTGATTGCAGATTGAATTGAGAAATTGAGATCTAACTCTTTGGTATACTTTTCTTAAGATTGAGTCTGACTGTCTAGTTGATTCTCTTGAAGTATATTGGAATTAGTCCATACAGATTGCTAAGCGAAATATTGGGTGTGGTTGTTAGACCTCCGCTTTTTCAGACTCTATCTTGGGATTCACGTGCATACACCAGATTGGGTTTGTAGGTGAAGGGATACTGAAGGAACTGAGCAACTTGGAGTTAGTTTACTTGGTATCAATCATACGAAGTTGTTGTAGTCAATTTTTATAGCAGATTAATTCTGAGAGTATTCAAAACTGGACTAGGGCCCAGAGTTTTTGATTTTTGTTAGAGGGAGCGCAAAAACAGATCTGAGGAGAGCAAAAATCGTTATCGACTCACCAACTAGGACTGATTTAATATATTTGTATGACTCGGACAAATTTACCCTTAAAACTTAATTCTCTAGTCTTAGCTAACTTGTGTTCTAACCATACGAGCTTTCCACATTCGCACTGTAAACCTAAAGTTTTCTTCTCCAATTTTGATATGATTTTTCTTTTTATGTTATAGTTGCTCTCTTCCAACATTACGATTTGATGGATTTATATTTCATGATGGAAAGATGTATCAAATATAGTTTACAGAGATAAACAAATAAAAGTTTTTCTCAAGCAAAAAAAGAAAAAAATAAAGGGGGTTCTGCATATCGTTTCTTATAATATTTAATTAGGATTTTTCTTTCATAGAAAATATTAAAGCTTCATCGATTCTCGCTGCTGTTAATTCAATGACCAACTGTTGTTAATTTTTCGGTGTTGGTTATAATTTGATTTGAGATCTTTTCTTCGTCTTCATTGTTTATCCTTGTTTTATTTGATTCATCGTATTCGATATTATCTGATTATTTTCATAACCCTTCTTTGATCTGAATTCTTTGTGTTTATGAAAAGATTATTGAATATGTTCGATGTTGTGACTGAAATCAATTAAAAAGGATTAATACAAGTGTTGAAAATCGTGTATGATACAACAGACAAAATATTTGATTGAATTAACATAATTACATTTAGATTCTGTTTTTACAAATATTTTTAATGAAAGCAAAAGATTGAGAAATTTTTTCTTTGATTAAAATAGCGTGAACAACATTTGCCGCATTAATAGAATTGACAACAATTTAAACCAGTATAAAAAAGACATATAAGGTTAGTTTTGTCCAACTCATGCAAATTTATTAAGTCGTTCCATGCCAGTAAGTCAGTTACGATTTTCGCACTCCTCGGATCGGTTTTTCTCTCCCTTTAACAAAAATCGGGTTTTTCTGCCTTGTAGTTTTTCTCGTTAACAAAATCTAGTATTACTTCCGAGTTATATTTCTTTGTATTTATAATTAAAGTAAATACACTTGTATGTTAATTAACACTTGGTTTGATCCCATAGACTGGTTCGCTATCGAACTTACGTTATATACCAAGTGTACATCTTGTTCAAGTAATCTCTTTGATAGTTCATGTTTGTATTAGAATACACAAGGTGTGTCTTGCATAGGTTGATATCTAAAATATTGTTGTATTCTTATTACCCTTGTCATTTCATAATCGTCCAAACCAACCAAACACGGTTGAAGACTGCTACCTATTCGCGGTTTGTTTAATCTGTAAACTATTATTAAAGAGACGAACACTAGCAAGCATAGCAAAACTGAATGGTCGCGTTTGAGTGACTATAAAAATACTACCTATTTAATTCCATAATTCATACATTTATAAGTATTAAAAATATAGATTTTTTCGTGATTTACAGCACCAAGGATTGTTGCGAAGGTAGTAGAAAGAGGCACAAGCAACTCTAGAAAATAACACAACGTCATCACTTGCCATTTTGTTGTGTAAAAGCCTCTATCGTATTGCAAATCTCATATGTGGAGTTTAGACACTCCAAAGATCAATAAAATAATTTTGATTAAGTCTTCTTGGCATAGAGCAGTCAAAAACCTCTTTCATGTGACCATACCATTCTATTTCTAATGTTTGCAACAAAAGGTACCTCCTGAAATTGTCGTTGAACCAAGCCACTTAGCTGTAGAATGTACTCTAGAAATACCCATTTGTTATTAACAATACAATTATTTTATTGTGTTATTCACGTTCGAAGTATCTAAATATGAATAATCACCTATAAATGAACCTAATGACCGTAAAAGTAATCACGACAAAAGTAAATTTGCAAGTCATTACCCACCAACCAAAATATATTATTTTTATTCTCTTTCATTGACGCTGAATTCCAGACCGTTGAATATTTTTCATATGAAAAACAAGAAAAAAAATCTATCCCTGATAAAAGTACACTAATACGAATCCACCGACATTGTATAAGAGATGGTACCTAGTTATCCACCAAATTTTTCGCTCATGAACTTGTATGGACAAGTCCTTATAAAATCAATATGTATATATTTCTAGAAATAAGATCCTTGATCCTGATTGTAAATCAAGGTCAACCTAGTATGCACCTGAACTATACAAAAACCGAATTCCACCGAGAACAAAACTTGTAACATATATTTCAAGATACGAATTCAGCAAAAACAAATGACGTAATTTCTTTACAATTGAACTAAAACTATCTATAGTGGTCAACTTACTAATTTCGATATTTCGACTGTACATGAACTAGTTTCCATGTTCACAAATAACTTTGATCCCAAGCAAACTAAAACTTCTCAATATGGATTGATCCCAATGAATAAAAATCATGTAAGCATATAAGAAAGATGAATAATGTGCATACACAAAGTTGTCGTTCTAAGACCGGGCACAATTTTAGCCCATTAGGCTTGAGAACCATCAAGCAATGTTGGAGTTGAGGAAGACCCAAAAACATGATAGTTCGAGAACCCATAAATCAGTTCTTAGATAAAATAAATTTCGTGAACATGTCCAAAAGTACCTAGTTCACCAACTTTTGAAAAAAAAATTAGGAACATACCCAGAAGTTCATAATTCGCGAACTCATAAATCAGTTCGTGAATACAAGATTAAATTTTCGAAGTGTAAGGTAACGTTGCATGGTTCACGAACCCATAAATTGGTTCCGCGATCTCTTGGGGACATTAGAGTTTAGGGACATCAAGTTTTTGCATAGTTCGCCAACTCATAATTCAGCTCGTGAACAACTTGATTTTTTAGGTTTATATGTTGGAAAACATTGTTTTTAGAACAATAAATTGTTCTCAACCTCAAGGCGATAAACCTATGAATACTCATTGCTCGAAATTAGATTTCTAAGCTTGAATGCAAAATTTCTTCTTTGAAATTTATCAATTATTGTTAAGTCATAGGACGTTATCTTGGAAGATAGAATGGTAAAAATAATGAGTAAATAGGATAATAGTCTTCAAGTACCTTTGTTGATGAAGTCCTCGCACATGTCTTCATTGTTCTTCAATGTTCAAGGGTTATTCCGTGAATTTCGATACTCAACTAGCATGCTCTAATCCTAGTCCAAAAGTCGTAGAATATAAATCAAGGTATAGTTTTGTGCAATAACATTTACAACAAGATTGACATACCAAAACTTGTGAGTTTGATCGAGCAATACTATAACATGCATAATTTTCCATGTCATTCATGAGAGATGCAAGATTAAAACTCGCCATGTAGTTGGCATTTAAACCACCTTTCTACAATAAGCAACCACAATTTGTCCCAAGCAATTGTCATATATTTGAAAATATTAGTATCACCAGAACAAATAAATTTCTCATATAGTTTTCTAAATTATGAAAATAATATTTTGGTCGTTCATACACATGAAAGTTATACGATAAGGAACTACCTATTACAGAATCTACTAATTCTGCTCTATCTATCATGGAGAGAGACTTGCCTTTCCAGGTAGCGAATTTTAGTTCAATTCCGGATATTCTCAAATGAATGTGCTTTTCTAAGGTTTACCCTAAAAAATAGGTACATCCAAACAACTTAAAGGTATAGGATTTGCAATAATGCCATATCGATCATCAATGAATTTGACTCCCTAAAATACGTGCTTACTGGTAAACAACGTACACTTTGCATAGATAATTTTTTACCAGAACATGCACCACAATTCTCAAACAAATTCTGTAAGCTATTAACTTCTTTTTGGGTACCTCTTCACGAAGAAGGCGAGTAATATGCCTCGACTAAGAACATCTTTAGTAAGACATGAAAGAATATGAGACATAAGGACACCTTGGAGAACACCTCTAGTGCAACTGAAATTACCCATAACTTTCCCATTCACTATTATAAACAACTTCGCTGAATTGCAAATAGTCTGAATCCAACTAACAAACAGAAGACAAAAACCAAAAACGTGCAAACTCTAGAGCAGAAAGTTCCAGTATAGTATATCAAAAGCTTATTGGGTTATGATGCCTATTTCAAGTGGTAAAACCTTTGCTAATAATTTCAACAGATATTGGTTCACTTGGCTTACTTGGGTCATGAATCATGATATATATTTCAAGTGGCAAAATTTATTGTTACAAATTTTAATAGATTTAGGCTCACTTGGCTTATTTTGTGTCACCATGTATATTTCAAGTGGGAAAACCTTCTGTTATAACGAAAGTGTTAGACAATCGTGAAAATGTCTGGTCAATGATGCTAACCTTAACTTAGGTATTAAATTTTAGATTATATTGATCAAAGAAAAACAAGATTTTATAACATGTGACGAATTTTGGATTACCTGCAAGATTAGGGTAGATTTTGAAGAAAAAAAATGATCAGACTTTTGAAACATTCAATACAATTTTGGGTCTCCAGACCGGATATTATTAAGTCATGTGGTAAATCTTTTGTGGTTATAATCGTTGACTGAAGTAATTTGGATAGTCATCTACTCTGTCAATCACGCCACTTCCGTACAAATAAGAGGTCGACCTCAAACTTGTTTTCAGTTCACAATGTGCAGTAGACAGAAAGTGAATAACGAAACTAGCACGCAGATTTCTATAAGCGCACCCCGCCGAAAGTACGAACACTTATCTGGAACCCGGATACTACTCATTTGGTTTTGCCGAATAAACTTTTACTAGAAAGAAAGAGTTTGAAACGTCATATTCAGACATTTCGACGTCGTTGATGATCACAGCTACTACGTGTGTACTAACTAGTAAAGTCGCGTCTTTTCCAGTTTCTCTCAATCCTAATCCGATAATACCGTACCCGCGCCAACTTTACCATCTCTAGCCTCTTAATTTTCTCTCTTCTTCTTCGATCAAATTTCCAGAAGAAGAAAAAGAAGATGATGAAATTCTACATCAATTCCATTTCCTCCTCCTTCTTCTTGTATTAAATTGGGGATTTTAATAAAGTGCCACACTTCCAATTTGCAGTTTAAGAAAATGCCACCGTTTTTTTCAGAGTTTATTTAATGCCACACGTTTGACATTTTCCATCCAAAAAAATTGTTGCCATCAGTTAGTGCATAGGTGGCATTTATCCAGCTTAATAAAAGACATATACATCCTCAAATCTGTCACCAACTCACCAAACCCATTCCTTATTTTGAACAGTGTAAGTCATTGCCGGTCTGAGTTGGCTGGTTGGATCAGTCATCGTGCTAACCAGAATAAGCCATCGTCGGTACCGAGTTGATTCAACATAACAAAGATTAGATCGAGTTTCAGCTGTTTTCTGCGCTTTTCTCAGGCAAATTTCAGCCATTTTCCCTGCAAATTCCTAACGTTCATCTATACTTCCATCGCTGCTTCATTCTTTTCAGTTCTCTAACATCCAATAAACTTATCGTGTCCCTGCAATGATTCAATCTAACACAAACACATTCAATTTCTATCTTGAGCCCCAAATTCTTCTCTGCAACCCATAACTCAAACTCAAACACATTCACAGCACAATCATCTCACAACACTACTAGGACCATGCCTATGAATCACTACCTCAACTCAAAACCCCTCTTTATCACAGACCCATTCATTCCATGGCAGTGAGCTTAATGTCCATTCGATCAGTCAAAAACAACAGGATCTTCAAATTTGTCTTTCCTTCTGTTAAATCTCAATTCCACCAGTGCTTCCATCTGCATAGACAACACCAACAACATACATTCAAACCCTAAATTCTAAACTGTAATCATGGCTTCATGTCATAACCACCATACTCATCTTATCCATCTCAATTCACTGTCTATAGATACGTCCATAAATTCAACAACAAAACTGCATAACTTAAACAAAATTCATAGAGAAGAACAATTACCTCAAACTCATTTACTCAAGCACCAGCAGTTCATCCCAGATAACTTCATAATTCATCTGAGTTCCAAATACAAACTCTAACTATTGAACTTAAGCTAGTCTCCAACCGCAACTCTCAATTCAGATCAAACCCACCTCCAATTAATCATCTAAACCCTCAATTCAGTTCATCCATCAACATCAGTTCTTAACCAACCCTAATTCAATTCCCAAATATTCTATTCTCTCAATCAAACTCAATTCATCCATCAAAATCTTCCAATCTATTCAACCCATCCTTTAATTCCTTCTTATTCACCCTTAATTGAATCTCGAAATTCATTTCAGGAACCCTAATTTCTTCACAATTTCATTAACATCTCAATTCTTCTTCAAGACAATACTACAACTTCAATTTAGCAATAACCCTTTGATCTTCATCTGTTAACATCCCGTTTAGCTTATCAATTCCAAATAAACTCAACATCAAACTCTAACCTTCACAGAAACACTTCGCTTCAACTCAATCGTGGATTATAACCAGACCTAACTATGAACTCATCAGCACCACACTCGGTTGATTGGTTTCACTAATTTTCTGCAAGGTTTTCTCAACAGAGATTTCATCTCTGGAACGCCAGAGAAAAAGAAGAAGGAGAAGGAAGAGAAGAAAGGAAAGGAAAGAGAAAGAGAATTCAAGTGTAGTTAGGTAATGATGCTTCTTGTGACTGATTCAAATCGACCTAATAGTGTGAGTCATTGTCGAGTTTGGACCAACACGAATTCAAGGGTAGTTAGGTAATGTTGACACGTTGTATTGACTTTTTCAATGATTATAGACCTAGTTAGTGGGCCCTGACGGAATATCTAACGGTTGTGGCATTTAATAAACTCTGAAAAAAACGGTGGTATTTTCTTGAATCGGGATTTGCAAGTGTGTCAGTTTGTTAAAAATCCCTATTAAATTCCACAAAATCCCACCAAATTCCATTATTATTTCACAATTAATTTTCTCCACCAAACTAATCAATACCCTCCTCCTCCCTTTCACTTGAAAAACCCTATCTCTAATCTCTGATAATCATTCTACATGTGCAAAACCAAAATGAATGTAAAAGAACCGATTCCACTTTCATCGAGAAAATCCTATGAAAAATCTCGTTCACTTCCGAATTCAAATCCATCGACTTCTTCTACTAGTAATCCATCAACTTCTACCAGTAACGCATTCTCTAGTGACAACAATCACACAAACACATCATCAGAATCAAGAACTTCACGATCTTCACTAAAGAGTTTAAAAGATTCATTACCAGAAACCACACATATATACGATTTCTCAGAAATCCGGAAGGCGACGAACAATTTCTTAGCGAAACGATTCTCATCGTCTTCTTCGTCGGCGGCATCCGATTGGAAATGTTTGATTAGAGGTAAGGATGTGATTATATTTCAACGTAAATTTCAACGGTCGATTGATTCGTCGAAACTCCGTGAACGGTTAACGGCGATTTGTAAGAGTCATCATATTAGTTTGATTAAGTTGTTAGGTGCTTCGGTTTCCGGGGATTACATTTATTTAGTATATGAGTATGTTAATGGTGGTAATCTTAGAGATTGTCTTCGAAACAGTAGAAATCCGGAATTCACTGTGTTGTCGACATGGATGTCTAGAATGCAGATTGCTGCTGATGTTGCTCAAGGAATTGAGTACATTCATCATTTCTGTGGGTTGGATTTGGCATTAGTCCATAATCATATCAAAAGTAGTAGTATAATTGTCACGGAGCCTTTGTATAATGCGAAAATATGTCATTTCGGAACGTCGGAGCTTTGCGGAGAAATTAATGAAAATAGAGAAGTAATTCAATCGTCTGTGGGTGAAATACAAGAAGAGATTCAGTCTCTGCCGTCGTCTTCGAAATTGAGAAGGACGAAGAGTGTGAAGTTTACAGGGACTAAAGGTTACATGTCACCGGAGTATCAACAGAGTGGAATAGCAACACAAAAGTCAGATGTGTATGCATTTGGTGTAGTGATTTTAGAACTATTGTCAGGTGAAGAACCGGTCAAGTTCAAGCTTGATCAAGAGACTGGGCAGTATAGAAGTGTTTCAGTCATTGAAACAGCTAAGGAGGCAATTGAATCAGAGGATTTTGAGAAAATTAGGAGATGGATTGATAGAAGATTGAAGGATTCATTTCCTGTTGAAATTGCGGAGAGATTAACTCGTGTAGCATTAGAATGTGTACATGCTGAAGCCGATAAGCGTCCGGATATGAGGCGTGTGTCAGGTAAGATTTCGAAGCTTTATTTGGAGTCTATGAAATGGAAGGAGAAAATGGGTACTCTTATGGATTTTACTATGTCACTGGTAGCTCGCTAGGGAAATAAATCAACATCATGGCGAATATTGTACTGAACCAATTTCTTAGCTTGTTCCATCGGATATAATTTTCAGCGGTTAACTCAAAACCACGTCTCAAACAAATTTTTTTTTTTTGGAATGAACAGTGGTAGTCAAATAGAAGAATGAAATTTTGCAAGTATAAAATTTGCAGGATCACCAAATCCGCCGCTATTACTTTTTCTCTTTTTCATTTTAGTTGATGAATGAGACACAACTGTAAACTAACAAGAAACAATAATTAACACTGTCTATTCTCTTTAAAATATTTTAATGCAGTAGACTTGAACAAATTCAAAACATCTCAAGTGTTCATCTTCCTAATTTCTCTTTGTTTAAGATGGCTTTTAATCTGGTCAAGATAACAATGATGGTGATTTGTTAATGTTGTTTTGGATACACTCATTATATTTTTCAAAGAGCAATGCTGTCCGGTAATTTTGCGGATAGCTATCCCGCTTAAGCGGCTTCTTTATCGTTAGATCACGCTAAAATCCAGATCTAACAGCCTTGAATCCTTTAGGGAAAATGGTGTGTCTTTTCCTGAAAATGGTGGGTCCTTTCCTAAATTCGAATCTAACCGTTAATTTGATCATCTAACGGTAAAAAAGTCCGCTTGAGCGGGATAGCTACCCGCAAAACGGTGCGGGATAGCATTTGTCTTTTTCAAAAGCAACTGTTTCCGTTTGTGGGTGGAAATTTGGAGTAACAGTGATAGTGAGAGCAATATCTAGAAATCAAGAAGACTGAAGTGAATAATGTCACGTGGATTGAAGAAGATGAATGAATCTTCGCATAGTCAAAGATTATACATAGAATATCCAAAGCCTGCAGTGCAAACTAGAAGTAGTCTACCACAAACATATAACAGGGGGTCATTATCACAGTAGACGAGTTACGCCGACACCCCAAAGGGATGTATCTGATCCCAGATTACAAATCCCTTGACCCGGCAGAATATGCCTCGTCTGACAAGTGAAGTGACAACAGTTGAAATGTAATATCAAATTCATATAACAAAATTGTCCACAAATGATGGAAACCGGCAGAATAAGAATCTGGTTATGAGTCAATCACCCACTTATATATACTAAATGGTTCTCGTAATTGCTGTACATATATCTGAAGTTCTGAACTACTAACTGAAGCAAAATTAGAGACATCAAACATGGGACTTGACTCGCATTCCACGCAATAAAAACTTCATCCGAAGTTTTATTGAAATGTCAAAATATTTACTGAGACTAGATATCGATCTATGTACAGTAAATCCCAAAAGACAACCTAGCTTATTTTCAGAATGTCGATTTAGCTGATATATATCTCCAACTGTTATCTATTATGACCCAAAAGACAACCTAGCTTATTTCAGAATATTGATTTAGCTATTTCACTATAGGTATATATTTCCAACTGTTATCTACCACATAAAATATATCTCCAACTGTTAAATATTTACCTAGGAGGTGACGATGAATGTCACGTGATACTCTTCCTGTGTGTTCTTCCTCTGCGGCAGACTGTGGTATCACTATTGGAGGCAGCATGATTTGAGGGGGACTGTAGTGCTGTATTTACGAGCTTGGATGTCCTACTAGATGTGTGCTTGGATTGGCACGGCCTTGGGTACAGATGGATGATGGCCAGTTCCTTGACACGCTTTAGAGCTGACTCAGGTATCGGCTGTGACCCCTTCTGCCCTATGTAATCCTGCACAATAATTTCTTAATTAGTTTTTGCTTCTACTGACCAAATAATTTCTAGAAGGTCAATATATTGTGGAGTCATGTGATGGAGTTGGCATTGTCAATGTAGCTTTTGACCAACTTAGTTACCAAAGCAAGCATTTCCGCCGAAGTCTAAACCCAGAGGTAAAGTACTCGAAGAATCCATCCATCAATGGAAAAACCTAACAACAAAATACATAGGATAACAATACCACTCTACCTATGTCTGTATTTATAGTGCAATACTGATATAAAAGTGCAACATAACCTTACCTTTCTTTTGTTCTTCAATTTGGCTCCACTAGCCTTTAGGAGATTACGCCATTTGTCCTACGAAAATGTAAAAAGCACTACTTTAAGTTCAGTAGAGATGGGTCTATATAAAAAAGTATAGTGGATCAATCTACCTTAAGATCAACAGCAGTGCGATGAGCAGATGATGGGAACAAGAGCCGCTTAATCTCGGTCCACCTTCCAACTCCGTGCTGAGAAACACCCTCAATCAGTTTCATCACTTCAGATAGAGTCCATACTCTGTGATTCTTCCTCCGACTCGGATCCTTTCTAGTGCTTACTGTCATGATGCCGTCATCCGACTCTGACATGTCATCCTGCCATTCTCTGTGAGATGATTCCAAGTCAGAACTGTGTTCAGGATCAC
The DNA here is from genome assembly GCF_003573695.1 of Papaver somniferum. Taxonomy (NCBI): domain Eukaryota; kingdom Viridiplantae; phylum Streptophyta; class Magnoliopsida; order Ranunculales; family Papaveraceae; genus Papaver; species Papaver somniferum. Next base: position 19,033,207 of record NW_020628818.1, read on the forward strand.
AGCATGACCTGTCATTTTTGTTGTCCCCAGGGTCATGCTCATGCACCTGAGATCAATAAAGTGAGCAATTCAGTTATCTTGTTGTTGTTTATTAACTAGTATACAGTAAGGACCATCTGAGATACTGGGTGCCAGAGGAGATCCTTGAATATCTTATAACTACCGCAAGTTCATGATAAAGTGTTTAAAACATAACAGTTACGGAACTAGCATTTTTCTTATTGAATGAGTAGTTTGCAAAACACAGATTAACTTCTCAGGGAGGGAAGGGGTTAGGAGCTTCCTTACCCGAACAGACGTATTTTTCTTCGCAAACCTCTTAGCCTTCCAACGACCACATGTTACCTGACTATCTGAATCACCAGAAGTGTCCTGTTTACAGTTGGATGCCATGTCAACAACTCCGTTTAAAAGGTTCTGATTGCTCAGTTCATTCAACTTATCCTTTGAGCTTGTAATGCGATTCTCCAACTTCTCAATACAATATCTTGATTTCAAATCTGATGCTTCAATGAATCCCCGGGTAGGCTTACGTGATCTCTTCCGCTTCTTAACTGCTCCCCCATTTCTCCAACTCATTAATCCAAATCCAGTATCGTTGACCTTGGAATGACTGGTTGTATAAACATCCAGACTAGTAACCTTTTCTGTTTGACTCGAGCACAGTGATTTAGCCCAGTTACCCACTACACTTGCAAAAGAAGAATCAGTTCCAAGGGAATCATCACTACATCTCACATGCATGTCTACATGTTTCGTAGATGATACTTCCCTTTCCGGGAAGCCTGAAACATTTTTCGTATCAACAAAGGATGAATCAGTTCCAAGGGAATCATTACTACATCTCAATTGCACGTCCACATGATTCGTAAAAGATATTTCCCTTTCCAAGAAGCCCGAAACATTTTCCATTTCAACGAAGTTCTGCAAACCAATTAAGATATGGTTAATAAGCCACTTCCTGTCCTCAACGGTGGTTTCAAGATCAAATGTGCTCTTAAAAGCATACTGTAGTTCCTGGGTGGTCAGCTTGTCAAGTAAGTGACCGTTCTGATCTGACGTAGATTCAGACACTGGAATTGTACCGGCTGATAAATCTAAGGTTTCACCACCATCAGTGAGCCGCTCACTCAAGCCTGAAGAGCAACTCTTGGAGGAATTATTTCCATGAGAATCATTATTACATCTCAAAGGCATGTCTTCATGTTTTGCAGAAGATACTCTGCTTTCCAAGAAGATCGAACAATCCTCCGCTTCGATAAACTTCTGCATACCAAGTGAAATACGGCTAATAAGCCATTTCCTGTCTTCAACAGCGGTCTCGAGGCCAAATGTGCTTCTGAAGGCCTGGTGTAATTCATGAATGGTCATGTTGTCAAATAAGAGAGCATATTGATCCGATGTAGATTCAGGCACTGAATTAATTGTAGCAGCTGATAAATTTATTGCTTCAGCACCATCAGTGACCCGCTCACTCAAGCCTGGAGAATTCTCAAAGGAGGAATTCTTTCCATGAGAATCATCACTACATTTCAAATGCATGTCTTCTCGTTGGGTAAAGGATGTTTCCCTTTCCAAGAAGGCCGGACCATTCTCCGTTTCGATAAAGTTTTGCAAACCAAGTGAAATACGACTAAGGAGCCACTTCCTGTCCTTAACAGTGGTCTCGAGACCAAATATGCCCCTATAGGCCAGGTGCAGTTCATGAGTGGTTAGCTTGTCAAGTATGAGAAAATTTTGATCTGATGTAGATACAGGCACTGGATTAACTGTACCGGCAGATAAATCTAATGCTTGAGCACCATCGGCGACCCACTCGCTCAGGCCTGGAGAACAACTCTCAAAGGAGGAATTCGTTCCATGAGAATCATTACTACATTTCAAATGCGTGTCTTCACACTCCGTAGAAGATGTTTCCCTTTCCAAGAAGCCCGGACCATTCTCCATTATAAAGTTCTGCAAACCAAGTGAGATACGACTAAAAAGCCAATCCCTGTCCTTAACAGTGGTCTCCAGACAAAATATGCCCCTGTAGGCCAGCTGCAGTTCATGAGTGGTCAGCTTGTCAAGTAAGAGAACATTTTGATCTGATGTAGATTCAGGCAGTAGATTCATTGTACCAGCTGATAAATCTAATGCTTCAGAACTATCACTGACCCGCCCACCCAAGCCTGGAGAGCAAGTTTCCAAGCTGAGGTTTACTGAATGGAGTCCTTCGCATGTGTACTCCAAATTGGAAAATCTAGCAATATATTTCGTATCTGCGTACAAACAATTTAGGTATAAGGAATCATCCTAAAACTGACTGGCATAACATAGCATGAAAAGTGGCTACAGAACAAGATCCATAGGTGGCTTACCTAAAATGAGTTCATTGGAAGCACTTGATAGGCCACCTGTTACATGAAGATCTTCCTCTCTAACTCCCTGCAACAGTTGATCAACTACAAGAATGAGTGTCGCCAATATATCGAATATTATGTTCAAAAAATGGTCTGGCAAATAAGTGAACCAAGAGAAGAAACAGACATAAGTTAGGGTTAACACACGGGAGAAAGTGAGACACACACAACAATTACAAACTTTACGAGACAACAACGGTGCTGTGATGATAACAAATGAACTGGTCACTCTTTGATAACAAATGAACTGGTCTCATGCAAATTTTCAGGGAAGACCAGTCAAGCGTGCTACTATTCAAAAAATCAATAAATGAGAACGGAATCAATACAGCAATTTTAACCCAGCAGTTTTCGAATCTATAGATCACATCACCAAGCATGCTTAATCAGAACCTCAGAAGAAGCATGATTAGTTGAAAGAATTAAATGACAAATTCTGGAAGCTGTGTAGATGGACTACCATTTTCACTAAGCGACGCGAAGGAAAAAACAACAAGCCAATAACAAGCTGGTTCTCAAGGTTCACAGTACTAATAAATCTGGAAGACGTACAGAAAAAGAAAATGCATACATTGGCATTCACTAAATCGTTATGATATAGAGGAATATCGGACTGCATTGTACCTGGAAGATGAAATAAATACATGTGTCAGTTATCAACATACAAACAGAGAAACCCCAAATGCAAAATAGAGGAAATCAGAAGCAAACTGAATAATATGTGTAAGAATTTAAAAGTAAGTTCCAAAAGATAGGAGTACAAAGAGTCAGTTAAAGGAACGTTAAATAGCGAATTCCTTCTCAGAAACATGGAGGCATGAAATTTAAACGACACAACTAGTGCCATACTTCATCAGTTCGTCATATGTAATTCACAGCAGCTGGTTTCATAAAATTCGTCATATGTAATTCGTCATTTCACTGTCATATTAGAAACTACTAACTAGCTTTCTTTAGAGGTACCTAATAGTGGTAAATGTACATCTTAGTATCACCTCCATTACGTTTAAGCCACTCTATCCAATACTCAAAATTCGGTTTTGCACTGGAAATTCATGTCGAAAATCAGGTAACCACTTCAGAAAACAAAGACTATGCATCCTCAGGGAAGGTGAACATTAACGAATGCGGACCAGAAATTAGTGCAGTTTCAAACTCCAAAGAACTCTACCAAGAGAAAATGCATTATGGTTGAGGGTACTTAGAAAAACTATACAGATACTGATACAAGACATGTTGACAAAGATAGTGAAAAAATTCATTACCAGTATAAGATTTTAAATGATTGTTCTGATGAGCGGAACCTAAAACATCTCCAGTTCCTAAGCATTTCTCTAAATATTCATTGTTGCAATACAGTAGCGCATCCATTGATATTTTGACACTTTCTGGCTCTGCTAACAAATCCTTCATTTCAGTTATTTCATCTTCTGAAGCAGGATCACATATTCCATCTCCTTCAACCTATGCAAGAGAAACAATTTTCTGTTACCGACAAAAAGACGCCTTCTTGTCAAACTCATATACTGACAAGACCATACCATAAATCAATGATTAAGAACATACATCATCACTTACTCGGAAATAATTCGAGTAAATTTCTCATCAAAAAAGCCAAATACAAATAACTTTAAAACAAATTTAAATTTATGTAACAACGAAACCATTTTTCAACTACAACACTGAAATCAAGTTTTCAAGTCATTCCAGAATCTCGCCTAAAACATCTCTTACCAGGGCATTGTTATAAGTAATTCCTCCTGCCACTACCTCGCCCGAAGCAGGCATGGAACTGTTCTCTATCATGGTCCAACTGTTGCCATTTTCTTCCCAATTTCCCAGCATTTTCCTCTAGTCCCAATTAAATCAAATAAAAGACACATAAGTACACAATAATCAGCTCCTACAACGAAACATACTTGAAAAAACGTCAAATACAAGCTTATTTCTTAAATTTTATCCAAATAAACTCGATTTACAAGTTCACCCTAACATCACAAGGTAGATAAGACCCAATTTCTAGCATACACCAACATCAGATTTTCAAAATACACACTAGTATTAGTAGTTAAACGATCATCTTTCATGTTATCACTTATCACACACAAAACAAAACGGAAAACAAGAAAAAGAGTAAAGAAGAAACTTAACTAGATCCAGGAACAAAAAATCAAAGAATGAGACCACAAAAATGTAATACAAAAGAAAACTGAAAGAAAATTATTGAAACGAAAATAGTAATAAAGAAGATATTGAACCTGTGTGGAGTCTGAGAACTGTCTGAGCAATGGTGGTGGAAAGCAAAACGGCCAAAAAGCTCTGAGACAACCAGAGAGGAGCAGAACTGCAGAGAGAGTGTGTGAATGGGGAGGAAAAGAGAAGGAAAGAAGAAAGAAATTCTGCTTTATTGCCATTTTTGCCAACGGATATCAAATACTTTATAAATCATTTTTGTTCTCTTTTATATAACTGTTTGAAATCCGAAAAGTAGCGCTGCCCTTCTTCCCATTCGACACGTAGCTAACGGAAAAACAACTTTTTCCTTCACGGGTTTGGATGGATAACGTCGCCGTTAGTTAGTGCCCGAAGGAGAAAGTTTGAACTGTTTTGGTTCTTTACTCTCCACGAAATTAAATGGGGTACACAACAACCTCCAGATAATGACAATTGAATGAGGCCACAATAACCCACATTTTCCTCCCACTAGTAAATATTACTCCAACTGAACAGATTTTGCACAATACGTACCAACCACTGCTTCAATATAGTTTGATGTATCTTGCAGGCTAACGCTCGACACCCGATGCAGGCACATCCAGGTATGCAGCAACAAGAAGTGTTCGCACAAGGGATGCCCATCACTCTTGAAGAGGGAAGCCCCGGGAGGGGATCAACAACTGTTTCCGAGGTTCTAAAGAGGGACAAGGAAATTCCTCTAATGGGGAACCATCATTTTTGGAAGGATCAAATGGTGGCAACTAAGGATGACGCTTGAAATTGAGTCCATGGGCAGACAACTATTACTATGTTGAAAATTGTATGCAACGGCTATCCTAAAGCTTGAGGTAAACACTAGGCCATTTTAATTCTAGTCTCACAGATTCAAAGAAGAAAAGAACCATGATATCCAATCATGTGACAAAGCATTGCATCATGGGTTAATAATGATTGTCTAGATTGTCTGCACATTGTAAATTGGTGAGTAGCTAACTGCATTTAGGTCCACTGGTATGATTAGTTAGTCAGAAATCCATTCACTGAGATTTAGACAAAAACTGCTACTCCAGAAGTTAGAAACTTTGTATTTTGATGAGTACGAGACATGACGACTATCTATGGCTTTGAGTTGTACTATCCTTGGACACCTGGATCCCCATTTGCAGTCAAGCCTCGGATCTTAACATCGTAGTATACTTCTTCAACTTTCCTAAGATCATACTTCATCCCTGGAGGAGAAAGAAGAGGAAAGAATGACTGTTCATTACTAAGAGAATCCAGGTGTAGATGAGATGAAGAAAAATCATGTGTAGACTTTGGGGTGGAATAGAGAAAGCTTACCATCAAACTTCCTGCGCAAAAGATCATTGCGGAGATTGAGCATACGGAAGGCAGCATGTAGCTCTGTTAAGAAATTCAACACCTTCCTTGGGCAATCATAATCCCCAGCAGTGACTTGGTTTACCACGTATCGCGGCTGCAAACGATACATTACTTAGTGTGAGTATATGGCATTGTCTATGAACATCTAAAAAGCAGTATACTGTTATTGAAGTGGTACTATGTTATGAAAAATGATTGTACTGATAATGCAATATTGTGACTATGAAAAATGAATGTACTCTTTCTTATTTATTAAGGATTCTTACAAAGTCAAATCGATTCACTTTGTGATCCAACTGATTCGGTGGCGCAGATAGCAATGGCATATTTAGTTTAATAATCTTAAAAGAAGACATGACTCTCTCATGCATCTAACTTATCTCTTATCTAAACCTTCGGTTAAATCTAGAAACAGAATGGTAAAGTAGCTGCCAGAACGGAATTTTGAAGTCCAGATTTTAGTGAAACTCACTGACCATAATGAAATATTAGGCATGACATGAAGAGACACTTACCAACTCATTGGACATGAAGCATACCCCTGCACAGCATGGAAAAAGACAGCATCAGTAGAAAATAATTAAGAAGAAAATCCAGCAGTTTTAATTGAAATTCCAGAATTGACAAAACCATCTCGATCTTTTTCTCTCACACAACAGAAACAAGCTTGCTAGGAAATGTGCTGGCAATAATTCGCACTATTTTTCTGCATTAACAACCAAGAGGCTAGGAAGGGACTCATAATAAGTAAAGACCCGTTAATAAATATATTTGCTGGGGGAGTTTTCACTAAACAGTGTGCATATCCAAAAATATGAAGATTAAAGCTTAATCGTGGTTCCAACATTGGCACAAAATCCTAGTCTCTTTTGAGCATATTGACTGTTTGTTGTTTTAACATACTGTCTTTGGGTAGGTAGCTTAACTTAGAATAAGAGCATTGGGAACTAAGTTTATAAAATGATAACTCTGTACCTACAAAACACACACCAACAATCAAAATTCTAAAGAGAGCACACCTGAGGAAAGAAACAACAAACTTATGCTAGTCATTTAGCAGAGCATGATTCGGCAATAGAAAATTATCTTCACGAGGTAAACTAATATCCCATTTCCAATTATCAATAATGGTAATGATGAGGTACATCCCTTAAAAGAACAGACATCATTTTGATTTTTGAAACTGCTTCGAAGAACAGAGATCAAACTCACCTGTGAGATAATCTTCAATATCAAGACCAAACTCCGAAGAACCCACTGCAAAAGAAATCGCCATAGTTACTGTTAGAAAAGAAAGGAAAAAAAAAAGTAGCACCTAAACTGTTCTTATAGATTCATGACCAGAACATCACATTGCCGTTCTGGACCTCTAGTAATGGAAATTAAAAAACAAGACTACAGCCATTAAATCAAATGTCAAGCTCCCTCAGAAACGGATATTCTAATAAAGTTAAGGAAAAAGATTCACTTGATCAGTATCGGCTAATTGAAGATACCCAATGTGGCTATGTCATAAAACAAATACTTGTTACCCTATCGACAACAAACAAATATTCTAGTTCAGATGATAGACCTGACCATAATGTAGTAAAGAGAAGTGAATATACATCCAAAACTTTCAGAACTAAGACTACGATAACAAATCAAACTCAAGCATGTATTCACTATTAAGAAACAAGTATCCTACTGACTCACCCTAAATGAACATTAGGTGCTAGTAAAAGATACCAATGTATCCAAGTACTACCAACAACAAACACCTTCTTCAATTCAACTGACCAAGTTACCACATTGAAATACAAAAATCGACTTACATCCAAGCTTCGCCTCAGTTTCTTTATGCATAAGGAGATCTCCAGTTTCTAACCAATGCAGAAGCACAATCAACGAAACCGCAGTCTGGGTTTCACTCCTCCATTCTCCATGAAACCTAATAATACCCACAAACAAAATTACTCCACAAAACAACAACTACAAACAACAACAAAAACAGAAAGCCAAAGAATCAATTCTACAATCAAAAGGGTCGTATTACAAAGAAAGTCCATACCTATAATACTGCCCAGGACATTCTTTAAGAATTTCAGCAAGGTTACTGTAAAGTGCCTTCAATACCTCAATCTGTGATTTAGCCCTCTCCAAAACCTCTGCAAAACCCCAAAATTACAAAACAAACAAAACCCTCAAAAACTTGAACCAAGCAAAATTAAGAGCAAAAGAAGAAGCCCAATTAAAAAAAAAACTCAAGATCCAACCCTTTTGAGTACCTGGAACAGGCCGAGATTGATGAACCAAAAGCAGACCGGAATGCATAAAACGAGCAGCTGATTCGATTTCTCCGGCAACAGCTTTAATTCTTTCTCTCAATTTACCAGAATCTTCAAGTGTTGAACGAAACCCTTCAAATTGTTTCTCAACTGATGAAGAAGAATATACAGAATCTCCACTTTGAGCCATCGAAGAACAAAAGAACCGTAACTTGTTGGTGTTAGACGTAGGGAGCGACGGGAGGGAAGATTTGTTGATGGAGATGAACTTACGAAATGGGATTGTTTTATATGAATTAGGGTTAGGGTTTAGCGAGTGAAAAAGAGTGATAACTCCGTTTCGTAGTGCACTACTACTCTTCATTTCTCCAAGTGTCTACTGTTCCTTTAGTACTTATCTGTAGTACACTGTGGGCGAGTGTTTTCATTTTATATTTTTTCATCGACAAATGTGCTTTCAGGCACCGGCTGTAGGTGCTAAAGTCGCTTCTCCGTGACCTAAACGACGGGCTAAATACATTTTTAGATGGTTAGGGAAAGACCCCGCTGATGGAACTATTTTTGATAAGGCTAATTTTATTCCTCATAAATTAATGTTAATTCGATTGAATGATAGTACATGTTTAATCTTTTTAAGCAATTAACTAATGTTAATCGATCAACAAAAATGTCTTTTTTTGGTAAGATTATTAACCAAGAAGCGGTCGTTGTTTATGCACTCGTAGGAGATTCTGGGTTGTTGTTCTGCATTCACGAAGCTACTTAGAACCGATGGACAGTTTTTTTCTTTTTTTGAAGACCACTTGTTCTGCATTCACGGGGACCACCTAGTATTGATGGATATTATTCACTAAATATACCGTTGGTTGTGGATATACATGCAAATCGATTGTTTTACATTTTCATAAAGAAGAAATTCATTCATCGTTTTGAGAAATCGTCACATTACATGCAAATCGATTGTTTTACACTTTCATAAAAAAGAAATTCATTCATCGTTTTGAGAAATCGTCACATTACATAGCTTAGAAAACTAGTGCATTGCACAGGATAATTAAGTACGTGTGTTCTTGAATCTCGCACGTCAACACATCGTCAGTAAACCTCTGAGCACGTTTGAACAACACCCCATATTTCTTCGCGTGCATGAACATCCTTTCGTCGTTTCGTATATGTCATAGGCTATTTCGAGTTGAAATTAAATATTACATGTTAGTATGCAAATATTAGATAAAGACATAGGTATAAACATTTGGAATTGCTCACTTATCATTAAGAGGAGCTTGTGGTCGTTCACTATTTTTCTAACTGTACAAAACTCTCGAATATTTTTTTTCTGTGACTCGAGACGCTAAATTTTCCATATGAGGTTTTTGGATTTCTCGATGCACTTATAGTAGAATTCTTTGACTCTCTTCCAAAACATTGAATAAAGTTCATCTAGACGTTTGCGGAAGGCAGGAATGAATGACTTCACAAGCTTCATATCTTCTTTCTGTCCCCATGCCATTTTTCGAGATCTATTTGAGTAGTGGATCAAATAAGAGCGGCTAAGAGTTACAAGTTTGGGCAAGATGTGGTTGGGAACAAAATTGTCCTTATATAGATGAAGATTCAACAACTAGTAATTTTGAAATCAATTCCAACAATTGGTTTATAAAAATATCCATGGAGACGATTGTATCATTGCAAAATAACATAAAAATAGTCTTGCCACCATCCCTCGTTAGGAATGTCAACTTAAGTCGATTCTTGTCTAAAAAAACATACAGAAAAAATGACATTTTTGCTTACAAGAATCGGCCTCTATGATTTCTCATATAGATCGATTTTTTTAGCCTATCAAAATTCTGGAAACTATAATTCTAAATTGGTCTATAAGGATGTCTATATGAACCAATTTTGAAATCCTCGAAAAATTGTGACCTGGTTAAAAGTTGTATAATCGGTCATTATGAAGGTCATATACCGATTTTAGACTTAAACAACCAGAATTCCTGCATTTTTTTTGCCCAAATTTGTCGCGTCTTGGGCAAACACAATTTTTTTAAAACCAACCAGATTCATTCATTCATAGACTAACAACATAACTAACATGTTTTAGTTCGACCAACAAACATAGTTAGGGACATAATTTTTGGCACAAATAGTTAAATACTCCATTTATTTCAAAATAATAGGCCGGTTTCATATGTAATTAGTGAAAAAGCGGGGGTCTAACAACCACATCCAATATTTCGTTCGACAATTTGGATAGACTAACTCCAATATAATTCCAAGAGAATCAACTAGACAGTCAGACTCAATTAAGGAAAAAACATCCAAGAACTAAATCTCAATTTCTCAACACAATCTGCAATCGAGTAGATAGAAATCCGTGAGCTCGATGGATACGAGAAATAACTTGAACGGTATCAAAAACCAATGTTCAAGTGTCAATCAATTTGAATCAACAACCAAAGGTTGGATTCACCAATTGATTGAACTATGCAACCTATGATATTTCAATTATATAAACAAATATAATGTAGAAAATAAATAACACAGACACCATAAGTTTTGTTAACGAGGAAACCGCAAATGCAGAAAAACCCCGGGACCTAGTCCATATTTGAACACCACACTGTATTAAGCCGCTACAGACACTAGCCAACTATAAGTTAACTTCGGACTGGAATGTAGTTGATCCCTAACCAAGTCTCACAACAATTAAGGTACAATCGCGTTCCTTACGCCTCTGAATCCCAGCAGGACTCTACGCACTTTATTCTCTTAGCTGATCTCACCCACAATTAAGAGTTGTTACGACCCAGAGTCGAAGACTTGATAACAAATCTGTCTCCCACAGAAAAGTCCATTCTGATAGATAAATCTGTCTTCCACAGGAATACCTATGAAGTTTTTGTTCCGTCTTTTGATAAATCAAGGTGATCAGGAACCAATTGATAACCCGGTCTTATATTCCCGAAGAACAGTCTAGAAATATTAATCACCTCACAATAACTTAACTATATGGTAGCAGAACAAGTTATTGTAGAATCATAAAGAATGAGACGAAGAGCTTTGTGATTACTTTTTATATCTCGGTCGTTGTTTATGCACGAAGACCAACTAGAATCAATGGACATTTTTTGTCTTTGTTTGAAAACCACTTGTTCTGCATTCACGAAGACCACCTAAAATCGGTGGACATTACTTACTAAATAAACCGTTTGCCAAAATCGTTGTTGTGGATATACGTGCAAATCGATTGTTTTACACTTTCATGAAGAATAAATTCATTCATCGTTTTGAGAAATCATTACATAGCTTAGGAAACTAGTGCATTGCATAGGATAATTTAGTACGTGTATTCTTGAATCTCGCACATCAACACATCGTCAGTAAACCTCTGAGCACGTTTGAACAACACCCCATATTTCTTCGCGTGCATGAACATCCTTTCATCGTTTCGTATATGTCATAGTCTATAGAATCTTTCGAGTTAAAATTAAATGAATTACATGTTAGTATGAAAATATTAGATAAAGAGATAGGTATAAACATTTTGAATTTCTCACTTTTCACTAAGAGGAGCTTGTGGTCGTTCATAATTTTTCTAGTTGTACAAAACTCTCGAATATTTTTTTTCTATGACTCGAGACGCTAAGTTTTTCCATATGAGTTTTTTGGATTTCTCGACGCACTTATAGTAGAATTCTTTGACTCTCTTCCAAAACATTGAATAAAGTTCATCTAGACGTTTGTGGAGGCAGGAATGAATGACTTCACAAGCTTAATATCTTCTTTCTGTCCCCATGCCATTTTTCGAGATCTATTTGAGTAGTAGATCAAGTAGAAGCGGCTAAGAGTTGCAAGTTTGGGGAAACATGTGGTTGGGAAAGAAGTTTTCCTTATATAGATGAAGACTCAACAACTAGTAATTTTGAAATCAATTCCAATAATCGGTTTATAAAAATATCCATGGAGACGATTTTAGATTTGCAAAATAACATAAAAATAGTCTTGCCACCATCCGTCGTAAGGAATGTCAGCTTAAGTCGATTCTCGTCTAAAAAAACATACGGAAAAAATGGCACTTTTGCTTAAAATAATCAGCCTCTATGATTTCTCATATAGATCGATTTTTTTAGCCCGTCAAAATTCTGGAAACTATAATTCTGAATTGGTCTATAAGGATGTCTATATGAGCCAATTTTGAAATCCTCGAAAAACTGTAACCTGGTGAAAAGTTATATAATCGGTCATTATGAAGGTCATATACCGATTTTAGACTAAAACAACTAGAATTCCTGCATTTTTTTGCCCAAATTGTAGTTCTTTTGTCGCGTCTTGGGCAAACACAAATTTTTTAAAACCAATCAGATTCATTCATTCATTCATAAACTAACAACATAACGTAACATGTTTTAATTCGACTAACAAACATAGTTAGGGACATAATTTTTGGCACAGATAGTTAAATACTCCCTCTATTTCAAAATAATAGGCCGGTTTCATATGTAATTAGTGAAAAGCGGGGGTCTAACAACCACACCCAATATTTCGTTCGGCAATTTGTATGGACTAACTCCAATATAATTCCAAGAGAATCAACTAGACAGTCAGACTCAATTAAGGAAAAAACATCTAAGAGCTAAATCTCAATTTCTCAACACAATCTGCAATCTAGCAGATAGAAATCTGTGAGCTCGATTGATACGAGAAATAACAAGAACGGTATCAAAAACCAATGTTCAAGTGTCAATCAATTTGAATCAACAACCAAAGATTGGATTCACCAATTGATTGAACTACGCACAACCTGTGATATTTCAATTGTATAAACAAATTTAATGCGGAAAATAAATAACACAGACACCATAATTCTTGTTAACGAGGAATCCGCAAATGCAGAAAAACCCTGGGACCTAATCCAGATTTGAACACCACACTGTATTAAGCCGCTACAGACACTAGCCTACTACAAGTTAACTTCGGACTGGAATGTAGTTGATCCCTAACCAAGTCTCACACCAATTAAGGTACAAATGCGTTCCTTACGCCTCTGAATCCCAGTAGGACTCTACTCACTTGATTCTCTTAGTTGATCTCACCCACAACTAAGACTTGCTACGACCCAGAGTCGAAGACTTGATAAACAAATTTGTCTCCCACAGAAAAGTCTATTCTGATAGATAAATTTGTCTCCCACAGAGATACCTATGAATTTTTTGTTCCATCTTTTGATAAATCAAGGTGATCATGAACCAATTGATAATCTGGTCTTATATTCCCGAAGAACAGCCTAGAAATATCAACCACCTCAAAATAACTTAACTATATGGTAGCAGAACAAGTTATTGTGGAATCACAAAGAATGAGACAAAGAGATTTGTGATTACTTTTTATATCTTACCTATCGGAGATAAATATTGAGCCGATCTTAGAGAATATAGTACTCAGTACGATAGAACAAGTAAGATCAGAACACGCAACTACAGAGAAAATAGTTGGGTCTAGCTTCAAAATCCCAATGAAGTCTTTAAGTCGTTTACCTATAATGGTTTTAGGAAAAACCTAGGTTAAAGGAGAATCTAGTCTAGTACGCAACTAGTATCACACATGAGGTGTGGGTATTAGGTTTTCCAGTTGCTATAGTTCTCCCTTATATAGTTTTCAAATCAGGGTTTTGATAACTTTGAAACAAAGCAATCAATATTCACCGTTAGATGAAAACCTGATTTAAGACTCAAGCTAAGTTTGCTTAAAACCAAATAAATATCTCTCCACCTTTAAATGGTCTTAGCTTGTTACACATAAATGAAATATACTTTCATTTAGATATGGGTAACCGTACCTAAACGTGTATATTGAGTTGGATCAAGAATAATTAACCGAAGTTAACCGTATGAACACTTTTCTATTAACCTCATTCATCTAACACTTCTAGATCAAATAACAATCAAATGAATCTAATTGTGTTAATCATAGAGTTGTTCAATTGTGTATATTCTCATAGAAGTATACAAGACACAATTGAAACAAAATCGGATTTGTTTCAAGAGAATCAATTCATGAACATTTAGCCACGTTTTAAAAAGATTGCATTCTTTAATATATAAATGTATTTTTTCATGAGTATGAAATCATACTTAATCTATTTTATAACATAAACCAACTTAGCTTGCAAACGGGTACGCAAACTTAAGTTCCGGAAATTGGTCTCGTCTGACAGTTCGCAAACGGGTATGCATACTGTCGTACCGGACCGTAACTCGGGTGAAACCGTTTGCAAACGGGTATGCAAACTTGGTTCCCGGACTTTGACAGTAAAAACCGTTCGCATACTGGTATGCATACTTAGTTCCCGGACCTGAATCACACTACAACAGTTTGCATACTGGTATGCATACTGTGCTATATCCAGACAATGGTTAATTGTTCTAAACTCCCATTTCAATCATTGAAACATCCTAAGAAGACAAACTATTAGCTTATAAGTAATTTCCAAGTGATTGAATGGTCAATATGAAACATTCCGAGTCTACGTCAAATGACTGTCTCACACAAATCATGTAAGATGTTTCAAGGCAATTTTCACATGATCGTCTTTTGACTCATTGTTTAGTTTCCAACAAATAAATCCTTTCCAACTAAACTCGTCAAGAATAATGATGAACATAGTTAAAGCAAAAACCTTTACAACAGATATCTCGAGAAAGATATAAGCGAGATAAACTCAGCTCGAAATAACAAATGTGTATAATGTAAAGTCTATATAGCTATACGGCTTAGTCTAATAGGATACAAAATAGAATAGACTTCTGAGTGATAGATAAGTTTTAGTCTCCACATACCTTTTGTTGATGAAGTTCCTCCAAGCTCTCCTCAATAGATCTTTGTCCTCAATCGATGAACATCGTAAAGTCTAAAGCTCAACTACACATTTTATCCTAATCTGAGACATAGCTATAAGTAGACTAGAAATCATGACTTATAGTTTTGATCACCTAAACTTGACAAACAAGCTTGAGATAGAAACGCTTGCGAGTTCGACCGAGCGGTGATCTAACAATTAGGGACGTATGTTTGGCATGCACAGTTAAATATACATGAAACCAGCTTATTATTTTGACATAAGTTTGGATAACAAGTGAAAAAGCGGGGGTCTAACAACAACACCCAATATTTCGTTTAGCAATCTGTATGGACTAACTCCAATATACTTTGCTAGAGAATCAACTAGACAGCCAGACTCAATCTAGATTAAAGTATATCAAGGAGTTAATATCTCTCTCTTGATTTGATTTGAGCTAATAACAACCAGCGAGTCTTTAATCAAATACAAGGAATAACTTGGATGGTACCAAAGACCAATATCCAAGGATCAATCTATTATAATTGATGATCAGCGACGCACAACCTGTATTATTTCAATTATAAAGATAAACAATATAATGCGGAAATAGAAATAACACAGACACCATACATTTTGTTAACGAGGAAACCACAAATGCAGAAAAAGCCCAGAACCTAGTCCAGATTGAACACACACTTTATTAAGTCTCTACAGACACTAGCCTACTCCAATCTAACTTCGGACTGGAATGTAATTGAACCCCAATCAGTATCCCACTGATCCAAGGTACAGTTGTACTGCCTACGCCTATGATCCCAACAGGATATTGCGCACTTGATTCCCTTAGATGATATCACCCACAACCAAGAGTTGCTACGACCCAAAGTCGAAGACTTGATAATAAACAAATCTGTCTCACACAGACAAGTCTATCAAAGGATCAATCTGTCTCCCACAGATAAACCCTAAAAATTTTTGTTCCGTATTTTGATAATAATCAAGGTGAACAGGAACCAATTGATAATCCAGTCTTATATTCCCGAAGAAAAAGCCTAGAGTTATGGAACATTGTGTACAAAAAAAAACTTAACAAAGAATTTTTGACCGTATGGAACACTGTATTTATAAGGTGTTCCAAGAAACCCTAGGAACTATGATGTTCGTGTGGGTCCGGTATGTGTACTTGGTCAATCACACATGTGAGGCCCGGGGAAAGGAGAAGCTCAATTATGCACATAGAATTGCCGAGAGACAAACACTCGGAGAAGAGATGAAGGAACACGAGGACAAGAGAATAATTATTTCATTTTAAAAAAAAAACTTAACAAAGAACTTAATACAATCCTGACAACTTTCCTCAAGATGAGCATCTTGAGAACAAAGAGCATCCATCTTTTACATAAAAGAGGGATGTAGCTTTAAGCAGTCATGGTGTATTAAGATGAGCATCTTGCTCATCAATATTCACTTCTTCTCTTCCTTTATCAAGGGTATTTAGAGAGATATTACTCGTCATAGTTGAAGAAGTTTTATCAAGAAAAGGGTTAGGAGTACCTGAGTCAACTGTTTTTCATGTTTTCTTGATGACCCGTTTGAGTCTGTTTACACTGATTTTTAGATCTGAGACTCGATTGTTGATATGTAAGAAGTCTGGAGCGGAAGTCTTGGATTTGAAGCTTTCTTCAGGGAGAGATGAGGAACTCAACTTTTCTTTCTTTCTCCTATGCGTTTTTCTCTTTGCAGGGTCAGTCACCCTTTCGCCACTCTTCCTTCTTCCATTGTAGGCATTTTTTGTTTTGAACACACGATTAAGAATTGAATTATCACAGTACATTCCTTGAGTGTTTAAAATGCCTTTCCCAACAATGTGTGAAACCGGTTTAATGACTTCTTTAGACATCCAAGTAAGAATGTCATGAAGCTTTTCATTTCTCAACCAATAACGACATCTTCGTGCAGAATGTCCTTTATTCCCGCAGTAATAGCAGTTAGAGGAATTATTTTTAACTGTTCTCTTGTGAGCATATTTAGAGGGAGAAGAAATCTTGCTTTTGGGACCATTGCAAGCTGCCAAAGGTTTTTCACTTGGAGAATTATCACTAGCTTTAACAAAGTTGATCTTACTAGTTTTTGGAGCGTATATTCCTTTATATCCCAGACCACGTGTATCACGGTATTTTTTACATGCTCCAAGCATAGAAGATAATTTTGTAGAGCTAGAATTGAATCTAATCAGACTCTCTTCCAGTGATTTTACTTTATTAAGAGTAGTTGCAAGCTCAGTCTCCAGGGATTTTTCTTTGGCGAGAAGACTGCGCTCTTTGTCGCTAAAACGTTTTTGTTGAGAGTCATATCTTGCTTCGGTTTATGCAAGTCTTTCCTTCAAAACGAAGAGATTTCGAAAAATATTATAACATTCAGATTTTTTTGTGCGTACATCTTCTTCACAATCTTTAACGATAGATTGTAAGAGTTTATATCCACCATCATATCCTTTAAAGAGTTTTCTCAACTTTCTGTTTTCTTGAAAAAGAGGACCCATGTATTTACTCAAGCAAGTTGTTGACTTTTTTTCTTTCAAGGAACGATCAAACAGCTTGATATATTGTGAGACTTCCTCATCAATACTTTGTCCTTCTTCTGAATCACTATCATCTGAAAGATCATCCAACTGTTCCTCAAGAGATTTTTTCCAGTCGAAAGCAGATTCAGTCAATGGACAAGTTTTTGTTTTTCTCAGAAGCTTCAACCCTTTGAGAATCACGTGAGTGCCTCTGAACTGGTGTTGGGTTATCAGAGATGTACTTATCATTCATAGATTCAGATCGCTACAAACACAGACTTGTAAGGTCTTAAACGTGTTTGCCTGCTATGATACCAATTGAAAAAGTGGGGGTCTAACAACACCACCCAATATTTCGCTTAGCAATCTGTATGGATTAAATCCAATATACTTTGCTAGAGAATCAACTAGACAGTCAGACTCAATCTAGATTAAAGTATATCAAGGAATTAATATCTCTCTCTTGATTTGATTTACTCGAGCTAATAACAATCATCGAGTCTTTAATAAAATATAAGGAATAACTTGGATGGTACCAAAGACCAATATCCAAGGATCAATCAATGAAAATCAACAACCAAAGGTTGGATATTCTAATTGATGATCTACAACGCAAAACCTGTATTATTTCAATTATAAAGATAAACAATATAATGCGGAAATAAAAATAACACAGACACCAGAAATTTTGTTAACGAGGAAACCACAAATGCAGAAAAACCCCGGGACTTAGTCCAGATTGAACACACACTGTATTAAGCCGCTACAGACACTAACCTACTCCAAGCTAACTTCGGACTGGAATGTAGTTGATCCCCAATCAGTCTCCCACTGATCCAATGTACAGTTGTATTCCCTACGCCTCTGATCCCAGCAGGATACTGCGCACTTGATTTCCTTAGCTGATCTCACCCAAAACCAAGAGTTGCTACGACCCAAAGTCGAAGACTTGATAATAAACAAATCTGTCTCACACAGACAAGTCTATCAAAGGATCAATCTGTCTCCCACAGATAAACCCTAAAAGGTTTTGTTCCGTCTTTTGATAATAATCAAGGTGAACATGAACCAATTGATAATCCGGTCTTATATTCCCGAAGAAAAGCCTAGAGTTATCAACCACCTCACAACAATCTTAATCGTATGGTAGCGAAACAAGATGTTGCGGAATCACAAACAATGAGATGAAGATGTTTGTGATTACTTTTTATATCTTTCCTATCAGAGATATCAATCTCAAGCCAATCAATCTGATTGTACTCGTAGGATAGAAGATGCAAGATCAGATCACACAACTACGATAAAAGTAATATCGGTCTGGCTTCACAATCCCAATGAAGTCTTTAAGTCGTTAACCTGGTTTTAGAAGAAGAAAACCAAAGGTTAAAGGAGAACCGACTCTAGCACGCAAACTAGTATCCAACGTAAGGTGTGGGTATTAGTTTTGCACAATGCTAGAGTTCCCCTTATATAGATTTTCAAATCAGGGTTTGCAATTAAGTTACCTTGGTAACAAAGCAATCAATATCCACCGTTATATGAAAACCTGATTTAGATTCAAGCTAATATTTCTCAACCGTTAGATCGAAAACTTAGCTTGTTACACTTGACAATGCACGCTTCTAGGTTTGTTAACCGTACCCAAACATATGCACTTATTGGTTCAACAATAGTTAACCAAATGGTTAGCCATATGAGCATTCCATATCAACCACGTTCTTCTTCACCATTACTAGTTCAAATGATTTCAAATGATTTAGTTAGAGAGTTGTTCAATTGCAAGGAAATCTCATGTACTACATAAGACACAATTGAACCAAAAATGATTTGATTCACTTGAATTGGTTGATGAACTTTTATAGCCATGGTTTGCAAACTGCATTCCTTAGTATTTTTAAGTTTAAGTTCAGAAATCATCTTCAGATATATAACCTTCTCAAGTTCGCAGACTAGGTTCGCGGACTTAAGTTACCGGGCAGAGTTTACAAACTCCAGCAGGAATTCTCGGGTATGAGAACTTCGCCGGTTCGCGGATTGAGTTCGCGGACTTAGTTTCACGCAAGTAGTTTGTCAACTCTAGCAGAAATTCTCGGGTTTGAGAACTTCGGCAGTTCGCGGACTGAGTTCCCGGACTTGGCTCATGCCATTCTTCCGGTTCTCTTGCTCAACAAAGTTCGCAAACTTTGGTTCAAGGAATAAGACTTATACATAAATGTGTTTCCACAACAATTCTTATGTCCACCATTGGTTATGTAATCTAAACTCTCATTTCAATTATTGAGACATTCTTAGAGGACGTTACCATTTCTCGTGAAAGCAATTTTCAAGATGATTGAAACATATCATGACTTTCGTCATATGGTAAAGATAAACTTGGTTAAAGCGAAAAGCTTACCAACTCATATTTCGAGATATAGATAGGCGAGGTATACTCGGCTCAAAATACCAAATGTGTATAATCAAAATCTACATATATATAGCATACGACTTCTTGTCTAAAAGAGTAGGAGATAGAGTAGATAAACTTTTGAGTGATAGATAAGATCAAGTCTTCACATACCTTTTTGTCGAGAAGTTCCACCGGTTCCTTGAGTAGTTCTTCCACTTGTATGATGAATCGCCATGAAGTCCTTGAGCTCAACTACACTTTCTATCCTAGTCCGAGACTTAGATATAATAGACTAGAAATCAAGACTTATAGTTTTGATCACTAACATTGACAAACATTCTTGCGAGTTCGACCAAGCAATGCTCTAACAACAAGAATGTATGCATTTATCATCATCTCATCACCATCAACATCCCCACCACGATCACCACGAGCACGGCCACGAACATATCCTCCTCGTTTAGCATATTGTTTTTCTCCGGTATTATCACCGTCATGGTGCTTGTTTGAACCCGAACACTCTTTTTCGCTTTGATTATCCTCCTTGACCACGTCTTCATTCCCCCCCCCCCCCCCCCAAAAAAAAAAAAAAAAGATACACCAACATTTTCACATTCCAGAATGTTCAATCTTTCAATATTTCTTTCATTCTCCTCAACTTTTTCTCTTTTGATATACATTGATCTTAAAACCGATTTGTCTTTTATGTTTTCATTTCAAACAAAAAATATTAGACAAATATTGTCAAAACCATTGACATGATAAGGGATTAGCAATACATACCAGAATATCGAGAGTTTTATCTCGGTCCTTGATGAAGGGACTCTCGTCTCTACGTATTGCATGTGTATGTGAAATATTAAGGTACCAAGGCATGTAATCGGGAAATGCCTTGTCATATGTTTATGGATCGATAGCCATCCACAACATTGGTTTATACTGTCTGTCTTCCCAATATGCAGATTGCTGGTAAAGGTTTGTGAACAACCTTAAGATCGTTATCAAGAGACTTAAATTGTCTCTCATTCAATTTAAACTTGGAGTTGATGAATCTTGGTATTTTTTGCACACCACCATATTATCTCGCTACTCTTGTCGGTTTGTACATTATACATATCCTTTGGGATGAAAAAGAGGTCCAAAATAATATTTTTCCTCACACCCAACCATCTTTTTTCAGCAAATGCTTCCTTGTAAAGATGGAAGACAACATCTTTCGTCTAGTTTTCCAATTTGCGTCTAAACCCTAGAAATTCCTCATCTTGTCTCTTCGTATTACCGGTGAATAAGTACTGGTCTCCATAACGCTCTTCACATGGGCCCTTTTAACAAACTCAGGGAAGTGCAAGTATATCCACACCTGCAGAAGATCCATATTCCTTGTGATTTGGTTTCTGTTATCCCTATTACACTTTCTCAACTTGTTCAACAAGTATGCAAGGCACCCAGATCCCTAAGATTAGTTGCAAAACTTTTTATTAGCTCCAGTAGATGTATATAGTTAGCATTCACACGGGAACCAAAAACGCTGAGGAAGATAACATCTTCCAAGATATAAAGGGTATATGTTTTGGATGTAGCATCAATACGATGCTCTGTCAACTCTCCATTTTTATGAAGCTCCTATTTTCCCGAGAATGTTCTCTCAAACTCGCGAGATGGAAGATTCTCTACTTCAATTTACCTACTAGCATCTCCGACTTAGTCTTGTCATCATCCCAACTGAAAATCCTCTTAGTCAAATCGTAAATCTTCGTCCATTCAAGCTCATTCACGTAGTTGGGCCCCCTCACGGCTTCACTTTATACTCTTAAACCATTAATCAACTGTACATCTAAAAACGCATGGTATACCAAATACACCAAATCTTTTCCTTCGGAAACCTGTATAGACAAAACTTAATACAATAGAAAATAGATCAACTGAATGATCCTTGACAATATGTATATAGAGTTCATATCTCAACCTCTACTCAATCAGTATGCGTATATACACAGGGTTCGCAAACCTGATTGTTAAGCAGAGTGCTTGGACGATCCCAAAAATTAATATCCAAGATCAATCTAGTAGTATCCAAATGATCCAATTAAAGTTCCGTCAAGTGATCAAACTTGTTGTCTATCTTTCAAGATACGAATTCTACGAGAAATAAGTCTCGTAATCGATTAAAATTAAGCGGACGTATCTACTTAGGTTGAATATTTACAAACATGTGTAAACCCAATTATAAAGATAAACAATATAATGCCGAAAAGGAAAAATACAAGACGACATAAATTTTATTAACCAGGAAACCGTAATAGCAGAAAAACCCCCGGACCTCGTATATGTTAGAGCATAGCTCGGTTGAACTCACCAAGCGTTGGTATGCCAAGTTTGGTTGTCATATTTTAGTACCAAAACTCATCTAGAGTTGCTTGATTAAAAACTAGAGTCAACTTTGTTTAGGTTAGACTAGATAGTATAGGAATGTTGAGACGTACAAGTGTTACTCCGAAGACCTGAAGAATGAGAAGAAGTAAGACTACAACGACGGCATCATCCTTCCACATGAGGTTAGTAATATTGACTTGAACTTTCTTCATTCGTAACGTATCTTTCAAGTAGTGCTATATTGAAAACATAACATGCAAATCTTGTATATAAATAATACTCTAGTAGATAGACATGATCATAATAGTATGGTCGTAGTATTAAGGAATTATATTACGAAGTATGACGCTTATCTTTTGAACTTCGTAGATATGACATCGACATAATCTTGTATATAGTTTTATGATTATGTGAATGGGTTAATGGTGAAGATTTTTTTCTAGGAAACAATGCTTTACATCTGTTTATAGGAAGTAAGTTCGTGAACTTGTTTCATGAATCGAAAGGGAAATCAATAGGTTTATTGGTCCGACTATTCATTGCATATTCTTTGGATGACCAATATGTGTGAGTTGGTTATCTTAACTCGGGTTATGTATCTTGGTAAAACCGTTCACAATACCTAGACGTATGATTTGGTATGACCGGTTCTGGTAATTGTTCTAAGCGATCCTAAGTAATCACCATGTGATGGTATGATCAATCCTTTGTAATTGGTGTGACCGATCGTAAGTGGTTGTGTAGCCGATCCTTGTAATTGGTATGAATGATCCTAGTGACTGGTATGACCGATCACAAGTAGGTACTATGTTTAGGTAGAACCGATCCTAGTGATTGGTATAACCGATCCGAACCCATGTATATGACTTGGTATGACCAATCACATAGTAGTCTTAAAATTCTGGTAGAACCAATTCTAAACTTGTTTGGAATTGTGGTAGAACCAATTCCAAGATGCAAATCCGTTTGTATTCGGAATAAGGGTTTGTAGTGTAAAGATGTCAACATACTTTGAACATGAGCAGTAACTCTTATCATTTATTGCTCAAAGATATTCCTTGGTATTCAAGTCGATACTGTACCGAAATAAATTAAAAATATTTTAATTTAGGTTTTTGGTTTTATATGCTTTAATTACTAGAAATTAATGCATAATTCTAGAGAATAAAAATTAGTAATGTGCATTTACTAATTGGAGATTTTCTATGAGAGATTCCAGAAATATTGGACCAACAATTATTGGAATTAGGAAAACTGAATTTGGGAATTCATTGCATATCTTGAGAATATTTTCAGTTTTGGAAATTCATTGGTGTCCAAACATCCTTGGTCTATAAATACCTAAGGTTTCATTTCTAGCAAACCATCATAAGAGCAAGGCAAACTTCCTTGCTTGTTGTTTCTGGTGAAGCCGTCTATTCGGAGAGGAAAGTATCCTATTTAGGTGAAATCTCTTACGACCGCTCGTTTAAATACTTTTGTGGGATCACGAATCTCTACGAGTACCGTTGGTGGGAAACTAGATAATTGCAGTGTTATTAGTTTTCGATTTGATTTGATTGACCAACAGTAGTTGAAACTTTGATTGCACCTAGTTTGTTTATTCTTGAGAATCTTCTCTTCTAATATAAAATTCACTAAAACTGGATCAAAGTATCGACGGGACCTTAGAACTGTTATTAGATCTAAAGACATCTTGTGATAATCCATTGTTAACAGACTCTGTTTTGTGTGTGATTGATCATAAGAAGATTCAAGTGTTGTTGTGCAGGTATATGAAGGCAATAAAAGATTTGAATACGAAGAAGAATTCTTATTAGTTTTTGTATCTTGTGGATTTAGTGCACAAACTTTGATCGGCTGGGATCCAACCATATCAGCTTATCTTTGATAGATATGATTGATTAGTTGTGTGAGATCAACATTCTCTATATTTCTCTTTGAGATCTATATCGATAGAGTGTGAACCTAAACTTGACTATTTCGGTAGCTATTGGATAGATTGATCCAACCAGATAAATGAGTTTATTAGATTAAACATAAGAACCTTCGTCAACGACTCAGATATCTTCTAGTAAGATTGATTAGAGTGGTTACCAAACAAATTCTTCCTGTGTTGTTTGGAATACGATCCAAAGGACTTGATATTCACGTGCGTGACTCTAGTAGTCGAAGGCGCATGAATATTGAGGGAACTAAGTATCTAGGGGTAGTCTGCTTGGTCTCAACTATACGAAATTGGTATTTGATTTTGTAAAGTGGCTTAATTCTGAGAGTATTCAAAACTGGACAAGGTCCCAGGATTTTTCTGCATTTGCGGTTTCCTCGTTAACAAAATTTTGTTGTGCCATTTACTTGATTTACGTACAACCTATGATATTTATAAAGATAAACAACATAATGTGGAAAAATAAATAACACAGAGGAAACCTCAAATGCATAAAAACCCCGAGACCTAGTACAGATTGAACATCAAACTGTATTAAGCCGCTACAGACACTAGCATACTACCAATTAACTTCGGAATGGAATGTAGTTGAGACCGAATTAAAACCTCACAAAAATTCAATTACAATCGCATTCCTTATGACTCTTGAATCCCAGCAGGACTCCGCGCAATTGATTCTCTTATATGACGTCCTTTACAGCCTAAGAGTTGCTTTAACTCAATTGAAGACTTAAAACCAATCTGCCTCTCAAAGATAAGACTATATGGTGATTTACTTTTTGATCATAGATCAAGGTGAGACTGGAAATTGATAGAAATAGACAAAGTCTATCTAACCTTAAAATCCGGACTTATGCTTTCCGAAGAACAACCTAAATTATTATTCACCTCACAAGTATTAAACTTGTGGAATCACAAAGTCTGAGACGAAGAGAAATTTGTGATTTCGATCTATCTTGTTTGAGTGAGTAGCTCAACAATCAAACAAGATCAGGATATACGAACTATCAAGATAAATATAGTTAGACCAGGCTTCACGAATCCTTATGAAGTCTTTTTAGTCTCTAAACCCTAAAAGGGTTTTAGAAAGAGGACGAATCTAGTTTACAACTATGACACACAAAGATAGTGTCGGGATTCAAAGATCCCAGTTGCTTGAGGTTCCCCTTATATACAATTTCAAATTATAGGTTGCTTTAGGTTTAAGCTAAGATAACTTTGGAACCAAAAAATATCTACCGTTAGATGAATCTTTGAAATATGATTGACATATCAAGATATACACGCTGGTTAGGATGAACCATAACTAAACCGTGTATAAAGACATTGTTGATAAATGGTTAGCTGAAACTAGCCAATTGAACTATAAGCTTAATCATTTTCATAAACACTTAAGACTTTAAGTTTGAGTCACAACCATAGGTTATAACGTGATCAATCATGTCTATATAGTGTTCTTAGAGATTTATTCAAATGATAATTATCTCACAGAAATAATTTTTGTGCATCTGAAAATATTCGATAGGGTAAGCACGTGTACCAGGTACGTGTACTCAACCTTGTTCGTGACTATATTTGTCATGGTACATGTACCGGGTATGTGTACTGTTAAGACAAGTATAAGTTCTGGAACACACAAACCTTTTCCGGTTTGCGTACGGGGTATGAATACCACACCGGTTTCAAAACCAATGGTTCTTTTTCGGTATGCGTAGCATCCCAGGTTCACGAGCTCACATACTTTGTTGGTATGGATACCGGGTATGCGTACCACTAAGTCACTGTCGACATATAGCTACTATGGTACGTGTACTGGGTACATGTACTACCGCTTCAGACCTATAGCAGTTTTCCCAGTTTGTGAAACTGGTATGCATATTTTCTTGTATCCACATTTTCAGTAGTTCTATATTTCTCTCTAAATCAATTCTAAAAATTTCCAAATAGCATCGATGACACATATCATTGTTCCAGGAAATTTTCGAATAATAATATTGAATCACAATATAGATTACGAACAATAAATTATTCTTAACTAAAATTCGTCAAGTATGAACAAATGTTCATTAAGCTTAGTCATATATTTCGAGAACTAATTGCCAAGATAAACTTGACTCGAAATTCTTGATATGCTTACGATAGTGTAATTATTTATGCGACAACGTCTCATAGATAGAAGGATGAATATAACTTGAGAAATAGGTGGTTCAGTCTTTATTTACCTTTTCTTGAAGAGGTTCTCCAAAAGCTTAAGTTGATCTTCGACTTCAAACGGTAGAACGCAGTGATGTCCGATTCTCAACTACATACTTTTATCCTAATCCGAGACTTAACTAATTGTAGACTAGAAATCAAGATATAGTTTTGAAAACTAAACTTGACAACAAGCTTGAGATAGAAACACTTGTAAGTTCACCTGACTCATCTGGATCTGACTCACTAAGGTCTGAATCAGGAAATATGTTTGTTTTGTGAGTCAGATCTGACTCAGCTGACTGATAATATTTGGACGGAAAACACCCTCAGATAGAATGAGTTAATTTTTTATTGCACACTTCAATAATAAGATTGAACTAAAAAACAAGTTGTGGACATAAAAGATTTATATATACGTGAAAACAAAAAACAAAAAAAACTACCACATTAGACTACCTGAAGATTACAACTTGGAATATTACAGCATACATATTTGCAATTCATAGTTAACATGGATATAAACTCGCTTGCAACAATGTTATTTGACTGAGCTGAAAAAACAAAATGGTGTTTGATCATAAATCCCAAACGACAAACATGTAGTCAACAGACTGAGCACTGCCTTGGATTGCAAAAGTTACCAGCAACCAAAGATCCTGCAATATACCTTTCTACTATAGAAGCAAGGAATGCTTTAAAGATGCAGTTCTATACACTGTCTATATATCAACGTCCTTGTCTCTCTTTTATCTGCCAAACTAGCTTCGCATGAGTCATAAGCCTCAAACACCATTTGATCATTTCCAAATACTAACACATAATAGTTATGGTATACAGTAAATAGGCTTAATTTCCCGCCACTCATGACAACTCATATAAATCAACACTGTCTACTCAGGCATTTCTTTAAATATTCATTCTATCATGCATGGATTGGAATCCACCCTCCAAATAAGTCACAACAAATGCAAAGGTTTTCTATAGATGTTAGCTATGGCCAACAAATAAAACATACATGGAACCTGTACCTCAATGCTATGAATTAACTACTACATTTACCTTCAAGATATAAGTTGATACTTTTCTAACCATTTTAAGCGAACATTAGGTTCAAATCAAATACTGCTTACACTTGAGATAATTATACACCAATATCGAATCAGAACTCAAAGAAAAGGAACCCATTTTTCTAAAATAAAGAATACATCTTATGGATGAATTAATAACTATCAACTTAACAAATTAATTAATGCTCCTCCAATCATTAACTACACAAATAAATCATCCATTATTTACATAAGGAAACTAGGGTCTAAATGACATTACCTCAAGTGATCAGATAAAATCGCTTAATCCATCCATTTTCCATTCTTTGTGGCCTTATATCAAACAACTCATGTGCAGTACTGTTGCGTTTTCCCTTGTTGTTTTCATCTCCTTTCTTAACCCCTTAACTTCCAAATTTAAGTTTTAAACAAAACCCATGTTTTATAATCATATCGAAACTCTAAAACATTCAGTATCCAAGTCATTAATTACTTGAAACCAACAACACTTTTCATTGGCAATATCTGACAATTAAGCAGCCAAAAGAAAAGCGAAAATGATTAACCATGTGACGCTAGAAGGTCGAGATTAAGGAGAAGTACAGGTGAGTTAGGAGATTAACGAGATCAGCTGAGAGATTAAGGAGATCAAGGGTTTTCTCCCATTTTTGCTTCTGCTCTCGACTGAAGAAATGAAGAAAAAGAGATGAAATGATATAAAAGGTCGAGTCCAGATTCGTCAATTCCAGCGACTCAGAGGTTTGAACCATCGACTCAGGGGCATTTTTACGCCTGAATCCATAGGGCCCGAGTCAGGGGTTAAATCTGACTCAGACACCAACTCAGGGGTTACCAAAATTACAAATCAAACAATCTGACTGCTGACTCGGCGCGAGTCAGGGGTTGACTCAGACCCAGACGCCGAGTCAGCTGCAAACAAACAAGTTGTAAAAAACACAAAACATTATTTGCAAGAGTTTTTTTTTTTTCGGTTTTTTTTTTAAATGAATAAATCAACTTGAAATACCGTTCACCAAATATAAGGTTCAAATTAAGGAGTTGGTGACTGCTAAATGCCTAAATACCATTCATCAAATAGTCCTTAAACCGAAAGAGAGCAATAAAAAAAAGTGCAATACTTAAGTATTCTAAAATTTAAGACTTCCTTTTTAACGGTTGCAAAGTGTAAATAGAAAAATTAAGTTGATTACAATCATAAAAGGGAAATTCAAGCTTAGTATATGCCACTGGCAATTTTCCCAAGTCTTGGAAGTAGTCCTCCTTACCTCCGGTAATCACTGTTTCTTATTTCCTTGGACTACAATGTTCGAAGATCAATCCAACCAACTTTCTGGTTAACCACGAACAACCGATGACCCCAGGGATGTATTTCATAAGTAGGAAGTAAACCTGAGAACGAAACCGAGAAGGCCGACCCTAATCTTCAAACACGTTAGGGACAAAAAAACTTGCATCGGCAAAAGCTATTCCAATATGATCATCCAAAAGTTCTTCAATCCCGTTATCGTCAAGTGGAGACACATTATGCCTTCCATATTTTCCAATATCATCTCGACTGGCAAAGTCTATCCTTTTATCAGCAAGAGCAGCTCGACTTGCAATAGCTATCCTTTTATCAACAAGAAGTTGTGTTTCCTGAATTCTTTTTTGAGATGCCTGGATATCTTTTGAAATTTTAGCAAGTCGTGCTTTTGTAGTTTTTTTCTAGGTACTATATATCTTTAGTTGTGTCAGTGGATTGTTGGAGTTTATCTGTAGTATCACTCATCAAGTATAAAATCAGACCTCTCGTCTCGTCCAATTTTCGATGTAGTACCGGTGTATCTTTAGGACCACAAATTACTCAAATATTGAAGAGTAAGAATTAATTCTGCAAACACCTTTCTCTAGTTCTTTAAAGCTCATGTTTGCTAGAATTATTATGCCTATAATTTCATCTGAAGATTGTATGAATTTGGAGAAACCTTTTACTCATGAGGAGGTCCAATCAGTTAATAACCATTTTGGCACTAATAAAAGTCAGGCCCGGATGGTTTTACTATGGAATTTTATAAATGTGCATGGAATGTTATCAAAAAGGATTTAATGTTGGTGGCAAAGGAGATTGAGGATACTTATATGCTTGACTGGAGACTAAACTGCACCAATTTGGGGCGCACACATAGTCTTCTTTTTTCTCTCAAATAAAAAACTCATTGGCGCCAAGCGTGAGGGAATGCTAGACGTTTGGTAATTTCTCCTCCGACCAGGATGAAAGATCCATTGAAGCGGCTAACCTGATTCCTAAATGTAATAGAGCAATTTCTCTTCATAATTTCAGACCTATCTGTCTAATTGGTAGTGTCTACAAAATCATTTCAAAAGTGACGCCAAAGAGGATGAAAATGGTGCTTCCTTCTATTATTTCAGATTATCAAGGAAGTTTTATTCATGGTAGGCAGATTCATGATGGAATCCTAAATGCTTCATAACTTATTGACTCAACGATTAGACAATAAGACACTGGCATTATCTGTAAGGTACATTTTGAGAAGGCATTTGTGATAACATAAATTAGAACTTTGTGGATATCACTCTAGATAGGTTTAGTTTTAGTGTGAAATAGAGATCCTAGATTAAGTGGTGTATTACAACTCCAAGATTTGCAGTCTTATTGAAAGAGGGAGCATCAGAGATGTTCAAAAGTCAGAAAGGAATTAGGAAAGGTGACCCAATTTTTCTGTTCATTTTGGAAGCAGAAGTTATCTCTTTAATGATTAAAATTGCGGCAGATGATGGTGAGGAAACTCAAATTCAGAATCTTAGAAATATTTTGATCGGTTTTGAGATTGTTTCTGGTCTTAAAGTAAACTATAAAAAAAGTACTGTAGTGGGTTTAGGAGAACTACACAATGCTGAATTTTGTGCAGATATCTTTGGTTGTCCTGTTTCTCAACTGCCAATGAACTATTTTGGCATTCCTCTTGGAAGTAAGTCCAAATGCAGGTTGATATAGAATGACACAATTCAAAGGCTACATCAAAAATTGGCAAGTTGGAAAAAAATCTATTTATCTAAAGGTCACATGCTTATTATGATTCAAAGTGTTTTGTCAAGTTTACCAATTTATTATTTATCCATGTTTCAAATGCCAGTGGTAGTATCTAAAGAACTTGAGAAGATCATTCGAAATTTTCTTTGGGGCTCAAGTAACTCCATTAAGAAGAAAAGTTGGTTGTCTTGGTCAAGAGTGACTTTGCCTAAATGTAGAGTGGGTATTGGCATCAAGAAGTTACGGCTGGCGAATAAAGCGCTTCATGTAAAATGGATTCAGAGATACGCTTATGAGAAGTATGACCTATGGAGAAGGATCATCAACCAAAAATTTGCTGTTACATTGGAAGCTTTTATTCTTTCTTTGACAAGGAGATCAATTCGTCATAATTTGTGGTATCGTATACTGAATTCAAGAGAATTTGTTAAGTCTGGTACGATCTCGAACCTTGGATCTGGTTTATGCATTCATTTTTGGGACGATGTATAGATCGGTGAATACCCTCTCAAGCAACTGTTTCCTGCTATTTATCATCTCTCTAAACAAAAAAATGCCATGGTGAGTGATTTGATTTCTCATGAAGGTGCTTGGAATTTTAATTTTACTAGACATTTGAATGAACATAAGATGTTGGAGGTAGCAAATACGTTACAAATCATTGGGGACTCTGCTGTGTTAGATGTTGAGGACATTAGAAAGTGGAGATATGGGGAAGATTTCTCTGTGGCTAATGCTTATGCGGCTCTGGGAACTGGTGTTTGTTAGCTTTCCCTGATAAACAACTGTGTAATTCAATAGTGCTACTGAAGGTTTCGTTTCATGTTTGGGATTTGTGTTTCAGTGGCGCCCCTGATTTTGATTGCTTATATAATGCAGGCCTTGTTCAAGATCCTAATTGTGTCTTATGTGGTAATCATGTGGAGACGAATGAACATCTTTTTCTTCATTGGAAAGTTGTTTTTGATATCTGGAACTATATCCTTGACAGTTTTGGAATTAAGTGGGTTTTAGCTAAGAATGTTAGAATTAATTTATGGGAATGGGATGGTAAAAGCAGTAAAAAATCTAAGAATAAACAAAAGAAAATATGGAGTATTCTTCCTTTCGCTATCTGGTGGTGTATCCGGAATGAAAGAAATGCAATAATCCGTAACAAAGGAAACAAAGATTTGAATCAGCAAATCTACGATGTTAAGTGTTTTATGTTTAATTGATATTTGAAATCTGGTTTGTTCTCTAAATTTTTTTTGTCTAAAACTCGACTTTTTATGTAATTGGAATGCAGTAATGCATATCTTCATATAAGTTTTTGTTTGCTCTTACGTCACTATTTTAGTAAAATAGTTACGTAACGAGTCCAATGTTAATAAAATCTGCCCTCTTCATTCAAGAAAAAAAAAAACAAACTAAAAGACTCAATAGCTAGTATTTAAGAAATAAAACGAAAGAAGAGCCCACTTGTCGAGGGTTCCAATTTAGCACGATTTATAAAGGAGACGGGCTGATACCATAGGACTAGCACGTGCTATATTTGACCGACTTGGTCGAACAATAATGACACGTGTACTTCTAAACAACGCCGCATACAGTCTGTGAATTTAATAATCAAAAAGAAGACTTGGGTAGTTGGAATTCCAAAGTGGAAAAATCAAAACTACTTCAACAGCTAGCCTAGCTCAGATCAACAAAATTATTCAAGTTTCATTTCTAGGGCATCATTATATTTTCCCTCTTTTTGAATCCAATCACCACAAAAACAAGAATCTATGGGTTGTGCAGCATCTCTTCCAGGTTCCTTCTGCTCTCAATATCATGTGTTATATTTCTTTTCTTTTTTTGCATTCCCCCCCTCCCCCCTCCCCCCCCCCCCCCCCCCCCCCCCCCCCCCCCCCCCCAATTTTTGGTATTTTTTTGGGGGTTTTTCTGAGATTTTAGTTAATCGAGAGATTGGTATTGATTTATTTGAGGTTTTGATGTTGTCTGCAACTGTAGATAGAAGTTCTAAAGCGTTGCCAGGGATTAATTCGGCGAACGATGGAACGGACTCGAAAAACCTAAAAGTGAAGGTATGCTCATCAAACTACTCTTTCATCATTTGCTTAATATTTTTAAAGATGTGATTGGGATTGGTTGAAAGAATTGGGAATTGCGGAAATAGTATTGAATTTTGATGAATTAGGATTGCACTTATGTAGTTTTGTTCTGCTAAAATGTCAGTTAGATCGCATGGATATGTTTCTGTAAACTTTGAGGGTTTTTTCGGTATATATGATGGATTTTTAAGACTTAGAAGTGATGACCTTTCGCTACTGAGAAAAGTGAATAGCTCAATCATATCTGTCACATAGGTTAAAAACAAACAATGGGAGGAATGGAAGGTGGTACTACTCTTGTTAGAAACAATTGGGGATATAGTTTTGGTTCCACATAATAGGACATGTTAAGTTCATAACCTTAACCTTCGAAAGCTCTGGAAGTCATGCTATATGGACTGCCACCATGTTCAGCTTACCACTCGTAGTTTTTGGTAGTTGGAAAAGGAATTGGCAATTTGTATATGAGATGAGTGCGGGATCGGCTACAAACGAAAGATGGGAGGAATGAAAGGTGATACTGCTCTTGTTAGAAAACACTGGTGATATAGTTTTGGTTCCACAATCCACATATCATAAGTTCATAACCTTAACCTTCCAAAGCTCTGGAAATCATGCTATATGGACTGTAACCATGTTTTACCTGAGAAAAAGGGTCAAGTTTCTTTAAGTAGAGGACTAGTTCATGATGGACCATTTTTACCGAACAAAAACAAGTTCGTCTTCTTTTATATATTGATATATTCCTGTTATTGAATGAATATTTATTTTCATGATTCTGACATATATCTTACAATTGCAGTTAGTGTTGTTAGGGGATTCAGGTGTCGGCAAAAGTTGTATCGTTCTTCGCTTCGTTCGTGGTCAGTTTGACCCCACATCGAAAGTAAGAACAGAGACGTATATGGAACATCCATTGAATTTCAATAGTTCAAACATGAATGACTGCCTGCTGTGTAAAGGCAGATACCATGGCGGTTATTTGATAACTAACAAATTTCAGGCTTTAAAATGTGTATCAGGTAACTGTCGGAGCTTCATTTCTTTCACAGACGATTGCCTTGCAAGATTCTACTACTGTCAAATTTGAAATATGGGATACTGCAGGCCAGGAGAGGTACTTCATTACTAGAAATTATCAGATAGCTAGTAGAAAATAGTTCACGCTTTAAGTTAGTTCTCTGCAGAAACTGAACATTTATTTCTGGCCTCTAAAAGTATATGAGTCATACAATGTAATCGAGTTGTGTTCTGCCTACTTATGAGTCCTATTCATTTTGACTCTCTTTGGAGGAATATGCAGAGGTCCGTGTACTTGAAAGACAACCGATGAAAGTATTTGTAGAGTTAGTTGCTTGAGATTGTGTTTTAAATCCTCTCAATGGCATTTGGATTTTTTTTTCAGTGTTTCACTCTAGATGGATAAGATTGTAAACCAGTACTTACATTTGTCATTTCATGTTTGCCATCACTTGTACAAGGTATGCTGCATTAGCTCCACTTTACTACCGCGGAGCAGCAGTTGCAGTTGTTGTGTATGACATAACAAGCCCAGAATCCTTCAACAAGGCGCAGTATTGGGTCAAGGTATTTTCTCTAAGAACTTCTGAATTTGGCACGATTTATTTGAGTATGTTAACAGTGAAAGTTATGGATTTACATGATAGATCTAATGGAACAATAATATAGCCATCCAGGGTACTTGAGCTAAATTTCACTTTTAACTCGAAGGAATTTATTCTCTAACAGGAGCTACAGAAACATGGTAGTCCCGACATTGTTATGGCCTTGGTAGGCAACAAAGCGGATCTTCTGGAGAAACGTCAAGTACCCATCCAAGTATGTCATGCTCCTCTTAGAAATGTCAATTGGTTTTCCTTACTTGCATCAAATGACTTATGGGTTTTTTAATAAAGTAATCCCCATGGTGTCTGTTAGGTATAATATCAAATTTGGCTGACATTTTTGTTTTGGATTGTTTAATCAAGAACGCCCTCGAGTATGCTGAGAAGAATGGAATGTTCTTCATTGAGACATCTGCCAAGACAGCTGATAACATCAATCAACTGTTTCAGGTATATTTCTAGCTGGATGCTGTATTATGATCCCTAGTGTGATTGCATGAGTACTAATAGAGTTATTTCAAAGATGGCTGATGTTATTTCTCTCTTTCCCTCTCTCTATTATTTCTGCAGGAAATTGCTAAAAGACTACCAAGGGAGCAGCCTGCCACTTAATGATTCCTCCAATGTAATGAATTGGTAAGAAGACAACCCATTATGCTGATCGTAATAAGAGTTTTCTTAGCTCTTATCTCATGCTTCTAATGTTGAGTATGTTTATAGTGTGATTTTATACCTGCAAGGCTGTAAGCATTTCTCAAATTCTATAGTGGATTCCTTCACGATTTGCTATTTGTATGAAATGAAACTCTCCAGTTGACATGTCAGTGTGATGTAATGCCTCTAGAAAATAGTTTGTTCATGATCCATGAGAAATATAGAGATAGAGAAAATTACAAGTAGCTTTCTGAATTTGATTTATTGTTAAATTTAGAATTCAATGAAGCTCCAGAATTGCTCGACCTAACCTGTAATTTAATTTAACGTAGCGGGGAAATCAAATCACTGTCTAGCAATTTAGATATTCGTGCTTCAAGGTTAACTTGGTTTTAGTATATTCTTTAATTGTGAACTGAGTTACCTAACGGCTTCTTCTTCAGTTCTTAATTGAGAGGAAAAGATTGAAGATTCAGCTTTCTTGTGCACAGTCCGGTTAACTTAGAATCTAATTCACTGAAAGCAATTGCTTGCTTCTCAATTGGTGAATTTGGACTGGAGTATTAATTCTCGCCACACCGCATATTCAACTGTAGAGTGTAACATGCTTCATTTTTTCTCTCCATCAAATCCAGAATCTATAGTATTATGGTCTCTTTGGTTACCCATACTTATGTAATGATCTCTTGAAAATGCTTGAACACTTGACAACTCAAATCAGTTTGAAACCAAATCAGTTATGTAATGATGTCTTGAAAATGTGTTGTGATCAGATAGTTTTGAAACCAAAAATGCTTGAACACTTGACAACTCAAATCAGTTTGACATAGTGAAAGCTTATAAGCACGTCTTATATCAAATATACACATTTCATTATCATGATTCATGAACTTTCTCGGTTATTGTTTTATGCCTTCTGAATAAACCATTCACTGAATTGCAGTATCGGCTCGCTACTGTTACCCACAATATTTTCTGTTGTCGCTAAATGCATATATCATTCAACAACTTATAGTTAACCAAATTGTTGACAAATTCTGCTGTTTTAGGATTAAGTTATTCCTTAATTTTGATGAGTCTAACCTAGTTTGTGCATTAAGAAATCATCCTGTGCACGGGATTGCTAAACTTTTTGGACTAACGAATAGATTATACAAATTTTGAAGCACACTCTTTTCCTTTCATTAGAAATCTAGTGTTGAAATTTTGAACCTCAATTAGACAAGATAGTGACAATCCAAACACTTCAAAGGATCATCTACCATGAAACCACTTATTTCTTTTATGATGCAACTTGATCAGCCAGACCATCTCAGTAATTAAGAGATAAATCACAACAAACAACATTATAACTTTATAAGGCGATAAATGCACTCCGCCCAAGGATATCAGTAGGTGATTTATTACTACATACAGCCACTGAGGGGAGGGCATACAGCCACTGAGGGGAGGGCATTTTGGTCCCCAAAAAGTCGAGTCTCATTCTGGAAAGGCCTCGATGATAGAAGGGAATGCGGGAATTCGAATTATGTTGTAACGAGTGAAACCTGCACTGTTGAATAACATGTTCCATTCGACTTCGGTTCTTTCTTTTCCACCCGAAGTATTTACCATCATCATTAGATCAAATAATAATCCCGCTTCATCAAGTAAGCAATTTCCGTCGGGTTGGAGTACACAGTCAACAATTATTATTTTCCCATTCTTTGTGATATTGCCTTGTACCAGTTTCTCAAGATCTTTACGCAGTCTTCGTCGCTCCAATCATGCATTATCCACTGTAACATACATGCATATACCATTCACATTTGTTGTTAATTAAATACAGAATGCTTTCTATATCATGTGAATCATATTTTGCAAATATCAGTTTTAATTGAAAGGTAAAGTGATTAGTTAAATTATTGTTTAGCTTAAAAATGTGTGATCTAACCTTCGTGATAATAGCATCACCTTCCGGAATATCAGCAAACATATCACCCCCAACATGGGTGATTCCTGGATGTTCGGGTGCCGTAGCCACTACATGAGGTAAATCGAAATTGATTCCTTTAATATGTGGATTTGCCTTCACGATGTCAGCAATCATCGACCCCGTCGCGCCGCCAACATCAACAATCAATCCTATACCATTAAATCCATCTTTGTAGTTAGCCAACATCTTGTTGACGACTATCTTAGCCGTGCATTCCATCCCATCATTGAAAAGCTGATTAAAGTGAGGATTAGCTAAACATCCATGAGCTTTCTCAAAAGGAAAACCACTTTCTTCAACACTTCTTCCCACATATTGCCATAGTTTTAAAAAGAGAGGATGAAGGTGAAGTAAAATCATTGGTGCTAGAGTACATTTTGAATCTCTTAATAACCATTTTGATGATGGAGTTACATCATATAAAATCTGATGGCTTTCTTGATGAAATTGAGAAGAAAAAACACGTTTATGAACCAACAATCTCGTTACACGAGTAAGATAATCGACATTGGGAGATGATGATGATGTGTTTTTTTTCAAACTGTTTATGATCTCGGACATTGTGACCGGTCGACCATGAGAGTTTATGATATCGGTCTATCGGGTATACTAAGTTCAACTGCACATTCCAATGCCATTGAATTTACAAACGCAAACATACTGTCCCATACCTCTGCCTGCCCTTTCGATTTTTCTTCTACGATATCCATCTCTCTCTTTGTTTGATTTGAAAATGTACAAAAGAAATTGTAGGAGTGAATAATCCACAGATCCAGGTGGAGTAGTCCTAGGTAGTAGGGCATCGACAACAAATGAAATATGAAGCACCAAATCATCTTACCCGGCCTTGGCGTGAGAAAAGAGACACCAAGGAAACCCGTGAAGACAATACGTGTAAAAGATCGGAAGTGATTGAAGGGATAGCCATCGAGTACAAGAGCAATAAATGCACTGACGAAGTAGTTGAGAAGATAAGGAGAACCTGGTCAAAGTAAGACTTGGCTAAGAACATCAAGAGCGACATCGTCTATACTTATCAAGTAATCCACATCGGATGGATGGACATCGAGAGAAGACGTCGCTAGGTTGGCCCTACATCTTGGATGAGGCATCACTAGCCGCCCGAGAAGGACATCAAGGAAGATATACCGCGACATGCATTGTAACTTGGGTGTATCATTATTTGTAGCTATAAATAGAGAGCTATGTAGAGATCTTGAGGGCAAGTAATCAGTGAGGGAAGAGAGAATACTCAGAGCTTGTAGTGAGAAAAGAGAGATTGCTAGTGATTCACATCCCTTGTAACCTTGAAATCGAGTAATAAGATCATTCTTTCACCCCCGTGGACGTAGGTAATCATACCGAACCACGTATATCTTGTGTTCTTGTGCATCTCTTGCTTGTTTACTTCACGGTGTGTGTTTATGTCTCTTGGATGTAGAAGTATGGTTTTTCCGCATCTACATTCTGGTCCCGACTAAGGGACCGTTCAATATCATTTGATACCTTGCACCAAAACCATTAAAGAGAGATTCAATAGCTCCTAAAAAATCTTCGGATATTAGTTGACGCTAAGTGAAAAACTCTTGTGGTTATGAGTTGATAATCGAGTCTTTTAAAACCCTTTTCTTCTTCAAGATCGGGTCTTCTACGTTTGTTCTTATCTAGTTTTTGTAAAACTTGCAGAATTTTCCTTTTGAGTCAAAAAATTATGTCAATGGCCTGAACTGTTTTGTTCCTGTTAAACAAAACTTTTGTCACCTGACGAACAAAAATTTTCTCATCTTACGATCTTGGGTCAAATAAACATGTGATTAGTTTCCCTTGGAAAATATTTTCTTCACATCAAACCTTTTGAAATAGTTAAGATCTTAGGTTTGAGTTATGGTCGACCGTGTTTTCTTCTATAACTGAGACGAGTTGTAAGAAAACTTCGAAGCTCCCAAAAGGATCATCTTTGATGCTTGGTAGAAGCTAGAACGAAAATTCATCCCACTGGTCATATCTTGTCGTGGGCTAATTAAACACAATACTAGCAGCGGCGAAATCAACTCACAATCATTGAGTCAGGGTTTTCCGAAGCTATGGCTAGAAAGGGTACGGTGAGCACTTAGATGACAGTCTCATCCTGATCCCATCACAAGAGCCATATAACGCCGTTGGAAAGCCAAAAGGTTGAGAAACCTTGTTTTAGCAACTTGTGTAGTTGAGACACCGGCAAAGCAATTGGAGGAAGTCATCATTACAAACCCTGGCCAAGAAAGAAATTTTCCGATCAACCGTACGTATGATTAATGATTTATGGAATAAAGAATGTTAGGACAAATAATGATTAATGCATAAGAAAAGTACCGAAAGCGACATAGCAAAATAACATTTCAAAAGGTCGTCTTATCAGTCAAAATCACTTGTTTTGCTGAGTTCAGCATGTTGAAGTAAAAAGGAATTGTACTTGTTTGAACTTTTTCCTCTTCTGAAATTCAGAACTATTGTACTTCTTCCTTAACCTTTTCGAAAACAGTCCAAAGTGAGGTGTTGTTTATTTTGCTGACGAAGGTAGGGGAGGGCGAGCTAAGAGTATCAATCACACCCGAGCCGATGACAAGTACTTCCGGGACGGGCATGATTCTGAGGAATTGAACGGTAGCAGGAACTAGCTCGCATGAAGGTGTAACAGGCTCTCGACAAAACAATCGACAACATCAGAAGGAAGAAGCCCAGATACCGGGTGGAGGCATGGCAACCGTCAACGAGGAGGTCGACCTAGGCCGAGACGATGATCCTTCCCCGAGAAGATTAAGGATCAACCCGAGCCAAATGAGACTAGAGGACATGAGCGACGGAATGACCGCATCGGACACGGTGGACGACGAGGAAGCGCAAATGATGCGAGATGACCATAGACGAGCAAGGCAATGCGCAGAATACCTATTTGCCTTGGAAAAAGAAGGAGAGAGGCTTAGAGGGGTGCACCTAGAGATGGGCGATCCTACCAGAGACATCCCACCAGTGGCAACTGCTCCCCTTGTAGTTCCTCCTATGGCACCACCAGTTCCATCACCCAACATGGTAGGGAACCATGTAAATGGACATTCCAGTCACGAGAGTACCAACCCGATATTGCTAGCAATCCTGGCCAACCAGAGAAGGAAGGAAGACATAATGAGGGAATTGCAGAGAAGGAATCTGGCACTAGAGCATGAAAACTATCATCTTCGAAACCAGAGGTCTGGATCACGAGGTTCCTCGAGTCAAAGGGCCTCCAGCAACCATACCCGATCAAGGCAAACCCGAACTCCATCCCTTGCCCGAGGGCGCATACCCGACCTTAATCGAACGAGAAGCGGATATGGTCCTCCCGAGAATTCTTCAACTGACGAGGAAGTGCAAAACGGGAGACCCGAGGCGGCGACTGAGGCCAAACTTAAACAGCTTGAGGAGATGGTCAAGAAATTGGCTGGAGGTGGCGAGGACGATAAGATGGCAGAAGTGATTAGCGAAGCGCAAAAAACTCCATTCACCAAGGAACTTGAGCGAGCTCCATTCCCCCTAAGTGTATACTCCCAACTTTTCCTTCTAGGTTCGATGGCACTAGCGACGCAGGGGAGCATATCAAGATGTATAGCATGTCCCTATTGCAATGGAATAACTTTGACATGGTTATGTGCAAGTTTTTTCCGGCAAGTCTGGAAGGCGAGGCAAAGAACTAGTTTTATACATTGCCCGATGAGTCCATTGGAAACTATGGCATCCTAGTGGAAACGTTTCTTGAAACATATGTGGATAACAGTATTGCTTTCCCAAGGGTAAATAAGTTGTTCACACTGGAACGAAGGTTCATGGAACCCTTAAGGTCTCTAACAGATAGATGAAGGAAGCTATGTACCGATATAGGAAAGGTCCCTGTCGATCAACAGATCTTCGGGTTTGAAAACTCATTAGAAAAATCCGACCCTATTTGGATAGCAATGTACACCGAGAAACCGCAAACATTAAGTGAGATGAGGAAGATGCAAGAGCATTACATCGCACTAGAAGAGATACAAGAGGGGGCACATGATATAGGAATACAAGAATCCAGTGCGGCGGTGGATCCTGTTCCTCAGGGAGATCCAAAACGATCAGATAAAAGGCCGATGGCACCACAGCAAGTCTCGAGCAAGAAGGAATGGGTCGAGAAGGGAAAGAAGCCTCGTCACGAACCAAGAACTTACACGCTTCTAAACGCATAATTGTAAGAAATATTCAAGAAAGTAGAAAAGAGAAGTGACATTAGATAACCCAAGACCAGGGACATCCAATTTGACGAGATAAGAAACCATCCCGAGTTCTGCCATTATCATCAGTACCGAGGCCACTCAACTAACAATTGTCGAGAGGTAAAAGATATCGTCCAACATCTGATCCGAGATGGGTACTTGAGATACTTTGTTAAGACAACGCCGACACTTACCCAACCCGACGTACCAGTGCACCAAGTGAGGATCGATCGCGGAACTCAGTTTATTTGCATACCATCTCTCACTCGGCAACTCAAGGGTTCGACCTAGGGACCAACATTACCTCTAGGATCCACAAGAGGGATCGAGTAGGAAAAGAGATCTTCGGTGTGGCAAAAACCTTACCTATGGAACCCTGGATGATGCAGCGGATCGCCTTCTCCGCAAAGGATGTTCCCTCGAATGGCCAAGCACATGGAGATCCCCTAGTGATCACCTTGATCATCGAGGAATGGGGAGTCAAAATAATATTGATGGACATTGGGAGCTCAGTTGAGGTCCTCTTTTATGACACGTTTAAAATAATGGAGCTGTCTAATGACATTTTAATCCCGTAAACTTCTCGAATTTACGGCTTCAACAAAACCGTGACTATACCAAAGGGAGAAGTCACTCTCAGAGTCTCAGATGGAGAGGGATCTTGGACACGCTTACCACCTTCTGTGTGGTAGATGTTATATCACCTTATGAGGCTATCCTCGACATATCTTGGATTGCAGGC
Organism: Papaver somniferum; assembly: GCF_003573695.1. Taxonomy (NCBI): domain Eukaryota; kingdom Viridiplantae; phylum Streptophyta; class Magnoliopsida; order Ranunculales; family Papaveraceae; genus Papaver; species Papaver somniferum. The sequence goes on from NW_020628818.1 coordinate 19,075,235, forward strand.
ATCAAGGGGTGGCATCGACATATAATCAAAGGTTAATATTCCCATCCTACCGAGGGGTGATGGAAATATTGGGCAACCCCCAAGCCGCGAGGCAGTGTATGCAGTTGGATATCCAGCAAAATGAAGAAAGACGATCAAGACAACATCGAGAAAAGAACAAAGCCAAGGAGATGAAAGCAGGGGAAGAATTAGAAAAGGTGCTCTCACAGGCCATCACAGCTTACGAAACAGGCGAGAAAGAGATCTTATAGCAATCAAAGGAAGAGTCATCGGTTGAAGGGAAAACCGAGCATTCGAAGGAACCAAAGCCCAATTTCTCGGCCTTAGAATCTACCCGACAGGTTAACTTAGGGACCGAAGAAGAACCGAAGATGGTAAAAATTGGAACCCTGTTATTGGACGAACAAACAGAGCAGTTAGTAAATCTATTGAGGGAATACATGGATGTATTTTCCTGGAAAATGCATGATATGGAGGGGATCGACCCAGAGGTATGCTCACATCATCTAAGGATAGATCCCAAATTCAAGCCGATCCAACAAAAGATTCGAAGAATTGCACCCGAACTACAAGCCGCAATCGAGGCCGAGTTAAAAAATCTACAAGTGTCTGGGATCATTCGAAAGGCTCAATACCCGCAATGGATATCAAAAATGGTGATAGTCCCTAAAAGGAATGGAGGAGTTAGGATCTGCGTTGACTTCAACTACTTGAATAAATCTTTCCCAAAGGACAGCTTCCCTCTCCCAGTATCGATCAGCTAGTGGAATCCATAGTTGGATACAAGGCGATAACACTAATGGACGGGTACTCGGGATACAATCAAATCCCCCTGGATCCCTAGGATCAAGAACATACATCTTTCTTTACGCCTAAAGGGTTGTATTGCTACACTAAAATGCCATTTGGATTGATGAACACCGACGCCACATACCAAAGGTTGGTAGAAGATATGTTCGAGGACAAGATACAGAACACCATTGAGGTTTATGTGGACGACATGTTAGTCAAAAGCAGAGAAGCATCCAACCACATCGATGATCTTCGGGAAATCTTTCAAACTATGAGAAAATATAAGATGCGAGTAAACCCGACCAAATGCACTTTTTGGGTTACCTCGAGTAAGTTCCTGGGATACATAATTATCGATAAAGGTATAGAAGCCGACCGGGACAAGATTAGAGTTGTGTTGTAAATGCCATCCCCGGTGACCATAAAAGATGTACAGCGATTAAACGGAAACTTGGCAGCACTAGGGAGATTCATCTCACGATATTCGGATAAATGTAAAGATTTCTTCGGGACGTTAAGAAAAGGAGAAAAATTCAAATGGAGCGAGGAGGCGTTCCAAAAAATTAAACAACATCTCGCGAGCCTACCAGTATTACAAAGACCCGAGCCCAACGAAGTGCTCACCATATATCTCGAGGAAACGAGTTATGCCATGAGTGCGGTTTTAGTCAAAAATATGGGGGCAGAAGAGAAGCCTGTGTACTTCATAAGAAAAACTATGAACCCAGCGGAGAAGAACTACACCAAAATTGAGCAATTGATACTGGCCTTAGTATTTGCAACACAAAAGATTCGAACATATTTCCAAACTCACAAAATTCGAGTAGTTACGAAGTCTGCCATAGAATCAGTGCTTGAAAATGGAGCAAGATCGGGAAGGATCTCTAAATGGAGTGCTCAAATCAAACAGTTTGATATCTTCTATGAGATGAGAACGACAATAGAGGCACATGCAGTATCCGACTTTCTGGCAGATTTCCCTTTAGATGATGAGGACGAAGTCGAAGACATTCCCGGCATGGAAGAAGACCGAGAAGATCCATCCGACCTCCTCGAAACCTATAGTCCGACGTGATGAGAAGTCTTCATAGACGGGTCTTCCAATAAATATGGGTCGGGCTTAGGACTATTCTTCACCACACCAAAGGGGAAGAAGATGGTTCACTCCTTTAGGATTTAATTCAAGGCAAAAAACAATGTCACCAAGTACGAGGATGTGATACATGCTTTACGGATGATAGTCGAAATGGGGATCCACGACGTGAGGCTAACTAGTGACTCTCAGTTAGTTATTAGGCATATCAACGGGCAGTATGCTATACATGACCCAGTATTGCAGAAGTATTGGGTGCTCGCCCAATTTTATATCGGCCAAATACCAAACATCAAGTTCCGAAACATTTGCAGAAAAGATAATTGACATTCAGACGCGTTGGCATACATCGCCTCCATTCTAACAGACCCGAGCATTGTAGAAGTAACCACGGCCGATAAATATGAAGCCGGCGATTGGAAAAAAACCCATTCACCAGAACTTGGAGACGGGAGAGTTACCCAAGGGACGACCTGATATCAACAAAATTAAAAGCAAAGCAGCGGCGTACGAACTAAGAGACGGTTTTCTGTACAGAAAGTCCTACTTAGGGACACTGTTAAGGTGCCTAAGCAAAGAAGAGGGGCACCCAATACTAAATGAGCTACATTATGGGGCCGCGGGCAATCATAGCTCGGGCCGGAGCTTGGCAACCCGAGCCAAAGCCATGAGATATTTTTGGCCCTACATGAACGAAGATTCAAAACATATGGCATTAATTTGCGATGAATGCCAAAAGTATGGCAAAAAGATACATGCACCTGCAGTAACTCTAAACTCAGTGATTAGCCCTTGGCTTTTCGCCAAGTGGGCGATCGATATTGTAGGACCCTTACATGTCGGGCTGGGACAGAGAAAATATTTGATCGTAGCCACTGAGTACTTCACAAAATGGGTGGAAGCTGCACCACTGCGGCACATTCTGGATAAGGACGGTTTTCGTTTTATTTGGGAACACATCATTTTCCATTTGGCGTACCGGCAGCAATTCGTCTCGGATAATGGAAAACAGTTGCATGGAAAGAACATTGACCTGCTATTTAACACCTACAACATCCGGAAAATCAAGGAAACACCCCTTTACTCCCAAAGTAATGGGCAGGCCGAGATCACAAACAAAACCATGCCGACAACCTAAAAAATAAGCTGGACGGAGAATATGGCGAGTGGTGTGAGGAGCTCTACAATGTTCTATGGGATTACAGAACTACTCGAAGGGAAGCAACCGGCTTATCACCCTTCATGCTGACATATGACACAAAATATATTCTTCTAACGGAGGCAATGATACCTACAACAAGAACCGAGGCGTGGAGACGGAATATCTCGGCAGATCTTATTTTAGCCAAGCTCGATGACTTAGAAGAAACAAGGTAAATGGCCTTACAAAAAATGGAAAATTACCAAAGAAGATTACAACGTGAATACAACAAACGAGTTCGACCAAGAGAATTTCAACCCGAGCAATTGGTATTGAAAGATCTACCCATCTACGAGCGTGACAAGAAGGGCGGGAAACTAGCGGCACGATGGGGAGGGTCGTATACCATTGTAGAAAAGGTTGGCGAAGGGGCATATAAGATATCGAAGCCAGATGGAACACCCGAACCACGAACATGGTGCACTAGGCGTCTGAAGTTATATCACCCATGAGCGGTGTGTAAACAAGTATTATACTCTGTCATTTATTTCCTTAAAAATCCACGTGGGGTATGAAATGTGACAATTGCGTCTAATGGTCATTCATACTCGGGGTGACGACAGTGTGCAAGTGCCGAGGTGACTTACACTCGAATGGACATTTGTACTCGGGACGATGGCAGTGTGCAAGTGCCGAGGTGTCTTACACTCGACGGGCTATTCGAACTCGAGGAAGTGGCAGTGTGCAAGTGCCGAGGTAGTCTAAGGGCCCTGGTGGTTGGAAATCAGTGGCCGATTGTCGGGGCATGAGTACCCGACAGTCGAGCATACAACATTGCTCCCATAGTAAGTGGCCGAAATCACTTTCCCAAGACAGTTAACTAATAACTCCTTGGGGATATCGATCCAATAAAACTTAGGAATGACCGAATACCCTACCACTAGATCAGAATGACGGTGATGAGATGCCTCAATTGGGATATGGCATTGAGCCCGATGACCCTCCCTGTTGAGTGTGTTCGATAGAAATGGAATTTACACTAACTAAGTAAATCATTTTTTGTGAAGAAAAACATTAACATGTCATATATAAATAACAAAGTACGGTCGACGCAACACAAATGAAAATATCCGAAAAACAACTAAAACAACCGATCGGCGACGCTGCACCCCTTAAAAGAAAATTGTTGTAAAAGATAATGGTGTTTAAGCGAATTACAGCCCGGTGCAAAGGGAACAATAGTGACGCAGCACTACAAAATATCCACCTAGGCCTTTGGAGGAACTGATCCTGAGCCTGCCTTCTTAGAGCAGCATCGGCCCGCTTCCTCTCCATGACCGCCTTCACACCTTCTTTTACTTTGGCGACAAGCTCGGTGTTGAAATTCTCCTTCTCGGCAGCAAGATCCTGAGTCAGTTGAGTGGATGCCGCCTCAGTAGTAGCCACCTTCCCAAGTAGTTGGGTCTCCCTCTTCCTTAGCCGAACAGTCTCTTCCTCCAAAAACTTTACCTTCCCTTGTTCAACTGCAGTTGAGAAGAGACAGTTAGTGATAGGGGCAACAACATTGTAACATCAAAATAGAAATATAACACAACGCAGGCATCAACACCTTCAAGCAAGGGAAAAACTACTTTGACGGTTTCCTCGGACTTAAGCAAACTACACTCAAGGGTCGTGATCTTAGCAGTTAACTCATTATAATGTTGCTCGTTGAACTCATTGGTGGGGCAACATTTTTTATGGTCACTCCAGCTAGCCTTCTGCCGATCATGTACCAATTATAAACCCGACAACTGAGCCTGAACCCACTCCAAATTTCGGGATACCTGATCAAAGTGTCGAAGTTTCTCCCTTAATTTATGGTTAGATCTTTCCACAATGTCTTTCTCTTTCAATATCCGTTTACGATCGACATGCAAGTCCCTAATCTGAAGTCTCAGCCTACCACAATGACTTTTCAAGCTGTCAGCCAATAAAGTCTTCTCAGCAACAATCCCTTGGGCCTGAGACAAGTTCATCCGAAGATTGTTCATCTCGTCAGGCACATACTCAAATCTCTAATATCGAAGTAGCTCATCTTGAAGTTGCTCAATCTCGACCGCTTGTCGATCTATCTTTTCGTCATTATTCACAATTCTTTGGTGGAGATTATCAACATGACTCAGTTCAATGTCCAATTTTCTCTTCAACAAACGGTATTCAGAAGATGCGTCGGCATCTATACTAGACATCTCAGCTAACAAGATAATACTAAATTCAGGATATTGGCACCATGAAATCAATCATAGTGACTGCGGTTTTGGATAAATACATTGGGTCTCGGATAGCTTCTTCTCTAGTATTCGAGCTCGCTCCTTCTCTCGATGCAATTCAAGACGAAAATTCTCCATTTATGCTAATTCCTTCCGCCTTATCGCCGCATCTAGCAGCTTCCTATTGACATCCTGAGAACATCGCACTTCATAGCATAAGGAACTAAGCACATTACAACAATATGATTATAAAGTTTAGTCACAGCACAAGAACGTTCACTCACCATTTGATCGAAAGTTCCCTTCAGACCAACAGAATACAAGGATACATCCTGGATCATCTCCTCGTCGGTTAGGGATCCAAAATCGGGAGAAGTAAGATCCCCTAGATAATTGCACACCGGGCCCGAGAAAGTGAAGAAGGTAGTCTGGCCCGAACTTGGGGCAGGAACAACAGGAGGCACGGTGTCCAACAACTCGCCCCCAGGATCAACGTTTTCCAAACCCACAGAAACAACATTATTCCCATCACCAGCAGACTTGTCTATCTGCTTCGTCTCTTCCTCGCCCGAACCACCGACCCCGTCCTCCTCGTCAAAAAGATCGGCATCATCATCATCCTCACCATCCGAAAACATAAACACAACACCATCGACATGGAAAACACCTTTATCAGCAGACTGCTGGGGCATAACTGTCCCTGGGGAAGACTCACCGACCTTCAGTTATTTACCCTTCCCACTAGGATTTCCACCTACAACGGTAGAAGAAACATCAGAAGATTTTTGAAGGGACTTCTTCAGAAACTGAGACAAGGGAAGCTGATCATCGGGATCCTCAGCACCGGTCGCAGAAACGCTCTCTACATTTCCCTTCTCATCTTTTGATCTCTGCACATGAGTCTTCGTTAGATCCATGTAAGGAAACAAATAGGGGCAAGTACATGTACTGTGGGTAGAGCAGTATATTTGTACCTTCCCTGCCTCTCCCTCGACTCCTGTGCCAGGACCTCTATCCCTCTTCTTAGAAACCGAAGCCTTAAATTGGCTACTTTGATACTGAGGATGCAAAACAGGAAAATATCAAAACATGACTCATATACATACCCGGGCGGACAAAATCAAACAAACAAAGCAACTTACCCGATCAACGTTAACCACCCAAAATGATAGGGCTCGGCTGGAGGAGGAAATCAACCACTCAGAAGAGGACCATAAATAGCAAGAGGGACCCGATCCCAAGAAACATCGCTAGTGTGGCGGGCATGTTTGTTATAAGTACCTCTCTCCGGATCCTCATCCAACAATAGCTTCTTAACACCCTCGGGAATAGATTTATGGCGATGAGGACTAGAAGCAAAACCGACGAGATCACCATTAGTGGAAGTCCCACTTCGATAGTTGGCACAGCAAAACTGGCAGGGGTATAGTCGCCTGCCTCATAAGGATCATAGGTTGACCACTCATTAGCAGAGCATTCGCCTCGCCCTAGCCTCTTCCACTCGGCCAAGATACAGAAGGTGTTACCATTCCATTGGGATAATGCACGAGAAGGACGAATCTTTGAAAGAGCTTCATATATGAAGGGACGGCTAGGATCGTACAACAAGAAGCGCAGCCCGAGCTCCAACTGACCCTTGGTGATGACGGTCGCCTAGGCTAAGTGAGGAAAGTTCATGACATCACTTTTTTTTCAAAACACTCTTTTGGCCCGATAAGAGTTTGATGTCATAACCGTGGAGATCAAAATCATCTTTTAACGGCTTGATGAACTATTCATCAGTCAAATCCTTGGCAACCCTTTTGTCATTCCTACAAGAAAACGAAGGAGAACCGTCAGAAAGGATAAAGTTAAGGGCGCGATAATCATGGTGTGAAAGGCTGTCAACAATAAACAAAGAATCAACAGAAACACCATCATCATCAGAGAAGGTATAACTGACACACCCCTTCTCTGTCATGGAGGGAATCGAAGAATCCATGGAGAACTATTGGGAAGAAATCTCGAACCAAAGAAGATAGCAAGCGGCAAAAATCGCAACATCAGCAAGGGGAAAGCAATGGAAGGATCAAAAGATGGTTGAAGCTCTCAAAGAATCAGAAGACGAAGAGATATCAGAGCAGCAGTTGAAAGAAGAAACTAAGGAAAGAGAATGCAAGTTTTGGAAAAGGGAAAAAGACCAAGGGTCTATGATTTGAATTTATAGTCCCAACAATTGTAACCGGCGAAGAAGGTCAACAGGTCATAAAGACGAGTGTAGTGGGGAACAACATGGCGTGAAACACGGCATGGCAGCGGACGTGGGAGCAGAAGCGGTTTCTTTCCCTCGTGTCGATCACACGAGTGAAAGAAGGGGCATAAATGTAGGAGTGAATAATCCACAGATCCATGTGGAGCAATCCTAGGTAGTAGGGCATCGACAATAGATGAAGTGTGAAGCACCAAATCATCTTACCCGGCCTTGGCGCGAGAAAAGAGACACCAAGGAAACCCGTGAAGACAATACGTGTAAAAGATCGGAAGTGACTTAAGGGATAGCCATCGAGTACAAGAACAATAAATGCACTGACGAAGTGACTTAAAGGTGAAATGGACACCAAAAAATTAGCAAGGATGAAACCGGATTCATCCTGACATAAACTTAAAAAATAGTAAGGATGAAACTGGATGCATCCGGCCCGGCCCAATTTACACCCCTAGCAATGAGTGCATGGCTGGATCTTCACTTGATGTTCGCCAGGAAATCATGGCCGTTGAAATTTCCAAAATTGGCTAAAGAAGCTTCATTAAAGGCTATCGAAGAATGGGGCCAGACGAAGTCAATGATCACTCACTTGGTGGTAACTACTCTCACGTGCCTTGATTTTCCTGGTGTTGACCACCGCCTCAGCAAACTGCTTGGCCTAAAACCAACTGTACAACGATTCGGATTGTACAATCATGGTTGCTATGCTGGTGGGAGTGCTTTTTGCGTCTTGCGAAGGACATAGCTGAGAACAACCCAGGCGCGCGTGTACTCGTTGTGTCAAGCGCAATGTCATCGATCAATATTACTACTGGTCCATCGGAGGATTATTTGGGGCCACTTGTTTGTCAGGCTCTATTCTCCGACGGTGCGAGTGCTTTAATAGTTGGCTCGGACCCGGATACCTCTTCTGGCGAGAATCCACTATTTGAAATTGTTTTATCCCATCAGACGATGCTACCGGATAGCGATCATGACGTTGGTGGCTCCTTTAGACAAGTAGGACCTATTGCTCTACTATCCAAGCGTGTTCCCGATTTAATAGCTTCCAATATTGAGGAGTCTTTGAAGAAGCTTTTACACCTTTTGGTACAAGTGATTCGAACTCTGTGTTTTGGATTGTTTACCCAGGTGGTTCTCATATTCTCGGCCAAACTGAACTGAAAGCAGGCTTTGCGGAAAATCTAATTCTTTTAAAATCCTAAGTCATATAAGCTCACACGTCGCATGGTGATCCTAACCTCCTCTCTCCAAATTGCATAGAAATTCTCTCTACGTTGTACGGTGATCCTCACCCTCCCTCTCCAAATTGCATAGAAATTTTTTCTTTTTGCGCCACGTCATTCCTAATTTTTCTCTTCATCCCGCCATGTCACTGCCATCTCATTCCTACGTTAAAAACTTAAAATTTTTGGTCTTTTTTTACTGCACACGAAGGCATCCCTCTCCCTGACTTTCTTTCTCATGAAACCCTACATATCCAGCAAAATCATTCTTCTAGCATGTTGTCTTACGGAAAGAAAAGCTTAAATCTCAAAGGGTTTAAGTAGGGCTGTCAACTGTTCCGGTTCCTCCCGGGTATCATACTACCCAGAACTGGATTCTATTATTATTTCCGGTTCCGGGTCCTAACAGTTCCAGGTACGATTCCTAAATTAATGAACCCAGAATCGGACCCTATTAAGGAGTCGGGTACCCACCGGTTCCGGGTATTAAACAAGTATTTCATATCCAGTTTTAATGCAGATGAAAATACGTACCAATACATTAATGTAAATCTCCAGACAACTCAAACACAAGAATTAAAAAAAAAAAAAAAACAGAATACAGTGGTTACAAGTTTCAAATTCTTGTTTACACCTTACAGACAAAAAAAAGGCCTGAGCTTTAATCTCAAGGCTTTGGTACTTCTCATTGGACTATGGCAATGGTGTTGGGACTTTGAGCAAACAGTATATATACAATATACTGGCACCGCACCCCATAATTGCATCATTTTTCAAAGTCCCAGTACCATTTTGGTGATGCTGTCATATTCATTTGCCTTCCAAAAAAACAAAAGCTAATATCACTCGTCCTGCAGTAGTGGTCCAAAAGCACTAACATGAAAACTAAACACCAAAGTTATTATTCATCAGTAACAGTACGGAATCGCCTTCTTATAGCTCCATCTTTGGTGGTTATGGTCCTATGGAGTCACCTAGTTTGTAATTGTACTGACCTCATCCTATCCTTCGATGCCTCCCTTCTTCCCTTTCTGAAATTCCCAATTTCTCATGACTACTATAGTATAAACCCCAAGCTTGTGAACCAATGAAATTAAATTGAGTTTAGGAACAAAGACACAAACAAAGATATCATTCCCCAATGAATCAAACGGCATAAATTCAGAACATTCCACCATTAGATAGATTGAAACGCAATGTTAAACGATGCTTTAGCACGCCTAGGAGTAATTTCAATCGCAAAGCCTTAGAAATTTAATAAGCCACATATCCCATATCCTAAACGATCAAGTTAATCAAAATCCACCGACAAATCACCCCTACAATTACCGAATAAGTAAAGAATGAAATAATAATTTTTACCCTTTTTTTCTTAATTCAGGATTTTCATCAAACAGTTTATGTGCAATTTTGTTGTTGTCAAGAGGTGTATCTCTCCCTTCTATATTGAGCTCCGCATATGTCTTCTTCACCTGCAAATTCATGCTTGAATACAACCCAACATTTCTAAGCATTCACACACCGAAACAATCTCTAATTCAGCCATTCACTTCCCAACAAACAGTGACAACAACTAGTGTTCTTTAGCTTTTTTCTCGTTTAAAAACACCATCTAACTCCATATAAAACTTATTCAAAGTTTGAATTTTTCCATAACCCATCCTTATTAATCAAACCAGAACTTGAATAACTTTGATTCTTCTCTATTAACTACCAATAATAATGACAGGAAAATCAAATTACTTAGAAATGATAGGTTAAGCTAGAAAAGGAATAAAATTAAACTACAAAAGGCATGGGATAGTGAAGAAATCGTGTCGATTCAACAGTCGCCATGGAAATCGATTTTTCAAGCATAGTTTTGGTTCTCAGGAAGAGAGGTTTCAGAGATTGACAGGCGGAATTATCATAGCTGATACCTTATTTTGAGGTTTTAAGCAAATTTAGGTCGGGTACCCGGGAACCGCGTGTACCCGTCGGGTATACCTGATAAGGATCAGAAACTAACCGGCTCCTTAGCGGTTCTGCCCGTCGGGTATTAAAACTACTAATGGGTCCAATATGAGGACCCAGAACTGGACCCAATTCAGCCAGATCCGGTCCGGTTCCAGATAATTGGGTACCCATTGACAACCCTAGGTTTAAGGTAACAATCGTGTGGTTACACAGTAAAATCCAGTAGTTATGTCGATTAGTTTGTTTATGGTTTTTCTTGATCTGATATTTTCTTATTATTTGGTAAAGTAAAATTTTCCTCCCCCTATTCTCTCTGACTTTCTTTCTCATGAAACCCATAGCCGGAAAAATCCTTCTTCTAGCATGTTGTCTTAACTCTTACGACAAGAAATCTTAAATCTCAAAGGGTGCATAATCCAAATGTCAACAATCACGATAATCATATGGGTTCTATGTTCTCTACTTCTTCTTCTTGGAAGGAACTGTTAGGGTGCATATGATTTTTCTAACAATCGTGTGGTTACACAGTAAATCCATGCAGTTAATTCGATCAGTTTGATTAGGTATTTTTTTATCTGATATTTTTTTAATTGTTTGGTGAAGGTACTTCTGAGGAAATCCTAGGGTTTTACTCCGGGTAAGATTTTATGACCAATCTTCTTTAGAACTAGTGAGTCTCCACATCATTTTTATTAATAATGTTTTATTAATATCTGACAATTTTCTAATCCCCAATCCTCCTTCAGCAAAAGGTGTATAGACTCTTCTCCAAGAAAAAGTTTTAGACTTCTTTACTTCTGCATCTCCTGACCATAGAAAGTTCCTCATAATTTTTTCACATTCTTTAATGATCGAAGATGGCCATTTATATACAACCATATTGTATATGGGAATGCTACTAAGAACATGTTTGATCAAAATCAATCTGTCATGTAAAAACAGAAGTTTCCCTTTCCAGACTGCCAAATATTCTTGCATCTTTTCAACCATTGGCCATAATGTAGCAGTTTTAACTCTCCCTGGATGGATAATGACTCCCAAATATTTATCTTAGAATGAAGTTAAATCCATTTGAAACATGTTTGCAATCCATTCCAAATGTTTACATTCTTAACAACCTCATTATTTGAAACAAGACTAACCTGTTTAGTCGTGATATTACTCAATTTAGCATTTGACTTGGAGGTTTTTTTCTCTGCAGAAGTTTTAACTACTGATGACCAAGAAGTAAAAGGAACAGATTCAAGTGTTACCTGCCCTGTACCAGCATCAATAAATTTAACAACACTACTTTCAAGCCCAGTAACTTAAGCAATTTGAAATAATTGTTGAGGAGGTAATTCAATAGTAGTTTCTTCCTTATTTATTTCTTCCTCTTCTTTATTATCTTCAGAATTCAAAACATTAAATCTTCCTCCTGCCAAACCAGATTTGATAGAGTTTGAGTTGTTCTTTGTAACAAGAGTTGTAATGTTGGTAACTAGAGAGACTTACACTAAATGTTACCGGTGAGTTGAATTAGAGGTACTATGTTGTACCTTTCATGGAGAGCTTTCTACCTTTGATCTATCACAAATATCAAAAGGAATTTGAGGCACTTCTACTTTTCCTTTATTCCTTTGTACACTTCCTTTAGTACTGCTTTTGGTTTGTTGATCTCTACAATCAGTTGTTGCATGACCAATGATTTTACAATGATGACAATATTTAGGAGAAACTGGGATCGAAATATCCTGAAAAAAAACCACCATACTTTGTACTAATCCAGATTTTATTAGGAATTGACTGAGCAGAATCCATCTCAACCAAAACATTTGCATAATACCCTGATTCACATTTTTTAGTCGCAGCATCAATTTTAATAGGTGTTCCAATTTCTTTTCAGATTTTGAACAATATTTCCTCCTTCTAGAATTCTAGACCCAAACCAGGAAGACGAACCCAAACCTGAGCTTTAGAAGTACGCTGATTAGATGGTCTAAAATTTGAACTCCAATTCCTTACCTGTAGAACCTGATTGAGAACCTCCCATTGACCAGCTTTGATAGTTCTACGATCTAACTCATTGTCCAGCTTAATTGTAAAAAATCCTCTTCCCAATGGAATGAGTTTACATTCCCCAGTTAACTTTCATTGCTGTCTTAAGATAACGGCAGCATCAACAAACACTAATGGAAAATGCAATAAAAAAGTCCGCCAAAAAAACACTTAAAACCTCTAAAAAGGACTGCTTTTGAGAGCCCTAACATTGTAGTCTTATTACTCAAAACGACTGTGTCTGAGATTCTTTAAATTTTTCAAATTACGACTTTCTTGAACAGTCCAGCAACTTTACTGATAGAAGCGGTCATATTGCTGGATCATATTTTATAAGAAAAATAAAATTGATTCAGCTGAATCGATCCTAAACTAATTCAGTTGAATCTTAAACTAGAATCAATTATAATAGCAACGAACAAGAAACTAAAACTGAATGAATTCAATCAATTTACATTCAATGTTCTTAAGTTGAAACACTCCCATTCGATTAAAATTTGAATTCATTATATGTACAACACACTGATCATATCTGATTTCAATTGACACTTGGGTTCTGAATAACCAAAAAATTATAAACAAAACATGAACTAACACCAATACAAGTTCTAAGCTTTCTTAAAGATAAGGGAAACCCAACAAAATGATGAATTATATGATGATGAACTGAGCAGCACAACATACCTGCAGAAAAAATAAGCTTGGGCATTAGTTAAAAATTTGGTTTCAACACGATAAGAATGAACCATTCAAAGATGATATAGAAAAATGCAGACAAATGTAAGCTATATTTCTAGTTATCACGATGATATATAACTTTACGATTGCACTGGAACACGAATCCTTGTTATGATCAACTAGGAGTATCTAGTACTAAACTTGTAACACAATTTTAGCATACAAAATGCAAGGAAACACAAATATTTGCCATCAACAAGAATGCAGATTAATACTTTTTACCCATTGAAATGAATAAGAACGCAATGACTTATACCACAATTGCAATGAAAACACAAAATATCTCAAGTTCCATGTGATGACAGAAACTACAAGACATTGATATACTTAACGAACATATGATATTTTAAAACCAAGTTAACAAGAAAAAATTAAACCTTAAAGAAGGAATGACAATCAAAAATTCAACCTGTCAAATAAGTTCTTAGTGCATAATGAGCCTCACACGTCTCGTGGTTGACCTGGAGAATAAAAAAGATGTTCGTGTAAGCGAAAGCTTCAGGACACAAATTTGAAACAAAAAAAAAAGTTAGCTTTTACATACCAAGATAGATACGCCTAAATGTCCACGCTACATCGAGTAGGTCTCTGTCCACTTACTCTTGAGCTGGGGTTGCATCGAAAAGTCATGTCAATCATGATCCTTAATAAGCACTAGAATTTGTAAAAATAACAAGTGCGTGTAACGTTGATACTTTAATTAAGATACGAACAGAAAAATAAGAAACTGAACACACTAGGGGAGGAAAGATCCTTTTAGCCACTTTGCGAGGTACATAAGATGTATTAGACTCTATATTTAACATAAACAAAAACAATTCTGTAAATGGTAATACCAGGATAAATATCAATGTAAATCCATTACCGTACTTTATTTACAGGTTGGGGAGTCATCTGTGCATCAACCTCATCATTTTCAACAAGTTCAGCTCTGCAGTAGAGGTATAGAATGTAAAACTGTTGTTCAGCAACTCATGATGCCACACAAAGAATTCATGTAACACGTTTTGGAGTTATAAAGATAGAATGAACATACCCATCAAGGCACTCTGATGATTCTAGAACTTTTGTAAGGGCTTTCTGAACCTACCTATAAAATAAAAACAGCCCATTCTGTAACATGCTTTGAAATCAAAGGAATCCATGCTTTGAAATCGAAAGAAACCCATTTTGCAATAATCGGGACATCGGCCAGTACTTTATACGTGTCAAAAAACTGCCTTATGATAAAAATAAAGTACCTTAGCTGCAAAAGTGCTGCTAAGAATGAAGCATCCGTTCCACCTCTCCAGTCCTTGCTTGATGAACCATCAACAGTCTTCTGTGTTGCTGAAATACATGATTCAGTAAACATAAGATATAGCTCCATAACTCTTAAAATTAATTCAATGAAAAAAATGACAGAGAGAACTAGACTAACCGGTGATTGCCTAGACAGTGACTCAACATTGTATTCATCTCCAGACTCAGCCAATGCGATTTCCTCAGGGTTTCTGCAACCAAAGACTGCAACTTGCTTTTCATTGAAGATGAGGTTGTTGCTGTCCTTAACCTTGAGTTCGTGGTGCTTCTGTTGACCTTGAACGGTGTCTTACTTAAGCATGAATGTCTGGGATTACATAAAAAAATACACCAACCATCATTAACAAATCATGTTGTAAATCATCTCCTAAACACAAAATAATTACAGAACTAGGAATGAAAGACTACCCAAAATAATTTATAATTGTTGAAATTTACGGAAACATAGAACCACTCGATGATATTACAGATATATACGAGCATGGTACGTAGTTAGAATTGCTCCTAGTAACTGGAACTGATAGTGGTGAAGCAAGACTCTAGTTTCTGAACTTTTCTCTTCTTATTAATCTGTTCTTGCTCCGTTTAACAAGTGATACCGCGCTTCCTATTTATAGGCTTTACAAACCATCATTATACTCTAGTTTTATCTGTAATTTTCTTATCTAGAAACTTGTATAACTGACTTTCAAATTCCTTGGAGTTCTATAGACTAGTTTGATTAAATCCTTCACACCTTAGACTCAGTTGCTCTAAACTATTCTGAATTGTCACATTTATACTTATCTGACTAACTAGATTATTCTAGACTCATTTGGACTTCATTTGGACATTACAAATTAAGGTATTTCAGCAAACATGTTTACAAATATATAAAGAAACTCATTAGGCATCCTTCTCATCGAGAGGAATTACTAAACACAGTAAAGATACAACTTATCAATAAAGTTTCAATTGTCAGATCAACAAACAAGTCGATAAGTCCTTAACTTCTGCTCACAAATGTATCAATCTAAAATCTTTAAATTTAAGAAAATCAATACCAACCAAACAAAATTAATGAGACTTAGTTCTTATAAAAGATCGAACAGTCATTCATAATCCAAAATAAAAAGGAAAAATAATCTCAGTAACATGATTCACTGTAAAATAAATTTTATCTGTTAAGTTTACAAATAAAATCAATTCTATCCAGATCGACAATTGTCTTAAGTAGATCTGTAAAACAAACATATAAATGATCGATTAATCACGACAAAAAATAATTATACCATGTAATCAATTGCAATAAACGAATCGTTAACAGCAGCAATTCAAAATCATCTTGGTGTAGGGAAACTCCAGCAATCAACCTGTTGATAAGGAATAAAACAAGAAAATTAATTTTTGCTGAAAAAAGAAAAGAAGATAAAAGATCCGCTAATAAAAGAAACAAGGGTTTTAAAATTCTGGCTATACATGTTCATGCTGAATCTTGAAACCCTAACGTCATATTAGAAGGCTGAAGAAAAAATTAGGGATTTGCTGAAATTGGTTCGATTTGGTAAAAAATAATAATTACGGTTTTACTGAAATTTGTTTGAGATTTGATTTGATTGAAACATATCGAAAAGATTTTGAGATTTGATTTCGTCTCTTCAACAACTCTCTCTTCTTAAATTTTCAGATCTCTTTTTTACCGTTAAAAAGAAATAGAAGGATTTGCTTTTCTCTATTTTTGTTATGAAAAGTTGATAGCCAAATGTATTAAGAAAGCCCTAGGTAGTCTTATTTATAAATCCTAACAGACTTAAAAATCCCATTTTCCACTAGTGAAATTTGATATACTGTAAATTTAATCTCCCTATAAGCAAGAACTTCCATGGATTTAAAGCCTCTTCAAACAAATCATCAGGCAATCAATTGAGGGGATTTTTAAAGAAGACATTTCTAAATTAGGTTGTGAATTATCTAAATGAGACTCATCAAAACAGGTGGATTTAAGACCAGAATCCATAAATCCACCTGACTTAATGATTGCTGATCATGAAGAATGAAATCGAAGCAAAAAACACCTGAAATTTATGGGTTTGACCTAGAAATTGAAGAACGTAGATTGAAAAATCTTACTGAGTTAGTCGCCCGATTTGTAGAGCGTGACTAGGTTCAAACTCTTCGATGGTGATGATAATGCCCATCATAAACGATGGATTACGGCATTGAATCACAAGTACCGGTATTGTTTCACGAAATACAATCCATGCCGAGACCATCAAACAGAATTGTAAATTAAAAATACACTATGCGGGGACCTAAAGACGGTATTGTCGATAAAATGAAGACAATGCCGATATTCGAAGGTAACTCCTAGGTTGTTCCTGGATACCAAAAGAACAATACCGACATATATGCAAAATTAAACAACAATGTCGTAACCTAATGTCGCCGTAGTATTCAACCTGAAATCAATGCCGGAGCTAAGCATACACTTTCAGGTGATTTTAATTCTCTAGCAGGCGTAGTATTCAACCTAAAATCAACGTCGTAACTCAATACCGACATGGTCTCATACTAAATTCAATTCCGGAACACAAAACCGGCCTAGTATTCATACTAACTTCAGTGCCAGAATTTACTGCAACTCAACTGTGTTAGGGTTTGCGATTCTAACCTAAACCCAATGCCCTAATTCGATTCAAAATACTAATACAACAGTTCAGAATCACTTACCTTCTCACAGAAGCCATTTTTCCGAGAGTTTGATTGTCCGAATTTTCTTCTTCTTCTTCATCATCATCTTCTTCTTCTTCTTCTTCAGGAGCAATCCGATTGATCCTTTCTTCTTGTTTTTATTGAGCTATTGATTTTGATTTTGGTTGCGGTTTGGGATTGGGTTTCTTTCGGGGAGCCATGGTTATAGAATAGGGTAATCGACGAAGAAATTTTTGAATCGAGGATGAAGAACGATGAAGAAGAACGACGGAAGAATTTTTTTTTCAAAACCCTAACCCTAACGAGTGTCGATAGTGAAAGGGATATGAATTTTGGTTTTTGATTTTAAATTTGAAGTTTTTATTTTGGGGGAAGGATAGTATGATATTTTCATAATATGTTTAATTAATCAAATGATATTTTAGTATTTTGATACCCAAAAATCATCTCTTAACAAACACTATTAGATAGAGATACCTAATTGCGCGTTCATGAGGTGACGTTTATTATTCAATTCGCATATATGCAAGATAATTACTGTACAATACCACACATTTACGGCAGTCCATGATTGCAGCAATCCTATACACTACATGAATGTGACACGAAGGAAAGCAACAAAAGTACAAAACCATAGCAAACAACAATACCCGATTACAATAAAATCCCAACCCCAACAGTCATTGGTTTATCATCCTGCTTCATTACTGGTGTTGGAATTCCCAAAGCCAAGGAACAGTCTTTTCTTGCTTTGTTATCAAGTACGTATTTAGCAATCGCTTTTGCCATCCCGTATATCTCATCAACAGCGACAGTCGAAGCATTTGAATCAAATTTTTCGTCAATTTCAACTGATGTTGTTGTTCTAATTACACATAAACTATCATCTTTTGCCAATATCTTATATGTAATCTGAAAGAAAGAATATCCCAAATCCAAATATCCTCCTCTAGTTTGTTGAACAACTAGCTCCTTATTGCCATGATCAATCCTTACGAGCTCCACATCGAAGTCATGTAAACGAAGTCCCTTGAAACCTAAAAGGCACAATCAATCTTATTACTACTTGCTTGAGTTTTAGAATTGAAATTGAACTGAATTTTTCGTATTAACAAGAAATTAAACATCCTGCCAAAAATTACAAATAAATAATGCTTACCTGGGGTCATTACCATATGGATAATGGTGCCTACTCCTCCGTCAAAGGCAACAAGATTAACTCTCTCAAAAACATCCGGTTGGAGCTTGACCATGAGCTTCCACAAATCTTTTGAGCCATATACCGCCCAAACTTCATCGGCCGATGCACCTATGACATCCATCTCATTTGTTGCATGTTCCCGCATCTCTGTTCTTCAAATTAGCTCCTAGCTAGTCCTACGTTATCCGCTTGATTAGATATATTATAGAACTCGCAGTTAAGCAAATTGATGTTTCACCCACCAGTCCTTGCCTTTTATGGTGTAATCTTTGATCATTTTCAACATCAAGAAAAAGTCGTTCAAAGTCTTTCCACTGTACTAGAAGAACCGACCATCAGTCAAAAAATATTGGAAAATGTATCGACTGCTTAATTAGTCTCAATTTTTCCTTGGAAATTAATGGTGATCTTTATAACCTACTACTAAATCAGCACGAAATGAATAGAATGATCATCACACGGGCAGCGGGAAAGACGGTTCTTGTTTCCTTGATATTTTTAAGGTCAAGGGCCGGCATCATTTTCCTATGCAACAGCTTCAAGTGAATTTTGCTCTATGGGACGGGTAAGACACTTGTTTGGACTAAGGAATATAGATTATGCACATTCTGAACCACACCCTTTTACTTTTGTATTAGAAAAAATAATCAGGGTGTCGGATTTGAACCTCATTTAGAATAAAAACAAAGTAGATGTTGAACCTCGATGTCAATGATATTCTTAATACCTTTGTGCTAAAGGTAAATGCAGCATGTCGCTTATACATTCCGATTGTGCAATAACTACAGTTTAGGTGCCAATTATTGACTTCGCTCTCAAATAGTTACTTTTTTTTTTTGATCGGTACTTTTTTTTCTTTTCTTTTGAAGCAGTGAAATAGTTACTTTGAATCTGGATCAGTGTGTTCATCTTATCTGAGAAAATTGGTTATGGCCCAAGCCCATCATTTTAAGGAAAGCCGACTCATTTTCTGAGTAGGCGCAGGCCAAAAAAAAAAAAAAATCTTACTGTCAAGCCCACAATTAATTTCTGATACAGTCGCACCCATAATTATTTAAAAATATTTAAAACGTACTGAAAGACTCTATTACCCTTCATCGTTTTTGGGCATAATTTTTTTTCTTCTCTGCCGGTTTCTTTCCCTATTCCTCCATTAATCTCTGTAACGGATCTGCAAAGATTTTTTCTCCATCATTTAAAGAAATAAATCATTTAAAATCGATGATTCAAAGAAGTAAATCATTTTTGACTAAACCCTAGAATACATTTCAACAAAAATGGATGAAACAGACGAAGAAGAAAAAATCAAGTAGAAGAAACAGAAAAAAAGTTATGCAGCTAAATTTTCCCTTTATATTGTCTTATGCACTAAACAAAATGATGCAGAAGACATTATACACGTGTATAAAAATCCATAAATCAAAAAAGTGAAAAAAGTAATGCATAAGATAATATGCAGCTAAAACAAAATAATGCATAATGTCTTATGCATCTAAAAAAACTGATGCATAACCAGAAAAAGTGAGAAAAATAATGCATAAGACATTATGCAGTTATGCTTATCATAAATCACTGCAGATGCAAAAAGAATATGCGTAACTAGTTATGCAGTACAAAGAAAATAAACTTGGAAATAAAATAAAAAGAAAACTGAATTTTGAAAATTTTGGGTTTCGACAGAATTTATACGCCAATTTTGGATGCGCGTGTGAACTTTTACACGCGTGGGTTTGACAGTGGTGGAAGATGAGAAAATGGGTGTGGCTGTAGTTTTCACTTAAATGTATCTCTTATAGTGATTCCGAGGACATGGAAATTAGATTTTCCCCGCTTCTTAATTCGTATATTCCTATTTGTTTGTATCTTACTGTTTCTTTCGGTTGTAATTTAACATAACAGTGAGCCAAAACGCCGACCATCATTCCAGGAACTGCTAGTGAAGCTGAAATATCTACAGAAGCGCTATTCTACTCAACCACGAGGAGCCTGCTTAGACCCAGGTGGTAGCAGTTTCACAACCTGGGGTCTATAGATATGAATATCTCGACATAAATGCATAAACAAACGAAACAAGCTCAAATGTGAGCTCGGTGGATGTTTACCGTAACGAAAGCATCAAAATCTCTTCATAAGTATCCACTGTCTAGACAAGGTCTTTTTTGTGTCAGATAACCCGTCCAAGATTAATGCTGTGAATGATAAATGGAGATGCTTTTAACCTTGAACGGCAAAGTGCAAGGACTCGTCCAAGATTTTACTGCTGGGGTAAGAACTTTTGTAAATAAGGCGGCAGATGTTGTGGCTAAATATGAAGTTCCCTTCATTATAAGGCCCTCGTAAGTGTTAGATTAGAGACTCTACAAATTGATGTCGTACCAAATGTTAATATTTATTTATCTGCTGATTTTCTTTTTACATGAGATAGCAAGGGCCACAACAACAGCGGATACTAGCTAGGCACTGGAAGTAAAACCGTAAAATCCATATCAATCTATGATGGGTTTTATAAAAACAGTTTAAAGCAAACTAAGATCTCATCTTACCAAGTAACAACCAAGATCTCATCATATATAACAATTCCTAGTAAGCAACTGCAGCTACCACAGCAAGGATAACGAAACCCAATTTTCCAGTAAAACCCTTAGAAATAGACAGAACTGTTTGGTGAAGGAGCTGGAGCACTGACTGATGGTGAAGGTGCAGGAGCGGAACAAGAAGGTGCTGGTGCTGAAGTTGTTGGAGGTTCAGGGGTAGCACGATCAGCAAGTACTCCAATATCAAGTCTAATATCAACTTTTTGTCCCATTTCACAGTGTTCAGGAACTCCACGGATGCAGAATAAGTGTCCCTCAGCCTTAATTGGAATTGTATCTTTGCCAGAAGTGAAGGTTTTGATTGGTGATGAAGCGTTGCATTTCTTGTAGTTCTCGTAACTCACTTGGACAACATTGTGCCACTCTGGATCGTACTCGAAAGCTATCCAAAAACAACAGAAAAGAAACAAAAACTAGAAAGGTTAGAACTTCATTTTAAGAATTAAAAGACATTCCCGGAACAAAATCATCAAAAATCATGTGTACGAGAGTTAACAAAGAAATATCTCCAAATGATCTTTAATGACTTAATCAAGAAGCTTTAAAACCATTAGGAAAAGAATCAAAGAAATAGAGCGTAAAATACCAATGGAATCTCCAATTTTGAAGGCTTTTGAAGCAGACCATTCTTGGTAATCAGGCATGTGTTCCTCAGCAGTCCATCCATTGCCATCACCAACCTTGTAAACTTCAGCCATTGAAGAAGCAACACATAAAGCAGCTAAAACCATGAAAAACACAACTCTTTCAACGAGACCCATGATCAATATTCTGTGATTATTAGTATGAGATTCAAAAAACAAATTAAGAACAAGAACAGAAGACTGGTATTGTTAATAAAGAGAGAAGGCAATTGAAGAAGAGACAGAAGGAATTGGGAGATTTTTCTGACAAATAAGTTGTAAAGCAAATGCCAAGAGCTAATGGGTGTGGGAATTTAGTACCCAAGTACCCTCCTTATATAGACATTGAGGAAAGTGCATAGAAAGACAAGGAATTTGAGAATATTTGAGAGAAATTAAATTGATTACTGAATTAATGTAATTAAAAATCGCTCACCAATAAATTACTACTCTTATTTTCCAAGTTCGAACGAGTGATTCTTTATTGACGATTTTTGGTAGATAACTAGATATAGAAATTGATTTTGAGAGCCACTACACTGTAAGATGTTAGGAAACTTCCGAAATAGACATTTTTGCACAATCACTAAAAAGTACAAATTAATACTTGAACGTGGGAGTAGGTCAGTCTGTTCATGGTTACTACCATTTTCGGTATTTCTTTCTTGTATCCTCAGAAAAGTGTAGCATTTCACACTAGACAAAAGTCTATGCTAGTTCCTTCGATTGCTACAACTCTAGCCTAATAAGGAACTAATGCACATGATAGTATTTGTTGTTGTTGATTACAGTAATTCAAATTTAGAATTGATTGTTGATGATTTTTTTTTTTGACGGGAAAAATCACCTGTCATTAACTTAAAAAAGTATTACAAACATCAACCAAGGGTTCCTTCATTACAAGAGAAGCCAAAAAGGAAGGAAAAGAAACCCATTTGTCCTTAATACAATACTTTCTAGCATGACGAGCAAGCCGATCAATTAGTCTATTTTTAACACGATTAATATACATAAGTTTAAAAATTTGAATACTAGGAATCAAACTCCGACACTCCACCAAAATATCACTAGTCGACCACCCAATATTTGTACAATCTCCATTAACAAAATCAACCAACTGAAGACAATCCGAAACAAAAACGACTTTAAAAAGATTCGTCTCTTGAACCCAAGAGAAGCGCACATTTGTCTAATTTTGTGAGCACCACATAGAAAACGGGATTGTAATATTGCACTACATAGAAAATGTGTATGCAGAGCGTTTTGGTTCATTGAGTCTTAACAAAAAAACCGGGAATAAAATAAAATAAAATGGAGAAGTGGGGCATAGATCCCCATACCTCTCGCATGCTAAGCAAGCCCTCTACCATCTGAGCTACATCCCCTGGTTGAGAAAGTAGCAAATATTTAAAACATAAATCATGTTCCTTTCGCCCATCCAACATTCGACCACACCAGCTGGTCTAGAATCTGCCGGTAGTTCTTCAGCTAAAGCTTCAAGTAAGGCTTTCCTATGAATTGATATAAGGTCCATCTGAAATCCACACGCTCCTGCGAAATGTTAGGAGGGACAAGGGACACGAGAGCATGAGTTGGACATGTGGCACATTTAGCTATATCTGACACTGAATTAAATCTAGCCCATAGGACTTAGCCTCCATTTGAGATATTACTAGACTCGTGGTATAAAACCACCATCATTACGTTGGACTTCACATA